>NC_090996.1:24809737-25434737 GCF_041146395.1 Eulemur rufifrons
TTCTGACTTGCCCAGACCTGCTCAGTTTATAACCACCACCACCACTAGCACAAACAGGGAGCTCAGCACTGTGTATACACAATCTTATTTAATCTTCTTATGTGCACACATAAGAACAAAGTGCTGTGTTCTTCCCTGCTTCTAGAGAAGAACAAACTAACCCTTAGGAAACACAGTGCCTGACCCAGGCTCGCACAGCTAGTAAGTGCCGGAGCTGGGTCTTGAACCCAGATGGCCTGCCTCCCCAGGCAATGCTTATAACCACAAAACTACCCCACGCTGGGCTAAGGCAGGCTTCTGACTCCCTCCCTGACTCCCGACTTTTTTCCCCTCATGACCTTGTCTGGTTCAGCAATGACAGTTTATTTCTATTTAAAAATGGACGCCATGATGTCTGCCCCGGGGAGCATTGCCCCTCGCTCCGCTGCCCTGACTGGGTGGCCCTTAGGTTAAGATTGGGAATATTACTTAGGGATTTTCCAGCTCCAGGGAGTGAGTGCACCATCACTTGGTAGGAGGGAATCTTTACAAGGATACATAGGGGCCCAAAGTGTTCGAGAACAGTCTTTAGAGGGATCCAGGTATGAACAATTTTGTGTGCATGCACATTTTTTCTGGGATTTAGTTTGCATCACTCCTCATGAGAATTTGCAAGGTCCTTGGGACTCAGAAAGAAACCAAAACCAACACAACTTCATATTTGTATGGCATGTTTTCTGGAAACTGCTGTGTGGTTTTTTTTTTTTTAATTGCAAAAAGTCGATTGCCTTTTAGTATTAACATCTCAGTGGACAGAGCGTTTAAAGAGACTTCCAACCCATGCATTCAGCCGCTGCTTAAGAAACTCGAGATAGGGGAAATGCAGATTTGTAGAGAGGGCCTCTGCCCACTGGTCTGAGGAGGAAATAGGGACGCGTGCGGTGGCCACGGAAGTTCATCATCTAAACACGGTCACCCGGGGCTGTGCTGGGCTCTGCCTTCAGAGTATGCCTGGACCCTCCTCTCCTCCCCGTCTCCACTGCAGGCACCTTGCTCCCAGCTCCCCGCAAGGTCTCCCTGCTTGTACTCCTGGTCTCTTCTCTCCTTTGGTCTCCCAGAAGCTGAAATGGTATCTAATCCTGCCTCCCCCTTTCTTGAAGCCTTCCGGAAATTTCCCACTGCTCTCGAATGCGTAAGCTCATGTCTGCAGCTGCAGAACCGAACGACCTGCCCCATCTCCTACACTCTCCTCCTTCACCCCACTCCGGCCGCGCTGGCTCCTGCCCTTGAACCTGCCCAGCTTGCTCTTCCGTCTGGCCTTTGCCCTTGCCGCTCTCTTTGCCCCTGATCTTTTCAGGGTCATGCCCTTCTCTCCATTCAGGTGTTTCTGAGATGCTGCCTCCTCAGAGAAGCTGCCTCCTCAGTGAAGCTTCTCTGGATCTCATCCGAAGGTAAGTTAGTGTTTGCTTTTAGTCACAACCTTTATCGCCATTAAAACATGGTCTTTTTCTAAAATTATCATCCAGCTCACCCAGTAGGATGTATGTTCCATCGGGAAGTATCTGGAAACTCAGGTCCTCAATAAGCATTTGCCCAGAAGGAAGGGATGGGTGGGTGGGCAGGGTGGTCCTTAAAGCTGAAGCTCACCAGGCCCCAGCTCCCTCCTGGGTGCCTGGAACAGGCATGTGTCCAAATGTTGCAGGTAAATGAGTCCCTTCTCCAAAGCATGGGAGGCTCATTCTCACGTCACTTAGCAGTGAATTATGTCACCTGCTGGTGGGGACGATTCCACGAGGTCCATAATTAGTTCCCTGATTATTCACAATTGCAGTGATCATGGCTAACGGATGGTGTTCCCATGAAAACCTGCAGGAGAGCCAGGCCATTTGGCAGCGACTGCATTCCCAAGGAGGCAGGTCAATTTCCGTTTGATTTGTTTAAAAATAACAAATAAACAATGGAGGGCTGCTTGCAAGGTTTGCGTTGCTCCTTTTCTGAAATTTGGGGAAAGGAGGCAGCTTGAAATGATCAGTTAGGACAAAACAGGCAGATCACATTCTCGGCTCAATCGGATTCCCCTATAATCACTGCTAATAACTGTATTTTTCTGCTACTAAACAATTCTGTTATTTTGAAGGTAGCTATAGTGAGCTAGCTAAATGATATGCAGGGGCTGGCCGTGGAGAGGATGCCTCCAAAATGCAGCGATGATGCCCATTTTTTCCCCACTTTGTTCTAATTTTGTCCCCGGCTCATGGGTGACCTGCTGACACTTGCAGGGAGAGAGCCAGAGAGATGTCTGGTGAGATTTCTTAAGAAACCCACAATTGCGCACCTTTCCCTGGAATACAAAGGGAAACAACCCATGTTTCCCCAGGATCATGAATTTAAAAGGCTTGTCTACCTCAATTCGCTCTTAATCTGGGATCTTCCCTGATATCTGCTATTCCCCAAATATCTAAATACACTCTTTTCTCAGCTAAATCTTTCAGTGGCTTCCCACTGCCATTAAGTTATGCCTATACCAGGCCAGGCATGGTTGCTCACACCTGTAATCCCAGTACTTTGGGAGGCTGAGGCAGGAGGATGGCTTGAGGCCAGGAGTTTGAGACCAGCCTGGGCAACAAAGCGAGACTTTAGAGGGATCTATGTATGAACAATTTTGTGTGCGTGTGCGTTTTTCTGGGATTTAATCTGCATCACTCCTCATGAGAATTTGTAAGGTCCTTCGGACTCAGAAATAAATCAAAACCAACACAACTTCATAAAAAAAAAAAAAAAGACTACACCACTCAGGTGGCACACACGGCCCTGTCATCCTGTTCCTCACCTACTTCTCTGTCCCCAGCTTCCTCCCACCACCCACAATTCCCTTTCCTTCATGTTTTGCTCCAGTGAATTATTATCTGCATGTAGCAGCACGATCAAGGTTATAGACTCTGGGGGCCAAGATGCCTGGTTCTAAGTCCAGCTCCACTACTTATCGCTGTGTGACTTTGGGCAAGTCTCTTCACCTCTCTGGGCCTCTATTATCCCACATCTAGAATCTGGGGATAATAGAGGTCTATTTGCCCCATCACACAGCTGCAGCTATAGATGCGTTAATGACAGCTCAGAGCCGAGACAACAGTGGGCACGCGCCGAGTGCCCGGCAGAGGTGGGCTGTTAGCACGATTCCTCTAAGGAGCTTTTTTTCTCTTTGCACATGCTTTTTTAAAAATCATGATTACTTTTCCTGCCTCCAATCCTTTATTCTCTTGTTTGACTCATCCTTCTGTGTTCAGCTTAGACGTTACCTCTTCCTGGAACCCTTCCAGATGCCGCATCTGTGGGTTGAGTACCTTTCCCTGGAGCCAACCGCACCTTCAACCTCCTCCATCACAGCCCCAGCCCCAGCCCCAGCGTGTCCGACCTGCCTGCTGTGGGTCTGTCTTGTCAATTGCACCGGGGTCTCTCAGCCTCAGCACCGCTGGTGTTGGCGGCCAGACCATTCTCAGTTGGGTGGGGGGGACTGTCCTGTGCATTGTGGGATGTTTAGCAGTGTCCCTGGCCTTTACCCACTAGATGACAGGGGCATCCCTCCCCCACCCCCAGTTGTGACAACCAAAAATGTCTCCAGACATGGCCAAGCATCCCCGGGGTAGCCAGAGGGCGGGTATGAAATCGCTCCTGGTTCAAAGTGCTGCACTGAACTGTAAGTTCTGCGGAGCATGAACTGTGTCTTTCTCAGCCTAGTTCCCTAGCACCTGGAATAGCATCAGCCTAATTCCCTAGCACCTGGAATAGCACTAAGGACTTATTTGGTCCTTAATAAATGTCTGCTCAGTTGCAATTCTAAACTGAGTCGCAACGCAAATCCCAGGCTAAAATCAGAAAACCTGAGTTCCCCTCCTGGCTGTGCTGCGTGACCCTGAGTGGGCTTGAGTTTGGGCAGCCTTGTGTGGTCCCAGAGAGCAGCATTCACACCATCGGGGAGTTTGTTAGAAAGGGTCACTCTGCCCACCCACCAGCCCAGGCCCAGTGAATCAGAATCTTGCGGGGGAGCCCTGAAATTTCGTGTTTTAACGAGCTCTCCAGGGGTTTCTGATTCATGCTTCCACGGTTCTCACCCCGGTTGGTCTCAGACTGCACCTGATGTGCTTTTTAATGCCAGGAAGCCTGGGAGGCTGGGTTCTCCCCTGCCCATCTGCAGGAGAAGCTCCGGTGCTGAGCTGGCGCGGGTATTTCTCACCTGCCTCAGTGGATTCCAAAGTACACAGAGGCAGGATTGAGACGTTCTCCACGCAGAGGCTGTTCTACATCTCTGTGCCTCCCAGGTCAAAGCTTTCGGAAATTGCATTAACTCTTTCAGTCCACCAGAGGGCCGTTTACAGCGCTAAGAAGGGGCAGGGTTATCATTTCAAGGCAGGGGCACACAGAGTCAGCGACCATAAATGCACAGGTAGAAGTGGGTGTCCGCGACACTCCTCCCTGGCTCTACCTTGAAAAATCCCAAGACCAGAGTGTGAAGCACCAGAACTGATTCCAGGGCTCTCGCAGCAGTCCTGGTACTGCAAAGATGGACAGGCAAACCCTAACCAGGATTCTCTATTGCATCCACTAGTTGAAAAGCCATGCTCGAGAATCTTCTAACAAAACTTATTTTTTAAATCCTCTGGGTTCATGAAACCTTCTTCCTTCAGAAGGTGACTGCAGATTAGTGTACAGCAGTGGACACGAAGTCAGACACACCTGTGTGTTTCTGAGCATGCTGCTTCCCTCTTCTGGATCTCAGATCTTAAGCGGGGGTGACAAAGCTTAGCTGGCTGGGCTGCCATGAGGGTCAACATAGGTGAGCGGGTGAAACGCCAGCATAGAACAGTTGCTCAGTAACTCGGTAGTTCTCAAATACAACCCCGGCGCAGGAGCGGTGTCACCTGGGAACTTGTTAGAAATGCAAATTTTCAGGTCCCACCCCAAACATACAGAACAGGACACTTTGGGGTTAGAGTAAATAACTTAGCCTCCCTGAGCCTCAGTCTTCTCATTTACAAAACCACAGTAGTAACAGTATCTGTATCTCAGGGACCCGCTGTAAGCATTCAACGAGAAATGCCTGCAAACTTGTTAGCACTGTGCTGGCATTTGGTGAGAGCTCAGTAAACGGTAGCTACTCTTGCTACTACAATCATTATTATCTTCAAAGCTCCCTGCCCCGTGCAAGCATTGGAAAGAAGCTTTCATTAACACTCTGTGCAAATATCTTTTGTTGAACTTTGCAAAACGCCGTATTTTTGCTCGCAATGCTCCCTGTGGACTAGTGTCCAGAACAGGGGTTATAGTATACTAATATGCCCTGCAAATACCTCGACCAGCTTTATACCTCATTCAGAGAGACGCTGTCACTCAGAGCGATACAGTTATTTCTCGCAGGTTTCCATTCTGGACTGTGATCTATTTAACTCCATCCAGCTCTCAGAAGGACTGGCTTTCCCTCCCCAACCAGGAATAAGGAAATGGGCTTGGGGCAGGGAAAACAACAAACAAACAAACAGCGGACAGGCCCTGAAAATATTCCACTCATGTCCTGAGGAAGGGTTAAAGATACTGGGGGAGGGAAACTGAGTCAGCTCTGAGTGGCTGTGCAGCGGCCGCAGAGAACTTTCTAGATCGATCAATGGAGGCAGAGGATTGTCTGGTGTTTGGGGACATTTGATGGGGGATGGAAGAGCTGAATTTTTAGGGTGGGAGAGGGGAAGGTGGAAATGAAATTTACCTTATGTGTTGCAAGTTCCAATGATCGGGGTGAGAAATGGAGACTCCTTAGCCGGAGACAGTTTACCCTCAGCAAAAGTGGCCTTCCCCTCCTCCTCCTCTCTCGCAGGGGACTTTTTTCCTGCTCACATCTCCTGAGTCTCCTCAACCGGCTTCGGCATCTAAGACCCACCTTTCCCTGAGGGTATAACTGATTGTTAGCTAAAAGGAAATTGCCTGGCAGTGTGGCTACAGGCAGTTAGTGAGGGTTGAGAACGCAAATACCTCCAGAAGCAGGAATTTACCTGCCATGTGTGAAGGGATAGCAAGTGGTCGACACCGAGAAGGACTAAGGGATGCAAGCCTCACCTAAAAGCATTTCAATAAAAACGTACAATTTAAAGCCAATTACACTGATAAACAAATTAACTATGTGATGTAAATATACAATGCACATATTGCCTGTACGACTTCAACACACCCTAACAATACCAATGGCGGCGCGGAGCTAGACTCCAGCTGCTGTGGCTCCACGAGGCTGTGTTTCTTCCCTCCTCCTGGGAAGCAGTTACCTGCATCAGCTGAAGAAGTGGCCCTGCGCTGCTGTAAGTGGTTCTGACAGGGATGTGTTCAAATGAGAATGAGACCAAGCTGCTCAAGGACTGGTGATGAGCTTAGCAAGGTTGGGACCTTCCCCTACAACGGAAGTCCTTCCCCAAGCAGTAGCTCCCCAGCCTGACAGTGATCCCCAGCATTTCAAGAAATGCATTCGGCATGAAGTCTGAATGCTGGCTCTGCTACTTTTAGGTGCATGACCCTGAACTTGTTCTTAATGTCTGGATGCTTCAGTTTCCCCATATGAAACATTGGGACAATTACACTTATCTCTTGGAATCGTCAGGAATCAAAGACACCGACAAAGGGTCCAACAACGTGCCTGGCACACAATGGATTTTCAACCAATATTTCTTACTGGTGTCATTATTATTATTTGTTACTACTACTAATGCCCACTACATTACTCCAAAAATATGATCCAAGATGGGTCTATCCAATGGCAGGATAAATCATTCAGAAAAGAGGACTAGCAGGCTACAGAATTTTAGGAGAATGTATTATTCTTAGGAGACAGATGTTGAGGTGTTAAGGGAGAAGCATCATATTTAATAACCTGCAATTTACTTTCAAATAATTCAGAAAAACATCTGCATCTGAGGAGGGAGGGAGAGAGAAAGATAGCACAGAAACTGTCGCGTCAACACTTCTGAACCTCAGGGGGAGGAAACGCAGGTGGTCACTATGCCATTCTTTCAGACTTTGTCTGGAGCCAGAGTTCTAGGTTCAAATCCCCACTCTCTCACTTACTAGCTGTGTGCTGACTTCTAGCAAGTTACATAAACACTCCCTGATTCAGCTTTACCATCTTAAGATGCGAATCATTGGAGCACTGAACTCACAGGGTTTGTGCGAGTTGAAATGAGTTGAATGTGCTTGGAACCATTTTTTCAACCCAGCAAGTGATCAATGAACATCAGCTCCATAGTTAGCTGTCTGTGATAGAGAGATGCACAGATAACGGTGGATGAATTGATGGGGGGATGAAGAGATGGGTAGCTGGAGAGAGATGGGTAACTGATGGGGAGAGGAGGGAAGGAGGGAAGAACAGAAAGATGTACTCATAGCGATGAGGTCACATGAGATTTTTTGGTTTTATTCTTCATATTTTTCAGTGTCCTCCAAGTTTTCTGCACTTGGCATAATTTACTTTATCAACAGGGTAGAAGTTATCACAAATACCTACGTACATTACACAAGGCTCACACCTGCATCCCAGCCCCTTTCGGGCACGGGCAGGGGCTCAGAGCGGCAGCCCTCGTGCGATCCCCTGGCACCCAGAGTAGAGGTGCCCTTGCGTCCTTCCACCTGCTCCTTCCCGCTCGGGAGGCCACCTCCCTCCAAAGTCAATTTCAGGGCCATCTCGCTCTAAGTGGTGCCCTTGCGGATATGGGAGTCCTGTTCGGCCGAGGACGGAGCCTCCCTAATGGTACTGCATGTAGAATAGGCCGGCGCCTGGCTTGCATTTTAAACACATTCCGCACCATTAGGCAGTCCTCATCACTCAGCGGACTGACGGCCGCATCGCAGGGGCCTCGAGGCCCAGCGGCGAGCTCAGCCCGGCCGTTGGGCTGGGGCGTCCTGCCAAGAACCTTCAGCCGAGAAGCAGCCACTCTTAGGTTACCACGCACCAGTGGGGCGACCCGATGAGGAGAAAGCAGCCTGGGGTCCACCCTGTGTGAATCCAGATTAGAGAGCCAGGCCGTGAGGAGAATCGCAGGCAGCCACTCTCCTCGGGGGCAGGGATTCTATCTCTTGGGTTAATAAGCACTTCCGTTTTCCTGTGCTGTCTCCGACTTGCTCAAACACCGCAGCCATCTGGCCTTCTTTTCCTCTCTCCAGCACACCTGGAACTTTTCTTACTTGACATAAGCAAATCCTTCTCCCTGGAACATTCTTCCCACTGCTGGCCCCTTCCCATTGCTCAAGTCACCTCCTCAGGAAGCCCTCCTGGATCACGCCCCTACTCATTATCCTTTATCTCAATACCGTTTCCCCCTTTCTGTGTCCCTTAGTGTCCTCACTGGTCAATGGGGATAACAGCTGTGGCAGATGTTTTCTATTTGTCCACTTTCCCACCCTGTGCCATGCTCCTTTGGACTGATCAGTGGGTTCCTGTGTTCTCTGGCTGGATTCAGTCAACGAGAGGCAGGCAGAGTAGACATCAGACTTTTCAGAGTCAGGGCATCAGCTTAGCTGGTTACTCACTTCCCTCTTCCCCTGCTGGGCGGTGCCGTGTGCACCTCTTCCCAAGGTCCCTGATGGGCAGCCTGGTCCTTGGTTGTGAAATCCACCCCTCCTCTGCTCCTTCAGCACCAACGGCGGTGACAGCTCCCTGGCATTGCTAGCCCCAGGGTGCCTCACTGACCCTCGTTGGTTTCCTTTCGTCCTGCCCACACCTTTCCAAATGCTTCCTTCATTGCACTAGCCTTGGTGGCCCCTTGGATGTGCCATCTGCCTCCTATCACACAATAATAGTACCTATCTCACTGGTTGTGAGGATTAAACTGGTTTCAACATGGGATATATAGAAAGTGCCAAGATTATTATTGGCTATTATTTCCCTTACTCTCACACATCACATTCTGCACTTATGTGAGTGCCGGCTGTTCACCAACAAGTTGCACGAAGAGCTTGTCCATGTCTGTGTCTGTTTGGTCAACATTGTGATGTCCCAGGGCCTGGTGCACAGTAGGCCCTCAAAAAATGTCTGATGAGTGAATGAATCAATGAATGAGGGCTGGTTTTCACTGTTCAAAGCACTTTTACATATTATGCAGAACTGTGTGATTGAGCAAGTATTAGATTGTTTCTCTGTTATAAAGACAGCAATTTCACAAAGTCACCTTACATTTTCTCTTCGACCCATGAAGAATATAATCGCAATTTAATAAGTGAACGAGAAGAATGAAGGAAAAAGTAGGAGAATAAATGCTGTTTGAGAAGCTACTGTGTGCCCAGGCTCTGCCAGCATTTGATGGACATGATTTAATTTAAGTTTCACAATGACCATCCTAACAACGTAAGCATCATCACGCCCTAGTTCACATACACAGAACCTGGGAAAGAGAAAACTTCAAGGACTCACCCAAGGTCACAAAGCTACAAGGTGGCAGGACTGGAATCTAAGCCCAGTGTATTTGACCCTAAATTCTTGCTTTTCCCACACAGCAATTTTCCCACTACATACCCTAGAGAGTCTCTTACACTACCTGTGCACAGGGAAATGTGTACAAAAATATCTGCTTGTAATAGCAAAAAAAAAAAAAAAAAAGAAAAGAAAAAGTAGTAATTCCACCTGTCAACCAGGGACAAGAAAGGAAAGATGCTCTGGAATATTTAAGAACTGAAATAATACATGGCTGTGAACATGAATGAACTAGAGGTTCAGTTCACATATCACCTGTCATAGGGAGGAAAAAAACGAAGCGTGTAGGAAAAAATAAACCATCAAGTAATACCTTAGTATAATACCATTTTATATCAAGGCTTACAAATACACAAAACATTACTATGCATTGCTTAAGCACACAAATATGTCATAAAAGTGCTCAAGTTCAAGGGATGGTAAAGACTAAATTCAAGATTGTGGTGGGAGTGACACTATAGGAGAATAGCCAAGGGGCTCAGTGGTTCCTGTGATGTTTTCCTTAAGCTGGGAGGGTGTTTGTTATATTTTTTTATACATTTTTTTTTTCTAGCAGAAACACTTCATTTATAAAAAAAAATGGTGCCTTGCCTAAGGACACCCAGCTGGTTAAGAGTGGAGCCGGGCAAGTACACATGCCTTGTGACCCCTGGTTCACTGCTCTTTCCCCCACAAGGAGCTGTCCAAAAAGCAGAGTGATTATCCCCATTGTGCAACTTGGGAAGAAGAGAAACGTGATGTTGATTAATCCTTATCTTTGCCTCCTTCCTTCCCGCAGTATTGCCTCACCATCACCCTTGACATCTTCTTTCAAGTTGTTCATGTTGCCCAGTAGTCCAGAGTGTGCTTTGGTTTCTGTACGGCTTCAGTTCAAAAAAGAGGAACTTTCTTTCATTGACTCAATTAGAGAGTCCCAAAAAGATTAGAGACAAGTTACCATCCCTATCAAGAAGCTGGCATGACCAGCATACTTGTTTGCCTGCCCAGTGGTCTATTCAGGGCGAGCAGAAACTGTCTCCTATAACAGAAGCTGAAGTGGTAGCTACTAGCTTTCCCAGCCTTCCTATGGCATGGCCAGTAACCTTCACTCCATCAAAGCGAAAATCTTACGAAGGGTTTCTGGGAAATATACCCTTTGTTGGTAAAAAGAGAGAGATGTAAGAAGAAGGCTGCCTTCTCTTTTCTTTCTGCTTTATGTATTGTCATGTGAAATGTGATGTTTGGAGCTGTGGCAGCCACCTTGTGACCATGAGGAAAGAAACAAGAGCATCACAGAGAAGATATTGCTGACCTGCTGAGTAAGCTCTGGACTCATCTACCTCTGATTTTCTTCGTAAGTGGGAAAAAAATTAACTGATGTTGTTAATTCACTTTTACCCCAGTGTTCTTGTCCCAGCAAACAAAAGCGTATCATCTGATTGTCCTTAGGAAGGAAAGATGGGCAGATCTGTTGGCCAGGTACAAATTACCTAGATATACACACTTAGATGTGATCTGTCAAAAACCATAAATAGAAGCTTGCCAGTCCCTTGCTTAGAACCTTCCATGACTCCTTCTTTTTCTTTAAGAATCACAATCTTTAACAAGACCTTCCTGCCTAGTCTTGGCCAACTGGTCCCCACCTGCTTCCAGTGTCACCCTTGGCCACCTTCTCCATATGACTTCACAATGCTCCCACACATTAATTTTGTTGTTGTTTTGTTTTGTTTTCATTTCTCCAGTTTGCCAAACCCTTATCAATTCAGAGCTTGTGCATAAGCTTGTCCCTCTACCTGAAACGCTCTTTTCCCTGCCTTTTCCCTGGCTAACTTTTTCTAAATCACTTCTCACCTTAAGTGTGACTTCTTCAGGGAAACCTAACCATTATTTTTATCTCATACCACCTTGTTTTTTCGTTCATAGCCCTTATCACATTTTATATTGACTTCTTTTTCTATGCCTTTAGGTTTCTTCAACCTGTCTCCATCAATAGAATTTAACTCCACCGGGACAGGTGCTGAGCTGGACTTCAGGGTTCCTCTGCTCCAACCCCAAATACTTGCCATCGCCCCATTTCCACAAAGGGAAGATCTGAGCAGATCCCCCAATTCTCTGAATGATAAATGCTGTCTAGTATTATTAGAATGCCTAGTCATCGCCTCTAGTTAAATTTAATGTCCACAGGCTGGCATTTAAGATCCCCTCTAATCTTTTTCATTCATTCAACAAATGTTTATCAAACACCTACTAAGTTCCAGGCACCATTCTAGGGAATGAACTGCCTCACTAAGTCACCTGCTATCCAAACCATCTCATCCCTACTCACACCACTCAAGTTCATCTCTAAGCTACATACTGGATACTATTCTTTCCATATTTTTTACTCAAATTCTTTCTTTTGCTTAAAATACCTTCTACTATGTATCTTCCCAGTACCTTCTTAGCCATCTGTTCTATCCCACCCTCCCTATTGTATTCAAAAATATTTATTAAGCACCTTTTGTGTGTGTTCTGGTCTCTTGCATAACATTGGAGACTCCTCAGGGGACACAAGGTATGTGTTGCTACTGGTTGGACCTACACGGTGTCTGACACATAGTCAGTCAGTGCACATGGTCTGCTGAATAGAGTCATCACAAACTTATAGTCTTTTTGCCTTCAAGGCTTAAAACATCTGAGCCAATTTTCTCCAAGTATGTTTGATCATGGATACCTCCCTCAAAAAAAAGTGAATAGGCATCCCAGTATTGGACTGATATATATATATATATATATATATATATATATATATGGGATATGGTGAATTATATACTAAGTAATAATGCACAAAAAAGACACTGAAAGCATGAAATAAAAAAGTGAAGATGAATAGAAATTCTGATGTTTTTATCCAGCACTGCAGCGGATCAAGTTGTCCACCTGCACTTTGGGGACAGCTCCGTCTAACCTCAGAAGATGGGTGACTCTAGCACACATGGCGGAGCTGTGAGTATCTTCTGGGAAAAGCAAGGCATTTTGGTCACAACAACAGAGACAGAGAAGTATTCGGCCTGAGGTTTCTACATCTGTTGTTTCCCAGGACCCTGGCCTTTCTGTTCTTGAGTGCTTCCTTGCTTGAGTCTTGCTCCTTGAAATGACAGGAATAACTATTTTTTCCTCCTCTTTTTTTTGCTTCACCCATTACCTGGTATTAAGCAGCAGGCTGCAGAGCTGGGTTGAATTTGAGATCTGGCTATGAAGCTACCAGGCCCCTCTCTGGCCTGGGTTTTTACCGCTGATGAAGCAGCTACTTTTACTGCTCAAGGGAGGTGGGGGATTTCTGCAAACGCCTCATACTTCGGAAAAAGCAAGCCTGCCAAGAGACATGTCTAGATACTGTTTCCTTTGATGTGTCATAGCAATTTACAAAGAGCCACGCCACTGCCTCCCCCACCCACTGACTCCTTCTGTGCAAAATGAGATCCAGCTGCTTCCCGAGGTGTCTCCAACCAGCCACCCACCATCTCCGCCGAAAGCAGCCTTTTTAGAGACTGCCCAGCCTGTGTCTCTGGCACCCTGGGCCTGGCACATCATCAAGGCCTGGGGCTTCAGAGAACCCTCTGCCAAGTGCTCCCCTCCCCACCCACCCCTTGGAGTGGCAGGGGCTTGGGAATAAAGCCATCACGTGCCCTACAGAGGCAACCTGCCCTCTTCCTAGTCTGGGCCCTGCATGCTAGTGACCAACCATCCCCGTTTCCCTGGGACTGCCTCAGTGTAGCACTAAAGGTCCCACGTCCTGGGAAATCCCTCAGTCAGTCCAGGAAGGACCAACTACAGAACCTGCAGGGCCCGATGCAGAATAGAAGTTCAGGGCCCTTCTTGAAAAATTATGAAGGATGTCAAGACTGTGACAACAGAGCATTAATCCAAACGTGGTGCCCTTCTGTGCATGGGGACCTGCGTGTGTGCACAAGTCACACCCTCATGAACCCAGCCCTCGTCCCAGGCAACCCAGGACAGTTGGTCCCTTTACTCCCAATACAGAGATCCAGAGAAGACAATGTATTGTTGCTTCCAGAAGGTGCTGCTGAGACAACAGCTCTTGCCCCCCCCCCCCACCGACCCCTCCCACGCATGCTCTCCACCACTGCCAGAGCTTTCTGAAACACGAGGTCACACCACTCCACAGCTGAAAGCCCCTCAACGCCCTCCCCACCTACGGTTCTCTCAAATCCTCTTAAATGTGAGTAATAATAAGAATACAAAAATTGCAGACTCCTACTATTGACTTAAATTATTTTTACTGTACCATTGCTTAAATACGTACCAACATAAAACACAGCATAAACTTTGTATGCTAATAGCTCTTATACAACGGTAAAGTCGAATTTATAAATTAAAAAATATTAGATTTTAGAACCAATAAAACTCAAATTAATAACATTAATTTAACAAGATGGATGAGTTTGTTTTGCCAGTACCAGAATGTCCCTTGCGGAGTGATCACAGCCTCGGGGTGGCATCTGTGATGTAGATTCTTTTTCATGGAGATTCTTTTTTATTATCTTGGTCCCAGGATGGTTCGGTTCTTCCGTTTTCCTCTCTTGGACCAAGCTGGGATACCCGTGTTTAAACACCGTGCCCTGACACCACTGGAACCTCACCTGATACGAAACCACCTTTTAGGTTTAAATCCACTTCTGTTCTTTCCCCATTAACTCATGATCATGAAAGACGTACTCACTGGTGTCAATGGGCTCAGAAATATTAATGCGAACACAGGTACTGAAATCCCATTGCATGATTTCTGTTAAGTTTTATTACCATATGTGCACATAAGTGTTGATCCATTAGTACCAATTTAGTAGTGAGTACATGTAGTGTTTGTTTTTCCATTCTTGCGGTACTTCACTTAGAAGAATGGTCTTCAAGCAGGTGGGAGGGGGGAGGAGGGGATGGGTAAATTCACACATAATGGGTAAAATGCACACTATCTGGGTGATGGACACACTCATAACTTTGGCTCAAACTATGCAAAAGCAAATTAGGTAACCAAAATGTTCGCACCCCTGTAATATTCTGAACTTAAGCAAAGTACCATTGCAGTGCCAGTTTATAACCAGGCCAGCCAAATGATGTAAAAATGCTTACATTAATTTAAAACTTGCCATTGAAATAAGAACAACAACAATAATTAGCATTTGTTGAGCAGCTACTACATGCCAGGCACTGTTCTAAGTGCTTGGCATGTAAGAACTTATTTAATCCTCACAACTCTACAAGACCAGCACTATTACCATGATCATATTACAGATGAGAAAACTGAAGCTCAAAGAGGTGACAATGGCTTGTCCTGCGTCCTTCACCCAGGAGGTTTGTAAGAAAAGTCATCTATGTGAATGCACAGACCTCTGTTAGGCGTAAGTGGTCTTGCAGGATTCTGGGCTCCAGTCTGGGATCACTGGCTCACAAAATGAAGTTCAAGCTCATGAGTTTTGCAACAAAGGGCTTTCTTCATCTTACCTATTGACCTCTCATGGTTATCTCTTGCCTCCCCCGGCTCCTTGCACCTCTGTACTGCTGTGCTTACTTGAAAATCCAAGAGGACCTCAAGCTCTCTCATACTTTTCTGTTATCCCTGCTTAGAAGTCTTTGGAATGTTCTTGCCCTTTCCCACCCAGTAACTGAGCCTGTGTTCAAGATGCTCAGCTGCACCTCTCTGGGATGTTATTCCCCAATACAATTGACCTTGAATGGGGGGGGGGGGTCCACTTACACACAGATTTTTTTTTTTTCCAGTAAAAGTTACCCTGAGTGTGCCTGCTTCTCCTGTCTCCCCTCCCACCTGCTCTACCACTGCCACCCCTGAGACAGCAAGACCAGCCCCTCCCCTCTGCCTCCTCCTCCTCAGCCCGCTCATTGTCTCTGCACTTTACAGACAGGAAGCTGATGCATGGAGAGCACGATGAATTCTCCATGGTTGTACCAATCGTGGCAGTACCTGCAAAGGGACCCAGAGGCTATGCCCTGAGCTCTGGCGCCTTACTGCCTCTGTCACTTCAGCAGAGCCAGTGCTGGGGCTGGTGCCGTGCCCACATCATGGGCAAGCTGAACGTACATAGCATCAGAAACTGAAGAGTGGGGAATGGTGAAGCTGGTTCATAGTAGAGTAGACCATGTGTGCAGACAGAAGCAAAGACAGGACAAAAACCAGCCCCAGGGACAGAGGCAGAAAAAGTCCTCCATCGTCAGCTGTCCCCATGCCCCAGCCACTGCTCAGCCACTGACTGCACATCTTGTTTGGAGCTGAAGGGCCTCCCGTGTACATTTTCCAATGACTTTTCTTTTAAAACCTGACTCACACTGAGTGACATTTTTTTCCTTGTCACCAATACTAAAAAACCCAAAACACGGAAATCCACCAGCCCCAATGAACTCTAAGGCCCTGCGGATACGCATTTTTGCTGTACCTAAATGGAAGCTTACCTGACGGCTCACCATACAGTATTTGTGTCATACTTACGCTAAAGTTTTTAAGCGTAAGTGTTTCTCATGCAATACTTAGAACATACGTATACTAAAAAAATTATTTGCTGTTTATTTTAAAATTCAGATTTAACTAGGTGCTCCATATTTTATCTGGCAACCTTAACCTGGAATCATGTGAGAAATGCAGAATCTCAGGCTTTCTCCCAGACCTGCTAAATCAGAATCTGCATTTTACCAAGATGCCCAGGTGATCCCTGTGCACGTGAAAGTTCGAGAAGTCTGACTGAAAGATGAATGAAAGGCAATCCAGAGACGGTACGGCAGCTCTTTGGTCATGAGGGACCCCAACTCTTCCTGTCTTTCTACTCTAACATCTTTACCTCGCGGTTTCCATCCTCAATGTCACTTCATGGGCCAAGAGAGCTTCCGGGGGTTCTCACCACAGGTCTGGCCTCCAGATAGAAGCAAAGGGAAAATATTAAGAACCATTTCCCAAAAGCCCCATAAAATGGCCTCCACTTACATCTCATTTGCTGCTCCTACCTGCAAGGGAAGCTGGGAAATGTAGTTTTTCAGTTGGGCCCAGGGAGCTTCTGTGACATAGGTGTATGTGTGTGGGATTGACATTCAGCAGATGGAAAGTCTCTGCCGTTCCTGCACCCTGAGACGTACAATTAAGAAGATGTGTTCAAGCTGATGGGGGGGCCCAACCGAGAAAAAGGGACGGGGAAGGGCAAAAGACCCCTGAAATAACATGACTTTAAAGGAATGGGGCGTCCTAGTTGTGTTCTAGACCTGGAATAATTATAGTACTCAGCTCAAGAATAGAGTCTATGGCTTCACAGAGAAGAGATAGTTTGAGTACAGGCTTGCCAGATGCAGGAAGCTTGGGCAGACACAGACACTCTATACCATGCTTGGGCTCCATGGAAGAATGGCTGATGGCAGGAGTGCTAGCTGTAATCTTGCAAGACCAAACACAAAACACAGGTGGTTATGCTGAACCCCAAAAGAAGTGGGACTGTTCTCCCTCAAAGAACCTCCACAGCTTCTGCTGGGATTTAGGTTACAAAGGGGAGTGTCACTGCACTGCGCAGAACCGGTCTTCAACAGTGACATCTTGTGGCTGCAGGAAGCAATAACAGTGATAGACCGGTCAAGCCCTAACACTCTGTGCTCATCATTGAAGATACCTGAGATACCCGATTCCCTTTAGACTACATAAGCCCTTTAAGTTTCAGGACCACTGAAGATGGTCCTAAATGGAGTACCCAGTGTCTCACTGGTAAAGATGTTCAAGCATTTAACTGAAGACAAAAATGAGATGTGAACGTATTTGCACTCAGACTAAGGAGCAGAGAAAATTAGCACCATAATGGGATGGTAAAGGAGGTATTTTTGATGAGGACAACATTTAGTTGCCTCTCAGATCTAATCCTTTAAGTTGGATTAGTCCAAACCCATAGCTACTCTGGGATCTTTTCAAGCCAGATTTCTCTCGAATATGCCAAACTGGATGGATTCGGGGTTTCTGGATGTTGGTTGTATACCATGCCAAAACACACTTCCAATGCAAGAAGTGTTTCTCTTCGATTAGCAGTTGAGCATGGCAGGCAAGTCCTGACTGCAATCAGCCTGTGCCCTACCATACGGCTTTATTAACAAACTGTCTCTCTTTCACTGGCATTCCTTTTGAAACAATTTGAAGAAAGAGATAAAAATCCCCTCTGCCAAATTATGACTCCTCCTGGAGGGATACGCAGGAGTCCCACTTATTCTCTTCTTTGTGGGGACTTCAGCACATGTGAGCATGGAAGTGTGAAAGATGGCACGAAATTTCTGCCTCCTGGCAAGGGAGGAGCCTGACTGAATGAGAAGCCACCATGGGTCGATTCTGAAGGCTACACCAAGCGGCATCAGCGAGAAGAGGGAGGGAAAGACCCCGGTCTTGCTGCAGGCAAAGTGCCAGGTTAACCAAAAAATCAAAAACCTAACCAAAATGAGACAAAGGTAAAAAGCAAAATTCACTTTCCTTCTTTGTATGTAGTTACAAGAGGGAGAGGGAGAAGGAGAAATAAAAGAAAGGGAGGGAGGAGGAGATCTAAAGGACTGAAATATAAAATTGTGCAAAATCCTGCAAGTTCAATGTCAGGGACCCATCAGTCGCATGTGACTTCAATTTCCTCTGAAGTCGATATGTGTTTGAATAGAAGACAGAGCAAGGGTAGAACAGAAGGAAGCCTCGAGTCTCACTGTTTCCCTCAAAATGGAGCTTTGGATATTTTTGGACACTCCCTCTGGGTTCCCGGTGCCTGGGGGATTCAATCAATGGTGGATAGTAAGTCCATTCTCTGGAGAGAAAGGGTTTTCAGATGCCTGAACATGGACCTCATAGTCTCTAATGTGAACAGAGACTGCAACCAACTGGCTTCTGCCTTTTAAAAAGGCCCTGAATCCAGGCTGTCTGGAAATTAAATAGGGAGCCCAGCTCATGGCTATAGCTTGTTGATGTGATCACCATCCATGACTAGCTCTGGGCATCTCTTCTAAAACACGCCAGCAACTGTGTCTTCATTTTGTCAACGCAAGGGAAGGTGCTGGTTTGGAGGAGGCAAGCTTTGTTTCTGGCCTTCCACAGTTTCCTCTTCCCAGAATTAAGGATGAGAGTCAATGCTTTGAGTGCAACCTCCATGACACCACATGACCCACCCCCTCCCTCACCTTTCTGACCACACTTCCCCCATCCTCCCTCCACTCCCACCAAACTGGCCTCTTCATAATCCCTCGAACATAGCAGACATGCTCCCACCTCAGGGTCTCTGAACTTGCTGTTTCCTCTGCTTGAAATTCCCCTCCTCCAGGTACATAGCTCGCTCAGCACATCCTCAGATCTCACCTTGAACATCACCTGCCCTGACAGCCCTACCTAAAGTCTGAAACTGCCCATGGCTTCCTAACTCTTCTGTCTATTTAATTTATTTTTCCTCTTAAGTGTTTATTCCTATCTAACATAGTATATAATTTACTGGTTTAACTTACAGGGATGAATTTGGTCTTTTCCCTTCCCTCCTCAATCCCCAGTGCTAGGACAGAGCCTGGAACATGGCAGAACTTTCATAAACATTTGTTAAGTGAACTAAGAAGTGAACTAATAAACAGGAATGAGCATTCAGCAATCTGAAAAGCTGAGATTGTAGCAGAGTCTGAGTTATCAGTCAGTGCAGCGCTGGGGCTAAAGTTGGCTCAGTTTCATTTCCGTGAGGAACCTCCCCGTGTACCTGTTAACATATGCCCACCTTGGGTCACAAGGAAGACCCAGGGACCGAGAGCTGACGCCAGGACTCCCTGGAGATGGCATCTGCCTCCTGTGATGTTGTAGCTTGATCAAAGCCACAGGTGGCACCCCCAGGGCCCTTCACCTCAACCTGGCATCCAGGTCCCTCTGCAGCCTGTTGCTGATCAGCCTTTATATCCATGTCTACAAGTACTTGTCCATTTGATATTCATTCATCCAACAGAATGTCTCAAGTTTATGTTCTAAAAAATCCATCCCCAATTTGCATTCAACTTCATTATATAGTCTTGCTTGGTAGAATATTTAAAACCCCTTTTTGCTTTCAGAATTCTACCTTTTAGCTCAACTTCCCCACCTTCTAACTGGAGATTCATGAGGTCCCACAGTTTGCGGGGCTCTGCTTTCCCTCTCAGGGGTTTCTCAACAACAAGAGCCCTTGAATCTACGAAGAATGACTGAGTTTTCTTTGGTGACATTACATCACACAAAGCATAATCCCACAGCCCAGCAGCAGCAGTATCTACCGTACATCATTTAACCCACAATGCACATTGGCATATCCAACATACAAACACACTGACACACACACACAAGTATAAATGTGCAGACATGCACAATCAAATACATGCAATATAAGGCAAAACACATAAACACACACAAGTGTAGACACAGGAAGCAATCATCTATAAAATGCATTTCCTGGTCTAAATTCAACTTAGCTTTCTGGAAGATAACATTGAAAAGCATCAACAGCTTGTTGCTTGAGGGAAGAGGCATAGATTCTTTACTCCAATAGGTAGTTCTTTTCCTTTTTCTTTCTTTAGAATTAGCTGTCTTGACCAAATCAAACTCTTGCCTTAGCTTTATGTTGAAATACTCTTAGCTTAAACTTGTACCTGGCTGTTATGATATGCCCTTACTTTGTTAAATTGTGGCCTACAGGGATTATTTTAAGGAAAAGTGTTTGCATTGGAGATATGCTACAGATATGGCAGGGAATCAGTGTATTCAGCGCTCTGCTTCGAGAAGCAATAGGTAATCACAGGTGGGGACAAATCAGAAGAGCTACAAGCCTTTTTTATTTTTTTGATCCTTGAAACTGGGATAAATGTTCAAAGGCAGTTTCCTTGACAGTACAAAATCACCATAACTGATCTGACAAAGGAAGATAAATAAAGAAACATTTATTTCAAAGGAGCCACGAGGAAGGTATCTCTTTGCCTTCTTTCCATCCCTAGCCTCTTGTATCCTCCACCGCTGCTGGCTGCGTCTTGCTGGAAATAATCTCAAAAAGGTTTTCTCTCTCAGGCATGGAGTGATTTATCTTAGTCTCGTCACTCTGGGATAAAATGTGCATATGGGCATGCATGCACACACCCATGTACACACACACACACACATGCACATGCCTGGCACCTTAAGTTTTCACGAAAGTTGTTTGTTTTTGTTTTCTAATGAAGAGCGATGTGACACCACTTCCAAAGTTGTCTATAGGAGGCACATCAATCCAGCTGTGAAGTGATAACTTTTTAAGAAAAGGAGGAATTGTTCTCAGCCCCCAAACAATATTCTTTCCCACTGATCATCCAAACCAATTTGCTATATGAAGAATTGCTGTATTAAGAAAAAAAATTAGCTGTTGGTACCATCCAATGGCAGTTAGATAGCTTTTTCCCTGAACATAAGGTGCCGTTGTAGTTTTCCTCAATCTCATAATTAAAAAAAAGGTGATAAGCTGTGTGTTCAGAATCAATTCACTTAGATTTCAAGGAGCGTAGGAGAACGTCTGTTCTTCCCGAAATAAACAACACCATGTCGAGTACTCAGTCAGCACGCCAAGGTGGTAGGAAGAATGTGTGTTTGTCCTGGTAAGTTCCTTCACTTGAGGCTTCCTGACCTGGAAGATCTGTGGATAAAATCCAGGGCTTTGTGACTTAGTGGGAAAAATTTGCATATCACCTACAATTTAGCATTTCAGTTCATTATACGCAAAAATGACTGTAGTAATAACTGTGACTTTTCCCTCGTATCAATCATAGATGGTTTATACCAAATTATAGACCTCCGTTGTGTTCTGATGTAATCCATTTTATGCATTTCAAAACATCATTTTATGAAGGAGTCCATGGGCTTCCTCAGACTGCAAAAGGGTCTATGGCACTGTAAGGGTTAAGACCCCTGCTCCAAGAGACCCAGGTCATCAGTAAAGGTCAGAACCTGTCACAGTCTGTGGAGGTGCCTGGAATCCCATCATCAGTGAAGTTTTACTTTGGGCCCTTGAAGGCTTCTCAACCGCCCAGTGAAACACTCAGTCTAATGCCCAGAGTTGAATTCGTTGGTACTGTTATGTGTTTAAGGTGGAATTTGTTGTTACTGTATGTATTTAAGGTGGAATTTGTTGCTGTATAAGGTTCTACAGAGCAGTACCAGAGGCGAAGGGGAAAACGACCATGTCACACTGCCTCTTCTCTCCACATACTTTTAAAACGGATCTTATTCTATATCAGCATTTTGCAAACTTAAAAAAAAAAACTATTTTGATAGCAAACCTTGATGGAGTGCTTTCCCTGTCCCAAGCACGGTTCTAAGCACTTGGTCTGTGTTATATCTCATTTAATTCTCACAACCACTCTCTGAAGGAGGTACTATTGTGAACTCATAAATGTTGGCTAATTGAATACCTATCATTTATTAAATACTTCCCCTGTGCCAGGTACTGTTTTCAGAGTTCTGTACATGGTCTCGTTTACTCCTCCCCAAAGCCTGCAGCTAAGTTTTATCATTTTATAGATAAGAGAATAAGGCACAAAGAGATTAAGTGCCTTGCCCAAGATCACACAGTCGGAAGGTCACCAGTGGACCTTTCTAGATTTCAGTGGAGAGACTGTGTTCTTAATCACTGGGCAATCCTTCCCACTACCGTGAACTTCTGTTGTAGTGATTCTTTGAGCACACTTTAGTTTGCATGGCGGCTGCGTTATTCCTGGACTAGGGTGCAACTTTTTCTTTCCCAGGGGGTGGATGCTGAAAGGTCAGTCTACCCTCAACATAGGGTAAACAAAAAAAAGAGGAGAAGTAAAAGAAACTGCAACAGTAGCAGTTCCTCTTCCTACTGGGCTGTAATCTGGCCATGACTTTAGGCTGTGGCTCAAATACCTGAACTTATTTTAAATTCCAACATCCTTTCCTTTCCGGGCACCCACTCAGCCAAGCTCCCTTCTTGGAAACAGTCACACACCACCTAGTGTCTGACTGAGGAACTGCACACTCCTCTCGGCCCAGAGGGGAGCCCAGCAGGAAGTTGCCAGACTGGATGGGGTGGAAAACCTCTTCGGGCTGAGAAGCCTGAAGTAAGAACTGCGCCAAGCATCTGTATGAGAAGCCTTGAGTCTTCACTGTGGACCCATCTGGAGAGCTGATGAAACTGTTTTCACAGTACATCTGGCTGGATAGACATAACCACACAGCTGCCCCCACAGGTTCCTGTTAACTGAGCAGCTTTTCCCAACAAAATCAACTGCCTTGAAAGAAACAAATGCATGAACAAAACACACTTGTAATTTGTCAAATCTAAATAATACCAATAAGCTAAGCGATTTGCTCTTTTTACCGAGACTTTCTGTTTTATGCTAGGCACTGCGCTAAGTGTTTTGCATACAGTGTCTCCTCTGCTCTTTTTTTTTTTTTTTAACAGCTCTGAGAGCTGGAGATTAAATTCTTCCTGCGATGAAACTGGAGCTCAGTGAAGCTAAGACACTGTCCAGGTTCCCACAGATGGTGTGTGACAGAGCTGGGAGTTGCATGTAGCTCGTCTAACTCCAAAACCCAGAGTAGACTACTCTGCTCTGCTGCCTCGAACGTGTGCATGCAAGCACACACAAACACACCGAAGGATGTGAAATCTCAGTTATCTAACTAAGCGACCTTCTGCACAGCAAACACATCATCAAAGGAAAAATCTATTACTAGGAAGATAAGTTAGTTATATGTAGGCAAGGGAGACAGGGCTACTGTTCATTACTGTGGTTGCAATGAATTTTTTGAGGGTTTCACTTTTATGAAAAATATTGTTTTAAATCAACAAATAATAGCAAATTGAATTCAACAGCATATCACAAGGATAATGACCAAGTGGGATTTATCCTAGGAATGCAAGGGTGGTTCAATGTAAAGGAAATCAATGTAATAACATCATGCTACTAGAATGAGAAATATACACATGATCATCTCAATTGATACAGTAAAGGCATTTGACAAAATGCAGCACTTTTTCAGGATAAAAAATACTCAGAAAAGAAGGAGTGAAAAGGGAACATCCTTAAAATTCAAAAGTTCATTTATAAAAAACCCACAGTGAACATGATACCTAATGGTAAAAGACAAAGCTTTCTCCCTAAGATCAGCAACAGGATAAGGGTACTTCGTTTCACCACTGGTATTCAACACTATACTGGAAGTTTTAGCCAGAGCAAGTAGACAAGAAAAAGAAATAAAACGTATGCAAATTAGAAAGAAGGAAAACAATTATTTACAGATAACATGATCCCACATATAGAAAATTCAAAAGAATACGCAAGAAAATTATTAGAGCTAATAAACCAACTCAGCAAAGTTGCAAGTTACAAGACAAACAGCCCAAACTCAGTTATGTGTCTATATACCTGTAATGAACAATCCAAAAGAAAATTAAGAAATCAATCTCATTTACTATAGCATCTAAAAGAATAAACTACCTGGAAATAAATTTAACCAAGGAAGTAAAAGACTTGTTCCCTGAAAACTACAAAACATTGCTCCAAGAAATTAAAGAAGAGTTAAATAAATAGGAAAACATTCCATATTCATGGATTATAAGACGTAAACTATCAATATCCATATACCAAAAGTGATCCACAGATTCGATGCAACCCTATCAAAATTCCAATAACCTTTTTTTCTGGAAACAGAAATGCTAATCTTCAAATCCCTATAGAATTGCAAGGGGCCCTCAATAACTAAAACAATCTTGAAAAAGAACAATGTTGAAGAACTCACATTTCTCTGTTTTAGAACTTGTTACAAAACTACACTAATCAAAACAGTGTGATATTGACGTAAGGATAGACATAGAGACCAATGGGATAGAAGTAAGAGTCAAAAATAAACCCATACATACACGGACAATGGATTTTTGGCAAGGGTGCTAAGTCCATTCTATGCAGGAAAGAATAGTCTCAGCTGGTGATGGGACAACTGAATTTCCATATGCAAAAGAATGAAGTTGAATCCCTACCTTACACCATAGGAAAAATGAACTCAAGATAAATCAGTGACCTAAATACAAAACCATAAAACTCTTGGAAGAAAACAGAGGTAATCCTTCATGACCTTGGATTTGGCAATGGATTCTCAGACATGATACCAAAAGCACTAGAAAAAATAAAGAAAATAGATAAAATTGTGTGTGTGTGTGTGTCTGTGTTTGCGTATCTCCAAGATTAGAGCAGCACAAACACCAAGAACAAAAACTTTTTAGAGCATCTTCACTTGGGAGTTGAATCACAGTTCAGAAGTGAGACAATACCACCAAGAAATGCTATAGACCACTTGTAGCATATTGACATCTTAACAATATTAGGTCTCCCAATCCATGAGCACGGAAAGTTTTCCCATTTACTTAGGATGCTGAAACACAGAAAGAAGTTATTTATTCACAATCATACTGCTAGCAAATGGGAAAATGCCAATTGGAACCCAGGTCTTTACTCTCAAAGTTGATTTCTCTCTCCCAGGGAATGCTAGGACAATTATTCACTTGTAATTTGTGATAATTCATTCCTCACAGGTAGTGTGAACAGCATGGGGAAAAGGTTGCAAAGAGAATGCTTAAACTACTTACAATCAAATTGCTTTTAAGCACACTTCAGCAGAATCCATTTATATATTAAGAATGAATATGCTAATTGCAAACCATTCTTGTGTATCCTTGAGGGATCTCTATAGGACAAGCCTCATTTGAATTACTCTCTTCTTTTAACAAACACCCAGTACTTGAGACTTACTGATTTTGGGCACAGAGTCTAAATTATCAAGATTTTTTTGGGTAAAGATGGAATTATAAACGTAGATTAAGAATGGAACTAACATTTACTGAACATCTAGTATGTACCAGGAAAGGGAGACTTTGTTCTCAGATCATCCCTAATATAAAATAGGATTCAACTCTGCAGCAGTTTACCCCTTGCTGAAAACAAATACACCCAACTCCCCAGTGGAATAATAAAAAATGGATATTTTACTGGAGTCTCATAGTACTGAAGGGAGTGGTTTTACATCACACACCACACAGCATAAAAATCTCCTCTAAACACCTGTTTTTACCCCCAACTTTTTGCAAGTTGCCTCATTTATCTCTCTCCTCTTCCCCTACAAAAGCATCACAAAATAAATGTCTTATATTGTCTCACATAATTTACTGGTATCTCTAGATTGTAAACAGCACTCAAGAGGAAAAAAAAAAAGTCAGGTTGTTCATTGAACAGACAACCAAAACTATTCTTGCAGGGGTGCGTGTGTGTGTGTGTGTGTGTGTGCTGGGTGGTTCTCACTTCATCTGGATTCACTTGTTATCTCCTTTGCTCTGTAAAACAACCCTAAAAGGTTACTTAGTCCCATTTTATGAGAGAGAAGATTGAGGTACAGAATGACTTGGTAACTTGTCTAAGGTTGCACAACTTGTCGGTGAGGGGAGCTACGGTGGAACACAGATCTGATTCCAAAATTCATGATGCCAAAAACTGGTCCTGGAAACGAAAGGCTATGGCTTTCTTGATTTTCACAGCAGTAAGTTCTTCTCTCTACCACATCAGACCCTCCTTCAACAAGCCCTTAGTAAGTGGGGGCCGACCATATATTAGGGTTACTCAAGAACTTTATCAGCCAAAGCAGGGTTTAGAAAACCACAGCCAGGGCACGAGACCCAGCATGCCACATTTACATGAGGTTTCACTGGCACACCTTGGGACCATTCCTTCAGGCATCGTCTATGGCTGCTTTTGCACAATGACGACAGAGTTGAGCAGTTGTAACGGAGACCGAGTCCTCAAAGCCTAAAATGCTTACTTTGTGGACCTTAATAGAAAAAAGTGTGCCAATCCTCCATCTAGGGAGTCAGCTGACAGACAAATTGGAAGTTGAAAACCAGAGCGCTAAGCAGGTGGTAGGTGAGTGCAATGAGCTATGAGACTCCCACGGAGCGGAAATTTGTTTTAAAACCACTCATGAGGGATCACCATCCTTCCATCTCCCCATGCGCCATACTGTCATTAGGGCCTTGAAAATAATCAATTAATAAATTGTATACTTAATAAGTCCTTGCTCTGTGCCAAGCTCTGTCACAGGTGCCGTGGATGGAGCTGTGAGCAAAACAGAGTAAGCCTGGAAGGTGGGAGGAACAGAAAGAAGGTCAAGGTACTTGGTGCCAGCTGAGAGCCTGGTACTCAGTACCAGCTGGGGCTAGGAGGGAGGCCAGGGCCGGGATGCGGAAAACCTTGTTGCATTTTATTCCAAGTAAAATGGTAAGCTGCTGAGAACTTCTAAGTAATGTGGAGGTTGGTATCATCATACATAAAATGATCACTCTAACTGCTCTGTGGAGAATGGATTATTGGAAGGTGAGGGTGGACGCAGGGAGACTAAGGAGGAGATAATGCAATGATTTAGGCATGACGTGGTGGTAGCTCTACTGGGCTGATAACAGTGGATCACACGGAATCGTTTGGATTTGGGGTATGTTTCGGGTTAGAGCTAAGAGGACTCACGGATGCTGAGATGCATCCTAACAAAGAAGCCAAAGCTTGCCAAAGGCTGCCGAGAGAACGAAGGAGAGTGTTCCAAGTTGCAGTAGGATTTATCAGGATTCCCTGCTCTTGCCCACAAGAGCAGGGCTGAGCAGCTTGCAGCACCCAAGTCCCCTGGTGTGGAGGTAGCCATGTTGTTACCGGCAGACTCATTCTGGTGCCCACGCGTCACCGCTGCAGACACGGGCAGATGCAGCATCAAAATAAATGAATCGCCTTGTGCCAGGCAGCTGGCCTTCTCACAACAGGATGGATTGGACTGGTTAGAGAGATCTCGACACTTGTGTTGCAGATCCATTAATGTCAGCCTCGGGTTAATTCTGAGCAATTTCCAGGTGATCCAATAATTCATTAAACTGACGAAAACAAATCTTTGGAAAATCGAGCTGGTGACAGATAGAAAGCCAATGATTTATTGTCTGGAGAGGAATAAGTATCTCCCATTCCATTCTTCAGTCTGTTGAGTGAATCGAAGTGTGCAGGAAGAACAAGGTAGGTGTGAATTCTACTTAATGGGCATTGTTCGGGCCCAGCACGGCGTACACTTCACACTGCTGGCTTCGTAAAGTAGGAAGGTGGAAGGAGACATGATGAAGCAGGAAAACATGGACACTGGGGTTAGGCAAACCTGAGGTTGAATTCCTGCTCTATCAGGTATTAGCTTCTGTGACCTTGGGCAAGTCACTTCTCAGTTCTGAGCCTCTACTGGTTCATTTCTTCAACTGGGACAATAATGTATTTTCTCTTGTACTCAGGACTGGATATGATAACTGAAAATTATGGAACACAGCACCCAGCACATTATAGAGTAGTTGTGCATAGCTACCATCATTGTTATTGCTGGTAACAAAGAAGATGGGCGAGTTTTCCCTCTGATGGGCGCACACACTCAATGTGAGCATGACAGGGCATCGCAGGCACCCATGCCCATGCTGCAAGAACGCCAAGGAATACTTGCTTTCACATCCAAGGAGAGCAGACACCCGGGACAGCACTGTTTCCCAAGATAAAGTCATTGGGAAATAGTGGCAAATTAGAAGACTTGTAATATGGGGGTGATTGGAGTTGAGGGGTGCTGGGGAATCAGAACAAAAGGGCCCTGGGCTTAAACAGAAGAGTAAAACGAGGTACAACTTGGGAACTTCCTTCCAAGCAGTGGTAGACAGGATGAGTCCTGGAAGGAAAAGCCTCCTCCTTAGAAAATGGTGCTGTAATTGGTTTGAAGTCTGGATGGAGAAGGTGGTTTCTGAACTTAGACCTACAAGACGTCGCATGTGGAAGAGACCTCAGACATGAAATGGAGAAATGATTTTCCTTAATCCCTGGGCATTTTGACTACCCACCATCCTTTTCATCATCTGGTAATAGCATTTCGGTATTCCTTAAGGGCCCACCCCTTGAGGGCACATACATATCTCATTTTTTGAATCCTTTCAGCTTTTATGTATGGAAGCTGTATCATAGCTATAGCAATTCTAGACAGGAATTGTGATTTTCTCAGCTGAAAACACCTAAAAGCTGCAAAGATGCCTGAAAGGGATGATTTACCGTGGATTACTGTTCTCATAAATGGATTCCTGCTCTAACTAAATGCATTTAGGGGAGTATCTGTTAGAAATGTTAGGAAAACCTTAGTTGCACAGATCCTAAGAACCTCCAAGAGGAACTTTGAGCATTGGCACCCCATAGTGTGTATAAGAAGCCTTTAACTTGGCCTGTCTTTTAAAAATTTTAAATTAGTTTGAAATCATAGAAGGCCTGGGAATACTTAAGAGCATATGCCACCCTCCATTGGAAGTATGCTCTTAAGTATTCACCTGCTCTTCCTGTAAGAGGATCATACACCTCTCTACTGTTGTAATGGGACTTGTGCTGCTTCCTGAGGTGGGAGTAGACTTTTTTTTTGATCCAATGATGTAAGGTTCACCCATGGGACTTGCTCTGGCCAATGCATATGAGTGGATGTAATGCAAAGCATGTTCAAGCAGAAGTTACGATTGTATGTTTCTATCAACCCTCTTTCTCTTTCCCTCTAGTCCCATGAATGGCACATCTTTGATTGGTGCTATTCCTTCAACCTGCTTCCCGGAATGGGAAGGCTTATGGAGCAGAACTGCAGCTTATCTGTGACCTATGACAAGACGAAGAAATAAACTTAAGTTATCATAGCCATTGAAATTGTGGGGATGCTTGTTACACAGTAGAACCTAGTGCATGCTAACTGACACAGGCAGTGAGAGTGGTCACTAACTAAAGAGCTGATCATTAAATGTTATAGTAATGGCCAGAGATTTGTTTCACATGCTAAACTTTTCCAACTTAATCCTATGGAATATTTGCTCCTGCTCTTCGTGTGGATGCAGGAGTTTGATGGCCCAGTGGATTTCATCTTTGCAGCCTATCTATGTGCAGCTGAAACATGCATGTGTGCGATGAAGCTTCCCAGAGCAAGCTCATGTCAGGACACACATTCCTGCTTAAAGCCAGCATAGACTCCGCCCTTAGGAGCTGTGGTTCCCAAAGCACTTAGATATAGTCAGATAGTCACTATTCAGGAGCTGATTATTCCGCCTCTCTCCTCCTCTTAACATGGATTTAGACCATCCCATGTACATTAACCCTGCTCCTCAATAGTGACCTCAAGCAACTACTTACTTGCCTGTTGACTAGTCTCGTTGGCAGAGGTGAGCAACTACTACCTGTAGGCACTATCTAGGTGCAGAACATACGTGATCTAACTTAGTCTTTATGGCAATCCATAAGGTAAGTGTCAGCATTCTCCTTTTACAGATGATAAAATGGAAGCTCAGAGACATTAAGCTGCTTGCGTAAAATCACACAATTGGTAGGCAGAGTTGGAACAGAAAATAAGTTATTTGTCTGTTTTTCCTGACTCCAGTCGGTACGAGAAAACTAATTTAAATGGAAGATAATGACAAATAAGATGAAAACAGCATCTATATACCATGTCGAAGGGTTGGGGAACTCCTATACAATAATGTGACGGAAAAACGGAAACTAAGGCAAACTCACAATCTTGAGACCACACAGAGAAGGAAGAAGAAAAGCCAACACTTTTATCCACCTCATGCGAGTTGGCTCTCCCTGGGAAGATCTTGCAGAAAGTGGAAAGAATGGAGAGTGAGAAGACTCTGTTTCTATTTTTGGAGGCTTCTCCTTCCTTTCAAAGTGAAAAAGCAACAGCTTTTGTTTAAACCCCCAAACAAACTGTTTACTCTTTTACCTCATGCGAGGAGAAACTGAGAAATGCGTGGCGGCACTCTGAATGGTAATATTGTCCTCAGTCCATGTTATTAGTGATGCATTGGAGGTATTTAATTAATTACCACTGACATATGTTTGCGCTAATTTATAAGACTGGTTAGCTCCCACATTGCATCTGAACTCTTGCCTGCCTGGAGAGTTTCTTGAATGTAAAGCAATCACCTAACTTGAAGGCAAAGAAAGAGTGAAAGAAATGCCGGAATGTTCTAAGTTTGGCAAGTCCTGATGGATGACTCAGTTCAGTGGTTCTCAAGCAAGGGAGATTTTGCCCTCACGAGGGACATTTGGTAATGTCTGGAAATATTTACGTCTAGTACAACTGGGTGGGGCGGGGAAGGTTACTACTGGCATCTAGTGGGTAGAGTCCAAGGATGCTGCTAAACACCCTACAGTGCACAGGAAAGTTCTTTCAACAAAAAGTTACCTGGTCCCAAATGTCAGTAGTGCTAAGGTGGAGAAATCCAACGTAGCTCAATACTCCTGCTTTGACCAATGGCCAGAGAGGGAAAGTGGCTTACTCAAGGTCACCCAGCAAGTCAGTGGGAGAACTGGGCAGGAGGTGATCTGCAGTCATTGAGAACACAGGCTCTGGAATCTGAATGTGAGGCCCCAAATCTTGGGTTTGACTCTTACTAACTGGGGAACCTTGAGCACGTTACTTAGACTCTCTGTATCTCATCTTCCTCATCCAGGAAACAGGGATAATAGGGGTATCAACAATAGGTCTTTGAGGATGATACAATGAAATGAAGCACGTAAGGGACTTGGCATAGAGAGTGTGCACAGTATGTTTTCCATTAATTGCTAGAATTCTGTGCCTTATCAGCAGGATTCAGGTGAGACACATTATCATAATTATAACTAACACAGGAAAAGAGACTTCCACTCAAAAAACATCGTTAGCCCTTTCTACATGCTGTGGAGGAGACATCTGGGAATCGCTAAGGACTACTTCCGTGGTCCCTTCGGTTTCATGAATATAATCCAAAGAGTTACCATCAGGTCTAAAGAAAGGGTGGATGCAACACAGTGTGAACATTCTTCTCCTTTAGTTTGATAACCCCAAGGCTCCATGCTTTTTATAAAGTGATGGAGGGCATGGAATGCTCATCGATGAGCCCACCCCCCCTCCCCCTCAAAGACACCCAAGTCCTAATCCCTGGATCCAATGAGCGTTGCCTTATGTGGACAGGGCAGATGTGATTAAGTTGAGGATCTTGAGTCGGAGAAATTATCTTGGGTTGTTAGGGTGGGTCCTAAATGTGTGTCCTTGTAAGAGGGAGGAAGGTTGAAGGAGGAACAGTGTGATGTGACCATGGACACAGGAGGGGAAAGGCGATGTGATACAAAGCCGCGAGCGGAAGGATGAGGACAGCGAGGTGCCCGACGCTGCAGAGGGCAGAGGAACAGACTCTCCCTTATGGCTTCCAGGAGGAACCAGCCCCACGGACACCTGCACTCTGGCCCTGTGAGGCTCACTGTGCACCTCTGACCTTTAGAACGGCAAGAGAAGAGACTGGTTTGAAGCCAGTCCATTTGCAGTAATTTGTTTACAGCAGCAGTAGGTGACTAACACGGAGGGTGACTGACGGGGAGGAGGACACGGGCACAGGGGCTGAGGCCTCTTCTGGAGAGAAAGGGGTTGAGATGATGACCCTTCATCTTTGAGGTTCAAGGTTATAGGGTATCTCTGCTGATCCATGTGGCCCCGACTGAGGTCAGCTGGCAGCAGAAACCGTGGGGGACTCCAGAAGGGACTTCACTGCAGTGGACGAGAGAGCTGGACTGGGGATGTCTGGGAGAGTGTGAGGCCACAGCTGAGACCTTTCTAGAAATAGATGTCCTGATAGCGCAGATGTGAATTAGAAACCACAGCCTGGTGCGGGATGAAAAACCTGGAACAGGCATTGTCTTAAGACAGGGTGAGATGTCTATTAATGACAGACCTAAGAAACCACAGCTTGGGTCTGGGGTCAATGCACAGTGGAAGTGCAGGGTGGTGTTTTGGTGGCCGGATTTGAATAGCATTGCCACGGGGCGGGAACTGCAGTGAGAGAGAAAATGCAAGCACACAGGGTATCAACAAGTCAACAGGCTAAACTGAGGCAGACAGCACCCCTTGTGCTACAAACCTAGATGGATATAACATCTACACACATCAGCATACCCAGCCAATCCTGAAAGTCAGTGAGGGAACTCCCCAGGGGCCAGAAATGAAGCTAGAGATGACGGCTGGGCTGTCAATGGGTGGCACGTACAAGTCTGAGATCGCCTTATGGATTACAAGACCGGGGTCTGGAGTGTGAACATGGGGACAAGAGAACTGAATTCAGGACCATGGAAGGCAGAGAGCAGAGAGAACTCCACCTAAACTCTAGAGCAGTGGCTCCCCTTGGGGCAGCACTGCCTCCTGCGGGACATTTGGGGAATGTGGGGTGCATTTTTTGTTATCAAGACAATGGCAAGAGGCACTAGGAGCATTTGCTGGGCAGCAGCCAGGATGCCAGACATCCAGTGATGCCTATCGCTATCTAAGCAAACTCCTTTACATGTACACGCAAGATTTCTTTTTGTAGTTTCAATATACACTGAATTTTCCAGACATCTTAATACTGTGAAAATCAAGGCAAGCAGGTACTTTGCATGTTCAGAACCACAGTGAGAGGGGTTACTATCTCGGAAAACCATGTTACCAGTGGATTCAAACACCACCACCCGCAACCTCATTAGTTGCTATTGTTGTCATTACCATTGTCCTTGTTGTGATGATTGCCAAAGGCTGATATTTATTGAGAGCTTGCTATGTGAGATCCTACTCTCAGTGCTTTCCACAGAGTGACTCACAATAACTCCATGAGGCTTATGATCACCCCATTTTGCGGAGAGGGAAAATAGAGTCTCTGTATTTAAGTGACCACAGGGAACATGCATACACCCACTGTTTACATAGCTATTTATAGGGTTTTTTCTTATTTGTAATGAGTCAACTACTTTTGCAGCTTTACTGAGGCATAAGTGACAATTAAATTGTATAAATTCAAGGTGTACAATGTGATGATTTAATATATGTGTATGTTGGAAAATGATTGTCACAATGAAGTTAGTTAACACATCTATCACCTCACTTTTTTTTTTTTTTTTTTTTTTGGTGAGAACATTTAAGATCTACTCTCCTAACAAATTTCAAGTAGACAATACAGTATTAAGTGTAGTCACCACACTGTATATTAAAGTCCCAGAACTTATTCGTCTTGTAACTGAAGCTTCGTACCCTTTGACTGACATCTCCCTGTTTCCCTCACCCCCGATCCCCTGGCAAGCACAGTTCTACTCCTGGCTTCTATGAGTTTGACTGTTTTAGATTCCACAAATATAAGTGACATCATATAGTATTCGTCTTTCTCTGTCTGACTTAGCACAATGCCTTCGAGTTTCATTCATGTTGTTGCAAATGGCAGGTTTTCCTTCCTTTTTATAGCTGAATAATATCTGTTGAAGGACAGGTGGTTTCTATGTCTTGACAGTTATGAATAATGCTGCAATGAACACGAGATTGCAGGTATCTCAGATATCTCTGTGAACTACTGCTGATTTTGCTTCCTTTGGATATATGCCCAGTAGTTGGATTTTTGGGTCATATAAGTTTTGTTTTTCTTCCAAGAGAGGGTCTCACTCAGTAACATGGACTAGAGTGCAGTGGGCATGATCATAGCTCACTACAACCTCAAACTCCTGGCCTCAAGCAATCCTCCTGCCTCGGCCTCCTTAAGTGCTAGGATTACAGGTGTGAGCCATCATACCCAGCCAATAGTTTTATGCGTAATTTTTGAGAAACCTCCATACTATATAATATAGATAATGACTATCAATTTACATCCCCACCAACAGTGTGAAAGGGTTCCCTTTCCTTCACATCCTCACCAACACTTGTTATCTTTTAAGTTTTTTTGATAATGGCCATTCTAACAGACGTGAAGTTGTATCTCATTGACATTTTGATTTGTACTTCCCTGATGATTAACAGTGTTGAATACCTTTTCATGTACCTGTTGGTCATTTGTCTTCTTTAGAAAAATGTCTGTAACAGGTCCTTTGCCCATTTTTTAACTGTATTATTTGCTTTTTTAATTTTTTTGCTATTTAGTTGTATGAATTCCCTATATATTTTGGATATAAACTCCTTATCATATACATAGTTTGCAAATTTTTTTCTATTCCATAAACTGTCTTTTCATTTTATTGATCATTTCCCTCTGCTGTGCAGGAGGGTTTTTTTGTTCGATGTAGTACCACTTACGTATTTTTACTTTTGTTGCTTGTGCTTTTGAGCCATATCCAAAATATCACTGCCAAGACGAGGGTCAAGGAGGTTTCCCCCTGTGTTTTCTTTAATGAGTTTTATAGCTTCAGGTTTTACATTTAAGTCTTTACTCCATTTCAAGTTAATTTTTGTGAATGGTGGAAGATAGGAGATGGATTTCATTCTTTTGCATGTGGATATCCTGTTTTTCCAACATCATTTATTGAAGAGACTGTCCTTTCCCTGCTGTGTATTTTTGGCACCCTTGTCAAATATTAATTAAATGTATGCATAGGCTTTTGATCCTGTTCCATTGGTCTATGTGTCTGTTTTTATGTCAGCACCATACTGTTTTGATTACTGTAGCTTTGTAATACATTTTGAAATCAGGAAGTGTGTGCTTCTAGCTTTGTTCTTTCTCAAGATTGCTTTGGCTATCCAAGATCTTCTGTGGTTCCATAATGATTTTAGAATTTTTTTTTTCTATTTATGTGAAAAAATGCTACTGGAATTTTGATAGGGATTGCATTGAATCTGTAGATCACTTTTAGGTAGCATGGACATTTCAATAACATTAATTCTCTGCTCCATGAACACAAGATACCTTTCCATTTATTTGTGTCTTCTTCAATTTCTTTCATCAACGCCTCACAGTTTTCAGTGTACAAATGTTTTACCTCCTTGATTAAATCTTTTGTTGTTTTTGATGATATTGTAAATGGGATTGTTTTCTCTGTTTCTGTTCTGGGTAGTTCATTGTTAGTGTATAGAAATGCAACTGATTTTTATGTGTCGGTTTTGCATCCTACAACTCTACTGAATTTGCTGTTGTTGTTGACTAAGGGAAATTCTAGGTTGCCTGTTCTAAACTTCTTTTGTTTTCTAGGTGTCTAGTATATAACTACAAAAGACAAAAATAGGGAAACTAAGCACAGATTAGTGTGTGTGTAGTCGATTCTCATTATTTACAGAGTCTGTATTTGTACCATTTGCCTACTAACAAAAATGTATTCATAATCCAAAAATCAATACCTGCTGTGCTTTGCCGTCATTCTCAGCCACATGCAGAGTTGTTAAAAACTTGAATCACCAATGTTCACTTCCCCAGTGAGGTCCAGCAAGACCACAGTCCACCTTTTTGTCCCTGCGCTCATACCATAAGTGAGTGCCCTTCTTGTGTTTTACTTAGTGCCACCTTTTCTCACTTTTATGATTCTTGTTGGTGTTTTTCTGTTTAAAATGGCCCCCAAGCATAGTGTTGAAGTGCCATCCGGTGCTCCTAAGCACAAGGATTCTGTGACAAGTCTTATGAACAAAATACCTGTGTTGGACGGGCTTTGTTCAGGCATGAGTTATAGCGCTGTTGACTGAGTTCAATGCTAAGGAATCAATATATATTAAATAAGGTGTCTTTAAACAGAAATGCATAAATCAAGGTTATGTATTGGTCACATGATGAAAATATCATGGCTTCAAGGAAGCTGACCTATATTTCCCCTGGGAGTAATGGTTTCGTATTCAGTAATTTGGTAACACGCGGGGACCTTACTGAAACTACCTACCATGAATAATGAGAATGTGCACACAGAAACAGACACGCACGGATTTGCACACCTTTTTTTTTTTTTTTTTTGGTCTCATTTTGTGTTCAGAGCAAACTGTAAGGTAGGTACTATTATACCCACTTGACAGATGAGGACACTGAGGGTCTGGGAGGCTGAGCAGCTTGCTAACGGTCACGCAGATCTAGAAATCAAACCCGGTTTTCCCAGAATGGATCATCCATGCTCTTTCTACAGAATTTTGATATTTACTGATTGAATCAAATCATGTTCAACACTCCAAGGCACCTGCATGTTTAATTAAAGTAGCTTTTTCTTGTCTTCTCTCCTTCCCACCTCAGCGAGAGGTACCATCCAGAGTGATCAGCTTAAGCAAAAGACACCTCCAAGGAATGTTCTTTAAATCCTACTTTACTGCATTTCCAAAACAAGACAAAGCTCACGCTAGTGCCTTGGAGGAAGCAAGTTTAAAACATATCCTCTTCATCTAAAAGAGAAAATGACTCTTAAATCAGTACAAAATCCACATTTTTGCCTTTTTGTTGATTTCTTTGTTTCCATCCGTAAGACACTTGCTTTTTTAAGTTAGGTAGGCTCTTTTATAATTTTTTAGTTTGAGATTTTAATGTTTTTGCTTGTTCTGTTTTGTGAACCTAATGACTTCTTTCACTGTCTTTTCCATGTTAATCTGTCACGATCTTAAGAATGGTCTGTAAGCCTAACTCCCCAAGGGGGAAAAGCTCTGTCTAAAGGCGTTGGAGCTGTGCATTGCCACGTGACTGACAAGTCAGCTGTAAACACTCTTCTCTGTTTTCTTAAAATTGACTCAAGCCCCTAATTTCACACTCAGCTGGAACATTTAATCTCTGCTGCAAGATTTCTGCAGATTCTAGCATCTTATATTCTTACAGTTACCTCTAGTTCTAATTTCTTGTTAATCTCACCAAGACCTCATGCCGGGAATGCCAAAGCAGATGCGGATGCCAGAAAGTTTTTCTTCGATTTGCTAAGTCCAAAATTCACAGAAGGCAGTTATTTGGGTACATAATGGTCTTCAAGGAAGATTTGAGGTGATGGATGACTTCTACCCAGCACACCACTTGGAAATTGATTTTTAGCCCACGTGATCTTAAAAATCCCTCAGCTATTTCTATTCCTGATTTATTCTTTAATTGACCATTCCTTGTCCTTTTGCTGGATGTTCCTCTGTGACTTCCCTTTTTTCCCCCCCTCTGTCTTACGTTTCCCCAACCCAAATTTTCTGGGGTACAGTTCTGGTCACCTACCTCTCTGATTATTGTCCTGCCATACTCCAAGCTTATTATCCAGATGTTTTCCTAAAAATAAGACAGCATCCCCGAAGGCGTGTTTTTATGCCAGCTATAAAAATAACATGTTTGCCCCTTTTCTATGCAGTGGAAGCTCCACGGAAGAGAGGATTTGGATCAGTTTACCGGGGATTTAAAGAATCAAGACTATAAAGCCGAGTCCAAAAATACTACCATATGAATAACAATTGGACTTTGCGTCTTTGTCTTCTCTTGACCTGATGCCTGCTACAGTTCCCGTGCCTTGTAAGAAGAACGCAGCACCAACTCCCAGTTTCAAGGGCTGTCACTTTCAAACAAAGATGACCGAATCCACTTGCAAAAGATGGGATTGCACAGCAAATGTAAGTCTGTGTTGATCAGCCCATTTTTGCTGTGTCTTCTCACTATTTCCTGAACACGTGGGGCAGAGTCTACCTGAGAAGAGCTTCTCCTTAATTCCAAATAGCAATATTAACTCTAGTAATTGTTAATATTTATGTAGTGTTTACTGTATGAGTGTTTTACATTTGATTCCATTATTTAACTCAATCTTCACCACACACCAGTGAAGCAGGCACTATATTCATTCCCATTTTATGGATTACAAAACTGAGGCAGAGACGTCATGCAAGATGGTACAAACCGAGCCAATTTGGCTCCAGAATCCATGTTCTTAAGTGCCATGCTATTTCAGTCTTGCTATAGTTTTATGGATAGCAATCGCAGGTGGCTACTATGTGCAGTGTGATCCAACACACAATTACTGAACCTCCAAGGTCATGGGTTAAATCTTGCCAGGTACTTCAAGTGTCAGCCTAAATACCACTTCCACTGAGCTCCTGCACTGGGATAGTTTCTGCCATCACACACTCTAGCTTCACTGTGTGCTGTTTGGTGACCTGCACTGTAACTGTTTAGTAATTACTTATGCAGTTACTTCTCATCTGTCTCCTCAGCTAAAGTGCAATCTCCATGAGAACAGGGATCACATCCCTCTTGTCCACCACTCTTTTCCCAGCACTTACAAAAGTGTGTGACACACAGTTTGGCCTCAACATACATTTGCTTCAAGCATGCATGCATGATTGAGAGCACGTATAGATGAGCATAACACCAGCTCCTTCTAGACCAGGTGCCTCAACCTGGACACCGCGCACATTCCAGGCCAGATCATTCTTTGTTGTGCAGGCTGTTGTGTACACTGTAGGGTGTTTAGCAGCATCCTTGGCCTCTACCCACTAGATCCCAGTTGCAGGCCCAACCCCAGCTGTGACGAAATGTTCCCCAACATGCATGAATGACCGAATTAAAGAGAGGGTAATACATGAACATGATGCCATCTCTTATTCTAGGGAAACAGAGAATAGGGCATTTTCAGTAGCTGAATTTTACTAGTAACATTGGCTTATTAAAGTGTACTTTTGCAGGTCAGGTTCTTTGTGAACAAATATAGCAAGGGAGGTTTTGTTTAATAATATAGACATCTTATTTAACAATGTTAGCGATCGTTGTGAAGTACGTGTTAGAAGTGGGTGTTATGCTAAGAATTTTACATCATTATCATTTAGTTCTTATTACAATCTGGTGGGTGACAGAGGCCCAGAGACTGAGCAACTTGACCAGGATCATGTGACTGGTAAGTGGAGGAACTGAGATTTGAACCCTGGTGGGTCTAGCGACGGCAAAGCACTTGCTGTCAGCCACCAAGCAATGAGTCCTTTAGTGTTACTGAAGCCTTATTTTTGCAAACATTTCTGTAAATGCCCCAGCCCCCATCTGTATTTATGGGAAGCCATCTGGAAGACAAACAGGGCTTTCCCTGGGTTTCCCAGTGCCTGGCACTGAAAATGTTTGTTGAATGAATAAATGGTTAGAAAAGCCTTCCCCACTTCAAGGTTATACAAATAATCCTTGAAGTTCCCTTTATTTATTAAAGGGCATATCTATTTCTTACCTATTTCTAAACAAAGCAGTTTAACCAAATCTTTAGCCACCTGAGCTTCGGCAGGCTCATGCCTTCCACCCTTGCCTTCTAACCCAAAACCACTTGTCAAAATATTCTTCCTAAGAAAAGTCAGTCTCCTCTCTTCTAAGGCAAATTCATCGTGGAATTCCCACCCCTTATCTGTACATCCTTTCGTTTAGCAGGGGTCATTGTACCCATTTTACCAATGGAAAAAAATGGGGCTGCACTTTTAAGTGATCGTCCAAAATGTCTCTTAAAAGCTCACTAATAAAATGCATAATTTTTTCAGTAAACTCCTTTCTACATTTTCATTACAGACTATGGAATGGGATATGACGACTTTCACTAGCAATTTAGGCAGGATGACGCTTTCTGACTCCTTTGGTTTCCTTTTGGGTTATGGTTGACGCTCTCAAAGTCTCTCTCCGCCTGACTGTTGCTTCAAGACAGTGGGTGTGAGCCAAGAAAATCTATTCAGCCATTTGTTACATCCCAAAACAGCATCAGAGCGATAGAAGGCCCCAAGCTACAAGGCCCTAAATGCAGCTCTGAACATTCGGTTCTTCTATTTTAAGAAGTGCAGTGGGATAGATGGCCCCCACGAGGTTTTTGATGGAAATTCTACAAAAGAACAATCAAAATAGCTCTTGCCCTCCTCCTCCCCCCTAACTCTAGCCTGGGACTGGGAAGAACTTAAGTGGTCTACGAGAAAACAGACGGTGTCATGAGAAGAAAGAAACTTGTCATTCGAGAGTGGCCTTGGGAGGCATAATACGCTCTTTGAGGGACATGTTCCTCTTGTGATGGAATCAACGCAGACAGAACATGCTCTCTAAAGAGATCTTCTCTCTGAGTCCAATACTTCTTGAAGAAAGAAAGCCACAAAAGAATACAATGATAGTGTCAATTTCCTGCTCCCCAGAAGTAAAAACCTGTACTTGAATGCTACACAAGAATAGTCTTTGGAACTTGCATAGCATGCCTGAATATGCTTTGTAGGTTGCAAGAATCTACGGTGTGTCTAATGCCTGTTTGGTACTTGTCCCCCCGCCCCCGTCATGGACAACAGGGTCGTTGGAGATAGAGGCTCAGGCTCGCTCATTTCAAGGCCCAAATGTCACGGAGCACAGGGCCAGGCAGATAGGGCTTGCTCATAAGGCAGAACAGATGGAGGTAGGGAGAAAAGCTGGGTTTGTAGAATCAGCTGAGAAGCATGGCTCATCTCTACCGCCTCTGTTGTTCTTTCAACTTTTAAATCAGGGGTCCTAATCTTTTATTGTGGTTTGGACTCCATTGGCAGGCAGATGGAGCTTGTGGATAATCTTTGCAGAATAACGATTTTTAAAAAAAAAAAAATGCATGAAATACATTGCATTTCAAAGAAACTAATTACATTGAAAAAGTTATCAAAATATTTCATAAAACTAATGTGTGAAATGGTAATAAATGGGCTCCCTTTATGAACACATTGAATAAAAAGATCCAGTGGCAAGTCCAAAGACTTCATAATTTTGAAAAAGTGTTAAGGGTAAATGATATTTTGAAATATCTGCAACATTTGTAACATGATAATTATCTGCGATTTCTAGGGGCAACACGGTCAAAGTTACACTATTATTGCTGTGGTTTATTCCCTCGTTCATAATTGAGGGACATATCAAATTTCAGCTAGAAGTTAGTGAGAATGAAGATGCATTTTACTTCTCCCCTCTGAGTTCATGGCCTTCCTGAATTCTATTGGCAGACCAGGCTAGAAACCTCTGTTTTCAATATTGAAGTGACACAAGGACCAATTCCTCAGCCCCCTTCTCTTTTCCTTTGACGTTCATTCCCTCCACTGTATCTTCTAGTCTCTTGGGTTCAAGTGTATTTGTTTATGTGCCAATGACCCCCAAATTTCTACGTCCAAACATGGGTCTCTCTCCAGAAACTCCCATTGAAGAAGAGCTCAGCACAGAGGTCTTGTTGGCATCTCTCTTAGTCCATTCGGGCTGCTACGGCAAAATACCATTAACTGGGTGACTTATGAACACCAGAAATTGATTGCTCACAACCCGGGAGGCTGGGAAGTCCAAGATCTAGGCGTGGCACATTAGGTGTCTGGTGAGGGAACACTTCCTGGTTCACAGATGGCATTTTCTTGCTGCGTCCTCACTTGGTGGAAGGAACAAAGGATTTCTCAGGGGTCTCTTTTTTAAAGGCACTAATCGACTCCCCAGAAGCCACTGGTATTATCACCTCCCAAAGGCCCCACCCTCCTAAAACCTGGCAGGTTAGGATTTCAAAATATGAAGTGGGGCTGGAAGGCCACACACATTCAGACCAAAGAGAATCTCATATTAACTGTGTCCAACTGAGCTCCCAATCTTTCTCCTTCTCACCTGTCCACCTGCGGGCTTGCCCAACTCAGTTAATGGGGCTCCATGCTTCTGGGGGTGTAGACCGAAGAACTTAGGGCCTCCCAGACACCTTGTGTTCTCTCTCACCCACAGACAAGCAATCAGCAAGTCAGCTCTGCTTTCAAAACAGATCCATGGCTCCACCTTCACGTCTAGCCACCTCCAGGGCTACCACCTGCAGTGAGACCACACTCATCTCTCACCTAGATTACTGTGATAGTTTCTCAACCAATCCTCCTTCTCCTTTGCCTTCCCAAAGTCTGCTCTCAGCAAGGCAGCCCGAGTAATCTTTTAAAAACAGAACAGAGGCAATCTGTGCAGCTCATCTGTTCAAAACTCTCCAAAAACCTTTCTATTTCACCAAGAGTAAAATTCCCTGTTCTGACCATGAACTAGGAGACACACAGCCTCATTACCACTCTGACAATATCATTCCATTAGCTCCAGTCACTTTGCCTCCTGTGCTTCTTCAAATTCACCAAGCCAGTTCCCACCCCAGGGCCCTTGCACTTGCTGCTATTCTGCGGGAACATTCTTTCCAATGTCCACATGACTTCTTCATGTCCTTCAAGTTCCTGGTCAAATACAATCTTACGGGTGAAGCTTCCCCTAACCAACCTACGTAAAATAATAATTCTACTTCCCATCCTGGCACTTATTATTGCCCCCTGATCCTGCTTTATTTTCCTCTGCAGCATGCATCACCATGGGATACGTGAAATATTTACTTCTTTTGTTTGTGTATGGTCCATCCCCTGGGTTGGAATATAAGTGTTATGGTGGTGCAGACTTTGCCTAGATTATATAACACCTGGAGTTTGGTACTCAGTAAATGTTTGTTGAGGGAATGAATGAATGAGTGAATGAATGAAATGGTTAGCTTCTCATAAAACTGCTTCCCTCCTTCAAAGAGGGCACAGAAACCACTATTATTATTATAGTGGGGCCAGCACTTTGGAATTAGATGGGTCATCCCACATTCATGCACGAACCAATATGGCCCATCTCATGACCTTCCACTGAACCAGCCAAGGAGGTGACAATGGCAATAAAGTGGAACCACACTGACTCTCTTCCTCTCACACCTGAGGCATGTTCTTTCTCCCCTGGGCAGGCAGACAAGGTGCTATTTCTAACTGCTAATGATAATATTTTCCTTTTTTGTGTGCTTTCAAGGTTGTAGTTTTTCCCTTGACATTGGATTTAATCCTCTTCCCCACTGCCTCAGAAAAAAATGCTTATTCACTCAATATTTGCATAAGATTTTATTCATACTGTGAGCACAGCACTTTAAGTTAGATATATGTTTATCTACCTCTTCTGTTGGTCGATGAATTTCTAGAAGGAAAGGATGTTTGTACGTATTCTCAGGGCTGGGCATAGTACCTGGCAGATAGTAAATGTTCATCAAATGTTTGTTGATAGTATTATCTGATATTTATTTATTCTTTTCCTTATATTAAAATGGAGATATTAGTAGCAGGCCCTTTCAATGTTGCTGCAGGAACTGCGGGGTTAACGTAAGTCAGCCCCCGGGAATGTATCTGGCACAGACCAAGCATTTAGCAGGTGTTAGTCATTGTCCCTCTTGTTGATGATGTTGTCATTTGAACATCTATTTAATGAACTAAAGTGCTTTCCTTAAAACAATTAATGTGAGATGATAAACCAGCCATAATCATGATAACACTTAACAGTTATTGAGCAGCTAATAAATGCCAAGGTTAGGGCTATTTAAAAAATGCATTATCTAATTTTCACAGCAACCATATCAGATAGACATAGTTCTCAATTTAGAGGAGCAGGAACAGACTCAGAGAGGGTAAGTGACCTGCCCACAGTCACACAGCTAAGAAGTGGCAAGCTTTGACTACAGAGTCTGACTGCAGGCTCTAACCATTATCTCGTGGTAGGCGCCATTGTCTTCATTCTAAGAAAGAAGAAACAGAGAAGTGGAGAGGTTCGGTTAAACGGATCAGTCGCATAGGTCCTAAGTATTAGAGCTGAGGTTTGACATGCAAGCATTTCTTCTGAGTAAGGGGCCAGGGGTGCGGGCTGGGGTCTGGAATGCACTTCACGAGCACAAGCAGAGATGCAGGGAACAGTCAGACGTCCAGGCAATCCCTGGAGGGTCAGTTCATTTAGTGCTGTTAAACAAGTCTGAAATCTCAAAGCATACTGAATAAAGCCAGGCATGTCCCCCCATCCTAATGGGACATTAAGCAGCTACTCACATGATGAATTACTGAACTACAGACTGGTAAGCGCCGTAAGGTGCCCGGGCTGTGGCAGTTCATGATAGGAAGTCCTGACAGTCTGGGTCCAAGTAAACCACGTAACAGAGACGCACGGGCTGCGGCAGGGGTTACGGCAGTCTGCACAAACCTCTCTGCTGGGGGCCTGAGACGAAGCAGAGAAGCATCTTCCAGGGGAAACAGACTTTGGAGAGTTAAGCACGCTCTTGCATTTCCTCTAAATCACGTGATGTGATGACTGGGAAATGTCACACACACCTTTCTGTAGGGACAGATGTGTGGAAAGAAAGGTAAGCAGGGCTAGTATTTTTCTTCTGGCTCATGAGTTTCATTGATTTTTCTAGAAGGAAAAGCTTTCTCTTTGACCTTGTCCCCACACGTGGGTTTGCTTGGGACGAGGAATCTGGCAGCTGCCTGGGGAGGATGACCCCGGCCCGATGCCTTCAGGGAAGTCCGGGGGCAGCCAGACAGGAGCGTGAAGGTAGAGACAGCTCTGCGTGCCTGAAGCCCTGGTTCCCCCGCTCCCCTGCCTCCAACCTGGCACTAAATCCCGCCAACGTGACTCGTGAACCTCTCCCCCATCTGCCTGCTTCTCCCAGCCCCACTGACACCACCCCATCCCAAGCTGCCGTTTTTTCCTGAAACAGACTCTTAACTCACCCTCAACCTCCACTCTTGCTTCCTTCTGGTATCTTCTAACCTGAGCCAATGGTGACCACCTGAATATGTAGATTGTTGTTACTTTCATCTTCTTGAAACCCTTCAATCACTCCCTACTGCACTTGGGAAAAACATAAAAAATCATTCTCAAGAGCCAAGCGTGGTAGCATGTGCCTTTTGTCCCTGCTTACTCGGGAGGCTGAGGTGGGAGGATCGCTTGAGCCCAGGAGATTGAGGCCAGCCTGGGCAACATAGCAAGACCCTATCTCTAAAATACAAATAAAAATTTTTTTAAAAAAGATAAGAAATTAAGTGAGGTAATCTCACTTCAAAGATATGTAAGGAGCTTTAGGTATCAGAAAAATTAAAAAAAATCCTTGTCCTGTGGAAACAACCTAGGGGGATGAATGGATAAAGAAAATACGGCATAAACATGCAATGGAATATTATTCAGCCTTAAAAAAGAAATTCTACAAAATATGCAACACTATAAATGAACCTGGAGGACATGATGTTAAGTGAAGTCAGTCAGTCACAGAAGGACAAATACTGCACAATTCCTCTTATACGAGGTGTCTAAAGTAGCCAAACTCATAGAATCAGAAAGGAGAATAGTGGTTGCCAGAGAATGGGGGAGGAGGAAGTGAAGAGCTGTGATTCAACTGACACGGACTATCAATTGTGCTAAATGAATCTCTAGAGATCCATTGGACAACACTGTACCCATCTATAGTCAACAAGAATGTGTGGACTTAAATGTGTATGCTTAAAAATACATAAAGACGGTAGATCTCATGTTAAGTATTCTTATCACAATGAAATACAGTAAAAAAGAATTAATCCAAGTCTTACCACTTTAAACTGAAATTCAATGAATAACCAAAATTTTGTAAGCCTCAGTTCATCTGAGAAATGAGCACTTAAACTAATTTATTCCACCACCAAGATAAGCTACATGTACATTCATCAATGCTGGGAAGGCATTATTGACTTGATAATTGGGTAATCAATGTGTGCTGTATGTTGGGATTATTTGGCTACGTTTAATTAAAACATATGCAATTTTTGGCACAGTTGGACAATTTTTAACATAAAGACTAACTTTTTATATTAACAACATTCTTTGCATGGTCTCTGAGCCCTCCACGGTCTCACCCTGCTCACCTTACTTCCCTAACCTCCTCCCTCTCCTCCTCTTCCTCACTGTGCTGCGGCCACACTCACTTTTCCCCGGATCTTTGGAAATGTCCAATTCCTTCCCACTTTGTGGCCTTGAAGATCTCAACATAAGTGACTTCTTCCAAGGGCCCCACTCAGACTCCCCCTTCCACAATCTAAGTTAGATCCACGTGTCACACTCTTCACAGCAACTGTTACTTCTCCTTTGTCGCACCTCCCACCCTTTCTAAGCTCGTATGTATCCGTGATTACTTGTTTACTGAATCTCCCCAGCTGGAGTGCTTAGACTATAAAGGCAGAGGCCACCCTGTCTTGTTCATCACTTTTCCTCCTGTGCCTAGAAGGCTGAATGTATCCCACAAACATTCACGGAGTTCTTAGGAGGCACCACATCCTGTGCTAGGTACTGGGGCTACAAAAGGAGTAAGATGTAGACTCTGACCATCAGACAGCAACAGATCTCTGCTGAAGTATATGTAACCGTAAGCTGAAGAGAGAAGACTTACATGCTTTATGCTACATAGAAATAATTTAATGACTGTTTAAGGAGAGAAGGAAGGGAAGTAGGAACGGAGGAAGGAAGGAACTCTAAAATACATACAGAAATATTAATAGTATTATATATGGGAAAGGAGGCAGAGACAATGAGTTTTTCCTAGGAAAACTGGGGTGGATTCTCAGAGGCGGTGGTGATTAATCTTGACTATAAAGAATCCTAAAGAATAAACAGACATTCGTCAGATGCACAAATTGGGGAGGAACATTGTATCACCCAGGCTGCTGTGGGGGAGGTGCTGCGGGTGGGGCTGGAGGCAGCGAGCATGATTAGAACACTACAGCAAGACTTCGGATGCAGGACGAGCAGGCCAGAACTGGGCAGCATCAGAGAGGTTGGCGAGCTGGAGGATGGCTTCCAGAGATATTACAGAAGCATAGAATTCAGGGAGGCTATTAGTGAGGATCACGTTTGGCTGTAAGCAACAGAAGCGCAATCAACTGTAGCCTCCACCATACAGACCCCTCTTATCTCACTAACAAGACGACTAGAGGCAGACACCCCAAGGTTAGTTCAGCAATTCAATTATGTCATTAAAGATCCAGAACCATTCCACTATGGGCTCCAATCTTTAGCATATCAGCTTTTTATACTCATGCTTGTTGTCTCATGGTTGCAAGATGGCTGCTGTTGCTCCAAGCCTCATGTCTATACTCAGAGACAGAAAGTAGAAGGTGAGGAGGGTGAGTCAGGACATCCAGAAACAATCATTTCACTTCTTTCTCCTTTTATTAGGAAATAAAATATTTTCCAAAGTTCACCAGCAGATAGCTGCTGCTGTTTCATTGGCGAGCAAGGTGCTACATGGCCATTCTCAGCTGCAAGGGGAGCTGGAAGATCAAGTATCCAGGGAAGGGCAACAGGGGTGCCAGGAATGGTTCAAACCAGTCATGCTTCTTATTCTGGAGCTAGCATACTGCTCCCCCCACCAAAAAAAAAATTAGGATTCTGTGAGGCAGGAGGACTGGCTGCTTGGCTGACAATCAACAGTGTCTGCAACTGGGAAGAAAGTGGGGATTGGGTTTTATTTAGACAGGCTCGTCCTGGATGTGAAAAATGGCAGCCACCTCTTGGCCTCAGCGTGGTGAAAACTACCCTCATTCCAGGTGAGCCTGCTGCTCTTTGCTCATACATCCCCAAGAAGATGATTATGCAGAACAGCGAGAGCTTCCTCGTTTCCCAGAATATTCTCAAGAACTAAGACTGCATTAATAATTTGTTTTCTTGGTATGGGCCATTCGGTTGCAAAACAATATTCTAGTCATAGCACGACACTTCCCTTCCTCATTTACATTCACTGTTGGTTTAATTATGCTTTTCAGTCAGAATACTTATTAATTTTATAGACCTACCTGAAAATTAAATTGGATAAATTCCTTTTGCTTGGTACCTTGAAAAATGTGTTTTTCCAAGCTGTTGCCGGAGCCCACTTTGGCCCTGTGCAATTTTGTTCCTCTTTAAGTTCATTTGCAAATAACACTGTGTTGGCGTAAAGGGCATTCATCATTTCTGAGCAGGAGAAACACTGCAAACTGCAGCCCAATTCAAAGCAAAGTAGGAGGACAATGGAGAAAATTGCCAAATATTTTATTTTCTCATTGGAGGGGGGAGTCATTGAGTGAGGCGTAAGATTTCCCTTAGGATTCAGTGAATCTGCTGGTGAAGAGAACACCGTGTTGTGCCGCCAGCAGGCCACCGAGTGCCAAATGGACACGAGGCAGGGGCCGTCCCCACCGACCAGGTCTAATGCCGCTCAGCGTGACAACAGCAGGTGGTGGATTTATTCATTAAACATTTACCAACATTTGTGGTGTCTCAGGCACCGTGGGGCTAGAAATACAATTAAGACACGTTACCCGTTCTCATGCAGCTCACATTGTCACAGGACAGGCAGGTAGATACACAATGGCAATAAAGTATGGCAAGTATTTCCATAGACAAAATCACAGAACACTGTGAAAGCTTGGAAGCAAGGCAACACAGCTCTAGACCGAGAACTCTATGAGGATGGAAAATATATTTGTGCAATACTGTGCTGTAACTCCATTGCCTAGCCTAGTGTCCGGCATATAGATGCTCACTAATTGGTTGCTGAGCTGAACTGGATTAAAATGAATCAGGCCTGGTGGCATGCACTAATGAGGTGATGTTAGCTGCTGTAACAAATAAACCCATAAATCTCAATGGCTATACCATAGTAGCAGTGTGTGTGTGTCTGCTTTGTTTTTCCTTCACAAAGATCAAATCAAATCAGAGATGACGGAGGGTATCTGTCCCAAGCTGTCATTCAGGAACCTGAGCCCCTCCCAACTTGTGGCTCTGTCATCCCCTAGAATCTCACTATCCTTCACTTCCAGGGAAGAAACTGAGGAAGAGAGAAAAGACAATCATTGGGAAGTTTAATGGGCCAGGATCAGAAGTGGCAACTCAATGCTTCCTCTTGAATTTCACTGAGCAGAAGTGTTACATGGCCTTAAGTATTTACCATTTATTTGTGTTAGGAACTTTCCAATTCCATTCTTTGAGTTATTTTGCAATGTACAATACATTATTAACCATGTCACCCTACTGCGCTACCAAACACCAGATCGTATGCCTTCTCTCTAATGGCATTTTTGTACCCATTAACCACTCCCCTTATCCCCCTGTCCTCCCCACTTCCCTTCCAACACTCTGGTAACCACCATTCTACTCTCTATCCCCATGAATTCAATTTTTTCACCTCCCACATATAAGTGACAACATGCGATATTTGTTCTAAGCACGTTACATGTTCTTACTCATTTAATCCTCACAATCTGCTCTAGGGGGTCACTATTATTCCCTCCAATTTTAAATAAGGTAAGTGAGGCTCAGAGAGGTGAAATCAGTCTCCTGAGGTTGCAGTTTGTGGTCGAGACCGCTGAGTTTACTCCTGTTACCATCACACCCCTTTCCTGTTACGAACGCTAAAGAGGAAGGAGGATCACGGGGATTATAAACCTTGCTCAGAAACTTTAAGGACTGTGCTTGTGCCTTTCAGGCTTTTTTTTTTTTTTTTTTTTTTTTTTGGTTTTTCTTCTCCCAAGTACTTTGTATATTCCTTACAAGGAGACAAAGTGTCATGGTATGTGATGGGGAATTAAATTAAATTAACATAAAGTAAAATATAAAAATATAATATATAAAAGTAGGCTTAAGGACACTTGAAAATAAGTAGACATAATGGGATAAGCAAGCATAAACAATCAAAAGTACAAGGACACTATTAATACAACATTCTCAAAATGTCAAAAATCACACAATTCAGTGGTGGCCGGAGTGAGGGTTGGGGGAAGGGTGCGCGGGTCAACAGTGTAGCTTCCTGGGTAAAGAATGGAGTTTCCCGTCACCTCGGGGCCACCTGAGCACCTAGATGTTGAGTGCCAGGCCATATTCCATAACACGGTTTAAATTTTGTTTAAAAAAAGGAAAACAAAAATAACTTTAAATCCCTCGTGAAAAAAAATATTAAAAGACAGTACTTACTTTCCCAAAAAAAAAAAAAAAAGGCAACCAACGTCTTTGCAGAATTTCATAGAAATCCCCACGTGCACCAAGACCGAGAGGAGTTTCAATTATAGATGAGATGGTTGAAGGCAGGCAGAGCCCCTGAAGCTCACACGCACCACGCGGCACCCTGGCGGATGGAAGGACCCTCTGCCTGTAGTGACGGCGTATTTATAATCGAAGAGTTTGAGAATGCAAATGCAAATGAATCAACGCCAACAGGGCCACCGAAAAGACATAAGTGAGAATTATGGCAATTAAGAATGTTGTCTCAGAGGAAATTAGACTGGTCCATTAATTACAATGCCTTAAAGGGAAAGAGGTCCCAATGAAAATGCAATAAATTAAAATATCAAAAAGAAAATTAGTGGGAAGATAAGATGGAAGCGCCAGTGAGAAGCAAATCTCAGAGGTGGTGATGGTGATAAAAGGAGGGAAAAACCTGAGACAATGAACATTGACACTATACAGCAGGTTCGTCTCCTTTCCTCCTTCCTTCTTTCCTTTCTCCTTCCCTCCCTTCTTAACCCTTGGCTCCACTCTCTCCTTTCCTCCATCCCTGCCTTTCTCCTTCCTTCCCTCCTTCTCTCTCCCCTTCATACGTCCCCCTTTCCTTCCTTTTCTACTTCCTCCTTGTCTTCCTTTCCTTCCTTCTCACCATCCTTCTCTCCTCTGTCCCTTCCTTTTTGCTCCCTTTGCTCTCTCCTTCCTCCTGCCTTCCCTCCCCTCCTTCCCCTGTGACTTCAAAGTGCCAATTCCCAAGAGGCAGAGACAAACCAGGAGCCGTCACTCCTCCCATAGGGAATGAGAACCCGCCTTGGGAAGCCCTTGAAGACCTGCTGCCGTCTGGCTCCATCCCTGCTGCTTTTGCCCTTTAAATCAGCTGCCAGTCCCTTCCAGGAGAGCAGCCACTAGGCTGTCCCAGGTGAATGGCCCCAGCTATCCCAGGCCATTCCTGGTCCAATGCCACGCTAATGTTCCCTTGCTTTAAGTTCTCAAAAAGTATCTGTATTTCCTTGTCTCCTTGACTTGATGGTGAATGGCTTGAGCTTTTGTTTACAGTATCGATGCTAACCAGAGGCTCTGGGCCCATCCTGCTCACCTACCTCTCCACAATCCAGCATCCACCTCTGTCTCGGGCAGGAATTGTGGGTCCCAGTGATCTCCAAATTCCTCACCTGTCTAGGGCCCCAGAAGATATTCTCAAGTCTCTCTGTGACAGGAGCAGTTGCTTCCTATGACACGAAACTGCCCCAACTTCAACGGCTCATGTTTTTTGCCATAAACACTTATCACCTGCATGACGACTTATGTAATATTCCTCTCTAAAAACATTGCATTATTTTTAATTTAAATACTTCAGCTTCATCTGAAGCAATGATATCTGTGAAACCAGAGCTTTTCTACACTAGTTATGTTTTTTCTTATAAATATTAACATAAATGCTTGACTGCACAACTTGAAATGCCCACCCAGTTTCCACCTCATGGGTTGACACTTCTGTTGGGTGGGAGCACTTCCTACTGCAAGAAACATCACGGGAGTGAGCAAGAATGGGGTATGTATTAAGTACAACCCCCTCTGGCTTTAGCACCTGCTGTGGGACCCTGGGTCAACTGGGAATTACCCCAGGAGCCTCCGTTTTTCCATCTGCATATTGGGTACAATTATATTTGCCTTTTTAATAGTTGCTTTGAGGATCTAATGCATGCATTAGGCTACATATTTATTTCCTTCCTTGATGATTGTAACTCCTATCTCCCTACCGTGTATGTTCAGTTCTTTGAGAAGTGTAGATAACATTAATGCCATTTTTATTGTAAATACTGGTCAGATGTCTAGTCCTATACAATATGTTTGCCCAAGTGGGGGTAGGAGAAGGGTGAGCACATCTGACCTTCTTTCCTAACAGACCATAAGCTCTTTGATACATGGGCAATATTTCACAGTGCTTTGCACCACCATGATGCTTGACTGGTGCCGAGCATATGGCTGTGCTCCATCAATACCTGCTGACCTACTGATCGATTTCCCATCCTGGCTGGAACTCTGAGCATTGCCAAGGCGGGGCTCTGCTGGAGGTGTGGGGGTGAGGTCAGCTAACGGCTTCCTTGAAATAGTCCTGGCTTTAAGACAGGGCTGCAAACAGTTCCCCAAGCTCCCGGGCTTGCCAGCTCAGCTACCATTTCCCATCTGTGTTTCTATTCTTCCTGTGAGAGTAGCTTTATTGATCTCATTAATTCTCTTTTCCATCTTTGGCATGGGAAGGTGATATTATCCACGCTTTCATGCCTCCTGTGTTTTGCAAATTGCAGGTTTGCTACGGAAAGAATGATAAAAAATACTGCTTTCACAAAATCATGGCAAAAGCCATGAACTGTCCTTCATTTAAATGGCCAGGGGTAATCTGTCCTGGGGGTGTCCGTTTGCCCAGGTCTGTGGTCTGCAAACACAGATGGAGAATTTCCTCTTGGCTGAGATATTTCCATGTGAAGTAAAGCATGGATTTTTTTTTCACTAGAACATTTTTATTTTTGAATTCCTGAAGGCAGTTATAGGGTTTTTTTTTTCTTTTATAGCAATTACATTTGACTATTTTTTCTTCTCTTCATTGAGCATTAGTTTGAGGAGGTCTTAAAAGAAATCATCGGAGGGGTGCTGTAGCTCAAGGTTTGTAGTTCAATAGGTACTTTATAAAAAGGAAGTCTCGGTTGCTGTGCTGTAAAGACAAGGAAGAGTCTCTCTTATGCAAGTTCTTTTAGTTCAATAACTAATTAAAATCACAACCACCACGAACAGAAAAGTTTCTCCTGATCTTATCTGCTACTTAGAACTCATTGCAAGAGAAGGAGAAAGAAAAATACGACAGGTGGTTTCCCCAGAGACTGTGAGGGTCTCCATCTCCGTGGGTCTCCTCAGAGCCTAAGCTGGTGTCTAGAACTAAGTAGACATCTAATAAATGTTGACTATTGAACAAAATGAATCAACTTTTATACATTTTAAAATTTTTTACTGAACTATAATAACATGCAAATCAAAAGTGCATACACATCCTAAGTGTACAATTACATGGATTTTTGCTTAGCATTTTATATCCATGGTACAGTACCTGGCACATAGTGGGCACTCAATAAATGTTTACTGAGTGGATGAATGAATGAGCATATGTACAAATAAAAAATTGAATGAGTGAATGAATCGCCAAAGTTTCCTCAAGAAGAATTTGATGCCCTACAGCTACATCAATTCCCTGAAATATCTCGGCCACGGGTGATGTGACAGACATCCAGGACACCAAAGGCACAATCTTTCAGACAGACTCAGGAAGCTCCCGGGAGTCCACTAGCCCAGCCCAGCCCGCTTGGCAAGTCCGTACTCAAGTTTCTCCGTTTGGTTTCCATCATCATCCACTGCAAGCAGGAGCCGTTGATTGCCTTTAATTAAGGCTGGAAGGATGGCTTCCTGAGCGGGTAATAGGTTCCCCAAGTTCAGCATTTCATGTGCACAGCCCACATTTCACTCAGAAATGGGGCAGATTCATTAAAAGTATGGCCAGACGGCTTCCTCTTTGGTTGCTCATTTGCCTGCATTTAATGAATGAATAAATAACATGCCTATTCATTACCAACTTTTGAGTGGAAATAATTGCTGGGTTCCCTCATTTGCTTGGGATGAATGTCCTTTGCATTTGGAGCGCCTTCTGCCTGGGTCACTGCAGTATTTCCCCATCAGTGGGCCAGAGACATCCTCCAGGGACTGACATTCACCTCCGGCTCACCTCTGAGAGAAGCAATCTCTCTTCTAGTCCTCCAGGGCCTCATTCAGTGCACTAGGAACGTTCATTTACGGAAGGAAACCCTGGACCCCAAGAAGTAAATGAGACTGGTAGGCCCATTAATTCTCTGAGTACACCCTGGGGGCACCTAGGGCATTATAATGTAATTACTACGAAGAAAGTCTAAATTCCTATGTACTTGTCAAAAAGTGTTTTATAGATAAGAAAGTACTCAGTGCTGTCTTCTCTGTGATCATGTGTCTCAGTGCCTACCTCTGGCAAGGGAAGCCTAGAGAGCCGTCCGGGAGACTCTTGGTGGATAAAAGGGGTAAGGGGCCCTCGAAACTTTTCCACTCATCCTCCCTACATCATGAACAAACATTTGCCAAGTGCCTGTACTGGGCAGAAATTACAGATTACCAGATCGCTCATCTCTGTCCCGGACCTGTAGCTGCTCACGTGCTCGCCCAGCCTCTTCCACCAACTCTGCCACTTTGGCTCTCTCCGTGGTGGCACAGCTGTCTTCCAAAACACGAGCACCGTCACAACTCCCGCCTGCCGAGAATCCCAAGACTCCCCGCTGCCTACAGGATTCAGTACAAAGGCCTCTGCACGACACCCAGGCCCTTCCTGTGCCCTGGGCCCTGCTTCCGCAGCTTCCTCTCTGCCTACTCTCTGCCCCGCTTGGCAGTTATCTGCCGGCCACGTGCAACTACTTTCTGTTCTCTGAAGGTATCGCACGGTTTCCACTGCTGTGCCCCTGCCCACACTTCTTTTCTCCACTTCCTCCCTGTGCTCATCTTGTGACCCCTGAGGTGCTAGATCAGGGAATAGCAACTCAAATCCCTAGAGGGGACAGGCAGGTGACGTCCCTTTATGATAGGACCCTTGAATGGTGTGATGGGGAGCGGTGGGGAGTGGGACAAACTGGCAAGAGTGTACCTCTTCTCAAGGAGCAGGGACCGCCCAGCAACACCACCTAGTTGCTGCCACAAAGGGATGTGGGCTCGGTGCTTTCAGATCCACTGTTTTTCAAGGGAAGCTGGAAATCTGCATTGAGATTTGAGTTCTTCCAATTTTTAAATGTGGTACACTCTTTTTAACTTAATTTTTAAAATGTGGGGGCCAACCAAAGTGGGCCTGAGCTCTAAGTGCAGTTCTAGCTGCCCACCAAGAGGGACTCCCCCTTGTCATGGAAGGGTTAGTAACATGGCACCCCACTGGTGAAGTCATGTCTCCTTTGTGTCAACATGGTAGCTTGTGGCTCAACAGAGAGCTTCAGGGAACAATGTCTGTGCCTCTGGAACTTAGTATAATACATGACACACAGTGTATGCTCAGTAAATGAAGAATGAATAAACACACAAATGATTTTAGAGATATATTTTTTTTTCCCATTTGCAAGCTTATAAACCACACCCACCTCAGAAAGACCGGGGGATGTTGCCATGTATTTTTTAATGGTCAGGAAAAGAATTTTTTTATAGGCAGCCTGCAACCCTGGTCATAAGAGGAGCTGGCATCCACCTGTGAAAAGCACTCTGAGAAAGAACACTCACAGTCCTGCTGCCTAAAAATACCCATCACCTATAGGATCTGCAATTCCCAACATTAGCACCCTTAATGGACGGCACCACAGAATATTACCTCTGCAGGCATCCCTGGGAACTAGCCCTTCCCTGGCAGGAAACGGAAGAAGTGCTGTCAGCTCCTGAAAGTTAATATAAAAATATCCAGGCTTCTTTTCCCATTTGTGCTATCAACTTTCTGTGTGACTTCAGGCAACGTTCTTCCCTTCTCAGAACCATACTTTTCCCATCTATAAAGAGAGAATTTGGGCCAAATGATGGCTGAGGTCTCCATCATTATAGACACTTGGTATAAAATGACATTAGATAACTGCTATCTTGGACCAGGTCAGAAACTCAAAAACACGTAGAAATGAGGTAAGTGAACAATGTGGGCTGAGTGGGGAGTTTGGCAAACTGGAAAACTCATGCCCATCTGAAGGGGACAGCCACTGTTCACCTCCAGCTAACCACTGCCACATGGCAATGTCAGCCCAGAGTTACTAGACAATCTGATTTTTCAAGAGAAGCCAGAATTCCACGATGTTATACACAGTATACTAATTGTTTACTAAATCACTTGAGCAAACACAAAGTGTGCTGGCAAAACAACACATTTACATTGACTAGATTCACTCTACCCCTGAACCGATTCCTATGAGGAGGGGAATAAAAGCTGATTGGTTAAGCCTACATCAGACGTCCACCTCCTTTGAGATGGTTCTTGAAGTCAAAATCAGGAAAAATTAAGAGAAAAGCTTCAGATGTCTGCTACAAAGCACAAATCAAGAAGACTAATAGTACCCGGGCTCCCTACTGTTTGTTTTTCTAGAGCCATGCATTATTGAGCCTAAAATTGGTTGACTGGAAAAAGAATCCACACACTATTACAAGCAGATTTTTCCTCATCCATATAGTATTTCTGCAGCCTGTTTCCAAGAAGGGGGCAGTCACTAATGATCCATGTGTTCCCACCTCCAGGTCTTGCCGGCCACGGAGCAATTCTGCTCCAGGACACGCTGGTTCACTTCTCAGTAATTCTGACTTCTCAGGGACAGGCTTTTGTTTACTTTCCTCTCTCCAAAGCATACGTAGTTCATCTAGCAGGTTTTCCACGTCAGCAAAATCCATGGTGCCAGCACCAGATTCCTCTTGTGCACTGACTCCATCCTGATGAACTCTATTTATATAATTTATTTTGCTGGCCTGTTTCCCATTTGGGAGATCGATACAAATTTAAATGAGAAGAGAGAGTATTTACAGCCGCTTCGAGTGTTGATCAAACACAGGGCGGGATGCTGATGTGCTGCCTTGGAGACGAGCCTTGTCAGAAACGAGGAGAGACGCAGAGGGAGGAGAGGAAGAAGAAAGAGGAAGAAAGCAGGGAAGGAAGGGAGGGAAGAAGGAAGGAAAGAAGGAGAAAGAAAAGGGAAGGGAAGGATAACGAAAAGATAAAAAAAAAAAAAAAAAGATGAACAGGAAAGAAGTAGCCAACCTAGTTTTCCAATTCTCCAGTTTGGTTGGCAAATACCAAGCGCTTTTATCCTCTGGCTTCATTTTATAACAGGTATCTGCATGCTGAGACTTGACTAGAAGTCAGTCACAGACGGTTTTTGCCCGTATAGGTTCCCAGGTAAAGCAGGAACAAACTGCCAGCTCATTTGTGCACAAGTTTTTAGCTGTCAATGCATATTTCAAACAGCAGGCAGGAACTGACTGCATAAATCAAGCTCTGCGGGGAGGCTGGCACCTTCCTCCAGGTAGGTGGTGCGGAATCCAGGCTGCGACTGTGCCTTCCCACTGGCTCTCTCCTTAGCAGATACCGGCTTGAGGGCCCAGCCTTCCTGAACTGGACCCGATCTGTGTATTTGGGGGGATGGAGAGGAGAATCCTTCTGTCTAGTCTCATCTGCCTCTTTTCCTTTAGTTCTCACTTTGGACACTGCCTGCTTTTTTGGGTGGAGGAGGTGGTTGTCGAAAGCGCTTTTCCAAGGAGGCCCTGGGCCAGGTCTCAGTCGTGTGTGTTTAAGGAGAGGAGTGAGGGGTTAGCAATGAGAAGGCTTTCGTCATGGCCTGGCTTTGCCTCTTAGGTTCTACGCAGTGCAATACTTCTGTACTCAGAGCCAACGGTGGCATCTTAATCCACGGGGAAGTCTATGGTTTATTTAATCAGCGGACCTGGTCTATTTTGCTCTCCATCGGGAAGAACTCAGAGTCCCACGTCAATCACACACAGAAATCAACTCAAGCATTATAAAAGTGATCCATGTAACCAAAAAGTATTTGTACCCCCATAATACTTTGAAATGAAGAAAAAAATAAAGAAGTCAATTCTGAATAGATTGAATATGTAAATGTGTAAAAGAAATAGGAAAGAAAATAAGAGACTGTATGTACAAACTCAGGATGAGGAGGAGCTACTTAAGCAAGACAGGAAGACCAGAAGCTGTAAAATCAATCATTAACAAGCTGATTACAAAAAGTGTATGTTAAGATCTATTCAAGCAAAGACCATATAAAAACAAAATACGATGATGGGCAGGGAGAGAACATTTGCAGTACGTGTAATAGACAAAGGGCTAATATTCCTAATAACTAAAGGGCTCCTATAAACTGATAAAACAGAAGATAAACAACCCAGTTTAAAATTGGACAAAATATACGAACAGGCAAGTCAGGAGCAGTAAGCCACTAGACATACAAACATTTACCCAACCCCGCTGACTGTCAGGAAACTGTAAATTAAGACACCTGTATGGTACCATTCTTCTCCCATTAGTGTGAAAAAACATTAACAATATTAATAACTTCCAGTGATGGTGAGGATGTGGAGAAATAGGAATTGCATGAACAACCGGTTGAAATTATAATGTAGTTCTTGCAATATGAATTAAAATTCAAAATATCCTTACCATTATGGCTATCAATTCCCTTTTTTGAAGTATATATTCCAGAAATAAAAGCTACACAAAGCCATATGGTCACATTGTAGTATCCCGTTTCAAAGAAAAAGAAAAGCAAAGAGAGCAGAGACAGAGAGAGAGAGAAAGAGAGATGGGGGCGGGGGGAATTGGAAACCTGAATGAATGCTCAGAATGAATCAAAAACAACAAGAATTAATAAAATATAATAAACCATACAAGGTAATGTGACGTGGTCATTTAGAGGAACAAGTCAGATCTATGGGTACTGACACGGAGGAACAGCAATGATATGACATTAACAGTTAGACTTAAAAAGTGAGAACACACAACCCCAACACGTTAACAAAAAGTGCAGAGTAACAGATTTAGTTTAGCTCAGTTCGTGATACTGAGAATGAGGGTTCTGAGGTCAGGCTACTTGGATTTAATGCTTTCCTTCAGCACTTATTAGCTTGCATGCTAATTAACCTCTCTCTCCCTCGGTTTCTTCATCTGTCAACTGAGAAAACGATTGGGGAGATTAGATAAGCTAACTGAGTGAAGTTCTTAGAACTGCACATGGTAAGCTCTTGTCAGGTCTGGGTGGAGGGCACACAGGTGGCAAGGCAGGTAGAGGAAGCGGCTGCAGGTGGAGAGTGGGAACCAATCGAAATGCAGAAAAGAAACCACACTCTCAGGTATTTGTGGCTAGAGACCCTTCCCTGGATGGAGCATACGCAGTGAGGAGCTCCTAGTGACCTTAACTGACCTGGGGCTTATTACCGCCTAATTAGCACTATGGTTTTGACCACCCCCCCCATAGGTTTTTCGTGAAGGTTTTTCATTTTTCATCCATCTAGTTATACAACAGGAAACTGTTACATACCCCCAACCTGTTATGTAACCTGTTATAATATATAACCCCCACTGTCCATCACCCAAAAGCAGGAAATGGCAACCAATCCCACCCAGGAGAGAGGCGGGACAAACTAGTGAGCATATAAGAGACACTGTGTGCTAAAATTTCCGGAGTCGTCTCCACTTGGGGAGAATGACCCATCTCTCCCTCTGAGAATTACTTTTGCTTTGCAATAAATCCTGTGTGCGTGGGATCGCTTTGTATTTGTGGTTACTCCATCACTGGCTCGACTTGGTACCAGTACTCATTCCAGACACTGGGAAACGAGGACCAGGGAACATCGAGGCAGACCTAACACTCTTAACTAACATTAGCTATTATTATTTACAACATACGGTTCCAGATTTCACTTTTTGTGATGCAAGAAAAAAGAGGGAAAAAAACATATATTCCTAGTATTTGAATGAGAAAATAAAGGGGAGGAGGGGATGTGCTAGACCGAGGAGAGTTGGGTGGAATGGGGAGGAGGGGAGATAACCACGTCATCATTATACTCTCATTATTGAAGTGGAACAGCTAAGACAGCTCATATTCAGCAGTTAGCCCACCTTAGGGCTGTAGCAGTTGTCAATACACTAAAACAGTTTCACGCCAAATGGCAAAGAGCGTCTTCCACCATCCTGAACATCCCGGGCACTTCCTAGACTGCCCCTCCCCCCCGACCCCCGCCTTCCCCTCCAGGCTTCCCCAGGGTCTAGCAAGTAAAGGATTAATGCCCTGGCTGTCCAGGGGTCTCCAGATCCCAACTCCAGCCCAAGGCTTAGATCCCTTGCCTATCTGACTGTGTATTCTGAATATCACCTCTAACAACAGGAATATATTGCCTGTGTATATTTTTTAAAAATCAATAAACTATAATAGGGCATATAATGCAAACCTACATTTCTGCATCTTGGTGGCATTCACCGAAGCCAAGCCTGGCACGTGTGATTTGCAAACTGTCGCCTTCTCCTCCACCCTTCCCTCATAGACAGCGATACCCAAATTATTCTCTACCTGAAGCTAGCATGGTAAATAATTGAACCTCTATAATATTAAAGACTTAAAAAAAAAAAAAACCTAAAATATTATCTACACAGGCTTTTACTGCAACTATAGGGCGTCTTCCTCAAATTCACTACTCAAAATCTCTTGAGCCCCAGAAATCTTTTAGAATAATACCAGAAAATGAATACCCACCTGGTAATGCATTATAATTTCTAGGTCTGACTGTGGGTGGAAGCCAAACCCAGGTTTGTACAAGTTGGAAAAGAATAAAATGTCCCTGTCTCCAAATAAATAGCAGTGCCAGTAACAGATTTTAATGTACTGCACCCCCAGAAGCCTGGGGGGAAAGAAGTGAACAGAGAGACTAGATAATAGGACTGAAAAGAAGCTGGATTTCTTCCAGGTGGGGCAGTGGAATGGGGTGGGGAAGCCTCTGTTTTAAAAGCAAGAAACAATGAAAATGGGAGACACTTTTTTGGAACTGAATATACATTCCAAGTCTTTCACGGGACCCATTTTACAGATGAGGAAGCTGAGGTGCAGAAAACTTAACTCTCTTGTCCATGTGTCTCAAAAACAAACTTTTGGGTGGGCAGGATGTGGAAGCAGGTGCCTCTGTCACTAGAGTCAACAGGAGACACACGGGTGCAGAAATGACGGCGAGAGAGGTAGGTCTCTGACATGTTTTAAAACCCGATTCATGTGCCGTTGCCTCTGAATTAAAAATCAGACTATTTCCATGGACTAGCTCGTGTCAAGTCTCAGTTAATTTAGGGCTGGCTGGTTGGTCTGTTGATTTTGCAAGGCTGAGTAACATCCCACCAACACGCGCACACCCTGCCTTGTTCTGGCCACATTTACCTGCCCTTTGTCACTGCCTGTGCAGTGAGGAATTAGAGGTGAAATCTCTGCCACTGCTAAGAGTTCCCGTCCCCCCTCCAACCCACAACAGAGGACACTGAAATGAAAGGGAGGGACGGAGGGAGGGAGGGAGGCCCTACCGAGCGCCCGGTGCTGTCGAAGGAGGAGATGCGCTATGATTATATTTATACAGTGATTCCTCCCCTCCTGAAATGGAATGCAGTGGTCAGGCAACATTTTGTTGATATGCTCCAATTTTCTGGGAGAGGCTTTTCTGGGGCTCGCTTCACCCCAAATTCTCAAAGGGATCTGTGGCCCAAACCCACTGTGATGGGGTCTCTGAATCAAGTATGTTTGGATATTCATCGCCATCCAGTCCTCCTTTCATTCGGCACCTGTTCATCGAGTTCCTATTGTAGGCGAGTCATAGTTGGGTACAGCGGCTGGAACAGGAAATCAGGTTGGTGGCTCCTTTCATGGAGCTTGCATGTTAGTTGGGGGCACCGGCATTAAACAACCCATCTGGCGACTCATTACTACAATGGTGTTAAGAGTTAAGAGCTTCAGAGAGCGAGGACACAGTGCAATGAGGATGTATGTCCTAGTCCTGCTGGGGCTAGGGAAGAATTCCTGCAGGTAGTGGTATTTAAGCCGAGCTCGCATGAGCAGTTGGTTGGGAGGGCAGGGTAGGGCTGGGTGGCGAGCACCCTAAATCCTGGCTACTCAACCCTGCGGCAGTATCACCCGGGACCTTGTTACAAATGCAGATGCGGGAGCCGTGCCTCAGCTGTAATAAATACGAATTTGAACATTTAAGAAGATCTCCGGGTGATCTGCACTTGGAAAGAAGGTTGAGAAGTGCTGCTCTGGAGAGAATCAGCATCTGAGGAGCCATAAGAGAACTGGTGTTCCTGGAACTGAGAAAGGGAATGAGGTGCTGGTCACGGCAGAAATGAGGCTAGAGACAGAGGCAGGGGAGGGTCACGTCAGATTCTTGGAGCCATGTTAAGAAAAAAGAAACCACATTTTGCTAATCCATTCATGAACTGATGGGCATTTGGGTTGTTTCCACATCTTTGCAATTGTGAATTGTGCTGCTATAAACATTCGGGTGCAGGTGTGGGTGTATACCTACTTGATGAGTGTGAGGCGCACTGCCTGGGGAATGGACACGCTTGAAGTTCTGACTGGGGGGTATGGGGGTGGGGGGGAGGGGATGGGTGCACACCTACATGATGAGTGCAATGTGCACTGTCTAGGGAATGGACACACTTGAAGCTCAGTCTCGGGGGGATGGGGAGGCATGGGCAATACATATAACCTGAACGTTTGTACCCCCCATAATGAGCTGAAATAAAAAAAAAAAAAAATTTGAGGGCAAATACATGATGACCCTTTTGGCGAGAGCTTTTAAAACCCTAATGTGGCAGCTTGAGCTATGGGGTTTGTTTGTGCAATGAGTGAAGAAAATAGCTTATGTTTGTGGTCGCCCATCCCTCCCTTCAGCACATACCACATGTCACCTGTTTTGTCACCTGTAAAATGGGGATAACAAATCCTCCACTGTAGGGTCCTCGGGATGGTTGAATGGATCATTGCCTATCCTATAATGGTTATATATCAGGGTTCGATGCACAGAAAGTATTTAACAAATGAGTTTACTTCTCATTGATTCAATAAACGTTTGTTCAGATCCTTTATTCTAAGCCCTGAAATAGGAGCTGAACAAGATCTGATCTACAGCCTCAGGGAGCCCAAAATCACTTTGGGGAAACTGGGACTCCAACAGGTGATGATGACAGATTGATAATCAAGACAACAAGGAAAGTATAGGTGGCAGGAGGGATGTGCATAAGATGGATAACAGAATCCAGGGAGCTTGCACAATGCCTCACAGAGGCGGAGATACCTAAGCTGATGCTGAATAATGAGTTGAAATCAGCGAGGCAAAGAAAAGGGCAGTTATCAGCCACATGACAGACTCTGAGAGACATTTGCAACACCCAGAACCAACAAGGGATAGCTATCTAGAATAGACAAAAGACTCCTAAACATTATGAAGAAAATACAGTAGAGTCAATGGAAAGACACACAAAAAAACCCATGAACAGATGATTCAGATATGGAGAAATCCAAATAGCTCTGTGATGTATGAAGAGATGCTCAAGCTCTTTCATAACCAGAGAAATGCAAATTGAAAAAATGAGCTACTACTTCCTACCCATCAGAATTACAAAACATTAGAAACATGGCGAATGCCAAGAAGCATGAAGCTGGAAACCTTCATTCCTTCCTGGTGGGAACATAAACTGGCAACACCATTTGGGAAAGCTACCTGGTGGACCCTGGCCAGCTTAGGAATGTGTGTGCCTTATTACCTGTTAACCCCAGGGGAATTCTCACATGTTCTTAAGGGGATGAGTTTGGAGCATCAAGTTAATTTATACTATCCAGAAGTTGGAGGCAACTCCGGTGTCCATTAAGGGATTGGATAAATAATATGTGATAGATGAGCATTATAGAAAATGACACAGCACAAGGAAGCCACAAGACAAATATATAGAAAGCAATATGGACAGATCATAAAATAGTGTTGAATGAAGAAAGCCTCAGAATGAGGTTTATAACATAGTGCTATTTATATTAATTAAAAACACAATCAAAATCACTCTGTATATTTTATAATATTTACAAACATATACAAGACACATGAGAAAGGGTACCCATAGGGGAAGGGAAATGCCAGTAGGGACTAGGCGTGTAGAAGAAGAAATAAATGAACAATAAAGTAAGACAATAATCGACCACATATGATGATGTGCTAAGAAATTGATTAACTCAGCTCTATGCTCCAGAGATCCAAGAAATAAACAAATAATCAATTTAAAAAATAGGGAGGAAGTATTTCGGTTAGAAGGAGTAAGATGTGCAATTTCCAGAGGCAAAATAGGATATCACGCATCCTGGAGTAGGGCTGGAACAGAGACTGCAAGGCACACGATGATAAGGAGAGACCAGATCATGAAAAGCCCCAAAAGTTATGCTAAATAATCAAGATTTGTCCCAAGGGTAACAGGGAGCCACTGAAGTGACATGACTGTGTTTTTAATCTTGCTCTAAACTCTAACAAAGAGAAAACAAAGCCAGTCAGCTGAGTCAGGAGGATTCAGTTGAGTCAGAAGCTCCTAACATTTATTTGTATTCATGTGACATATATATATCAAGTCTTTTTTTCTTTTTTTTAAATTCAGGATATTATGGCGGTATCAAGTCTTAATGAAATAGACTTTGAGCATCTTTGCACCCAAATCATGAACCTCATTTTCTCTCCACTTTTAAACCAATTATGAGATAGTCAATGACACTTTCACCAGTGGCAACACAGAAGGGGAAATGTATGGGGAGTACACAGGGACAATTTGACCTTGAGCAAAATCACCTAAACTCTGAATATGAATTGCCTTAGTTTCTTCACAAGCAACAAGAACACAAGCACTACCTACATCTAGTCACTACTGGAATCAAACAGGAGTTAATTCTAAATCTTCACAATAACCTTATGAGACTGATATTATATTTTATATGAAGAAGAAACAAAAATGGAAAAAGAGATGTTAAATAACTGGCCCAAGGTCATTAACAGTTAGTCGATGCACAAGCTAAAGTTGAAATAGGCATTTCTGATTACAGACTGTTTGAGAGTCTCTTCTGTGAACCACACCTCATTGTACCGCCTTAGACAGTATCGCTTACTTCAAAGTTTGTAGTATTAGATGAGCTACTGCATATAGTGTGTGTGAGATAAACTGGAACTTGGGAATTAATCTCAGACCCATTGGGATATATTGGGACTGTATACATGTTTTTTTTTTTTGTTTTTTTTTTTTAACCTGAATGGTTTTTTTTTTTTTAATTTGTATCAATAGCCTATATTTTGAAATCTGAAGATTTTACATGAACACTTAGAATTTTGGTTTCTTGTGAGAAGTTGGAAAATTGAGCAAGACTAGGCTCCCATTCCCTTCTCAAAAAATCAGCTACAGCTGAGTAGCAGGTATCCATTTAGATAGGGCATATGCTCTCCAACTTTCCACAGTCCTCACCACTCCCTAATGCACTAAGCTCATTTCTCTCATTCCATTTAACTGTGTAGCCCTAAAAGAATTTAATGTTATGACTCCAGTTGTATGCAATAAATAGTCTAATCACAGAGAGGATGGGACAATAAAAGGTTTTAAAAATCCAAAGCTTGATCTATCTCAGAATGTAAATCAAAATTAAAATCTTTCTGGAGATTTATCTTCCTGGGCTCAATTCTCATTGGTCATTTCCCCTTTGGCCTTAATTTCCTCTTTTATGAAATAGCCAAGTAACATAACAGTAAATGCCATCAAAATGTGAGCTTCCTTCAGAAGCTGAACATTAGGCTTGGCTTTTCCAATAATTCCCTATTCATTCGAATCTAATTATAAAATGATTTTTAATCATTGTAAAATAAATTCACTCTTCATGTCTGGAAATGTTAAAGCCCTAATTTAACAGCAACAACCAAAAAAAAAAAAAAATACCCTCTAATGGATTTGCACTAAGAAGCAGAACATGGCCTGTGTTGTCAGATGTTCAATAATTTAACTGCAAATGAAGTGTGTAAAATACAATATTTGTGTCATAAACCACCCAGCTTGTCACATAATAGATTTCTGAAGAGTCACGTTTCAGGACACTGAGCAACATTATGTTGGAACGGTGAAGTAGCCAAATTGAGGTTTACAGGTTCCATTTGCTTATGGAGAAAGAGATTGAGTCTCACTTCATCCAGTGACAAGAAGCACAGAAATGCAATAGTTTTCTGAATCCTATAATTTGAAAGCAGAGGCTGGAATTCTGAATAACTTAACTCAAGATCAACCTTCCCTACATATAAGATGTGGTTTGCATTACTTTTACAAGTCCAGAGGGATTCTGTGGTTCCTTTGCTAACGCTGACCGTGGTAGGCAGAACAATGTCCCCCACCCTACAGATACCCATGCTTGAATCCTGGGACCTATGATTATGTTTGGTGACATGGCAAAGGGGAGATTAAGGGTGGGGATGAAATTAAGCTGCTAATCAGCTGACCATGCAACAGAGAGATTAACCTACGTTATCCAGATGGGCACAATGGAATCACAAGGACCCTTAAAAGTAGGAGGAGGCGGCCGACTTCTACACAAGTCTGAGGGAGATGTGATGAGGGAAGAAGGTCAGAGTGCTGTGATACGAGAAGAACTTCACCTCCCGTTGCTGGAAGGAGCCCTGACAGACGACGAGGCCATGAGCCAAGGAATGCTGGTGGCCTCTAGAGGCTGGAAAAGCCCAGGAAACAGATTCTTCCCTAAAGCCTCCTGAAGAAATGCAGCCTCCCGTCAACACCTTGATTCTAGCCTAGTAAGATTTCTGTCTGATTTCTGACCTTCCTAACTGTCAAAATAATAAATTTGTGTTGTTTGAGCCACTCAGTTGGAGGTAATTTATTGCAGCAGCAATGAAAATCTAACACATTGACACTTAAACCACGTCTGTGGGAAAAACGATAGAGGAACTGGCACAGTGGCCTCTTTCACAGAAGTTAGTGGCCTAGGAGACAAACAAATGCTGCTATCATGTAGTTCCTCAATTTTCCCATGCACATTTGTTTTTCAAATTTTAACATTTCTCAAATCAGGATTTATTTAAGTATTGAAGAATACAGTTAATAGAGTGTTTTTACCCCTAAACCCTACAAAAATTGTAATCTGTTATTAAATAGATTGTATGTTTTATAATCTTGAGCACCTTAAAATCACACCAAGTGTGGTCGTTTTAAGAAGTGAACAGGCGCAATTCAATTCAACAAGCATTGAGTATCTTGTCGGTGCCAAGCACAATGCTAGGTACTGAGGTGGGCTGCATAATTCTTCGTTCTGGGGGGGGCTGCCCTGTGCATCACAGTGTGTTTAGCAGCATCCCTGGCCTCTAGTCGTGGGATGTCAGTATGTAGCCCACTCTGCTCCACTTATGACAATCAAAAAATGTCTCCAGATGTTGCCAAACGTCCCCTGGGGGAAGAGGGGCAAAATGACCCCCAGTTGAAAACCACTGGCTTAGACAAAGGAGTATCACCACTAAAGTTTGTGTACTCTTAAAATATGTCCACAAAATCTTGTTACTCTTCCTCTAAAGAGTTGAGGTCTACTTCCTACCCTCTGAAGTATGGAGAAAACTTAGTGACTTGCTTCTGTGAAATGGAATATGGTGGACACAATAGGGTCATGTCACAGAAGGCATTTTGGTTTCCTCGTCGTTCTAGGGGAAGTTAATTGTCATGTCATAAGAACACACAAGCATGGTGAGGAAGGCCTCCCACTTACATCCAGTGAGGAGCTGAGCTAGGAATTCAACTGCCACAGAGTGGGCCACCCTGGAAGTGGATCCTCCAGTCCCCAGCCCCAGTGGCGTCTTCAGATGATTGACATCCCCAGCTGTAATCTCATCGAGAAACCCTAAGCCAGAACCACCCATCTAAACCACTCCCAGATTCCCGACCCTTGGAAACTGAACGAGATAATACATGTTTGTAAGTTTTTCTGTTTTTTTTTTCAAAATGTTACAGGGGTACACATGTTTTGGGTTACATGTATCGATTTTGTTGTACTAGAGTCAGGGTTATAAGCATGCCCATCACCCAGATAGTGTTCATTGTACTCATTAGGTAGGTTTTTGCCTATCCCCTCCTGCCCTCCCCCCTGCTTGATTTCTACTGAATTTTACTTCCCTCTGTGCACATATGTGCTCATCAGTTAGTCCCAGTTTAATAGCGAGTACATGTGGTGTCTGTTTTTCCATTCTTGAGATACTTCACTTAGGATAATGGTCTCCAGTTCCATCCAAATTGTTGTAAACGGCCTTAATTCATCCTCCTTCTTGGTTGAGTAGTATTCCATAGTATACATATACCACAATAAAAGTTTGAGTTTTAAGCTACTAAGCTTTTGGGTATTTGTTATGCAGCAATAGATAACTAATATAAAATAAATGACTGAAGGAAGAAGTAAATGCTGGCATTTGGGCTGCGTGGCAGAGGGGGAAGGAAAAAATATAAAGGAGGGAAACTGGAAAGGCAGAGAGAGAAGAGTCAGTTTGCAAAGGGCCTTGAAATGCATGCTCAGGACTTTGAACTTCATTTTGGAGACCTCCAGGGCCGTTATGGGCAACAGGTCTTGTGCATTTTACATCTCAAATAAACATAAATCTGAGCTCATCATTCTTCTGTTTAAGTTTCCCAGCAGCTTCCTGTTACTTTCAGTATAAAGGATGAACACTAGGAAAGCAGGGAGGGCCTTTGCTTTTCCTTCTGCTGCCTTGCTGGTCAGCCTGATCCTCTGCCACCGTGTTCCAGTATCACGCCCACCCCAACACACACATGCACACGTGCACTCACACACTCCATACTCCTCCTATCCCAAACGCTTTTAGTTCTCTGATATACTGGGTTCTCTTGCACTTTTATATACCTGCCCAGGTCCTGGTTACGTCTCCCCACTTCTGCCTTTTGGGATACCTGGACTAACTGCTCCTTCCGTGATGGCCTTGCTATCCTTCTCAGTCTGAGGGGGTGTTCCTCCCTATACTCCCATTTTATTCTGGGTAGATCTTTAATCCAACACTCATAACTATTGTGTATTTGTCCATTTATGTAACTCTACTCTCCCATCTAGACTTGAGCTCCACGAATTTATTGGCTGCATTTTTTTTTAATCTCTGAATATGGTAGGTCACTAATAAATGTTTGTTGAGCAAATGAATAAAGGAGTGATAATTGAGTTGTTGTTCATGGCTGTGTCTAAAGAAATCCAGACTTCTCTGTTGTTTGGTAGCTGGGTGATTTTTCTCGGAAGGTTTCCGAAGAAAAATAAGTCCAGCACTAAGATGCCTTATCTTACCCAATGGATGTATATACTTTGCAGTAGAGCCGGACATAAACACGGATATAGCAATAGCGGGTTTTGTTCTCTTCCACAAATCACTGGACCTGCTCCCCTCTCAGCAGACCAAGAGGCATTACCCTCACTTTGAAACATGACCTCATTTCACTGACTCATGGGAAGAAACCCTGATGTTGCTCTCTTTCCACCAATGTGCCCAATCTTTCCTCGTATGACAGGAAAAAAATAACTCTCCATAACTCTGATCATTTTCAAAGTTTGCTTCTGTTAACTGTTTGGAGCTTCTTAGCTGTTTGTTGTGGCATCTGTTTTTGTGCATTGAGTTGGGCTTAAGGATATAAGCTGGGACAGAGCTGAGTGCTTTGGGTATACCAGGGGTAAACGGAGAGTCGGAAATTTAAGAATTATGTAGGATAGAGGTCACCAAACTATGGTCCACTAGCCAAATCTGGCTCTTTTTTGTATAGCCCTTGAGCTAAGAAAGGTTTTTATATATTTTTTTTTAAGTTACATTCTAGATTGTTATGTAAGTACCTAAATAATATCTTAGATTTTGCCTCTTGACTTGCAAACCCTAAAATATTTACCATGTATGGCCATTGTTAAACATATAGGAGGAGAGAAAAAGAATAGCTCAGAGATGGAATTTGGAAACTAGGCATACCTAGCGTGGAATTTTAAGGTGCTTACAATGGGGTGCACCATGGAATGTACCTCCTCTGTATTCCCCAGAGAACCTGTGTTATGTGCACTGGCCATTAAGGCTCGTGAGTCATGGATGCTTTGGTGGCACTCAACATACACACCCAAAACCAGAGACGGTGTGTGCAGCAGCCCAGAGAGTGAGAGAGCAGCCACTGCCTGGTGACCTGTGGCCTGTTTATTGCCTCCAGGGTCTCAGGTCAGGCTTGGGAGGAATGACACAGACTCACCACCCTTCTCTCCTCTTCCTACTGTCCAAGTGGGTCTTGGCGGGTCTTCCTGGTGCTGTCCTTCCAGAGGGAGCGTCCCACCTTCACTTAATCACCGGGCTCGTCTCTCCTCCCGGGAGCCAGCCAGCGGGAGCGCACGGCCACCACGCGCAGAGACCCTCTTACCCATCAGGGGAAGATAACGCCCTGCAATCATTTTGGCTTCTCCTGACTTAATGTGTTCTCCCTCTGCAGGTCCTTCCTGCCCCAGTGGAAAGCATAAGGATGCTATTTTAAGACATCCTTTAGTACCAAAATACCACTTGGAGACACTCCTCTTCTTCCTTTCAATAATCTCTTTTGTTTGAGACATAAAGAACTTATCAGGAGGGGCACATCGTGGCTTCCCCCGGGAAGCCAGCCAGAGGGCAGTGTGGAGATTCTCGTAGTATTTCTGCCTTCCCAGGCCATCTATGCTTTCAAACTCATAATGCTCAAGACAGTGGATATTCTTTGTCTTCCTCAGTCTCTCATAGTCATCCTCCCCATCCTCTCAGACTGAGGACTAAGGAAAGGGATAAAAGGGCACCCAGGCTTCACGTGGATGGAACGCCAGAGTGAGACAGGACAGACCAACAATGACTGAGTGGGCACTCGGCCTGGCCCAGGCAAAGAGCTAGGGAACAAGAAGGACGAGAGAGAAGAAAGCACAGTGGCAAAAGCTTCCCCACGATGGCAGAGACAATTGAGTCTATGTCTGACGGTAGCATTAGGGGTGGGTGTCTTGTGACATCACACAAACTAACAGACACTCGGGAGAATGAATTGTGAGCACAGTCCCCCATAATCTACCTTTCTAAGGATAACTAATATTTACTGAATGCTAACTATACCTCAGGTCTAGTGCTAATCCATTTACAAGTTTCAGTTCATTACTACAGCCAACAATCCTACTGTGTAAGAACTATTGTTACCCTATGTTAACAGATGAGGAAACCAAAGCTCAGAGAGGTTAAGCCACGTGCCGACCAGCTCATGAGTGGTAAAGCTGGGACTTCAGACCGGGGCCTGGCCCCAGGACCTGAGCTCACAGCCTCTCCATGAGATGGGCTTTGCCAAGAAGTTTGCCTCTGGGATTTTGTCTCCCACGCCAGCCATGCACCTGCGTGCGCTTTGGAGAAACCAACTCCCATAGACAGCTGTCTAGATGGTGTTGATATTATAAATGGTATTATGAAAAAATAAGGATATGGCTTATAAATCAGGCAAAGGGAAGTTATGATTCTTGTGGACACCCTAATCTATCTCCCTATAATTGCCTGTATATGAAATGCCTGCACGAGGTTATCAGAGTAGTCCCCGAGTCGTCTGCGAAGGCAAGATTGCAATTTTAGCGACCCTTGTTACACAAACCGAAGCAATCTGTTCTATTTTGACACTCTGACACTCCTGGCTTGCAAAAGGGATGGAGGCAGCGATCAGAGGCATTTGTCCGCATTCTCGTTCCAAATGGAAGTATGAAGGGTTAACCGTGAGGCACTCTTGGTGGAAATGACAGCTCTGGCCTCCAACCATACTAAGCACAGACAGCGATCTCGGGGAGACTTACAGAGAAAACCGCAGCTCCATTTCCTTAAACCATCTTTAACCTTTAGTTCTAGAAATCCTAATTAAAAATCAATTCTGTTTTTTTATAGTAAATCTGACAGTAATTCTATCTCTAATGGCAGTGGCAAGATAAATAGTACGTCAGGTAAACTCAGCAGGAAAATGACATTTTCATTAGCAATTTACTGGGTGTGAAATTCTCACCAAGATAAAGCATTCCCAAACAATCCAGGGTAACCATCCCACTGGGGCAGCCCATGCTGCTAATTAATGGGGGGACACCAGTGGGATTAAATGTCACCTACCCAAATTATGTTAGTGGTCACAGCAGTTATTTTGAATGCACCTGCACTGACAAAATAAGTTGGGGCCCAAAACAATAAACAAGCTGACATAACTAGGTGAGTGCAGCCTATTGCAGTCCAGAAAAATCTAATCTGGTCTCCTAACAGCATCACAATCTTTATTGTGACTGTATGGGTCCCAATTCATCAGCCCATTCCAGCAGGCTATCCCAGCCCGTAATCATTCACTTTCAGGGGAGCCTCTGAACAGGTATTGACTTTAGAGACTAGCAATTCATCCTGGGTTCTGTATTCCTCTATCAAGATTCCTCGTCAGTCTCTGAAGAAGGCTGAGGAAGAATCCGGCCCATACATGCTGGACCGGTGGGGGAGGCAAAAAAGAATGCAAGCAAAATCCTCAGTACAAAAGAAAAATAAAATATTGGCATCGCATCTTGTCCTTGCTAAAACCCCAACAATGTTCCCAATGATCTGTCAAATCAAGGTGGAATCATGAAATATTAGTACTAAAAAAAATAAAGAGGAAGCGTGTTTACATTTACTGAGGGGCTACTGTATGCCTAGACCTTCAGAAGCATTTTTCTCCTTTAAACCTTACAATAACCCCAGGATGTAGGTAACATCATTGGCCCTTCTTTCCATGACAGAACTGGGGCTTCCCTCCGGAATGGGAACCCGTGTATCTCCAACAGGAAGGCTGGGTGACAGCAGCGCTGACCCTGGTCAGAGCACCGTGACCAGGCACCTGCTTTGCTCCTTTGCTTGATATGCTCATCTCAGACAGATGGGGAGCAACACTGCACTGTGTATCTAGATAAGGCAAAAGGAAGATGGAATTAGATTTTACTACGGAGTCCTCATTCCAGCCCACGGAAAAGAATCAAAGTGTCAGAACACAACCCTCCCTGGCGCTGGAATGGTTACCTGATGTTCTACTCCAACCTGCAGCTTGGCTGTAACCGTGGAGCAGAGGCTGGGGCCACACCGTAGGATCCCGACTGTACTTACTGATGTGAGTATGAGCCCTGAGTGTAATTGGCATGTTAATCAGCTTGTGTGCCACGACTCATTTCTAAATGGGCTTCCCCAGAACGTGCAGGGTGTATAATGGGCCTTTTGGTTCTGTCCCTTGACCACAGGCTGGGCTAAGGAAATTGACATCTGGATTGGGAAAACCAAGGCATCACTCAGGGATCGAGAACGTGGCTCAGAGCTCTATGTAGTTACTGCCAGGCACACCGTTCCTTGTCTGGTTCAAAGAGACACAGCTCACACACACACACACAGAGGAGAAGGAAGTGGATAAGCATGCACAAAGATAGGGGGGCATATGTGTCCCCCACACAGCCACACCCCTAAGATGGTGATATGTCCCCAGCCTCTTGAATTCTTAGTTCTAGGCCTCTGGAAGATGTGGCTGAAATTCCTGCCCTTCGATTCTGAATGATGCTTATTGTCTCGGCTCAAGTACAAAGGGAGATTTTTTTTTTTTTTTTTTTTGGCTCGCAGAGCTGCAAAGTCCAGGCACACAAATGGCTTTAGGTGTTTAGACCACGTCCTCACGGTTTTCCACCCCCATATCTCAGGTGTCTGCTTTCCTCTCGGCTGGCTTTAATCTCAGGGCATCTCACCAAGAACTCCCAGGAGTTCTGGATTAGCCACTGCAGGGGAGAAAGCATTCCATGTTCCCAAAATAGGATTAGAAGAAGTAGAGGACTGATGCTTGTTGAATGACTTGGGTCACCTATCTACCTGTGAACCAAGACACTACGGCCCACTGGGTGGAACATGCTGACTAGAACTCACCAGGGAGTGGAACACGCCCCCAGCCAATGCACGAGGACTAAGGGAAAGCAAAGGACACTGTCCAAAGGGACAGCTGGATGCTGTTCCCAGAAAACGGATGCAGGGCAGGCAGTAAGACAGAACGTCTGCCCCCTTCAAAGAAACCCTCATCTTAAGTTAGTCTAAGCAGATTTCTGATTTTTGTCACCAAACAGTCCTTGAATAAATACCTAGAAAGATGTGTCCAAAGTGCTGTGGAGGAAATAAAGATGAGTAAGACGGATCCCAGCTGCCAAGCACCTTACCATTGTGTAAGGAAGATAAACCCGATGTATACAAATTGCCCATGACGAGTAAACGCTTGTTCCAAAGGTACAGAAAACGCCAGGATTTGTAAGGCAGTGACTTGGCTGAGGGAATCAGGAAGTTTCTAGTGTCATTTACTCGGCTTGGGGCTTGAAGCATGGTTAGGGTTTTAAAAGGGCAAGGAGATTAGTTGCAGTTAAAGAATGGTGTCTTCAAACATCCCGAGGTTGACAAGCATGAGGTATAGAGAGAGATGATCCAACTTACCCCTAAGTATCTTTTGCATCTGTTTCTCCCCAACTCTCTCACCACCAGCCCCATCTAATGTCTCTCTTGGAATATTCACCCTTGCTCTACTCCAGCTGGGTATCCACTTGGCAGCCAGAGGGATATTTCACACATGCTGATCTGGTGAGAACTCTGCCCTCCTTCCCTCTCAAGGGAGTTTCCTGCTTCGATGGTCAAGACTTCCTTCCCTAGCATCCCCTCTTTCTTGGCACTCCAGCCCATCGGACCTTCTCCAAGTTCTATGGATTCCCCAAAGCTTCACGCCCAACTGTGGGGGCTGCCAGCAATGTTCCTGCCATCTCCAAGCCCTTTGCAGGGTGACTAATTGAAACCATCCTGAAATACCTGCCTAAGCAAGACCATCTAGCCAGGGTAGTTCAGACCTCCTTGTGAGGCACACCCATTGTCAACTTGTATTTTTCTTTATTGCTCTTATTTCAATTAGTAAATAAACTTTTATTTGTGTGATTATTTCATCACGATGCTTTTCTCTACAATCAGGTTTCTCAACCTTGGCTCTATTGCCATCTTGGACCAGCTAATTCTTTGTTGTGTGTGGGGAGGTGGGGGGCTTGGGGGCTGCCCTGTGCATGACAGGGTGTCTAGCAGCATCCCTGGCCTCTACCCACTAAGTGCCAGAAGCAACTCTCCCCAAGGGAGACAGGCAAAAACATCTCTGGACACTGCCCGAACATCCCCCTGGGTAGGTGGGTGGGGAGCAAAGTTGCCCCCCGTGAAAACCGCTGCTGTGTCATCTGCTATACTGTGCAGTCTGTGAGGAAAGAAAGCAGTTTGGTGCCCGATAAATCCAGGTCTGTGGCTCTCAACTCCAGCTGCACTTTAGAATCACTAGGGAACTGAAAAAAAATTCTGCTGCATGATGTGACCTCATACCAAGTAAAAGGGAAGCTCTGAGGGGTTGGGGTGGGAGATTGAAGCCCAGGCATCCATAAAAACCAGAAAACTTCCAAAATGGATCCTGTATGCAGCTGGGGTTGGTATCACAGAGGTAGGTATCCGTGGTTAAAATCTCTGTTGAATCAATGTAAGGGGAAGAGAAAGGGAAGGAGGGGGTGATGGGAAGAAGGAAGAGCTGTAGGAAAGGAAGAAGGAATGGAGAAAAGGAGGGAGGGAAGAAAAGGAAGAAAGGAAGGGAAGAGAAGAAGAAAAACAGTATTTTTTGCTAGATTAGGACACACACAAAAACACTCTGGTGATTAAAGGCAGAAGCCTAAGTTGGGAAGACATTGGAAGAGTTTTGAATATTATTTTGTTGTTGCTGGGATAGGCAGTACAAAGCCAATGAAAATTTCAGAGCAAGAATACTTCAAAGTTCAAAGTCGTATTTTAAGAAGTTGAATGTGTCACCCTGCACAGATGATACTGGGATGGGGAGACCTGGGAACAAATCACATTATATGAAATCATCGGTGGGGCTGAGAATGTAAATGAAACAACAAACACCAGAGAGTCCCTACAGGAAGAATAAGCCAGGGATTACAGGTGACAAGGGCAGGGGCTGCCTTTGGGAACACGACAGCCATGTCCCCATCATTCTGCAGGTTAGTGAGGAAGTGAGACAGTGAAAAATAGTTACTAATGTGGTGTTGCTAAAGGTGAACCACACAGTGCTCCTGGATAGAGGTGGCAGGTGCCTCACCTGGTCTTAGGGTTCAGGAAACACTTCTCAGAGGGACATACCGTTAAGCTGGGACCTCCAGGGTGAAGGGAGGTAGTGTGGAAGGCGAGGGAGGGACGGAAGGGAACTAGAAAAATGCAACTGGGTTGGGAAGGGCTGTGAACAAACCAGGCCAGGAACAGATGAGGCAAGAGCAGCCCGGGAATATGGAGGGGGGCCTGGGGAGCTCTGTTCGGGACTCTAGACTTTATTCTAAGGGTCAGGATACGCCACGGAGAGAAGGGTTTTAAGCAGTGTAGCAACACCACCTAGATTTGCGTTTTGTTTTCAGATCTCAGTTTTGCTATGGAGTGCAAAATAGAAATGCGGATGAAGAGAAAAGTCAGCAAAACACTTCCGGGGCTTTGAACCCCCCGCGAGTGGGAAGGAGAAACGTCATGCAAGCTGCAATGGGAAGACGAAGCCAGTGACTGGAGTTATGGGACAGACAGCGTTTGAACGTTTCCTCCTATGTTAAAAAAACATTTTGGTTCTTGGCACAGAGTCCCCATGTTGGAAAGAGAGTGAAGAAGAGCCTCGAATCATTCCAGGCCCCGCACACTGTGCCTGGACCCCTTCTTACCTGCAGGTGTCTGTTTCAGCAGGAAGAGCCTGGGTAAAAATCATCAGGACTCTCTTTAAATCTACGAAGGCAAGAAATTCCCCCAGGTAGTCTCCCTGTGTCCCTGAAGAGTCGCAACAAGACAGACAGACTCTGGAGCCAGACCCACCTGACTTCCAACCCCTTCCCTGCAACTGAGCAGCTGCACAATTTCCTTAACTACTGTGAGCCTCAGTTTCCCTCTTCGCAAATCAAGGATGCCAACATGTCCCTCTGTGTTTGTGAGCATCGAATGACAGCTAACATTTGAACAGTGCCTAGAAGGGTGGTTGGCAGTGGATAAAGACAGATTTTCCTTTCCTTCCGAATGGAGCCATATAAACTATGTAGACTGATCAGCAGCGTAAGCTATTTGCTGCTACAAATCACTATACCATGAACAGCCATTTCCACAACGTAGCATTAATTCAAAATGGCACAGGTAGGGAAGGCTTAGTTGAAAGGCACTCTCATTTGCTTAGGACATACAAGATGAATGTTTATAGAGTAGGGAAAAAACTCAGCACTCCAGGCAACAGAAATATTTGAATAACGGCAGAGCCAGAACATTTGTAGCAGGTCAATAGCCCACTCTTCTCTCCCCAGTAAATTCTCCATCTTGAACTTCTATGATATTGGCATCTTTGTTATGAAGTAACTTCTGATCTATTACTCTTACGGAGCTGTATTGAATGCATTTGAAGGAGAATGTTGCTTTGTTACAGACCAAGGGCCTTGTGTTTATGATTTACAATATGGTGGTGTGAGCCTGCCTACTATCATCTGCAGAAGTGACAAATCACACAAAGGAGATTAACTTATTTTGATGCCTGGTCTGTGCGTTTAGCCAGGACTCTACGGATTGCAAGTGACAGACACGCAACTCAAAATAGCTTAAGGAAAAATCGAAGTATGAGGTCACTGAGGAATCTCATGAAAGAATGGAACAACCAAGCCCGAGAAAAGGCAGGAAGGCAGGTGGGCTTTGGGAACTAAAAGTCCAAGGATTCAGGCATACTGGGATTTTTTTTTCCCTTTCTTTTTTGCTTATAATTATTTTAATTTCAGAATATTACTGGGGTACAAACACTTTGGTTACATATATTGCCTTTGCACCACCCAAGTGAGAACTACATGCATGCCCGTCCCCCAGACAGTGTGCACCACACCTGTAAGGTGTGAATTTATCCATCCCCTCCTCTTCTTTCCATTTCTTATAGCAATTGTTTCTTTACTCTTCTCTCTCATTACAAATGGGCTTCGGCTACATAGCAAAAAATGTGATCCCACCCATAGCTCCTGGGTTTTCCACTTGTGATGTCGGTCTTGGAGGGATACCGAGTTCCCTCTCTCCATGCCGAGTCCAAAAGTCCTAATAGAGGGACTCGTTGGCTTAGCTTGGGCCAGGTGCCCATCCGTGGGCCAACCAGCTGTTTCCAGTGCATTATAGTGTACTAGGATCCCTCCTGGGTCAGATGCCCACTCACAGACCAATTATTAATTACAGTGGCTGGAGACTAGGGCCCTTGGAGAAAATGCTCCCTCAAAAGGAAAACAAACAGGTGTTACAGGATAAAACAACGGGTGTTACATCTCTCTCCTGCAGTGAAGAAAGGGGGACTCGTGTCTCAAGTTTTATTTGCTCATTGATTCATTTCCCCATTCATTCATTCTTTACTTATTCGAACACCAAACACTCATGGAAGCACTATCTGCCGTATTCTGGGTTTAGCATGAAGTTTCCCCCTTTTCTGCTGACACACTTCTAAAACACAGAGACATCACCCACAGTCTCCAATCCATGTCTGCTGGAGGGACACTCAGGTCCCTTTGATAGTGTTCAGGAGCTTGTAGACCACCCAAGGCCAATGATTGCTCCTGTTGAGAGATCTGCTGTCTTTGAAACATCCAGTAATGGGCAAATCACAGGCCAATCTTCCCAATCTCTCGATAGTCTCACAAATACACACACACACACACACACACACACACGTGCACATGCACATGCACACACACAGAGGCCAGAATGTCCTAATAGACACTGAGAAACCACTTGATTTTCCTCTGGGGAATAACAACACATTTTGCTGACCGACTTCACTTTATTGTACTGACTTGGCCTGCTAAAGGGTGTGAGGAAATCCTAACTCAAATCTGGCACAAACTCACAATTCTTGAACAAGAGTTACCCTCTCTTTGTCCTCGAGCTTTTCTATTTGAAAAGTGAAGAGCCTGAACGGGAGATACAGCCTTGCAACCAGTTTGGGGAGGGAAATGCCAGGTCTTAAATTCTCAAACCTGAGGCCTTGTTGAGGACTCTTTCCCTGACATTCCAGGTTGTGTTAGATGCCTAAATTCTTTCCTGTCACAGGTCTGTGCTGTAATCATTTTTTATCTATCTGTGTTCCCTTCCCCCTTGTAACTTCTAGAAAGCAGACACCAAGGTGTTATTTAATACTCCAGATGCCCAGCACAGAACCTGGTATATAATAGACACTAAATGTTTATTAAACCAGTGGATGGACTCATGAAAGAGACATTGTGCCGGCCAACCTCACTGTCCACAAAGGAATCCTGCTCTCAGCAAAATGGTGACTCTGTTGACTTCTGCTCTGTGAGTCCCATGAGCAGAGAGCTCAGACTATCAGGTTGCAAAAAGGCCAGCAGAACTCACATCTCCTTAGTCTCCAGACGTGGATCACAGACTCCTGGTCTACCAAGGAGACCAGAGGCTCAAGGACAGCACCTCAACGCAGCATTCACGAGAGTAGTTCAGGCTCTTGACAGAGTTGTTTTTCTCTGAATCTTAGTAACAGTTACCAGTTTCTGAGCCCTTATGGTGTGTCAGGTACCATCTAAGAGCTTTGAAAACATTATCTAAACCAGTGGTTCTCAATCAGGGCTGATTTTGGCCCCCAGGGAATATTTGACAATGTCTGGCCACAATTTTGCTTGTCATCCTGGAAGGAGTTTGCTGCTGGTATCTAGTGGGTAGAGGCCAACGATTCTGGTAAACATCCCATAATACACAGGACAGCTTCCCTCAACAAAGAATGATCCAGCCCCAAATGTCAATCGTGCCAAGGCTGAGAAATCCTAATCTAACTCCATCCCTTTACAACCCTATTTTATTATTCTTTTCCTGATATTGCAGAGAGGGAAACTGAGGAACATATAATTTGCCCAAGTAGCAGAGCTGGGATTTGAACCTTGGTCTTTGGGGTCTAAACCCTGTATTTTCACCCTCTATTCTTTAACTCTTGACAGGTCTTGCCTATAAGGGTTGAACTAAACAGGGAACTTCATGGTAACCGTCCTGAACCTACCTAACCATGCTGGCACCTGTCAACTTCCAGCTGCTTCAACATCAGATCTTACCTAGTTCCATGTGACAAACTGAAGATGTTACTTTGGCCAGAGCTGGGAGTATCTTTAAATTGAATCCAGTTCCCCCTACTGAAACATAATAACTTTTAAAGTAATCTAGTCTCTTCATTACCAGTGCTACATTCAGTTGTCGAAATCTCTTTTGAGTTGGTAGTTAAAAGGGCCCAGCTACACATTCGTAACATTATTGTTGCTGGCTGAAATGCTTAGCAACAACACAAACATCACTCAGAATCAAATTATCAGATGTACCGACAACATGCTCCTCGATTTAATAGTGTGGTAAATGATGGCTGGAAGATGTTCTTTGAAGCCGTGGAGGCAAATGTGAAAGCTAATTCAATTCTCAAATGAATAAAAGTGAGAAACTGTTCTTATAAAACCCGATATTACAGGAGATAGGGCCAGAGCATCCTGCTGCCTTGCGTGGGGGAGGAGAGAGGAGCGGGAGTTTATTTTGTTCCTGATAATAAAGAGCTGAGCTCTGCGACCACACACTTGACCTTGGGGCCTGGGCTGGGAGCCCTGGTAGGAGTGAGGGTTCATTGCCAACTCAGCCAGCAGGCGCGCTGATCTTCTCGCCAGTTCCCCCTGTAGCTGCTTGAGGGAGTGAGAGTCCTCGGAAGAAGTACCCAGGGCTTGGCGGAAATCAGATCTCTGTTTATTAGACTTTGAGAACAAATAATAGACTTTTCTGAGAGGAGAGGGGATCTCAGATCACTTGGGCCAGTGGCTTTCCAATCGCTAAGCCCTACTTTTCCACAAAGGTATCTTAGAGACTAGGAGAAGGAAGGCTTGGAAGGGACTCAGGCTTGAAATTTGCTTTATTTTATATACTGGGCTTAAGGGTAAGGTATTATTTATAGGGAAAAAAAGGCTTTTGCTGCTGTAAGTCACGAATCCCACTAATCTACTCACTTAGACAAGAGAAGCTAGTAGGCTCCTTGGAGATGTGACCTCTCCAAAGCCACACAACCAGTCAAGGGGTACACTGACACCATTCTCTAACACCAACCGGATGCCCAACAATTCAATTCAATTCAGTGCCAACACAGGTAGCTCCCTGGAGTTCGTGTCCAACTTCACACACGAAGAGGCTCAGTACCACACGATGGCCCTCACTTCAGGTGCCGGCTGCGAGTCCCAGGGGACCACTTTCACTTGTGCTTGGCCAACTTGGCTACAAACCTAGGGATTCCCCCTACCCCACTTCAGGTTCAATAATTGGCTAGAATGACTCGCAGAACTTAGAACGTGCTATACTTACAATTACCATTTTATTGCAAGGAATACAAATGAACAACCAGATGAGGAGATACATAGAGCAGCAAAATTTGGAAGGGTTCTGGTGCAAGTGCTGCTGTGACTGTGTAGTCAGAGTGTGACACCCCGTCCCCCCAGCACATCAACACGCCCACGTACCAGGAAGCTCTCCGAGCCTCGCTGTCCAGAGTTTTTGTGGAGCTTTCATTACATAGACACGACTCCCCTCCCCAGAGGGCCCGGCATGGGGCTGAAAGTCCCCACCCTCTAATCACATGCTTGGTCTTACTGGCCTGGCCAGCTTCCCCCTTGAAACTGTTGAGGGTCCACCAGGAGTCACCTCGTTAACAAACTCAGGTGTAGTCAAAAAGGGGGGCATTTTGAATAACAAAATACATTCCTATCACTCAGGAAACTCCAAAGGTTTATTGAAGCTCTGTGTCAGGAGCCAGGGACGAAGACCAGATTTCTTCCCCCAGTCAAACCACAAGGGCAGAGGCTGACAGCACAGCCCTGCTTTTCTCCATCACCCTACCATCTGGCCGGGTGTTTGCAGAGGGATGAAACGGCGGAATGAAAGGGATCAGAGCCGGAGGGACCCAGGGACTGGCTACTTTACAGAGGAGTGTAATGTGGTTCAGAGACGGTGCTCAGGCCCCAGATGCTTGGTGATACAGCTGGTCTGAAAACCAGGTCTCTACGGTCTCTGAACCTGAACCACAGAAGCACTCTGGGAGGGGCACAGGGGGTCTGTGTTTGTTTCCCAGGTCTGCCGTAGCAAATTATCACAAACTCGCTGCCTTACAAAACCACAAATTTACTACCGTATACATCTGGAGGTCTGAAGTCTAAAGTGGGTCTGCAGGGCTGCATTCCTCCTGGAGGCTCTGAAGGGAAAGCCTGTTGCTCTCATCCTTTCCAACATCCAGAAGCTGCCCACATTGTTTTGTTTGTGACTGCATTCCCCCATCTTTAACACATTAAAGTGAGTTGTATTTAACTCACGCTAGTTTTGAAGCCGGGGCCTCATAAAACAAAACCTGGGCCAATTCCTGCAGTTCGTTCATGAAAATCTTACTTGTTGATGTTCTTATTGTTACAATTGACAAATTAATTCTAAAAAGTGGATTGAATGACTAGACGTCAATACATTTCATTTTTCATTAAATTAGAAAGGATCGTTTTGTTTTCAGTTTTTATTCTATTTTCATAATAAAACACCATGCCCCCAAGGAAAACTTTTTCCCAGTGTGGCCGTCAATGGGTTAGAGCCAGCAACACAGCATCTTCCACTCTCTCCCTTTCCCCTCTGCTTCCATTGTTCCATCGCCCTCTATCTAACTCTGACTCCAGCAGCCTTCTCATGAGACTCCTGTGATTACATCAGGCACACCAGGATAATCCTGGATAATCTCCTCATCTCAAGATTCTTGACTTGATTGCATCTGCAAAGTCTCATTTGCCTTACAAGGGAACATATTCACAGGTCCCTGAGATTAGGATGCGGACATGTTTGGGAGGGCATTACTCAGCATACCACACTTCTGTGTCTTCCCCATTTCTGGCATGGATTTGCTATGTCTCAGCTCCTGTTTTTGCTGTTAGAAATCCATGGTGACTATCATTGAGGGGAAGGGGACTGTGTCTCCTTTCTCCATGTTTGTTTCTTTGGCTGGCCCCTTCCTTGTTTTGCTGGCAAGGGTGAGGTGTGGTCCCTTGACCCCTCAGGGTTTTATTTACTGGAGGGGAGAACAGTACCTTTGAAACTGATGGACACCTTTTTGTTCTACCTGCTGTGTGTCTGCTGGGCTGTGTTGCATTCCTGGTCCTCCTACATTTGGGGGGAGGGGTTATAGGATATTTGGAAATATTGTTCAATCATCCTGTGTCCTCCAGCTCAGCTCTTACCAGAGAGCCCTGCAAGACAAAGGCCTTTCTTTATACTTTCCAACTAAATAAATTGCTGCTTCATTTCCTACTTTCTGCACAAGCATCATTTATAAACTCATCTCTCCTCCCTCATCACCCACTGATTTGCTGTGTGAGCTTTGGAAATTTATTTCCCTCTCCTTTTTTTCCTGAGTAAAAGATACAGTGGTTCCAATGAGAAATGTTTTTACTCTCCTATTTCTGCATAGGTCAGTGGTTTTCAATCCCCACAGGGTTTTGCAGTCCCCCAGTGCACACCTCCCCGCCCCCCACCCACGGAACGTTTGGTCATCTTTGAAGGTGTTTCGGTCGTCACAACTTGGGAAGGCAACTGCTACTGGCATCTGGTGGGTAGAGGCCAGGGATACAGGCAAACATCCATCCTACAGTGCACAGGCAAGCCCTCCACAACAAAGAATTATCTGGTCCAAAGTATCAGTAATGCTGCAGTTAAGAAATCCTGACTTAAAGTCCAAAGAAGAGGAAAAAATATTGCAGTAAGTTCAATCTCTTTACCAGTTCACTTAGCCCTCTCCATCAGAGATTTGCAACGGCTACTGAAGCACCTTAATGAGCAGGCGGGGTCTGTCTTTGTGCTTCCCAAGCTTCAAACACAAGGACCAGACTGTCTACTTCCTCTGGCCTCACCCGCCCTCCCACACAGCAAGTCTTTCTCCCATCCTGTTGCCTACCCATGTGGTAAAAATAATAAGCTGAGAACAGGAGGAGCGAGAAGAGACTGCCATTCGCTGATTATTGAAGACTGGCCTTAAAGTGCCCAGGAGTGTGGACTCCAAACCTGATCTGAATGCTGGGTTATGTTTTGCACTTTGCTGTGTTGGTAATGAGTGTAAGGTATAAACAAACAAGGATAAGCGCTCAGGGCCATTTCTCGGTTTTCATTTCCCACACCATGGGGAGGGCAAGGCTCTAGTTGGAGCCATGGAAAGCTTCAAACAGGCTTTATCTGGCTGTGAGCTACAAGGCCTTGGTAAACCTATGGCAGATTTCAGTGAGTCAGGTTGCTTGGGATTCTCAGCTTGGACTGAGTGACAACTACATGGGCAAGTCAGGTCCTCAAGCCAGCAGGAAAACAGATGGCCAGAAGGACTATTTATGCTGGATTAGAGCAGAAAAATCTCCCTTCTTCCTATGACAGGAAAAGAAAAAAGCAAATAAAAAGGCCACTGTTTCTTTGTTAAGAGGTAAGTTACGTATGTAGTTATAAAGAATTTTACTTCTTCCTTTAAGTGCAAAGAAAAATAGTCATTTTGAAATTGCTTCATTGATCAAAACATAACTACTGGCTGCAAACATTTATTTACATCACAAAAGGCATAAGCCTCCCTTATCTTAATAAGAATATTATGTTGTTACAGTTTACAGTTATTGAATTGCCTATTATGTCCCAGGCACTGTTTAAGGCTGCAGTCCCCAACCCCTGGGCTGCAGACCGGTACTGGTCCGTGGCCTGTTAGGAACCCAGCTGCACAGCCAGAGGTGAGCTGCAGGTGAGCGACCAAAGCTTCATCTGTATTTATAGCTGCTCCCCATCGCTTGCATCCCCGCCTGAGCTCTACATCCTGTCAGATCAGCAGAGGCATTAGTTGCAGGAAAACAAGCTCAGGGCTCCCAATGATTCTGCATTATGGTGATTTGTATAATTATTTTATTGTATATTACAATGTAATAATAATAGAAACAAAATGCACAATAAATGTAATGCACTTGAATCAATCCAAAACCATTCCCTGCCCCCACCCTGGTCCGTGGAAGAACTATCTTCCATGAAACTGGTCCTTAGTGCCAAAAAAGTTGGGAACTGCTGATATATTATCTAATTTAATCTCCACCCTAACCTCAGCCCAAGGTTATTGCCTTGATTACATACATAAGGAAATGGAGGGTCAGAGAGGTAAAGCTACTTGCCCAAGATCACACAATTGATAAAGTGGCAGAGAAAGAAAAAAATCTGAACCAAGATCTGGCTGACCGAACAATTCCTCTTAACCACTGTCTCAGAATTTTCATCCAGATTGATCCTGCATATTTGCATACCCACACTTTACTTTGCGATTGACCAGAACCCCATTCTAATTTGCTTTTCTTGTAATGAGTTTTGTTATCAGAATAACGCTGGACTCGTACAAGGAATTGGGAAGTGTTCCCTCCTCTTCCATTTTCTGGAAGAGTTTGGGCAGAATTGCTGTTATTTATTTCTAAAATGTGTTGCAGAGTTTACCAGGGAAGTCACCTGAGCCCAGAGTTTTCTTTGTCGGAAGTGTGTAAGCTACGATTTCATTTTCTTTAATAGATAGAGCACTACTGAGGTGATCTATTTCATCTTGAGTGAGGTTTCCTAGTTGTATCTTTCAAGGGATTTGTTAATTTCAACTGTCATTGAATTTATAGACATAAAGTCGTTTACAATATTCACCCAATTATCCTTTTAAATATCTGTAGCATCTGTAATGAGATCACCTCTCTCATTCCTGATATCAGTATCTGTGTCTTCATTCTTTTTCCTGATCAGTGTGGCTAGATTTTTATCGACTGTATTGATCTGCTCGAAGAATCAGCTTTTGGTTTTATTGATTTTCTCTGTTTTCTATTTCATTTGTTTCTGCCCTGATTATTTATTATACCTGTTGTTTTGCTTACTTTGAGTTTAACTTGCTCTTCATTTCCTGTTTTCCTCAAGTGGAAACTGAGGTCATTGATTTAGTTTTCTGAGGTATGCATTTAGTACTAAAATTTTCTCCCTAAATCCTACTTTAACAACACTCCACACCTTTGGTTCTGTTTTTATTTTCATTCAGTCACAAATACTATCTATACTCCATTTTGATTTTGCCTTTGACCACAGGCTATTTAGAAATACGCTGTTAAGTTTCCAAATATTTGGAGTTTTCTAGGGATCTTTCTGTTATTAATTTCTAATTTAATTTTGTTATAGTCAGAATACATAGTTTGGATGACTTGAATCCTTTTGCTATATTAAAAGTGCTTGTATTTTGGCACAGGATACAGTCTATACCGATAAATGTTCTGTGCAGACATGCAAAACACATTGAAAAGAATGCACATTCTGCTGCTAAGTGGGGTGTTCTATAAATGTTGATTCAGTGAAGTTGGTCAGAATATTGCTCAAGTTGTCTATATCCTTGCTAATTTTCCATTTATTTGTTCTGCCAGTCATTGAGAAAGGAGTTTGAAATTTCTGATTATCATCATGGAATTATTTATTTCTCTTTGCATTTCTATCAGTTCTTGCTTCAAGCATTTTCAATCTCTGTTATTGGGTACATAAACATGTATGTCCTCTGGAGTAACTGACTCCTTTATTAAGTAACCTTCTTTATTCTTTGCTCTGAAATATACTTTCTCTGATATTAATGTAACAACTCCAGCTTTTTATAAAAAGAGTTTGCATTGTATTTATTTTTCTATCCCTTTAATATTTAACCTACTTGAGTATTTATATTTACAGTGCATTTCTGGTAGGCAGCATATGGCTAGGTATTGCCTTTTTTAATTTAAGCTCACATTGTTGCCTTTTAATAGGGATGTTTACACCATTTCATGAGATTATAAATATAGTTAAGGTTAATGTCTATCATCTTGCTATTTGTTTTTCACTAGAGCAATTTTTGTTTCCCCTTTCTTCTGTTCCTTCCTTTTGTATTTTTATCATTTCATTTTTTAAAAATAATGGCTTTGTTGAGATATAGTTCAGTATTATAAAATCCAGCCCTTTAAAGTGTGAAATTTAGTGGGGTTTCGTAAATTCGGAGTTGTTTAACCATCACTGCTATCTAATTCCCAAACATTTTCATCAGCCCCCAAAGAAACCCCACACCCATTATGCAGTCATTCCCGTTCCCTGTCCCCCAGCCTCTAACTACCACTATTCTACTGTCTCTGTGGATTTGCTTAGTCTAGACATTTCATATTAATGAAACCATAAAATATGTGACCGTGTTCTTTCAATTAGCACAGTGTTTTCAAGGTTCATCCATGGTGTAGCATGTATCAGTACTTCATGTCTTTCTATGGCTGAGTAATATTCCATTGTATAGATACATTAATATATTTCACGTTTTCATTCATAAGTTAATAGACATTTGGATTTTTCTACTTTTATATGGTGTGAATAATGTTGCTATGGACATTTATGTACACATTTCGGTGTGGACATATGTTTTCAAATCTTTTGGATATGAACCTAGGAGTGGAATTGCTGTCATATGGTAGCTACGTTTAACATTTTGAGAAATTGCCAAATTGTTTTCCAAAGTGGCTGTGCCATTTTACAATTCTGCCAGTAATTTATTAAGGTGCTAATTCCTCTACATTCTTGCCAACTTTTATTGTTGTCTATCTTTTTAATAAATAGCCATCATAGCAGGTGTGAAGTGGTATCCCATTATGGTTTTGATTTGCAGTTCCTTTAATGACTAATGATATTGACCAACTTATCATATGCTTATTGGCCATTTGTTTATCTCTTTTGTAGAAAGCCCTATTAAAATCCTCTCTCCATTTTTTAAATTGAATTTTTTTTCTTTTTATTGTTCAGTCATAACAGTTCTTTATATATTCTGGATACAAGTTCCTCATCTAATATAGGATTTGCAAACATTACCTCCCATTCTGTGTGTAGCCTTTTACCTGTTTTCAAGGTCTCCTTTTAAGCACAAAAGTTTTTACTTTTGATGAAGTTTAACTTACCTACTTTTCATTTTTTCAGGCATGTTTTGCTGTCCTATCTAAGAAGGCTTTGCTTAACACATGTTACAAAGATATACTCCTATTTTTTCCCTCGGAGTTTTATATTTTTAACTTCTACATTTAGGTTGATGGTAAGTTTAAAGTTAATTTTTCTGATGGTCTGAGGTAGAAATCCAATTTCTTTTACCTGTGAATATCTAATTGTCCAATATCATTTGTTGAAAAGACTATTCTTTTCCCACTGAATTGTCTTGGCACCTTTGTCAAAAAATAAGCTGACCAAAAATGTAAAGGTTTATTTTTGGACTCTCAATTCTATTCCATTGATTTATATATTTAGCCTCATGCCAGCACCACAGTGTCTTGATTACTGTAGGTTTGAGAAGCAAGTTTTGAAAATGAGAAGTGTGAGATCAACTTTGTTCTTGTTTTCAAGATTGTTTTGACTACCTGGGTCCATATACATTTTCAGATTATTGTAATCAATTTCTGAAAACCATCTAGCTGGGATTGTGATAAGGACTGAATGAACTCATTAGATCATTTTGGGGAATGTAATAGGTAGAGTTATGAGCCAAGAGAATATGTGTATGTTCTAATCTCCGTAACCTGTGAATGTGTTACCTTACATGGAAAGGGATGAATGTCATCACAAGGGTCTTCTATAAGAGGGAGCAAGAAGGTAGAGTTACAGGAGGTAGAGTGAGAGGAGGGAAGTAGATACTGGAGTGGTACAGCCACAAGCCAAAGTCTGGGAGCAGTCACGAGAAGCTGGAAAAAGCAAGAAACAATTTTTCCCCTGGAGCATCCAGAAGGCAGACAGCTCTGCTTACACCTTGGATGTAGCCTTGTAAGGCTCCCTTATTATTTCTGACCTCCAGAACTGCAAGATGATAAATTTGTGTTCATTTAAGCCACTAAGTGTGTGGTAATTTGTTACAGTAGCAATAGGAAACTAATACAGTATTGCAATTTTAACAATATGGAGGTGAGAAAAACCAACCCACGAAATAAAAACAACAACCCAATCCCTACTCTAGTGGAGTTTACAGACCTTAATTAAACTTACCTATGTAACGAGTGTTACAGGGGGATACAAGTGCTTTTAACAGGTGGCCTGGATTCAGTATGTGGGGGAGACAGGGTTAATACCAGAGTTACTTGCTGTACATAGGCCAGGAAGCAAGAAACAAATGTCAGTCCTCATGCTAAGTTTTCATCTCAGAGCCTGTTGGGGGATTGGAGGAAGAGTTACTCCCTGGGCCTTGTTTATCACCATCTTCTTAGAGGCCCTGGGTATGACGCTGGAGTTGCTGGGGGCTCCCTTCCTTGCTTGCTTGCTTTTGGAAGCCAAATGTCTCTCTATCCTCTCGTGACCCCTACCCCCAACCCAAATCGCTTTCTGAAACACACTACACCCCACCAGTGTCTGGACTGTAACATGCAGTTCTCTGTGCTTCAATGTGTGAATTGAGTGACATTCTTGAGCACATTATTTCATCTCTAATTGGCTGGTATACTTATACTGCCAATGGCTTCTCCTGAGTCTACGGGGCCACCAGGGGTCACATGGACAGGCTTGGTAAAATAAGTCATTGCCATGCCAGCTGAGGCTAATTAGTTCCAACACTGGGAACTGCTCAGGATGAATTCCACCGAATTATATAGTGAAGCCAGGGTCAAAAAAAAAAAAAAAAAAAAATCATACTACCATTTAAGCAACTTCCTATACTTGGTGCTTTTTGTTATAGTACCTCATTTACTTCTCACACCCAGCATTTCAATTAGGTACTATTGCTATTTTCATTTTCAGGTGAAGAAACTAAGGCCCAGAGAGGTCTGCAGAGTCGCACAGCATCGGTGCTAGAGCTAGGGTTCTACTCCATGACCAAGTTATCACTGAGACTATGTCCTTTCTGGGACCATACATGAGTTATGCTTCCGGTACTTTGAACTATATTTTGCATTGACAATGTAACTATTATTATCCCTTATTATCACCAGAGAACTGATACAGCAGGCTTTACAGCTGTGGTTTCATTTTATTGTGTGATCTCCATCTAAATAAATTCCTTTGGCCTTAATGCATGTCCTGGCACTGCAAAGTCTGTGATCCAGGAGGAGAAAAGGGGAGTCTCTGTCCAGAGCTGTTTGCCTCCCAGAAGACCTAACTAGGGAAAAAAATAATAATAATAATGGAAAGTAACTTGCTGATCCTAATTACTTTGCCCATTGTACAAGTCTCAGATCAAATACCATTTTGTCCTCTTTTTCCCCTTTTGGGGGAATTAATTAAGTTCTAATTACATCGACAGAAAAAATAGAAGCTACAATAAAATTATTTTCTTTTTTTAAAAAAAAGCTATTAACAAGGTCTGAGCACAGAGCTTGTTATAACCTGGGGAATGAACTTCATTTGAATTTTATGGCCTTTCCATTTACATTTTTTTATTAAACCTTTTCTTATAATCCTCAATATGTCTTCTTTCCATGGCATAATCAGTCTTGGGAATTTGCAGGTGTTAAATTAGGTACTTGGGGCTCCCTTACTCTCCCTGCATTCAGTCAGAGCACCCATGAGGCAGATTAATAATCATTTTTTTAAACTGATTTATGAGTTCACACCAAGTTTTTTTTCCATCTGGAATGAAGTCTGGCTTGCAGAGCCCCTCTGGTCCAGGCAAATTAGATGGGAGCCAAAGTTTTTCTTGTTAGAGAAAAACATTAAAAGTTTATCCCAATAGGACATCTCACTGCAAAAAAAAAAAATTAGGTTCTTACTCCCTATCAAATGGAATCCAGCCATGCAGACAGGGCCGGGCTGATGTGAAGGTGGAAAAACTTTCCCCCTAGGAGAGGGAGGGACGTCCTCTCACCCCGCAAGGCACACATCACTGCCCTGAAAGCCAGAGCTTGAAAGATAAACTATCCTGGGTGGAGACATGACCTGCCACCGGGCAAAACAATGCAGGGTCAAACTGTGCCTCTAACCTGGACTCCGGACCCGCCCGGCAGTTTTTCTACTTACCCATGGCTGCGTCACCTGGGGAAGGTTCTTTAGAATTCAGATTCTCAACCTCAAGCCTAAATCTACTGAATCAGAACCTCTGCTAGTGGGATGTGGAATCTACACTTTTCAGATCCTTCCCGGGAGAGTCTGATGACTAGCAAGGCATGGGAGTCATCCAATGAAAATATTAAGACCAGACGGAGAACCATAACTTTCAGGGAAAAGAAATGCACTAGATATTTTAAATGGAAGAGAAGAATCAGACATACCCCCAAGGGGAATTTCTTTGAAATATTTTCATTGGTCCTAAAAATTGATATAATTTTGGATTCTATTCTAATGATTACATATATGTGAATATATGTATATACACATATATTTATACATATCTGATATACATATATAAGTGTGTGAATACCTGCATACACATATCCCAGATATTTAGCTGAGCTCAGAAGATCTGTTACATTGCCTAGAGCAGTCCATGCTATAGCCAGTAGACATATACAACCTTTCCTGAGATTTCTACAAATCCCTGGTGGGGCTGGGCATGGGAGTCCATATGTCCTCTGGTTTATCTCTGGCTCTCAACTCCTGCTTCCACCAAATTTGTTCCATTTCTAGACCCTCTCACCATTCCATGGGTATCATCTCTACTCTTTTGATGCATGTAAAGTGAGCCTATACTTGATTTCCACTAAAATCCATTCTTACAAGCATATATACGACTCAGAATGATTGTCTTTCCTTGTCAATTTCTCCTCTTGCTTCTTCAATGAGCAGCTGAGTCTTCTTTTGGCACCGGAGAACATGGCCATGGCCAAAGACAGGCTCTCCTTTACAGGCTACTAATCAGCTCAGCAGATCTGCATTTGCAACTTCCTGAGCTAAATCATCCTTACCACGTGCATTTGGCTCTCTGAATCTGAACACACACCCAATAGTCCTCGAGGGTCAAGACATTCTAGTTAGCTTTCACTGGACATCAGTTTGCAAATGGCTACATAAACGTCAATGTCTGACACCTTCAAGAAAATCACAGCAGAAACGACTTTAGAGCAGTGGCTCTCAACCCTGACTGCGTGTTAGAATCATGTTAGATGCCTGGGTCCCTTCCCAGACCAATTAAATCAGGATCTCAAGGTAGGGAGAGTGTCTGGACGTTTTCTTAAAGCTCTTCAGTTGTTTCTAATGTGCATCCAGGTGTAAAAGTCACTATTTTAGATCTCTCGTTTAATCAGCATGGTGCTGTATTGGTCTGCTGATTCCTCTTATAAAATCCACTGTGAAAATACAAAATACGTTCATGTTCATTCTGTATTTAGTTTTGAAGAGTGTAACTTTTTCTGAAGATCAGAATGTCACTTTTCTTTGTTCTGAAAGTTCTGCAACAGTCTTCAGGCAAAAGCAAGGTGGAGGCACATCTTCTCTATCAAAACATTAATAAATAATTATGATGACGACAACGATGATGATAAAGTGTCAGGGTATCTTGGCTGACTGTGCTCAGAAGCAGAATGCTGCAGTTTTTCTCTCTTTTGTCTTTAGGAATTTGTGTGCATCTATTGATATAGACAGAGGCGTTTATTTTAGCATCAGGGAAGCAGGTATGTTGTTGGATGAAATGCCAGTAGGAGAGAGAAAAACTTTGGCCGTGGAGGGACCATGTGATGTCTACCTTCTCCCTCCTGGTCTACCTGTTTCTCATGTGTGCTGGAAGCTTACAAACTGCCCTATCCTTAGAGACTCTGTGGTCTCTGGGCATTGGCAAGTGACAAAGTAGAAGGTAAAGCTGGGGAGAAGCCCACTCTCTCTTCTGATCCGAGCCTCTGGAGCATCCTTCGTCAGAAATGTTGTTCCCATCACAGTTAAGGCTCAGATAAAATGAGGGGTTTGCCCACCATCACTCAGGGAGGAGAGATGGAGCTGGAGTCTGCACCCCGATCTCCCAAACCAGGAATTCTTTACTGATTTCAACATAGAAAACCATGGTATTTTGGGAAACTGGAAAAAGAACAATAGAAGCATTTTTTAATTATTATTTTTAATCTTTAGGTAATATCTCCCTGACATCAGTTTCTCTGAACACTTGGGGATGGCTCCTTGTTAAGAAATCTCAAGTTCTCTCTTAGACGTCAGCAAACCCTGTGACTTCGTTCTCCAGCAACAAGCCACTGCTGTGCAAAGAACACCGAGCTCATTTTTGCAACCAGAAATGGAAAGGCTTCCTTGCCAAAATGCTTTATGCCCTTCAGTTTTTCCACTGAGGAGTGGACATGGAAACCCAGTAAGCAGAGACGTAGGTATCAACTCCCCTTCTCCAACCAATGCTTTTTCCCTTGAGGACGAGGGGCTGCCCATCCCCCAAAGCTGCCTTGGGAATCACCCCTCAGTTAAGAACCGATGCTGCATTCGTTTTCCTGCCAGGAAGCTCTTGGAAGGGTAGGAGCGTTTGGGGAATGGCCAGGTTGGCGGATTTACTTTCTAAGTTGACCTCAACTTGGAAATCCAGTCGTTGAGCGGCAGGGCGTAGTCTGGCTGTCTGTTTGCATTCTGTCCTGATTTCTTTCTCAGGCTCAGAGCTGGCCAGGTTGCAGTTTTACTTTTTATTTTTCCTCTTATGTCTCCCAAATGCAGCCTTGGTACCCTCTCCTCTATTATAAACCTCATTTTGCCATAATCAGGGGTTAATTAGTTAGACATCCTTAGATTCCACTGCAGCACTCTCATCAGTGAGCCTGACCTGGTGCCAGGGAAGTTGGTGGGCGTGCCAGCGGGGGGCAGAACACCACTCTCTGCTACCAGTGCACGTACAGTGTATTATCCTAAATTCCCTATTACTTTTCTGAAGCACCGAGAGCAGCATGGGAGATGACACAGACGTTCCAGAAGCAAAGGTAGGGGTTGCGGGGAGCAATAGCCTTTCTCTGATGAAGCAAATTGTTCCACATCACTGATTTACCCAAGAGATTATTCTGCATTATCTATTACTGGAATGGACTGTCAAAATATTTCTTTTTCTCGAACATGTTAGAGGTTGCAAAACTCATTTCTATTGAAAATACCTGGCCATGATTTCTCAACTACGGAAATAACCATCTCTAAAGTTATCTGTAGAAGGCAGGGAGCCAATAATGTTTGGCTACTGTGACGTTTATTTGGCTTAATGGGTTCCTTCCTGAGAATTTAGTGTCTTTTCCACATGCCGGGGCTACAATGAAATTGAAGCTGACGTACTTCTACCCGCAGGTCCCTTTCTTCTCTTTAGATGACGTGAAAAATGAGCCGGATTGCAAGTCTCTTGTTATGTTCACTCACCTAACATTGAGCAAATGTCTCTTTGAGGAGCCACTGTCTGCTGAGCACCCCACTTTCTCTTTCAGCCTTGTCACTGCTTTCTCGTCTTCCCACGTCCCTCCAAACTTAGAGCCCCTAATTCCATCCCAGGCATCTAGGGTCCACGCTGATGTACAGACAGTCTCCAGGAATCAGCTCTGGGTCCTCCCCCAACTGTCGCCCCTTCTATGCAGGCCCCCTCTTACAACAGATACGAGAACAAAAATCATACTGTCAGAATTCAAAAGAAACTAAATTTAATGAATGAACATTTAATTCTGTGGAGGGCCCTGTTTGCCATATAAAGACATGTAAGTCATCTTTCCTCTCTTCCAGGGTGGACGCGCTAATGAGGGAGACACACGCATATTCAGGGTGCTATTCAAAGGCCTTGACAGCAGGCCTGGCATGAGCACCCCCGAGTCAGAAGAGACAGTGGCTCCAGCACCGGGGGAGACCCCCACAGATGCAGGGAGTCGGGCAAGAGCCTGCTGTTTGCAGGGTTGCGGGAAGCCTTGGGTGGGCAGCCGGGATGATTCGGGAGGCGGAGGGGGCCCCAGAGACTGGGGAGAGCAGGTGTTTTCCAAGCAGAATGGAGGGATTTCAGTGTTTAACCAATGTAGACAGCCGCGTCAGTGCTCACTAGCCGAGTAACAGCCCTGCTGGGACCAGGTACAGCGTAGAAGCTTGTTTGTGCTTCAGAAACCACCTGGAGTGCAGGATAAAAATTCAGATTCTGGGTCCTACATTCAGGTTCTGATTCAGTGATTCTAGGATGGGCCTGGGAATACAGTATTTTAACAAAAGTCCTTAGTGACTGTGATGAGATCAAGCTGCTAGACCTGCATTTGGAAATGATTGTTAATATGCTGGTGGAGAAGGCAGGGCTTTGGGTCTGGCAAGACTGGGTCAAGACTTCGGCTCTGCCATTGGCTTCAACCTTGACTCTCAGTCAACTCATCTGTAAATGCTAGTGACGGTGGTTGTGCGGATTCTACGAGACAATGTTTCTGAAATGCTTAGCCCAGACCTTGGCCCAGAGAAACCGCCAAGCCTGTACTTCCCCATTCCCCGCCCAAAGCAGAGTGAAAGAAGGACTCTCAACTGAGCCTCCTAAGGTGCTTTGTAGGAAAGACGACTCACAGGCCCCACCCCAGCTCTAATAAGACAATACTTCTCAGGGTGAGAATTTACATTTTAAACAAACATCCCGTATCATTCTATATTCACAAAATTAAAAGCAAACATTGCTGTAGTTGGGGAAAGAATAAACAGCAGCTTCAGACTGCAAGAGTGGGTTGTTACTGCTCTGCTCACACACGCGGGTCCTCGTGAGCACAGACAGCACGAACGATGCAGACCCCGGAGGACTGGGGGTCCGGCACCGAGTCTGCCTGTCCGCACACTCCCTGCGGCCACTGTCCTCTGGGGTGTTCGACCTCATTCAAATATGGACATAAGTCCCCCTTCTCCCCTCAACACACCAGGAAGAAGAAATGAGCTAATGGCTGTGCAGTACCTGTGCCTAGGAAAGCATTCTAACTGATGACCCGAATCAACAGTCCCCTGGGTTGGGTGGGAGGCTTCCATTTACTTCCTTCTTTAAATTTTACTAAATTTATCACTCTTTCCCAATCATTAAAATCCTATGATAACTGTGGAACAAACAGAAAATTTTAAAAAAGCATAAAGTGGTTAAAAAATTTACTTATCTAGGCACAAAGACTACACCATAAAGGGGCTTTCCTGTTAAATCAAAGAAGAGGGGTATGTCCCCATACAGTACCTAGAAGGAGAGAAAGAGCGGAGCACGGTGGTCAAAGACATGTGCTCTGGCTTGGATTCCAATGCCTGCAGTGTGACCTTGGTCCAACTGACTTACTTAACTTCTCTTTGCCTCAGTTTCTTCATCTGTAACATGGGGATAATGCCATCCCCTGCTAGGTGAGGTTCTCACAAGGATTAAATAAAACATATAAAGCTCTTAATCTGCTCAAAAAACACTGGGCTATTACCTGAACAATACATTTTGATTGAAGGAGGAAAATCAGAACAGAAAATGGCTATGTTTGCTGGTTGGTGAGTCTGTGTAAATAAATATTTTGGCTGCCATCCTGGGAATAATGACAGCGGTAGCCAACATTATTGAGCTTTTTTTTTTTTTTTTTTTTTTTGAGACAGAGTCTCACTCTGTTGCCCGGGCTAGAGTGAGTGCCGTGACGTCAGCCTAGCTCACAGCAACCTCAAACTCCTGGGCTTAAGCGATCCTACTGCCTCAGCCTCCCGAGTAGCTGGGACTACAGGCGTGCGCCACCATGCCCAGCTAATTTTTTGTATATATATATTTTAGTTGTCCATATAATTTCTTTCTATTTTTAGTAGAGACGGGGTCTCACTCTTGCTCAGGCTGGTCTTGAACTCCTGACCTCGAGCGATCCACCCGCCTCGGCCTCCCAGAGTGCTAGGATTACAGGCGTGAGCCACCGCACCCGGCCCATTATTGAGCTTTTATAGTGGCCAGCCACTATTCTAGATGCATTTAGCCCCAAAAATATCTGAGATTGGGGATATAAAGGAGTCACCATTCTATTCGAATTTTTCCTCTCTTACCTGAGTTCACCTGTCCTAGAAACAGATCCTGGCCTGGGCCATTCCACTCCAATCCAGATGAGCACTCCTAGAGGTACATTTCAGTCCCCGCTGTTGCTTTGAAGAAGTGATGTTTGTGATGCCAGCTTCTGATTGTTTGCTGCATGGCTAATCTTAAATATTTGTTTAATATGCAAATGTACCTCCCAGTGACAGTTTGGGGGGAACTGCAGATGTCTTTCCCTCAAAATGACACAGACCCACTGCCGTTCCCACTCAGTTACTGACACTGTATCGTATCAATTCAGAGCTCGCTAAAGCCAACTTAATTGCAAATGCCCCGACTTCAAAAGCATAGCCACTGTTAACACATGCAACACCTTTGTGAGATTGGAAAATGGTGCCCCCTTCTGGACAGAGAAGTCAGAAGGAAGTACCACCATTGCCACTCCCCTACCCACCAGTAGAAAATTAGGAAAAGCTATTCTCACACCTCAGTGGCTAACTTAGGAAAAACACCTTTCTGTGTGTAACCAACAGCAAAGGGCACATAGCCTGGGGACTGGACAACTGGCTACATTTTGCCCCCTACCTAGCCTCTTGGCCAGATGCCTTTGTGCAGTGCACAACCTGCAAAACCTTCTATGGCAACCCAGACCCAGAATCTTAAGACCTTTGTGCTTCGGAGTTTCCATATGTTGTGGAATAAAAAATGTTATCTCAACAGTTTGGCACCAGAGACCGCCTTAGGGTAAGAACCATGTTTGGTTAGGAAAATGCCTTGATGCGCTAATTTCTGTATGGAAAGATCCTTCACAGAATGAGACAGCTTCTTTGGTAGAGGTGCTTTCCATCTGGTTACCAGGAATTTGGTGGGAGGCAGGAGGAGAATGGTTAGGCTGAGATAAGAGGAAACGGGTAAGAAAGGAGAAGGGGACTGAGTGGACTGAGTGACAGGATGGGAGGACAACACCTGCAGAGCAATGTAATCAGTGACAAGTTCCCAACGGCAAGGTACTCAGAAGGTTTGTAGGAGCAAGGATGTCTAATATTCTAGTTGAGGTTTGGGGCTATTGCCACCTAAACCTCCTCTGTTGCCTTAAAGCTTTATTGACAATCTGTCAAACATAACTTTGTCTCAGGGGAATTTGGGGCAGTGAAAATATTGGGGTTCCACCCTTTGTGGCTGGTGCTTGCAGGACAGCCAATTGTCCCTCAAACTGATGTAATTGTCCAAAAGGAGAAACAGAATGACGAGACAAGCATCAGAACTGATCTGCACCACGCTTGCAGAGTTCCAGAGAGATGGGAGGAGACTCTGGCTCTCCCACCACAAGTGGGGTTGGAGGTAAAGTCAATTTCATTTGAATTTCAAAGGCCAAGGTAACCCCGGTGGACACCAAGGTTACACATGTCAGTGATGAGCATGGGGTCTTGGCTGTCATCACTCTACTTCTCTCTGAATTGTGATAATTAAAGTTCATAGCTACTGAGTATCTAACATGTGCCAGGAACTGAATACACATGATCTCAAACTTCAAAACAAACTTCGTCAAGTAAGGATGTCCACAATTTAGAGTTAACCGCCATGAAGTTTAGAGAGGTAAGTAACGTGTCCAAGTTCGCAGAAGTGGTAGGAGACAGAGCTCAAAGAGGAACCCAGGTATTTCCAGCCGCAGAGACAAACTACCTTTCAGTGCCTCACAGGAGTGACTTCGTATCTGTTGAAACTCTCCTCAAACACTTTAGAAGAGCAAGTTCCTGGGGCTGAGTGGGGGAAACACTTATAGTTGGAAACCCACACATGTGGGCAATTTTCTATTACCAGAATAAGATCTTGCTAATTTTGGAGATAGACCATGCTAAACCGAGTAAGAATCTAAATTTCCATATGGTTCTTAAGGAAGGCATAAATATAGGATATATAGGATGGTTGACGGTTGAGTTCCCCATTGGTGTTAGTCCTGGTATGAGTTTAAGCAATGCCCTAATCAGACTCAGATGGAGACCAGGAAGGGAAATGCCTTCTTCAGCAAGAATGGAGGCTTTGCTGAGATCCAGTCTCTCCCCAACCGGCATTTCCTTAACTCGAGGAGTACGTGGTCTGGGGTTTGGAGAGCAACTGCTTCCGTTTATGTGAAGGGCATGCAGTGTATGTGATGCGTGCCTGACTGCCCTGCAGCAAGGAGACCGAGATGCTTATCATTAAATAGGTGTTGGATCCCCTTGGTTAGGAGTTTCACTTAATGTCAAACGCTATGCCCCGTCCATGCGTGCTGAGACTTCATGGCTTTTTAATCACATCGCTATGTGGTTACAACTAAGATAAAAACAGAAGGCAAGCACACTATACAGGAATGCCAAGGAGAATACTGTTCTCTACATGCCAGGCACACTGTGGCAGAAGCAGTGGCTTTTCATTTTGACACCCAAAAATCTGGCACTGTTTTCAAATGCCCCACTCCCTAAGGGATGGCTTCAGCCCTCACTGAGAACCACCAGCCCAAATACAGACATTAATGAGGCATGAGGGGAGCTGGGGAACACCCTAGTGGCATTCCAGAGGGAGGGCAAAGAAAGATTCTGGGGATGTGGCACCATCATGGCATTTCAGATAGCAAACTGACAGAGGTATTTGGAACATGGTATCCTAGTGATATTCCTAAGAAAGAAGGAATTGTGAGGGAAGTGGGGAGTATGGCAGCCCGAATGAGACTTCTTTCTCTTTCACTCACAAGTCTGAGCTCCATGATGTAGATACGCAGGTGGAAGCCAACGAGGCTTTGGGCTTTGCTTGAACGCTTCCAGAAAGACCTGGGGAGGGGATTTCTTTCCTAAAGCTTGCATGAGCCCTACAGCTGCAGGACTCAAACAGCAAAGCCCAGCAAGAACTGGAGTCTTAGACATCTGCGTCCCTCTGGGAAAGCTGACATTGGTCTGCGACAGCGTGCAAAGGCCTCTGGAGGCCAAAAGAGAGCTGAATGAAAAGGCTGAGCCCCCCTGACCCTGGGACAGCGAAGTTCACGAGTGTTAAAGAGGCTGCCTCTAGGTGCCTCTGCAGGGGCTGGCCTGCCCGACCACTTCCTCACCTTCAGCCCACAGGGGTAGAGATTATTTCACTTCCTATTACCCACATGGCTGGAACTCAACAGGGCCAATAAATTAATGTACTATCCCTACAAATAGCAAACGCTTAAATGCTTTGGCCTCATGCCAGTCACTGTTCTGAGTATATTAGTAACTTTTAAAATTAAATATTTTTAGACAATTATAGATTCACATGCAGTTGTAAGAAGTAATAGAGAAATTCCATGTACGGTTTATCCAGTTTCCCCTCACGGTAATGTATTGCAAAACTGTAGCACAGCAGCACAACCAGAAAACTGACATTGATACCGTCAAAATACAGAACACGTCCTTCCCTACAAGCATCACTCGTACTGCCCTCGCATAGCTATGCCCACTTCCTCTCTACCCCAACCCCCTCCCCTTAATCCCTGGCTGCCACTAATCTCTTCCCTATTTCTATAATTTTGCCACTTCAAAATATTATATGTAAGTAGAATTATACAGTATGTAACCTTTTGAGAATGCATTTTTTTTTTTTTTAACTCAGCATAGTTCTCTGGAGAATCACCCAGGTTGCTGCATGCATCAGTAGTCTGTTCCTTTGTATCACTTTAGTAGTATTCCACACTATGGATGTGCCACATTTTATTTAACCATTCATCCCTTGAAGGACATCTAGATTGTTTCCAGCTTGGAGCTATTATGAATGAAAGTCCTATAAACATGTGTGTCCAGGCTTTTCTGTAAACACAAGTTGTCATTTCTCTGGGTTATGCCCAGCCATGCAACTGCTGGATTATACGGTAATCGCATGTTCAGTTTTTTAAGAAACCGTCAAGCTGTTTTCCAGAGTGGCTAGACCCTAATCCCACCAGCAATGTATGAGAGATCCAGTTTCACCGCACTCTCACCAGCACTAGATGGGAGTGGGTACGCAAGACAGACTCAACATGCCATCCTCAGGCTGAAGCAACCACCTTTCCAGAAAACTCTCATTAGAATGTTCTTAGAGGGAGAAGACATGAATCCATCAGCACCACATTTTGGAATGGACATGTTTGTCAAATTGGCGCAACAGAGAAAATTCAGAACAAGTGAATCACAGCAGAGGTGAGTTTTGATGTTGATGGAAGGAAAGAAGTTCAGAAAAGCTTGTGTTATTGTTTAGGACCATCACAGCAGTGCTACTCAAAGGGCTCTGGTGTCTTCATGGTAAAGTATGAAGAACAGAGAGCAGCCAAAAGCAAACTTCAAGAACTCTAAAAACCCAGAAACAAAGCCAGGCGTCAGTTCCCTGTAGTTCACTCTGTCCTGTTTGCAGAATTCTTGCAATCAATAGCATAGTAAATATGAAACTTCATTACCCAAATACTGCAGCATTAATCCATTACTGACTCAGTCTCTCAAACGCACAGGGCTTGTCCGCATCTGTCCTCCTCCTCCACCCCTCCCTTGAGCCGTATCTTTCTCCTTTCAGCATCATCGTTTTTTATGGACACAGAAGAACTTGGTCCCTGTAGTGTGACTAGTGTCGGTCCCTCAGTCCACCTTTTCCATCCACCCAGAAAATTCTTTGTCTTTGTGGTTCCAAATTGTTTCCCTGTTTCAACCCTGAAACTTAGACCCTACACTTCTATCATGGCAAAGAATAACAGTGATGAACAAAAGAGCTCTCCCTATGGCTGAAGGTATGAGGCGGTGGATGGGGTATGTCGCAACAACAGGAAAAAAAAAATTGAAGAAAAAAATGCCACAAAACCTTTCACTTTGAGGGTATTCAAATGACAGTTATTTTGTTACTGAACAATTATAAATGTGCCAGGTGTTCTGTTAAACACTTTATCACACACAATCCTTAGAACATCCCAATAAGGTAAGTACCATTTTCATCCCCTTTGAAAGTAAGAGATAGTGACTTGGAGAGATTAAGTTACAAGCCCAAGGTCATAGTGCTATAAGCAGGGGATCCAGGATTTAAATCCAGGCTGTCTGATTCCAGAACTCTTGGTCCTGTTCACAATGGAACAGCCAAGAAAAATTCATTTAATACCAGCTCAGACACTGGAGTGGGTCTTCTGCAGCCAGTGCCTATAGTAGGAGAGAGAAAGGTGAGGAAGGGCTGTCCCCACATGACTTGCCAGGTATGCAGTTCCCATCTGGGTTCTGGGGTTTTATCTGGCTCCTTGAGCCTTGTCACATGCCCTTAGGTGTCCATACTAGGTCTGGGCACCAACCTCACGTAACACAGTGCCTGATGTCTAGCTGAAAGAAAGAGGAGCAAATTCTTATGACTGCACAGAATGACATTATTTCTGCAAAAACATACATATAAACAGGTCATTGCAGATTTCCATTTCTAATCAAACAGAAGACCAACCTTCCCACTGAAAACAATGAAAAATGCTGATGGTCAGAAATTAGCGGGCCCAAATCTAAGGGAATGCAGAAATCTAGAACAGTAAGCGGAGTATCGAACCACTTTTGTGTGGGAAGTATTTCCCCAAACCTGACGAACTTGGGCTTCACAGGGCACAAGGAACTAAATACCATGCCAAGGGCCTTCCCAAGTGGGAAGTTAAAAGTAAGCCTCTACCAAACGTGGGACCAGAATATCAGCGGGAAGATGAACCAGAGGTAAAACCACTGCACGTGTATGGGCCACAATCCTCGGAGTCTGTGAGGAAATCTCAGCACCAAGCAGAGCAGGGAGAAAAGTAACTTCTCTGAAAAGCCATAATCACAGGTGTTGCAGCCCAAATTGAAATAACTACAAGGACTAAAAAACTCTAAGTTATGAATTAGTTTAAGCTATTTACAAACTGAACCCCCAGCTATCCAATAGAGGCAAATGAAAATGCTCTCTGGACAAAGCTGCCTTTTCCCCAGACCTCAAGGGATTACTACACATAAAAATCCAAGGAAAATGAGCAGCACACAGTAATAAATGTCTGAACACACAAGGAAAAAGGGCACAATGAGCAGAACGTAAGAGACACAGAAACAACCATGGGAGCTTCCCCTAAGATGCTGGCAATGACAACTTAGTGTTTCAGTCTCTTTGAATCCCCATGCAAAAGCAGAGCAACTAGATACACAAATTAAAAACACGAGGAAAACATTTTTTAAAAAACCATAAGCCCCAAAATACAAGAGGGTGGGGACAGACCAGTAACAAATACAAAACCCACATTGTACTGATGTCTGTAGAAGGGGGAGAAGAAGGAAGTATAATGAAGGCAAAATGTGATGGACGTGAGAAAAAGAGAACCCCAAGATAGCCAAGTAGAAAAAACAAAAGAAACAATGCTATAAAGAAATAGAGGGTGGAAAGGAACAAATATTAAGAAGTCAGAAAGAAATGAGGAACACAATATATATCTGTACATCCATGTTCATATCAGCGTTATTCGCTACAGCCAAAAGGTGGAATCAACCCATTTGTCCATTGATGGGCGGATGGACAAAACATAGTACATATATACAGTGGAATATTACTCAGCCTTAAAAAAGAAGGAAATTCTGACACATGCTACAACATGATGGAACTTGAGGACATTATGCTAAGTGAAACAAGCCAATCACGAAAGAACAAATATCATATTATTCTACTCATATGAAGTACTTACAGTAGACAAGTTCAGAAAGGCATAAAGTAGAATCGAGGTTGCCAGGGCTTGGGGGTAGCAGGGAATGAAAAATTATTGTTTAATGGGTACAGAATTTCAGTCTGTAAGATGAAAAAAGTTTTGGAGATGGATAGTGGCGATGGTTGCAGAACATGTGTATTTAATACAATTAAAATTAGTTAAAATGGTCAAATTTTATGGTATGTATATTTTACAGTTTTTTTAAAACACATTTGTAAAAAAAAGAAATGAAGGAAAAAAGATGGAGAGAGTGACAAGGAATGAAAATAGGCAAAGAAGACTGAACATGCAGATAGCAGAAATTTCTGAAGATGAAAACCAAAGCAAGGGAACAGAAGAAGTAGTAAAAACTCTATTTTAAGAAAACACCCCTACAATTAAAACAATAATTTGAAACTACATTTTGAAAGAGCACAGTGCATACATGAGAATATTGACCCAGAATGATCAATATCAAGACATATTCTGCATATAATATGGGACTTAAAAAAATCCTTTCAGCATCTGGCAAAAAAGAGCATGTGGCTTTTAAGGAAAAGAAAATTAAATTATTAGTAGGCATTGAAAGATATGCTTTATGCCAGGAGAAAATTGAGCCACATATTTAACAAGCTTAAGGGAAAAGGATTTTATATCCAGCAAAGTATTGATTTTTAAGCACAAAAGGCATAGACAAACTTATCAAAGCTCAAGAACTCAAGAAATGTTGTTTCCATAAGCCCATCCTGAGTAATCTGCTGTAAAATGAATTTTCGACACTCAAGACAACTAGAAGGTTAGTGACACAGTGACTGGTAATGAGCATTAAATAAACAGCTTCTAAGACAAACAGAACAAAGACAAAATGAGGACAAACAGAGAAGAAAAAGTATTACAAAAGTCTACATGCTCTGGCAATGCGTGTACAACTATTAAGAATGAAAGGTCTTTATGATTTTATCAAAATTCATAGATCTGTACACCTAAAACAGGTAACATTTGCTGTATGTACATTTAATCTCAATAAACTTGAGAAAAGGCAAGGGGATGGGAAGAACATACTCCAAAAAAATTTAAATGTTTTCAATTCAGAGACTGTTGTGTGTTTAAAATTGGATAGAACAAATGAGGAACTACAGTATATTCAAACTGTATCATTCCCCTATGTCCCTAAAAACCAGGTTTCTTGAAATGGAAGCGATGACATATTGATACAATAGAGATAAGGTTACGTAAGAGCTTAGAAGCATCAATATGAATCCATGAGATATTGTATCATATTATAATTTATTTCCTAAAAACTTCAAGAAACAAGAACCAACTCAATAGCAATGAGTAGCCCCCAGTGCTCAAATTATGGTCTTGAAATACCAATGATCTGAAAGAAGCCAGGGCTTCTTACTCAAACAGCTGATTCTAGGTCTGAGGTAAGAAATACATAAGCTCAGTTTGGAATATCTTGTAACATCAGAGAGCAACAGGGCTGTCTAAGACGACTGGGTTCACATGAGAAAGGCCCAGCACCAAACTCAAATAGGCTCACGTGGGCAAAATCAGGATGAGTTCAACTTCAACAACAAGAACAGTGGTGGATTAAAATCCAAGTATGTACAAACCCATGAGTTTATAATTAAATTAAAAAAAATATGATCACCTTCTGGAAATTAGAGGAAACCAATTCATTATATTAAGAACTGGTAAATAAAGGGAAAGAATCAATCATGTATTCCTTTTCCCTGTGAACATCTTGGGTTAATCACACAGTAGACAAAAGAAACTGCCTCTTTATCCTTAATCATTTATCATTGAGCATTCTCACTGATAGATGAAAAACCAAAAATAATATTGAAACATCATCGTGTTAAGGTTGAATAACAACCCCCCAAACTGTCTAAATATTAATCCCCAGACTTGTGTATGTTACTTTCTACGGCACCAAAAGGGACTTTGTAGCTGTGATTAAGAATGTTCAGATAGGGAGATTATGTTGGATTATTCTGGCGGGCTGGGTGTGACTCTACAGTTCCTTATAAGAGGGACACAGGAAACCAGAAAGACAAAAAAAAAAATGACACAATGATGGAAGCAGAGAGAAATCTGAAGATGCTCAACTTCCATCTTCAGAGATGGAAGAGGCGGCTATGAGTCAAGGAGTGCAGCTCCAAAAGCCAGAAAAGGAAGAAAAATTCTTCCCTAGAGACTCTTACGGAGCTGACTCAGTTTCAAGCCAAGTGAACGCATGTGAACTTTGGGCCTACAGAACAGTGAGAGAATAAGTAAGTGTTATTTTAAATCAGTGGGTGTGTGGCAATTTGTTACCGCAGCCACTGGAAAATAATGCAATCGACCTTTTGCAACCACTCATGAATAGATATAGCCATGAAGTTTCAAATGCTCAAATTACAGAGAGATTCAACCAGACGTCACGTGTTTTCCACAATCTTGCCAAACTCTCCCCACATCTGATGTCTTCACCAAGCCATTGAATTGGGTCTAGTCTTTGGGACTAGCTGCTAATGTGTAGGAAATGCAGAGGAAAGAAAATCACAAGGTAAACCGAGAATAAACAATCAGCAAACTCCAGACTGTGGGATGAATATTCCTCAGGCCAAACAGTTCAAGTTCTTCATCAGATCAATTGTAAGGAAATAGGAGGGATGGAGAAGGAAACTATAAATTGAGAAAGGTTTAAAAGATGTATCAAAAAATTTTAAATGGGCAAAACCAAATTCTAGTGTCTAGAAATATGTATTTGTTAATGAACTATGAAAAAATAACTCAAGGAAGCAATGACAATAAAGAACAGAACAGGGTGAGGGGGGTTTTTTGGAGGCGAGATTATAAGACACAGGATGTATGGGGGGCGTGTGGAGTGGCCGGCAAAGCCTTTCTTCATTGACTTCAGTGATGCTCATCTTATACAAATTCATTAAGTCACACCATAGATCTGTGTGGTTTTCTGTATCTGTGTTTTATTTTAGGACTATTATGATGACATTTAATGAAATAAAACTCAGGCTTAGAACAATCCTTATGAAACAGGAAACTAATTACTAAATAGATTAAAAGCAATAAAAAAATCTGCAGATAAAAAAATTGGTTTAAAAACTGAATGGGCAAGTTTAACTTCAGATTAGAAACAAATGAAGATGATTTCGGGAATTGGGAGACAGGTCAAAAGAAACTATGAAGCGGCAATTAAGAAACAAGCCAAAGAGACTGAGGATTTCTAACCAGAATTCAAGAAAGGGAAGGCAGAAGAAATTTAGAAAAGCAAATGTATGTCGATGTAACAAAAAGTTTTCAAAACTAATGAAAGAGGGTAAACACAGATTCAAGGAGCCCAGTAAATGCCCAGCACGATAAAAAGCAAAACACATAAACAACAAAATAGCTCAACTGGACATATCAGAATGAAATGGCAGGACACCAAATACAAAGAAAAGATTTTAAAAGCAGTCAGAAAAGAAAACATCCCCTTCTAAGGATTTATAGTTAGTCCTATAGCTGACTTCACTAGTAACACTAGAATATAGACCACTCTGGAGGTTTAGCCACGGATGTGTGAAGATGGGAAGGAGGAAAACTTTAAAGAGGGAAAGACTTCAGATTTTAGTTTAATTTTTGCAGCACTTTATTACAATCTCTTTCAACTTTTTTAAAAAGTTACCAAAAGAAGGAAAGAAGAGAGGAGGAAAGAGAAGGGAGAAGGGGGGGGGGAGGGAGGGAGGGAGGAAGGAAGCAAAGAAGGGAGGGAGGGATGCAGGGAGGAAGAAAAAGTAAATTACCACCAAAGCCAAATTTAACAGCATAGTCCTTAATTCCTTTCTGGTTCCTTATCACAGTGTTCAAGGTAGTGGTGTCCTAATAAATGTAATCACAGATGGATCTCTGAAACAAAAAGCTGAGATTTTGTAGCATTTGCCAATTTCTATGGTGTGAGCACTCCCACGAAGCCTAATTTCAAGCTACTACTACCATGACATCACTGCACTTGGATAAAGGAAGCAACATGCATGATCAGCTCTCACAATCTGGTAGGAGGAGCTGGCTCCATCACGTAAGTGGTTTCAAGGCCTCACATGCTAATATTACTGTACAGTCCAAAAACAAAGTCTGTGCCCCTTGAAAGTCCCAACTCTCTCCTCTCGATGCATCTAAAAATGTGATCGCCAGCTTCTTGAAAGCAAGTTCCGTTCAGAGCTATCTCAGTGTTCTGACCACTGCAAGGGACGCTAGTTGCCGAGGAGAGACTGGTCAAGCCTATGATGTCCAAAGTACCATAGTTTTGGGGAAGCCACTGCTTCTCTAGTAGCCATAGGTACTAGACAAACACCTTTCCTTAGAAAAACCAATTCCCCGACAGTGGATTGATTAGGAGGACCCGTAATCTAAATAAGCCCAGGCCTTCAAGTTACAAGTCTTGATTTTCTCACCTAACCATTTATACTAATCACCCTGTACAGTCTACTCATAGTGCAAAAAGATCATCCTGTAGGCAGTTTTGTTCGCATGTTTACAGACACTGTGTGTATTCAAATAGAAAGCCAATAACCCCCATGGAGCATGGGCTACAGATTACAGAAGTTTACCAAGCAACGTCAATTTTTTTTTTACAATAGAACACAACTTGAACGGTTAGCACATTGTGCAGTAAGAGAAACACAAACTTACACACACGCACAATTTCCCTCACCTCTCATTCTGCAAAGTGGAAAAGAAAGGAGTAATAATCATTGAACACTGTCCCACTTGAGGTAGGCTTAAGCTTCCTGGGATAGTTCCACTGGGGTTGCTACTTGGTCTACTAGCACCAGAAATGAGGAGTGTAGAGATCACTGGGCACCCAAGAATGGTTTGGTTCAGAGTCTACTAGCTGTAGCATTGGCGAAGAACAGGCCACAGGGAGATAGCCCTATCCACATCCTGGAAACCTCGCAGGTTGAAATCTACATGCTTTGGACCTTAGCAACAAGCTAACATACAGCTGTTTCCTGACACAAGCTAACCCCAGACATGTTAGATGAGAAGCCTTCCTAAGGTTTAAATACCTTAGACAACCAGCACCATTATTTGCTATTCTTTTTTGGATCAGTGCCAGAAAGAGACCATTGATTTAGTTTCTCTCTACACTTACAATTACTTTCATTGCTCCCTTCCCCCAAGTGCTCTGCTTTTTCACTAAATTTTGGCCAGGTCTGCTCCAGTCCTCTCTAGTAGAGCTTCCTAAGTAAAATGATCAGGGACAAGTACTGGGGAAATGTTAGTGTCTTCTTCCCAGAAAATCCCTGGCTTCCACATGCAAAGCAGCCTTCTCCCCTTTGCAAAGAGGAGTGTGTAGGAAACATCTTTACATTAAACCGAAGCCCTCATTATAACAGTTTCCAACCACTGTAATAGTCTGCTCAGCATCTATCTGCATATTAAAGAGAGAACATAAACATCTGCTCTAAATTGACCTTCTAGCCCCACCAGGATGAAAAGCAGCTGGCAGTTTCTTTAGCTAAGGAAAAAAAAAAAATCTGGTTTGGCCATTCCACTCCACAAGGACTCAATGCAAACCTATCGTCAGAATCAGAGAAGCTTCCACTAAAAAGACTTATGGATACAAACTTAAAATGGGTATGTAAATGTCCCACTAAAGTACTTTAGCACGTTCGCTCTCCGTATATCCCCTTGTACCTACTGCACACGTCTCTTCTTCAATCTTACATCTGGCTCAGACACATAAGGTATGTGCCAAGCAGAAAGCCAAGGAACTGTCACTGTTTTGAATGGATGCTTTAGATTAGTGTCGTCCAGGCCACCACATCAATATCATTCTTTTACATCCAGTCAAAGAAGAATCTAACTTGGAGAAAACTACTGGCCAGGGAGTAAGAGCAGTACCACTTTGAATGCTAAGAGGTGTGTCTACATGTGTGCAGGAGTGTGTGCGCATGTGTGTACACACACATATACACACACACACACACACACACACACACACAGGCAGCCAGAGTCACTGTACCAGTGCATGCCGGGAATTGTGATTTCTTCATATGCCTATTGTTTCAACATGTCAGAGAGCCAGAAATGTAAACAGAACAGCAGCTCTCAAAGTGTGGTCCCTGCAACAGTAGCATCAGCATCACCTGGGAACTTGCTAGAAATGCAAATTATCAGTCTTCACTCCAGACCTAGTGAATCAGAAGCTCTAGCAATAGCGCTGTTTTAAAACACCTCCCAGGTGATTCTAATAATAATGTCTGAGAACTAGTGGAATAGAAGGTGCTCCTTTCAATACAACACTGCTAGATAGAGGGCATTTTTCTGGAGAAGATTCAGCAGCACCCAAGTAGAGAGAAAGGATTTGTAGAAAATGTATACATTCTTTCTGTTTGTGATGCTTAGTTTGGAGAGTTGTCTCTTTGTTCAAGTGCAAGAACAGAAAACAATAACAATGGCTCCATAAAAACATACTGCAGAACACAGAGAAGAAAATGCCACCATGAACGCTTGGAAGAAAATGTGGTCTATTTATGGAAAGAAAAAAAATCTATGAAAACTATTTGACAAACAGTCATTATGAAACAGGAGCAAAACATCATTGAGAGACTAGGTTAAGCTAAAACACTGTGATGAAAATTGAGTTATATGGGACTAGAGAAGATAACAGGGAAATTAAAAAGTGCAATGACAAAATTAAAAACACACTGAAAGTTGCAAAGAATAGGTAGTGTGGAAAAATGAGATCAGAAACATTGGAGACAAACTGTACCAGAGTGAAAAAGAACAAAGACAAAAAAGATGACAATGATGAGACTAGATGGTGAATAGAACACTTAAAAATTTGAACTATTTTCCTATGGAAAATGTTTCAATGATTAGTACAAAAACAATAATCAAAGACACAACTGAAGACAACTTTCTTCAACTGACTAAAGTACCAAATGCAGAGATCCAAAGGGTTCAATACATTTCGGGCAACAACCATTACCAATTTGAACCCTCAAATCTCCACCTCAGTGGCAGAAGGTGGAGGATGGGGAGTTGGCACCACAGGAAACCAAACCTGATTTTCACGGCTGTTCTATTTATTAGGCATGGGGAAATAAAACAACTTGGAGAGAGTTGGGGACTCTACTTACAATACCACTCAGGCAATTCACATCAGCAATTGACTTTATTATGACTTGTACCCTTCATTTATCAGAAGAACCCTGTTATTTAAGTACAAGAATTTGCCCTTAAAAAACACTTCCCTTGATCAGGATTTATTGCCTGATGCTGAAGTCCAATTTATAATGGAAGAAGATTTCATTGACTATCACAGCAACTGTCTTTGGATGGTGGGTCTGTGGGTGATTAGTTTTCCTCCTGTAATTTCCTAATTCTTTCCTTTAATGAGCATATCTGTCACAAATAGTGTTGAGTATCAACTACGTGCTTCGCACTGGGCTTGCTTTTTATTTCTTCCTCTTACTCTTCCATGCCTTCTCCCTTCCCAAATAAATCAGTATCTCTAAAGTCAGATATTTATATCCAATCTAAAGAAAAAAGGTAACTTTTCCTACTAGCTTTTCACGAAAAAAAAAAAAAAAAAATCCAGGATAGGTTTCTGATTGGCCCAGCTTGGTTCTAAATCACTGTGACCAGGAGGAAAAGAAATTTATGATTGTTCAGCCCTGGATTATGTGGTTGTATTTTTTTGATCATTCTACAATGCATTCATGTATCAAAACAACCATTGTACCCCATAAATATATGGAATTGTGTTTGTCAGTACCAAACAAAACTTATAAAATGCAAAATACAAAACTGAAAAAAGAATGCATTGCTGTTGTTACGAAAAAAAATCTTTAAAGGAATTTGATGAGGGTGGGTGTTTGTTTTTTGTTCTGGAGGAAGGTCATCAGTGTTGAGCAGTCACAAACTACAGAGGGTCTTCTGCAATCCCAAATCTAAGAGAGGCTGGAATACCTTGCACCACCCTTCTTATGTAGCTTCCTAAAGTGTGCTGCTAAAACTTAAAGACAATTCCACAAGGAACGTCTGGAGGACTGGCAGCTGTCTGAATTTGACACTCTGGCCAACCAACTTTGAAAGTATATAGAGCTGAGAATATTATTATCTCAGTGGTATTGCCCACTACTTTCCAACGTTTAATAAAGGTGGGGATGCCTCTCGTTACCCTTCTGATTTATCTCTGTCCAATGGACCAGCACAACTTAAAGAACTGACCTGGAAGCAGAGGCACGAGCAGCTGCCTAAATTTAACACTATGGCTGGCCAATTTTCAAAGTGTATAGAGTTGAGAATATTATCTCAGGTTCCATATTCTCCATTGAATTTTTTTTTTTTTTTTTTTTTTAACCATCAATGATTGGAGCAGGGTTAGTGCTTGGCAACCTGGAAGGCTTCAGTTTGTCAATGGATTGTCACTTCAGACAGCTGCTGCTCTTGCCGATTTGGAATTTGCAATAGATGATGATAGAACAATGAACAATGGCTTTGCTATTGTGATCCTTCATTACTGCCCTACAGGCGCATGAAAGAGAATCCCCGCCCCCCCCCCCCCCCCAAACTCCAAGTTTTCCTGGCTGGTTGCTCCTTGCCCTGAAATAGGATGACTAGGTTCAGTAACAGTTGCTTCTTTTAGTGGAGGAGGAAGTAACAAATTTCAATAATTGTGCATTGTGAACTTACTGGATGCCAGGAGGAAGGAGATATGAGTTGGCTGAGAAAAACATTCTTTTTTTTTTTTTTTTTTTTTTAGAGTACCCAGATTTTCCTCTGGGTACCCATTCCTCTCTGACTTAGTCCATATGCTTTAAGTGGGGTTGAAGCTACTTCCTGTTGTAGGAATGGGCATGTGGCTCAGAGCCTGCGTTACTGTGGTTACAGTGATTGGTTCAGGGATGATGACGTGATTCAAGGTGAGCCAATGAGATATGAAGACACTTTGTGGCAAAGAATCAGAAGTTTGGGTTCTTCACAGCTGGACTTGAATCTGGGGTTACATTTGGCGATGGAGCCTGGGAACAAAGCCAACATGGAGGAAAGTATTCTGACAGGTGAAGAGAAGACTTCATTCTGATGACACAATTTGAAGACTTTGGTGAGACCTCACCTGAACATAGTTCTAATCCTTAACTTTTCATTTATAGGAATTAAGGACAGTTTGGGTTGGTTTTCTAGCACCTGAAACAAACAAAATAGTTCTCCAATTAGATGTTAGTCCCAACTCTGCCACACAACAGCAGTGTGACCTTGGGCAAGGCTTTTTAATCCCTCTAAATCGAGGTTTCCTCATCTACGAAATGAAATCATTAGATAATGCAGATATTTGAGCTTTGTCATTCTAGGGTACTGAATATCGTTTCAAACATGGATTTTTGTGGGAGAAGACAGGCCAACCTTCCAGAATTCGGGTCCTCAGGAAAAGTAGATGGATTAGAGCAGATGCATCATGAAGTCTTTCAAGAAAGGGAAATGGATGTCGGAAGTGTTCACTGAAAGGAGCTGGTTGGTGCCGCCATTTCTGTATTTGAAGAGCAATTTTGTAGTCGTGTCCATGTGTGTATGTGTTACAGAGTTATGTGTTTTATATAACTTTCAATTACTTGAATTTCTTCCAATTACCAAGTTTGACTTTTGTAATGCAAAAAAATATATACAATAATATGAAAACTTGGGCTAAATGTAATTATAGCCCTGGAACATAATCTGAAACTAGGTTTTATTATTTTTAAAATTCTGGACATGAGCTTGATGTCTTATCATTCTAACCCCAATGTCCCTGAGGCTAGACTTCAAGATTTTTTTTACAAGAGTGAAATTTCCAAAATAATTTAGCAACTGACCTAAGGTTAACATTTCATAAAACAAGAGTATTTTAATAGACAGAGAATAAAAATAGTGGGACATTTTATCTTTAAGCAAAGAAAATCTTTCCTTAGTAAAGATAGTTGCCAACATAATTCAACATCTATATCTTTCTCCCAATCTTTATTTCTGACCTTTATATAGTTTTTGTAAGGTCTCCTAAGCAAAGTATAAATTTCCCCTCTTAAAAAATCCTAATAGTGTTTGTCTTTTAAATGAGAAAAATTATCTACATTTACAATAATCCCTGTATGTTAGTTTTATTTCTGCTACCATAACTGATGTTGTCTACTCTTGAATATTTTCCTTTCTAAATTTTAGCTAATTGAACAAATGTCCTTTCTTCCTTTTATTTTTCTCTAATGAAATAGAAATCTGTGCTTCTTTTTTAGGTTTTTTTGTTTGTTTGTTTTGAGACAGCATCTCGCTTTGTCACCCAGACTAGAGTGTAGTATCATCACAGTTCACTGCAACCTCAAATTCCTGGGCTCAAGTGATCCTCTGGCCTCAGCCTCCTGAGTAGCTGTGACTACAGGTGTGCAACCATGTGCCTGGCTAGTTTTTCTATTTTTAATAGATATGGGGTCTCATTCCTGCTCAGGCTGGTCTCAAACTCCTGGCCTCAAACGATCCTCCCATCTCAGCCTCCCAGAGTGCTAAGATTGCAGGCGTGAGCCACCACACCCAGCTATGCTCATATTTTAATTTATATGGTTTACGAAAACACGTATGTTTCAAATCCTACTTTCTTAGCCATGTTAATATTCTAATGCCTTGTCTATAAAAAGGCAATCCTTGAAACATACCTTAATTTCTTCCACTTTCTACCTCCCAGGTTTTATCATGCAGAATTTTGGTTTAAGAATAATATTTTGTTGTAAGTATGCATGGAGTTTGTATATTTAATTTTATGTCATGCCCTTTCTATTTTACTAATGCCTGCACTGAAATTTTATACCTGTGTTATGAACAATTATTTGGATATTTCCCCTATTATTTCTTTGGCTTTTTCTAGTTCCCATTCTGTCTGTCCTCCCTAGAATCAACCCTTTGATGAATATTGCGTTTCTTAGATCTATCCTTCATGTGTCAAGTTTTCCGTTGTAATTTTTATGTTATTGCTCTGTGGATTGGGAGAATACTTTGGCTAGGTACTCCAGATCCCTAAGTCAATTCTTTTATTTAATTTTTCATCCTGCCATTCAGTCCTTCTATTTAGTTTTTAATGTTATCAATCGCATTTTAATTGCCAAGGTTACTTTCTACACTATTGAAGTATTCTTATTGATTCCTCCCAGTTTTTGCATCCAAGATGGTAGCTATTAAACTAGCCACATGTGGTAGCCACTAGCCACATGTAGCTATTTAAATTTCAATATAACTTAATTCAAGTGAAATGAAATTGAAATTCACTTCCTCCATTGCACCAGCCACGTGTCCATGCTCACTAGCCAGCACAGAGTCAGACATTTCCAGTCCTAACTTTCTGTAGAGAACTGACTTCACAGAGAACACAAGAGTAAGTGCTGGAGCCGGCCTCTCTTTTGAGTTGGGAATTCGTGAAACTGTTCTGTTGTTGTCTAATTTATAACCCTTAGACCATCCCACAGACCACTGCTTCTCCCAGTCTGCTGTCTCTGATCTTGATTTTTCTCCAGAATTCTATTGGAAGAACTCAGTTTTACAACAGTCTCCTCTTTCATCTATTTGAGGTTATGATTTCCTGAGGCTATTAAGGAATCACCATTCCTCCAATGCCATATATTTTATCTCTTGCACACACTTCTCAAAAGTTCTGGTTTGCTGATGGCAATGGTCTCTGTTTTCCAGCAATGCCATTGATTTATTTCTGCTCTTATATTTCTTCTTTCAGAATGTGCTCAGTCAGCCATCTTGAACGGAAAGGAGTAGCCCTATTTCTTAGGCCCTTTGTGTCTATAGAACTCATTTTATAAATAATCATAGAATGTCATGGCTGGAAAGGAAATCTGAGATCCAATCCAATCCATTCACTTCATAGACGAACAGAGACAGACTCACATAAGAAAACTGACTACCCTAAACCTTCATAGCATGGTAACAGCAAAACTGGGACAAAAAGGCAAGTCACTCTTTTCTTAGACTCATCTCCAACCATTATCCTCTGCTCCAAGAACCCTGAGACATTAAAAAAAGGGGTCAATGTCTCAGCTCACACATATCCTGGAGTCAGCACAGTATTTTCCTTTTTATGCAGTTCTTTTCTAAGCTTCCCCTGACACAAAAGAATGGAGGACTCACATTTCTAAAAAAATTTTCAACTGAACTGAATGAAATTCAGAGAATCTTCCTCTTAACCTACAAATTCATTTACCCCAGACTGTCCTTTCCCCAGCACAGAGCAAAAATTAAGGTTATACTTCCCAACTGTAAGAAGAAAGGGGGCTTGGAAAATGCCAACAGTTCTTGCTTAGAAACGACCACAATGTTACAGGGATTGGCGGTAGGTAAGAGAAATACTATTATTTATTCCCACTTCCCGAGAAAGTTCTGGGGTGAGAGCTTATTGTCCATCTTGGTAGAATATTTCACCTGGAGCATCTGCCTAATTGCGCTGATCTATTAATACAATCTGTTTCCAGTGAAGCAAAGTAATTAATTGTTTTAAAATGCTTTTTGAAACTTCAGAAAACTGACCTAAGGTTAATGGTTCATAAACCTCATTTGTGCTCCTGTTAGAGATTTTAAAATGTGAGCTGATGTGCTTCTGGATAGGAAAGGAGGAGAAGCCCTTAGAGACCTGCCGAGAGACATGTGGTATGGCAGGGGCTGCAGCTGGGGACTTATTCTTTTTTTTTTTTTTTTTTCTTAACATCTTTAAGGAAGAGAGGAAGCGGGAGAGAGCAGTGCAGACTCCCTGCCATTGTTCCTCGGAGGGTTTGACTGAAGGATGCTGTGCTAAACTTGGAAAGAAGTAGTAGACTTTCCCTCTCCCAGAAGCTTCATCTTCTACCTTCATCTACTCTAGAATGGGGTTTTGAGCCAGAGTTTCCAGTCATAGCTGGGCTCCTGTTCCTATGTATTTCTGGGTAAAATACCTTAATCCCTGTTCTTGGCCTCATAGATGGTGATTTTTTTTTTTTCAGGATACCAGTAAGACCTATCAATATCTCTTCTAATATGAGCAATTCATTCCTGTGGATCACAAGGGCTTAGTTTAGGGATCATAAACTCAAAGGCATCCAGACACCAGACAGGTAGCATAAATAAGTCAGGAAGAAGGATGGAGCCTGGGAACTGGAGCAGGCACATCCTTTTTAAAGGAAACAGCTGTTTTTCAGTACCAGCTGGTTGTTGCCATGCAGAAATGCATGCTCGATCTATCCAGAGTCGTCAGAAATCCAGACAACAAGCGAGGTCTTTTACTTAGTGCTGGTGACTAACTAAAAAATAAGGACCATTTCCAGGTGCAAACAACACACACTTGTGAGTGATTTGTTCTCACCCCCCAAACCCCTGGTTTGAGATCTCTGGTGTGGTCCTCCCAAAATCACTGTCAAAATGCAAAGATAAAAGGATTGCAGAAGCAACATCTTCTGGACACCAAATGGTCAGTGGAGCCACAAAATCTAAACAGATGTGGCTGGTCTGGTGAGGTTCCAGGACAACCCCCTCCTGGCCACCAGAGTGATCTCTGTTACATGCAGACTCCAGTTTATCTCACTTCTGGGTCAAGCTAGAGTGGTAGTGGCTTCGAGAAAGGGGCAATCTGCAGGAAGGTGGGTATTCCCAAAGGTAGAGATCCTAAGAGAATCAAAAAGATTGAACTTCCAAGGTAGACTCATACTAACCAATTGAAATGTAACCACAGCAATTTTAATAAATAGCTTTGAATCACTGAGTGCCTATGTGCTACATGTCAGGATAAGTGATTTATACACATCTTATTTCATTTACACAACGAGCTCCATAGGTACTATAATTATCCCCTTTCTACAGATGGGAGATCAGGTTCAGAGAGGTTAAGTGATTTCTATGGATCTCACAGGTGGTAACACCTGAATTTCCTTAGAAAATGAGCTCCCAAAGCCTATGTATTATTCTTTGCCTCCTTTGAGGACACTGAGTGGGAAGTTCAACATAATGTTGAAGCGATTTCCTCTCCTGATTTCCAACAATTCCCAGAGTGGGCTTAAAAGTATGAGAACAGATGGTTGTTGGGTGGCGGTGGTAGCGTACCAACTTCCTTCAAATGTATATCTGGAATATACAAAAACAAACCAGGGTGAGCAGAAAATCAGCATGCTCTAAAAAAGGAAAGGAAAGACTCTCTAGCCTTCAACGTATTTATTATTATGGGTACTCTGGGACCATGAAGATAATATCAACTTGCCTAAGAGACTACAAAAGGCATTGAGAAAGTCGGGGGTTGGGGCATTGAGCGCCAGGGCACGACCTGGGCAGTTGATTGTTTATGTGGGTTGCTGAGATTTTTTTTGAACAGTTTTATTGAGATACGGTTCACATACCATACAATTTGCACATTTAAAGTGTATAATTCAGGCCGGGCGAGGTGGCTCACGCCTGTAATCCTAGCTCTCTGGGAGGCCGAGGTGGGCGGATCGTTTGAGCTCAGGAGTTCGAGACCAGCCTGAGCAAGAGCGAGACCCCATCTCTACTAAAAATAGAAAGAAATTATATGGACAGCTAAAAATATAGAAAAAAAAAAATTAGCCGGGCATGGTGGTGCATGCCTGTAGTCCCAGCTACTCGGGAGGCTGAGACAGGAGGATTGCTGGAGCCCAGGAGTTTGAGGTTGCTGTGAGCTAGGCTAACGCCACGGCACTCACTCTAGCCTGGGCAACAGAGTGAGACTCTGTCTCAAAAAAAAAAAAAAAAAAAAAAAAAAAGTGTATAATTCAATGCTTTTCAGTATTTTTGCAGGTATGTGCAACCATCACCACAGTCAATTTTACAACAGTTTCATCACGTCGGAAAGCAGCTCCTGTACCCTCTAGCTATGGTCTATTCCCCATCCCTTCCCTGCAATTTCTAGGGTGACCCCTGGGATTTCCCAGGGAATAAGCCAGAAGTCCTCTACTAATTCATTTTATAGAATCAATGTGACCAAATACTCATGTCTTTGCCCTTTTTTTTCACACCTACCTTTCCAAAAACTTAGCATTTCCAGTGTTGAGTAGCCTTAGGAGAAGGGTTAGATTTATAAACAATCACCTCAGACTCTGCCCATTGCATGTAGAACGGGTCTACAGGCAGAAACTAGCGCCCTAGATCTTTCTCCAAACAGCAAAGGCACTACTTTTGCATGCATCCTCACAACTTTTCTTTGTCCCGTTTTCTGCTTTATCTTGAAAAGACTAAATCATTGTGAAAATATAGGAAGTAAGTATTGCTCAAAGCATTGGTGAGACGTGGTCATTCTCAAATGCTGTCTATTAAGGACCTACAAGAGAATTGGAAGTACTAGGCATTATAAGTTGTGCAAAGAGGTTGTCTAAGAACAACTGGGCAAGGTGTGCAGAATGTAACCCTCCCTTCATGGATGCAAAAAACCTGATTCACACTGGTTAAATGACTTGCCCCAAACCACCCACCTGGTAAGTGGTGGGATAGAGTATTAAAACCAGACTTGTCGGTCACAAAGATGACATCACACCCATTATTGTAGCTATTAATTGTGAACAGAACAGTAAAAGGAAGAATTAAGAACAGGACAAGAGACATTTTTCATCCAAAAGCTAGAAATCCATTTTTTAAAAGTCATGCAAACACTGTAAAATTTAAAATGGGCAATTTTACATTTTGATGGCTGTGTTTCAAACTAGGCAATATCAAACACATGGTTTAAATGCCAGAGTAAGGATGGGACTATGTCTAGACATCTGGTGTACCAGCTCCAACATACCACCTGTGTTCACCCATCCACCTCACAGGACAAGATGAATTTTTAGGAAGAGATGCTATGCTGTTCATTGATTCTTAAACAGGGCTTCTAGAACATAACCTCCCATTTCTGGAACAATCTTTTGACAGCCCCGGCAGAGAAACTCTGTCCTCTGTTCAGCAACAAACCCTGGGATTTGCCCAGTTTCTTGTCCTTGGGTTCTTGCAAAGTCACTATAATTTGAATTTTTATAAATCAAATCCTATTTCAAATGCAATTGAAGAACTTGCACTTTAAAAGAATCCTGTCTTGAATCCTCAAGAAAATGGAAGGCTGCCGTTGGAACTGAATAGCTAATCCTAAAATTATCCATTTTGTAAATTCAGAATTTGGTTCACAGCTTCGTGAAAACCACCTTTAAACTTCGAAACCAATTTGAAATTCAAGTTTGTGGCTGGGTCTTGTGGGCACTCCTTATCACCTTTGCTGATAAGCATTTAAATGTATTCATTAACAAAAATAATTATTGTCACAGTTAACTACATTAGCACCTTTTAATTGAATTAGAAATTAGATGGGGGTCATGAATATTTCACTAGGGCTCACTGGTAGCCTTCCCAATTTCCATCTTTAAAAAAAAAAAATACTTTCACATCGCATAAACAGGTGGATTTGCAATGTTCATGTTCCTGGCTTTTCTCATGGTTTTGCCACAAATGTCATCCTATTGTCAAAAATAAATCAAAAACAAATTTTTGACTTTCAGGCTGCTCTTCTCTGCTTCTAAGCATGATGCAAGGAGTTTTCTGCACTTAGGAAACTTTAAATAAACATTTACTCAACATAACCCAGAAACTGTCAATCCCGTCGCATGCTGAGGAGCTAAGAGGTTTTGAGGTCAGTCCAGGGTTCTCAGCCTCAGCACAACTGACATTTGGGCCCAGAAAACTTGCGGAGGAGGACTGTCCTGGGCATTGTAGGGTGTTCAACAGCACCCCCGGCCTCTACCCACTAGGTGCTATCTGCACAGTTGTGGCAATTAAAGCTGTCTCCAGGTATTATCTGGATATAGGGATCATATCCCACCCTGGGGGGAAAATTTGCTCCCCAGTTGGGAACCACTAACAGAATAATATGTATTCAATTGCTAGACCTGCTTCTTGTGTTTGATCCTTCTCTGGGCCTCAGTTTTGTTTTGTATATGTGAAATAGAAGCGATCATGCCTATTTCAGTGGGTTGCTGGGAGACTTACACAAGATTAAGCAGATAAAAGGCACAGCTGAGTGAGGGTTCATTACTCATTCGCTAAGGCAGCAATAATCATAGTAGCTGTAATAGTAGCAGGAGCAACAGTAGCAGAACGTGCATCAAGACATGAGGGAGGGGGAACAATGGAGTAGTTGCTTCCTATTTTTTTCTCCACTCGTGGAAGTGCCCACACTATCGGGCTGAACCAGATTAACACTCCTTGCTTGAAGACAGACCCCAGGTAGCACCATCAAACGCAGCAGTGGCCCCTCCACCCTAAATCCTTAAGCTAGTCTGACTCGTACCATACAGCCAATGAATGGTCAAGGCGTGCCCCAGGTATTTCCCAAATGGAGAAATTTGCGACAACATGGTGAGGATTAAAAAAAAGTGGGCGATATTTGGAGTCTAGGGGACCTGAATTCCAAACTTGACTTCTGATTCAAGGAGGTCTTGGCCAAGTTTCTCATCTCTATGAGCCTCAGATTCTTTACCTTTAAAATGAGAATTAGCCCACAGACTGATTGTGAGAATTAAATGCAACAATACATGCAGAAGGCCCTAGTGCAGGCCTGGAACACAGTAGGTGCTCACTTATCAGCAGTGATTATAATGGTTATGGTGAAGAATGTCATGACACTCTACAGGAGGGTTTCTCAGCCTTGGTACCACTGACACTTTGGACTGGATAATTCTTTGTTGTGGGAGGACTGCCCCATGGATCGTAGGGTATCGGCAGCAGCCCTGGCTAATTAGTAGCCAGTAGCACCATCCCCAATTTTGACAATGAAAAATCTCTACAGACATTTCCAAATGTCCCCTAGAAGCAAAACTATCCCGGTTGAGAACTACTGCTGTACAGGAAATAGATTCCCTTCCTAGTCTCATTGGTCACTGGGCCCTTGGATGATGTCAGCTCTTCTGGGAAGATCCCTGGCCTTTGTTATGCAGAATTCCTTGCTTCCCTCATGCCTCATCATTGTCTGTTGGCTCATCTGTCTGTTCTGCTAGACTGGGAGCTCCTCAAGGGCGGCTTCATTTATATCTAGATCTGCAGTTAGTACAGAGAAAAGGGTAGAAAAGAGAGCAGGAAAGATTTTTTAAAGAGGAGTAAACTGCTATTTACTGAGCACCTACTATATACCAAGCACAAAGCCTAAACTGTTTGCAGACATGCTTTTCTTCCATCTTCTCAGTGGGTTCAAAAAGTATCATTATGTCCACTTTGCTGATGAAGACGGAGGCTTAGAGAGGCAGAAACTCAATTAAAGATACATGGCCAGTATTTGAATGGACTAAGGGTTTGAACCCAGGTCGGAGTAGCCCCAAACTTCTCTGCACCAAACATCTCCCAAGGGCAGAGAATGGGGTACCTTCTCCTCAACCTGTGCTGAACCCTAGAGGCCTCCCACGGCCACCACCACCCCCCAGCTGAAATGAAGGGCCTTCTCAAACGATTTCCTTGTCCCATGGATGAGATTAGAAAATTGAGGTGGTTTGCCCAAGGTCAGGAACTGAGAAGAAATGGCTGCCCTGCTTGAATAAACAATCCATTCTGGATCCAAGGAGGAGGCACGGAGCATTTTTCACTCCTACTTTGAAAAGGTCAAATTGGAGGCAACACGACCCACAGTGAGACCTTTCAGCAATTTCAGAAAGTTCAGCCCACAGCTTGGGGGCAAAGCAGAGACCAATGCCCACATCGTCCTTGTGCCTCTCTCTACCCTCAAGCTCAAACACCAGCTGGCACCGGGCTTACTTCGTGGAGCACTGGCTGCAGGGGCTCAGGTCGTAGGTGCACAAAGGAGGCAGCCCCCAACCGAGATTGATGACTCCTCGGTGCAACTGCTTCTCATGATTTCAGAGCCTCTGAGAAACACTGTCAACACGCTAAGGGCAACATGCAAAGTGGGCAGCAGACTCCAAAACGTTAATATCTCCCTTCTCAGATGGTTACCACGGTTGCTATGGATATCTCCTATGGGAGGCTTTGCAAGTTCCACATGAAGGGGCTGAAATTAATAAACTCCTTTGAACTCAGAGGAAACAAACCAGATTGGGCTGCAAATGCAGCAACCTGTTTATTTTTAGCTCGGACAGGAAGCCTAGATGTGCAGGTCTATGTGTGTAGGGCGTCTGGATGTCTACCCGTGGGTATCTGTGAGTTTCAATCACACACATGCAACTGTGTGTATGCCTTTGTTTTGTCTGTGCATATACATGAAGGGGGGCCAGGAAAAGACTAGATCATCTGCATATCCCAAAGGGCAAAGATTTAACTTCATAGTTCCCCCAACTAGACAGCAGGATACTCAAGGTCAAGGGCAGGTTTTATTCATCTCTGCAATCTCATTAGCACCTAACCCAGTACCTTGTAGATGTTCGGCAACTGTCTATTGAACAGTTTCTTATGTTCATTTAACAAATGATTTTGCACCCCTGCAATGGGCCTGACACTGTGCTATGCACAGAGGTAATTAGCGCAGTAAACAAGACGGAGAGTCCTTCTTCGTGGAGCTCAGGGTCATGAGGGAGGGAGATGGATGGATGAACAAATTCCCAATTGGAAGGTCATATGAGTACCTTTCCCACGGTTGATGTGTGTGCGCATGTGCACACATGTGTTTATAAATAGACAAAAGAACAATTTGAAAAATCACGTGTCGGTGAGGGAAAGAATCCATGGATACAAGATTAAGAATGTGGAGTCTGGAGTCAGAGCCCGGGGATGCAAGTCCTGCCTCTGTTGCTAATTAGCTACATGTCCTTGATCAATCAGAGCCTCAGTTTACTCATTCATTGAGTAAATTTATCTGCACACCCCCGAGCTGTGCCAGGTACTTCCTAGGCCCTGGAGACACAGCAGACATCAGTCCCCACCCCCACAGAGCGGTGATCATAAAGCACAGTGAGTGCCATCAAAGGGGAGGATCAGTGGACGAAAGGGGCAATGGCAAGAGTCTCCGAGCTGGCCCAGGGAACCAGGGAAAGGGTCTGAAGGAGGTGACTCTTGACCCAACACACGGAGGATGTAGAGGGTCAGCCAGGTGACACGTAGAAGGAAAAGGGTCCCAGGCAGAAGAAATGGTGTACACAGAGGTCTTGGGGCACGAGTGAGTGGGGTGTGTTTGAAGGGCCAGAGTAAACTGAATATGGCAGGAGCACTGGGTGTAAAGGGGAGAAAAGGCTGTGTGTATGTGTGCACATGTGTGTCCATACATGCATGTGAGAGCATGTGTGTCTGTTTGTGTTTCATGGCATGTATTAGTGTGTGTATGAGTGTGCATGTGTGTCCATGTATATGCATGTGTGTCCAGGCATGTGAGTATAAATGTATGTACCTGAATGAGTGTATGTGTATCCAGGCAAATGAGTGTGGGGGGTGTGTGTTTACAAGTGAGAGTCTGTATGTGCTTGTGTGTCCATGTATGTGTGTGCATGAGTCTGTATGCATGTCTGTGTACACGTGTGTCCAGGCATGTGAGTGTGAGTACACAACCCTCACAAAGCAGCTTGCAGATCCCCTGACCAGAAAGCCACAGATGGTGGAATAAGACTTCCGATGGGAGCTCTGTAACCACACAGTAAAATCAATACTCTAACCAAATTGCTTTTATAGATCATGTATCATGTAAGAAAGGTTTTAATTAAAGTGTAGCCTCTAAGAAGGAATCTCCAAGACTTGCAAATCTTGCAGATCCTGACGCTCTGCTCAGGCGCAGCTGGGGCAGGTGGGAGCTCACTGGGGCCCTCTCATTCCCTGTCCTCTGTGGCCACTGTTCTCACCTGCCTTTTTATAAATTCATGAAAGAGGAGTATTGCTAGAGAAAATGCTATCATGAATGTTCCAGCAAACTCTCGGAACATATGGTAGTCAAACAAATACTGATGAAAACAAAGTACATTTTTTTTTGCCTAAAAGAATAAAAAATATATATTTTTAGAACATATTACTTATGCCAAGGATACAGTGTGCCAGGCACGCTGGTGATGGGCATGCAGATTGGTACATATTTGCCAAAGGGCATTTGAACCACTTTAAACTAGATGTACCTTTGGATTCAGCATTTCTACTTCTAAGAATTGAGCCAAAGAAAATAATCACTCAAATGGGCAGGTTAAATGTAAAAAGTTGCTCATCAAAGCATTGCTTATAAAATGAAGAGCTTGTTATGCTGGTGTGATTGTGCCTGTAAGTGGCTTCCAAAGTGTGAGAACAAAAAGTAGTAAGCATCCCACATTTTAAGCGCAGCAACCACCGATATTGGGCCAGCCTCCTCCCTGAAGGGTTAGGTTAGAGGCGAGGGTGTGCCAGTAAATGCTTAACACTTAGCTCTGGGGTGGGGGTGAGGGTGAGGGTGAGGGTGAGGGTTTTGCCAGGTAATGCCAATTTCCATGGTGTAAATATTCCCACCAGGGCTGATTTGGACCTTCCAATGCATCCTCGCTGAATACAGAGTTTGGAAGAGATATTAACAATTGGCTCTCACAGCCAATAGGAATGGCTTCAGCATACCATGGGTTAGGGGGACTATTCCAGCAGAACCTACACTGATCCTTTGCTGTCTGTGACCCACAGAAAATGTAAAAAGGCAGGGAGGGAGAGTGAAGTCATCCTTTGGAGAGGCGCCATGTTAGTGAAGATTCTCCCTACCTCCTCTCACTTCCCCAGAGGTTTGCTCCTTACAGACAAATCAGGCACACACACAAAAAAAGCTCAGTAATTTTGGAGGCATTTATAAGACGGGGTGACCAGTCCCCCTCCCCTGCCTGTTGGTCAGTCTGGCACTTCCTGAGCTAAATGAGAAGGCATTGGGATGCAACAAGGGTACGGACTTACCACGAGACAGAGGAGACAAGGGCTGCCTGGCTCCCCCAAGCTCCAGCTTCCCAAGCAGAATGGGAAGTGGATGGGGCAAGGGGCATTTAGAGAGTGTATGAGCTTGACATTGTCAAAGGACCAAGACTGAGTCTTACGAGCCAAGATGAGCCTTTTAATACCAGAATGTGTCTGTGTTGAGCGATCTCCTCAAGGAAGCCCACGAGGTAACAGAAAGGGGAGAAGTTGAAAGGGCACAGCTAATAACAGTTATTGGAAAAATACAATTTTTCATGTTTTATATCAATGACTTGAACCTTGTCAATTGAATTGGTCACACTTTCAAAATAGCCTAAATATCCATCAAATAGGAATTCAACATAAATATAGTACATCCATTTAATGGAACAGATGCAGCTATTCAACGGTATTAATACCCATTTTGTGCGTGCGTGTGTGTGTGTGTATGTGTGTGTGTGTGATGTGTGGGGGGTGTGTAGTGTGTACAGTAACTTAATTCACGTAACACACAATAATCACTGGTATATGCTTCTTCAGGGTTTTTAGAACTTAAATTCTATATACCCATTTTATCTAGACAGTTAACTTGGTAAATTTAAAAAATCCTTTTTCCATTGGTCTATTCTGATATAGCCAACACTGGAGAATTAGAACCACAGTATAGTCTTCCTACTATAGTTACCATCACGGAAATATGACCACCGTAAATAGGTAAGTGGGAATATAAAGTGATTCACAAATGATTATGTGCAAAATAATCTCATTCTTATAAAAGAATAAAAAAGTTTACAACAACATATACAGGAAAACATCTGGAAATGCATACACTAAAATGTTAAGAGTGGTTATTCTGGGTGGGTGGGGTATACAGACCTTCATTTAATCACTCATTCGGGCTTGCCATTATTCGACTAATATCACTAACACTAATATTTATTAAGCTCTTACCACGGATCAGGGACACTCTGCTAGGCAGTCATCCTTTCCTGCTTTATCTAGCAGCCTGATCTGTATCTTTTACCCTACAACTAACATGTGTTCTTTAAAATCAGGGGAGGGAAATAGAGAGCTTTTATTCTGTTTAAAAACAAAGTACTTAGCACGTAGTACTTAGAACTTAGTGGGTGCTTGGTAACGATGCCCGTTATTTTATCATTCTGTGAATCTTGGGTCTTTATCTACTATAGCTTCTTGAGCAATTATTATAACAACAATAATGATAGCAAGTATTTATGCAGTATGTATTTATTATGTGCCGGATGCTGTTCTGAATACTTATTTGGTCCTCACAGTAACTCTAGGAGGTAACTATTATTCCCACTTTACACATTAAGAAACTGAGGCAGAAATATAGTTCTTGCAGGGAGGTTTCCTGCTCCATAGCCCCAACCTGACCCGGGACTCAGGGCAATTCCCTTCCTCCCCTCTGTCCCGGCAACTGTTCTGACAGGAACACAAGTGCGCATGTGCACACCCCGAAATCAGCTGGGAGGGGCCGGGCCTGGGTTACCGCGGGCGACCGAGGCAGGCAGGGAAAAGGCAGCGTAATGCAGACAAATGTGAGATACTAAGTCTGGAGCCAGTGAACCGAGAGAGGGAGAGCACACACTAAATCAACAGTCATGAGTCCCTCCAGCCTGGAAGTGGATTTAGAGGTTATTGTTAAAAACAAAACCAAAAAAAACCTCCTTGACATTTTCAGCACTTTGTCCTGCCAGAGTAAACCTGGGACCCCAGGAGGGGGTGGGGCCGGTCAAGCTGGAGACCCCAGGTGAGCTGGGGTGTGTCCACACTGTGTCCAAAGCAAGGTGCTGAGCTGGAATGACAGGAATGTGTACCCGGGGACAGACAAGTGAGACGCATACGGTGAGAGAAGGTGAGTTTCGGGATTTCAGAGTAAGGGGTCTCAGGGAGGTTGCAGATGGTGAGGGTGAGCTGGATGCATTTCAAAGGGCCAAGGTCCGAAGGACTCAGCCAGACAGGACAGATGGTGGCCAAGAAAGGAAGCCTACTGAGGCACCAGGGCGTGTTCCCATGCTTCGACCCCAAGGGTCACCATGCGTTAAGTCGCCATGTCAAGATAACCATGGTCTGGGGAAGGAGACTGATGCCAGACAGACCCAGATTTGGGTTACACCTCTTCCATGGAATACCTGTGTTAACAGCTTGAGCAAGTGGCTTCAGGGCTCTGAGCCTCACTCTCCTAATCTCTAAAACGTGGAGCTGACAGGTGGGTGAGCTGAGATGACGCATGTGCCACGGGCACGTGTGGGCGTATCTGGTCAACTGGTGGGAACAGTTGGATGGCAGAGTATTTGAGGGCAGGAATGGTCTAGAAAAGCCTCCTAGAAGACAGGGCAAAAAGAGGCAGTTAGAGTAAGCCATCCAGGGGCGAGGGCCTCTGTGGCTGGAGGGAGTGGCAGTTCTGAGCATGGCGTGGTGGTTACGGCTTCAACCACGCCAGGAGGCAAGTCTGAGCCCAAAGAGCACACACAGATACTATCAACAAAAGCCATGACCACAACAACTGATCCAGCCTTCACACTTATGAGGTCTGTATTATCATCCCCATTTTACAGATGAGGAAACTGAAGCACAGAGGGGTTAAGTAATCACCTCGGTTCACCCAACCAGTAAGCGGCAGAGCTGGGATTCGAACCAAGGTCGCCTGGCTCCATCGCACACGCTCTTGACAAAGCATCGCAACTTCACCTCGGTCTCTGTCCTTCATCCAGGCCCATTTATTACAGTTTTAGCAAGAATTCTGTTCAGTCAGTTTACTGAAAACCTCCCACCCTCAATATCTTATTGTCCTGGTCTGCCTCCAGCAAAAACCCTGGTAGGTCAGTTTAGAGAATTACCCTATGTCTTAGCAATTTTCTACCCAGCAACCCACCCCCACCCTGCTCCCAGGCTATAAACCCCACTTTTCCTTACTGCATTTGGAGTTGAGCTCAATCTCTCTCCCCTACTTCAAAAATCCCACTGTAGTGGCCTCCCCTTGAATAAAGTCTTCCTTACCAACTTCAATAAGTGTCCTAAATAATTTTTTCTTTAATACTCTTAACTACACATACTGCTTCAATGTTAGACAAAAATAAAACCCGCAAGAAGGACTCCAGTAAATGCTGTAAGGCCTTGGGGCCCAGCAGCACTGCCTTGGGTCGCCTCCAATTATCAAAATAAGGCAGGGGTGACAGAGAAGCATTCTCTGCCTTGCCCTAGACCCTAAGCCAGCTTGGGCATCTAAGGGCTTAGAATAGCAACCGTAAGAGGCAGGGGGACTCTCGGGAGCCCAGCTGGAGGCAGGCGCAGCAGTGCAGGAAGAGCTCCGTGTCAGGAATGCCCAGTGCCCGACAGAGCAACAGAGGGGTGCGTGAAGGCAGAAAGAGAGAACTCGCTCTTGAGCAATCCTGAAAGCACCACCGAGCCATCAGCTGCCTGCAGACACATTTGCATGAGGCCAACACTTCCAACCTTTGGAAGATGCTGGCCACTGGGATCGCCCAGACTAGCGAGCTTGCAAGAAATTGTAAACATTTCCCTTTTTATTTTGAGACTTGTTACAGAGAGGTGAGATATAATTTTCTTGGAGAGGGAACAGGGCTGAGCAAGTCCAGTTTACTCAGATCTCAAGAATGTTTCTATTAGGCTAAGGAGGATTCAGGATGCTTCGAGCAGGGAAGAGGTTTCAAGGTGACCTTGCAGAAGGAGCCGGCGTTATGAAATGTTTTTGATCGAGTGGAACAAGATAAGCTGCTCGTATTGTGGAAAGGTTCAAAGCCCTGGACACCAGCTGAAATAGGAAAATTCAATTTCTGGCATAAGATTGTGGTTTTTTCTGCCTTCTAAAAGAATATACACATCCACCCTCCTTTCCCCCTAATGAAAGCATAATGTTCCTCCGTGGTGACCCCTACACAAACGGGGCTTAAAGGCAGGTTTTCACAGCTCAGGTGATACCATCTGCAGGTGTTTGGAAACAAGATGGCTCTTTCAGTTCAGGGTCTTCCAGGCAACTTCACACATGGCCAGAAAAGGGACCAGAGAGTGACCTGGGGCTATTTCAATATCCTTCTGTTTTCTACTCCCACAAAAGACTCCTCCATGTTTATCCAAAACACTGCAGTCTGTCAGAACTTTCTCCATTGATGGACATGTTGTATGTCTGCACTGTCCAATAGGGCACCCAGGGGCCACCTGTGACTCCTGAGCACTGGAAATGTGGCCAGTGAGACAAAGAGACTCAATGTTTAATTTTGCTTCATTTTAATTAATTTAAATAGCCCTATGTGGTTAGTGGCTACCTCAACTGCAGAGCACAGCTCTAAAAGATTCGGTGGAAAGGGCCTGACCTCAGGCCCACCCAGAATGGGCTTGAATTCTGCCTCTACCATTCGCCAGCTGTGTGATGTGGGGCAGGTTTCTTAACCTCTCTGACCCCCTTGCTGATCCTCATCTGAAAAATGAGGATGACGACATCTATGTTGGAGGATTTTTGTGGAAATGTGTTGCATGTACAGAACACGTGGCGTGTCAGAGTAAATCGGTAGTTACTAAGTCAAGAGCACGTCTGTGGATTCACGATTGGCTTGAAATCTCTCATCGGTGGACACAGGCTCTCATTAACATGGATGGAGCAAAGTGAAGCTGAGGAATGAGGGGTCTTGCCTGTATTCTTCTGGGGAATTAGAGTAGGGCGTGGGAAGTGCCAGGGATTCTGCCACAGAATCCCCTGGACCCAGGGGCCTCCCCAGCAGGCAGAAGGTGGGCTCGGGCACTGGCGGGTGAGCAGGACTGGGTGGCGGCCCTGACTACCACCGAGAGAAGAGGCCCCTCTCTGGGAAAGGGAGGACGTGAGGCCAACACAAACTCGGGAAAGCCGCAGAGGGGACAGAGACAGGGAACGAGATGGCAACAGGTCGAAGTGGGGACATCCAAAAGCAGAGAGAGAGACAGGAAGACATGAGAGAGTCAGAGGGCAGAGAAGGCAAGGGTGAGCCAGGCAGAGACGGAGACACAGAGGCAGAGACGGAGACACAGAGGCAGAGACACAGAGAAACAGAAACACATAGACAAAGAAATAGAGACAGAGACACAGAAATACAGACACAAAAAAATACAGAGGCAAAAACAGACATACAGGAGAGATAAAGAGCCAGTCACAGAGACAGAAAGACAGGCAGAGAGACAGGCACAAAGAATACGCACAGAGGGAGGGGCAAGGCAAGACAGAGAGAGAAACACAAGTGTCACATGATCTCTCTCTCTCACACACACACACCCCCCAAAGGAGAGGTAAAGCGCAGACTGACTGGAAGATGAAAAAATACTGCAAAATACAAAAGCAAGAAACAGAAGGGTGAGCGCTCCAAGGAGACTGGATGGGGCCAGGGCAGGGTGGGGGTGGCCAGACCGGCCTCCAGCAGCAGGGCGGGCTCCCGGGGTGCAGACCAGCCTGGTGGTATTTTCCACCCTGCTCCTCTTGTGTCCCCTCCTCCCCGTCCACGCAGACGGCCTGCGGGCTTGGGGCAGGGAAGGGTTCCAGAGCCCCCCCTCAGCCGTCTTCCTCCAGAGTCGTTAATCTTGGAGGACAGCTTAGTCTTTTATTAGCTATCTCCAAGGGTCAGCTTAGAGGTATCTGAGCAGATACTGGTTCAGAATGTCATTTGTCATCCAGGGGCCTGACGGGCAGCCACACGGACCCGGCCCCCCTCCTGGCCGCCCTGGAACTTAGGAGGCAGAAGCTGCTCTCAAGCTTTTCCCTAAATGCAACTTTAATTCCTCTCTCTCTGCCTTTGATTGTTCATCAGGGCAGGGCTATGCGGAGGGGAGGGGAACACAGGCAGGAACGGGGGGACTGTGCCTCCCAGGGAAAGGTGGGGGTGCCCCTGCCCCCTGCAATGCCTTTTCCTGCAGACCAGCCTTTCTCAGCCTTGGTTGCATGTCGGACTCTCTGGGGATTTTTTTTTTAAGTTCTGAGGCCTGGGCTCACCCACAGAGGTTGAGATTTAATGGCCCTGGGGTGGGACTCAGTAAACCTGTCCCTAGGTGGTTCGAATGAGCAGCCAAGACTGAGATCTGCTCAGCTACATCGTCTGCTCCCTGCCTTCTTGTTGTCATTCAAGTCTTAAACCCATCAACACCTCCTCCGAGAGGCCTTCCCTGATAACCTTCCCACCAAACAACTGTCTAAAACAGTGTCCCGTGAGTTTTCGACCAAGCATCAGTAGCTGTCTAACATCGGGATCAGGGACTCTCAAGCCAGAGCATGTGGGTTCCAATCCCTGAGCTACCCCTCCAGAGCTAGGAGACCTTGGGCTGGTCATTTATTCTGTGCCTCCGTTTCCTCTTCTGTAAAATGGGAATAACACTTCCAAGAATTCCGGCACAGATTAAATGAGTCAACAAATACAACATGCATACAAGAGGGCTTGGCACGAAGTGAGCTCTGTGAGGGTTTGCTGCTGTCACGGCCTTGGTTTTCGTTTATCTCCTCTCCTTGAGTGCAAGCTCTATCACAGACCTAGGTTTCTACAGACGGGGAAACTGAGGCAGGAGAGAGTAAGAAACATATACAAGGGGCTAGTTTAACCGTGCCTGCTTGACCATGGGCCTCCGGAGCTTGTGAGGGTGGGCAGTCTACACAGGAAGCCGGTAAGAGGCTGGGCGCTGGGCTATGTGGCTCGAGTGGATGTCAGCAAGCGGGAAAGAGGTGTTCCAGATAGAGGCGGCAGCAGGAGGAGCCTGGGGCTTCTGGGAAAGCTGTGTGGCTCAGGGTGGCATCAGGAGTGGGGAGAGGCGAGGAGGGGAAGGTGGGCAGGGCCGGGACCCAGGAGCTCTGCAGGGAAAGTAGAAGACTGTGCGTTTTATCCTGGTGTTTATTCCATGTCCACGGTGACGGAGGACGGCTAGAATGCAGGTGCCCGAACTCCCGCCCCTGGGACTTGCCCGGGGACCATGTGCAGCTCTTTGAAATCATAGGCAGTTGTGATCTGTGTCTGGAACTGGCTCCCTGAGAGGGATCTGGGGTCAGTCCCCTCTCATCTGGATGAGGAACGCAATTCCCCCGCTCTCCAGATGCAGGACCTTGGGCAAGTTCTGCAGCCTGTGCCTGCCTTGGCCTTCTCTTCTGCAAACGGGGGCAAGGAAGCCCTGGGGGGGCTGCCGAGGACCGACTGAGGTAAGACGGGGAAACGTCGAGCTCCCTGCCGGCCTCAGTGACCCAAAGACTCGCCACTGCTGCTGAGGACGAGGAGCACCTCCTGGGCGGGGGAGGTGCCAGGAAAACCAGAACAGTCGGGACCACTACGACTGGGATGTGGAACAAAGGCAAGGGAGGGAGGGAGGCCGGCCAACCGTCCGTTTTCCTGGGACTGAGGGGTTGTACCCGATGAATGACTTTCAGTGGCAAAACCAGCAATGTCCCAGGCACATCGAGATATCAAGATGAGTTACTCACCCAAAAGGAAGATCTTGAAGAGTACAGTTTAATTCCTCATGAACAAAAAAAAAATCAGTCAAAAAGAAAATAGGGAAATTAAAATATATATATATATATTTTTTTACTCTTTTTACAGACAGGGTCTGGCTCTGTCACCCAGGATAGAGTGCAGTGGCATCATCATAGCTCACTGTAACTTCAAACTCCTGGGCTCAACTGATCCTCCCACCTCAGCCTCCAGAGTGGCTGGGACTACAGGTGCGCACCATCACAACCAGCTTATTTTCATTGTTATTATTCTTTGTAGAGACAAGATCTCGCCTTGTTGCCTAGGCTAGATTTAAGCTATAGCACAACCAACTGAGGTTAGACCTCTTACAAGACCTCCTGGATGCTGAACAAAGGCAAGGTTGGGCATGCCCGTTAGCGACGGGAAAGGAAGCTCAGAGCCTGGGAGGGGCCTAGGACACATGCTACAGGGTCTCGCTCTGGATATAATGCCTGTGTTGGCTGCTGGCCGTTCTCCGTGACAGGATTAGCTCAGGCTCTGCTCGCCTGTGACCATCATCCTCCACAAAGCCAGCAGCACATTTCCAAATGCCAGACACTGGGGTCTTACGGAAGATGCACAGCCCGATTCTGACGGGGCAGTCGAGGGGAAGGCATATGTTAGGTGGCACACAGCCTAATCTCAGAGAAAGCGTTCTGATAGAAAGATTCATGATAGCCATCCGGGCTGCAGACACCAGGCCTTAACTTCCAATTCGGAGAGCCCTGTGGTGCACGCCTCTGCCGGCTGGCATTGCATCCCGGTCTGGGGCCAGGCAGATTTACAGCATATCATCAGCAAATGAATGTCACAGCTGGTCTTTGTGATTCAGAGCAAAGGGAAGGAGAGGAGGGCAGTTCAGAAAAAAAGGTTGCACAATCCAGGTGATGCTGAACTTCTTCCTAGCCTGCTGTGTAGACAGGCTGGAGATACTCGGTGGGCGGGGGTGAGAAAGACTCTGCAGCCATTGTCTATGGATGACACCGGAATCTGCAGGGTTGGGTAAGTGCACTCCAGCGTGCCAGAGTGTTTCCATAACATGGGGGAACATTCTGGGCCCCTCCCCCCACCCCACTTAAGCGGAGAGAGCCGAGAGTCCTCATGGCTCCAGGAAGGAAGAACCTCACAACATTACAACACCGCAGCTCAAATGCTTTTCCTCATCTGCAGGACCACGGTAGTCCCACGTGTTCCTGACATGCAGCCTGCCTGAGGACCATGAAAGAGGGCACAAATGAGGTGACTTTAGAGGACAGATTCCCAGGGGACAGCAGCCTCTCCTCCAACTCCAGGCAGCATTAAAAGACAAGTTCTGTTTTATTTTCCCCAACTTGATACTATGAAAATTTCCAAATATTCAACAGGTAATATTTTGTTATGATGGCTCCTTCTACCGATCATACCTATTTGTATGTGTTTATATGTCGTCTTAACTATTAAGTCACAGACACCATGACTCTTTACCCCTAAATACTTCTGTCTCCTAAGAGCAAGGCATTCTCTTATACAACCACAACACTATTATCACACCTAAGAAAATGAACAAAGATTTTACAACATCTAATATCCATATTCGGATTTCGTATTTGTTCCAACAATGCCTTTTAAAACTTTTTTAACTACTACCCAATCAATGTCTATGAACTACATAATATGTATTTTGTTACTGTACCATCTTTTAACCTAGACCTCCCCCAACATACACATTTTTATGAGATCTCCATAAGACAATCATAATAGAGTTTAGAATTCACCTTAACAGTATTCTCCCCACCTGCCTTTCAGTGATGGTATGTGGGAGGTGGGAGGGCTGAAATTCCAAAAGGGCTGCTCCAGGGAGAAATTTGTTTAATGCTGTGCTGGAGCTTCTTGTGATCTACCCATGCCTTGGTCGGAGATGCTCATCTTCAACACAGGCTCAGAGGCCACGGATTGCTTTGTGGGTTCTCTATGCATAGAGCCACCAAAAAAACCTAAGGTTTTATTCAGGTGGCAATTCTAGAGTCTTTAGAAAACCTTAGTATGAGCAATCACTGCCAAGTGATTATTTCTAGGAACTTGGAGATCATTAAAACAGAAGGGTGCTGTGTAGGCCAAAGTAACTTCATCTTGGGTACTAATCCGCCATGTTGACTTCTGATGAACCCAAGTTCTGGGAATGCCTCTAAGATTTCCAGTTCATCTATTGTTCCTCGTATAACAGCACATACTTATCATAAACACTGCCCATAAGCAAATTCCTATACATTCCCTCTGAAGCATGTACACCCTTCCCCTATACTACATAAGCCCTGGGTATAGGGTTAACAGCCCAGGGATCTACTTGTCTTGCAGCCGCCCAAGACCACACTTCTGTCCCTAAGTTCCCCAACAAAATCACCTATGCAGACAAACTGGATTTTTTTGCCTAGTTCTTTGGTTTCTCAGCTTCTCCTGCATTTGGGGCTTGCTTTGAATATACAGCCCCTCTTTGAAACAGGTGCCCTAGCTTAAACTTTCTGCTTCCTCCCTCATTCTTTCTTTCACTTATTCTCATGCAACTTCAGAAGATGGAAGATCTCTCACCATGAAAATGGCCAGCTAGAGCAGGACTCACTCCAAGGTACATTTGAGTGTACAGTATATATAAAGCAATAATGTTTCCTAAACTAAAAATTGGGGCATGCAATCTGCCAAAAATAAGTGCCTGTGTGGACAGCAAGACGGGCTATTTTAAGGTGGAACTCCCCCAGAAAATCTGGGGTGGAAAACCGTGACAACTGCAGTGAGGGTTCACTCTAGTGTGTTTTGTACAAGTGACATTTAGCATCTGTCTCTGTGCATGTCTCACATGCCCGAAGCATCTGCCAGCAGTTGTGTTCCCATGGGCTTCGCCACAGACAAAGAAGGGGGATGTGAACCCAGGGACTCTTTTGTGTATGTGAAATATACAACTTCCAGGCATAAACAAGCCCAATGAAGACAGAATCCCATAGGGAGGTTGGGAGAGTAAGTGGGATGTCCTGATTTTTCCCTCTTCTGGATCCTTCCACCGAAATAATCAGAAAAGGGCTTCTTAAGTCAGATGTCTTTACAGAATGGTATCTGGAGAATTTTTTTAATTTTAAGTTTTCTTAAAATGGCAAAATAATTAAAAACAATAGAGCCTACACTATGGAAGAAGAACCACCTAATTAGTTGAAGTATATCCCTGTCAATCTTGTCAACAGCCTTGGATACAAAATAAAGGACAGCCAAGCCACATGGGAATACAAATTTAAGTCAGGATTTTAGAGTCCTGTATCCACAAGAGGGTATCTAAAAAAATTAGTAAATAAGAGAATCAATGAGCTGTATATAAAGAGATTAAGAACCTATATATTTTCTCTGTCTGTTATTGTAGATTCTTGAAAACCAGATCCAAGTGGCTCAGCCTAAACGATGGATGGCTATGTCTTAGGTCACATGACTCATCCTGATCCAATCAGCTGTGGCCACAAGGGTGGAGCCTGCAGTACAAATAGTGCTACCTATTAGATAGGTCTGTGTTGGATGGGGCACTTCTAAACAAAGAGATGTGCATTAAGCAGGCACCCCATAACTTGATCTCAGCCCCCAGTTCCTCTTTGCTGAGGACATGGCGGGGATTTTTTTTTATCAGTGTGGCTAAAAGAATTATCCTGGTCTGGTTTGAGTGATCTCCAGTGGTCCCATATTGTTCTAGCCTACATTGGAATGCTCATGTCTTGCTTTTATTCTAAAGCCTTAAGCTTTGCTTCCGAATATACTTATAATGGTGCAAAGCTGCTTTCTTCCAACACATTCTGCTGCAGTATTTAAGCTCACTTTCTCCTGACCCCCCTTCTCGACTGCCACTCCCACTCCCCCTCCCTCCTACCCTGTACCCTGCTGCTGTAACTCTGTCCTGTTTAGCATTAGAGTCTTTCCTGCAGCATTGATGTTCTTCTGTGGAACTCAGGGAGGGCTACTCTTTGTGTTTAGAGTAAGAAGAGTTAGTTATTCTTTGAAATCTGAGTTGTGGACAGGCTCTCTGTCACATGTGGAAATGTAGCCTTGGTACGTCTGTGTAACTACAATGCCATTATATATTCCCCCAGCCCCAGAAAGAGCCATTAACAGACATTATGGTTTAAGGACTCCCTTCCCAATGTTACGTGCCCTGCACTTACACATAGGGGACTCACTGTGAGGTTAGTTATCTAACATGCCATCTACTCATGACAATGAGAAATGGGGCTGAGGTCTCATGGGTGCAACAGGGTAACAGGTTCGTTAGATAGTGCTGTCTACCAAATGCTGCCAGACTGTCCTCAGGGTACATAGAGAATTGCGTTTCTTCACTCTCGTGAGGCTAGATGTGAGCATATGACTTGTTTTGTCCAAAGAACTGTGGGCCGAAGCGAAACATACCACGTTGGAGTAGAAACTTTTGAAGCCAAAGTGGGATTTTTTTTTCCATGCACTTTCCCCCTCTGCCATAGTGCTAGCCACACTCCAGAGTGGATGCCCCGTACTCCTGGGTCCTTAGAGTCAGGAGGACCCACAGCTGACCCGTGATAGATCTTTCCTCAAGCCAGAGAGATGTGGGGTTATTACCACAGCGTAAGTTAGCTCATCCTGACAGATGTATGTGCACACATAGAAGGAATCTTTCCATCAGTTTATGCATCTATCATCTATTTGTTCAAGTATGCATTGCGTACTTTCTATGCAAAAGGCATTTACATCAAACAGGATTGAAAGCAGCAATATTAGACAAGATGTAATTTTTCTGACATATATATAAGTATATATCTGCAAAATAATAGGATTGGGTTTTGACTATGGGTAAAGCACAGTGCTGAGCATTTTGAATGAACTTACGAAGTTTTTAAATTTTTTGTTATTGGAACCATTTTATAGTTTAGGGGAAGAAAAAACAAAGCATGAGGCCCACAGGGGGTCTGTCATTCACCCAATGTTGCACAGCCAGTAAGTTTGGGGTTTCCAACCAAGGTGTGTCTGCCTCCGAAGGACCTACACACTAAGCTATATTGCCTCTCCCCAAACACTAAGATAGCTCTGTGTTGCTTCAGAAAACCACAAGAAAGCAAAGAAAAATAAAAACTCTGCCCTTTCACATTCTCGCAGCCTGCCAGGCTCTCTGGGTTTGCTTTGACAGGTTGTCTTCCCTTCAAAATAAAAAGAGAGGCACGTGGATGGAAATAAAGGCCAGCTGTTCGGCGGCGCGAGACACCTGCCCCCATGCCAGCAGAGCCGGCCGATTATTTCAGGAGCCCCGGAGCTGGCAGCTCCAGCCCTGCCTCCACCCACTCTGGATGTGTGAGCTCAGGCTGACATTACCAGAATGCGGGAGGATCTCCCCAAATTGCATGTTTTTATACAGACTTAGGAAAATGTGAGGGATTATGGTAAGAACGTACTGATACCATCATTAATCAACAACCAGGGAGAGAAAAATGAAGGGATAAAAAGCTAGGTTCTTGTATTAGGAAAAGATTTGTGGGAAGAGATCCGAAATAACTGCGAAGCCAGAGAATTTTTTTTCTTTCTTTTTTTTTTTTTTTACAAACACTTTTCCATCCTTAAAGTTTTGAAAGTTAACCAATCAAGGAAGCCCCCAAAGCATTTATTTATTCTTTCATTTATTGGAAAATCACTTTCTGAATGCTGTGTAGGTGACTGGGATGTGAAGAGAAAAACAAAATTTTGTGCAACACACACTTATATATAAAACCTTTAATACTATGTGCTAGGCATGGTTCCAAGCACTTTACATGTATTAACTCACTCAATGCTCACTAAAAAGCCCAAATAGATAGATACTTTTATTACCCCCATTTTGCAAAAGGGGAAACTGAGGAACAGAAAGGCTGGTTATAATATCTTGCCCAAAGTCATGTAGCCTCTGGGATTTTATCCCTGGCCTTTCTGGCTCTCACACTGTGCTCTTTATCACACACTGCCTCTCAGAAGGTCTTGCTCTTCAAGCTCACAAGTCAGCAGGAAAGATGGACTTAGAAATAAATCATTCTGTTTTACACTATGAAGCTTATTTTGATGGGGAGATCCAAGGAGAAACAATTCAGTTCTACTTGGGGAAGTTAGGAAGAACTTCAGTGACAAAGACGCCCCTTAAATGCTTGCATGCATTTATGAGCCAGGTGGACAAGGGCAGGGAAGGGCCCTTAGGTGGAGGGACTGGCTTGAGCAGATGCACAGAGGGGTGAGACAGCCTAAGCTGGTCAGGAAAGCGCCGAGACATGAAGTGTGCAAGGGAGGGCAGCCAGAGATAATGCAAAATGGGTCAAGTGGGCAGAAGAGGGAGGTGCTTGCATTCCAACTAAGGCACTCCTAGGGTTGAGTGTGTGCTTTCTGCAATGACCATATACAAGGGAAAAAGCATTGGCTGCTTTGTACATCTCTCCCCAGCTGTGCCAGTGAAACGTACCTGGCAGCAGTGTGGAAGGCTGGCTGGGAAGGTAGAAAGCAGAGCTATTAGAAGAGAGTCCTTTAGAATCAGACAGCTCTGAGCTTGGATCTCAGCTCTCAGTTCCCACCTGCGTGGTCTTAGGCAACTGACTGAAACTTCCAGAGCCTCAGCTGCTGAATGCACTGTTGCAAAGACTAGGTATGAAAAGTGGTTACTAGCACTGTCACTGGCACACTGTATAGAATTTTGATGCAGGTATTGCGGTACAGTGGGTGAAGGCAGACATGCCACTATTGACCCGTCATGAACAGAGTTGGTTCTCCCTTCCCACAGTGGGGAGGATGTCTGCACTGATTCATCCATGTTCTCACACTGGGCCTTCCCCGAAGACCAAACACAAGGTAATGCTGGAGTGTGTTCAGCAGAGCTCATCAACTTGGCTGATGTGGGAAACCAACTCACGCTCTTGGCTTTATAATCAAGGGCTCTAATCCAGTGATGCTCAAACTTTAATGTGCACACAAATCACTGGGATCTTGTTGAAAGGCAGATTCTGACTCAATGGAACTGGGGCGGAGTCTGAGATTCTGCACTGCCACTATCTCCCCATGCTGCTATTCCAGGGACTGCCATTAGAGTAGTACAGCCTCTGTCCACGGAGATCACCATCATCCTAAAAGCTAAGTTACCCAACCCAAGAGTAAAAATGCACCCCAGTTCCTCTCATTAACTGGCTTATTTACTCATCCTTCCATTCAGTATTTTCTAAGCATCTACTATATTCCAGGTCCTGGGAAAATAAATTAAAAAATATATATATATAGGTATATATATAACATAGGCTCTTTACTCAATCAGTTCACCCTACTATGCAAATGGAGAAAGGAAAGAGAAGGAAACTGGCCATTTGGGTGGTATTTACTTCATATATTTCATCTCACTCTATTCTCCCAACAGTTCTATGAAATCGCAACCATTGGCTCCATGTTGGAGACTAAGAATCTACAGCTCAGAGAGTAAAGATCACTTTCCCCGAATTGATCGGCCACTAAGTTGCTGGCATTGGGATTTGGAGCCACATCTTTTGAATTCCAAGACCCGCTGCCTCGTTAATAGCCATAAGCTGATTGCATTCTGCTTTTATTTACTTTGAGCTTGACTGTGTCTCTTTAGGTTTAGAGAGTGAACTTTCTTCATAAATTTAATTGCTGACATAAAAGAAAAAATCCTGATGTAATTGAACAAAAAGATGTTTACAACCGTCTTTGAGCCATAGAGCTGCCGGCACACAAAATTTATGACAGCGACAAAGGAGAAATAAAAAGAAGGGCAAGACCGAGACAGATGTAACTGTGGAAATGCCATGGTAATATATGGGTTGACATCCTGACACTTGTACACTCAGTTGGGTAACTTTTGGGAGGCCATTTAACCAGCTAATGAAGATTTACTTAATAAACTCTCAAACTTGCCAGACCTAGGACTCCTAAAAACAATCCTATAAATTACAAAGATGGTGGCGTGTTAAAGAATCATTGCAGCTGCTTAGGGATGGAATGCAATTGCCAGAGTTGTAAAGGTCATCGTCCGAGAATCTTGCAGCAGTCCCTGGACGACTGGAGAACCTTTCAAAGGAGCTGCTCTGATGTTTGCACCCAATCCAGATAAATGCATACAGATGTTCCTTGAACTTGATCAACTCACTTCTCAGCATGAATGCAAAATTGATTGGGCCAAATCAGAGCTCGTGCCAGTGAAGGCTGGCTGCATACAGAAATAAAATCAGCCACCTCCCATTTACTTAGAAGTCTCCGGCTTAAAATACACTGGAGGAAAATGTGCGCTTCACTTTAGAAGCAAGAGCCAAATTGCACAGTGACAAAATTATTCCCATCATCATGACAGCCTCAGCCAATCGTTCCCTTTTTTAATGTGCTGAAAGGAGGCAAGTTGGCATCATTAAAAGTATTTTTTTTTTCCAAAAATACACCATGAAATATGGAGAAACTAGAAACAGAAGCAGGGGGCCCACGCTAAAATCTAATTCTGAGACTGGACTGTTGCATGTTGTCTGTTCTAGATGTGCTATGAAGGAAAGGGGTTGAGTTTATTGTCGTCTGCTTCCTTTGATGGCCTTAGGTCGGCATGAATGTGGACCTTGTTCCTTTAATTCAGCTCCCATTTTTCAAGCATTGCCCCTTTCACTGAATGACTATCCCCAATCATCTTTTATCTTCTCCCTTCCTGGATGAGCTTCGACTGTGTCATGTCTTTTGGATTTGGTCTTTCTTAAGTGCTTAGTCAAGGAGATAACTGATGTTGGTTTCATTCCCTCTTCCCAAATTAATCCAATGTTCCCTTCATCCTTTCTCCTGTCTTTTATTACCAGATGAAGTTCTAGAAGCCAATCCAGGACGTTCTGATATGAAAACTGTCTAAAATGAAAAGGTGAGCCCTATAGCTAGCTCCCAGCCAGCCTGTCTGAGGGATCACCGTTTGTAAATTATGATGTGACACTTCTTAACACGCATTTTTGTCCTTCAACTTCTTCCTCTGGATGAAGTTTGTTTTGTTTTCGTTTTTGTTTTTTTTTTTTTGTGGCTCAGCCCCAGCAAGCTGGTGAGCTCCTCACTCAGTCTCAGCAATTCTGATCCAAATGTCTTATGCCCTTTAGTATCTGTTTCAGATTACCGCCCTCACCACTGAGAGCTGGAAGCACGCATTCTTTTTTTTTTTTTTTTCCCTGTGTGGAACTGCATTTTGTTCTTTTTTTGAACTTCATCCTAGGAAATTAGACTTTGTGGTCTTTGGTTGTTTCTAGTACGTGACTAAGATTTCCTTTCCAGCACTGTGAGTTAATATCCCTTTCCGGGATATGACTTAAGGAGAAATGGAGGAAATTCTTCAAGAATTTGAATATTCTGTAAGACTATGTCCCAGTTTTACTTCAGAGGGCGGCAGTCACCATTGATTTGAAGGATGAAAGTTGCACAGAAGAAGGGGCAGCATGTTATTCAAATCAAAGCCCAGTAATTCAGGGATGATCAAAGGTTTCATCTTACATGTCAAGCCAAATCAATTGGTAGTGTTGTCTGGCATGCTGTGGTGAGAAAGATTCCGACGCTAGGTTCAGACTGGATGAGAAAATGTGATGTGAGTGATCAGTAATGTCTGCCATGGCTTGACGTGGAGGTCTGGGAGAACATCTATTCACGTTTAACAATGCTAACTCTGGCATAAAGTAATCCGCACTTTTACTGGTGTATCTCCCAGATAACATTTACAAAGAAGTTTCAAGAAAAAGTCAAAATTCCTGGGGCAAAGTATCAAGTGATGTTCCCCCAAAGTAGTCACTTATGTGAAAAGGTCTTATTACACATGCCAATGCTGACGAGTGATTGCCAGAACTGCTGTGTTAAGCTCCATGATTGATTAGTAATGTCTGCCACAGATGATGGTGTGGACATGGTGCCACATGTACGTGGTATGTGCTGTCCTGGCTTAGTTCGATATGCCATTTACTATCCTGGGAGGAAATAAAGCAATGAGGCCTTTGAAAGCATCCCACAGAGTCAGGGCAAGGGCTAATCTCACATATGTTACAGGAGAAGCAGAATAAATTGAATATGGCAAAATGTTAACAACCCTGCACCCACGATTTAGAGAATAGACTTTCTTCCAACACACATGGAATATTTACAAAAAGTGACCACATATTTGCCATAAAGCAAGCATCAATAGCATTTAGACAACATTTTAAAACCACATAGGAAAATAAAAGTAAAACCCCTGCTATGGTTTGAATGTTTGCATCCCCTCTAAAATTCATAGGGTGAAACCTAATCCCTAACGGGATAATGTTGGGAGGCGGGGCCTTTAAGTGCTAATTAAGGCTCTGTCCTCAAGAGTGAATTAATGCTATCATGAAAGGCTAAGTTCAGCCCCCTTTTGCCTCTTTTCTCTTCTGCTCCGTTGCCGCATGAGAAAACAACATTTTTCCCTTCCGGAGCCACAAAAAACAATCGTGAGTCAACACCTCTTGTATTATCCTGGATAGAGCTGGAGCCCATTCTACTAAGTGAAGTATCCCAAGAATGGAAAAACAAGCACCACATGTACTCACCATCAAGTTGGTATTAACTGATCAACACTCATGTGCACATATAATAGTAACATTCATTGTGTGTCAGGCAGGCGGGAGGGGGGAGGAGGGGACAGGTATATTCACACCTAATGGGTGCGGTGCACACCGTCTGGGGGATGGACACACTTGAAGCTCTGACTCGGTGCAAAGGCAATACATGTAACCTAAACATTTGTTCCCCTGTAATATGCTGAAATTTAAAAAAAGATTTTAAAGGATCTCATTTTGGGTGCAACTTACAATAGATGGTGTCTTAGTTTTAATGAAATTTGTAGCAAATGTGATGTTCACCCTTTTGGATCTAACAAGTTGATTCCTAGACATATTTCTGGAGAAACTCACATTGATACACAAAGATATATATAATGCTGTTAATTGTAAAATTTGTTTTCTTTGAAAAGTTTTATTCTAAGAAGCTAAAAAGAGTTGGTTTCTTTAAGGCTTCTCTCAGTAAGAACACTGTTGCCTAGACACAAGGAAAAATCTATTACTCCCATAAGAATTAGTCTAGGAAAGTTGCTTAATTTCAAGACTCAATGATGACCTCAAGAACCCAGATTCTTTTCTGTTTCTCTACTTTGCACAATTGCCTTTATGATCCCTTTTCTTTCACTTGTTCACTTTCTGACCTCAACTGTCCCTACCTTAATGACAACATCCAGGGGTTTTAAAGAAACTCTTTATCCCTGCTATTTCTTTTTGTTTCAACTTTTTATTTTGAAGTAATTATAAACTCACGGGAAGTTTCAACGATAGTACCAAGACATCCTGTATACTGATCACCCAGTTTCTCTCAGTGGTTATAGCTTCCACAACTTTGATACGTATCAAAACCAGAAAACTGACATCGGTCCATGTGTATGATTTTGTCATTTTTTATCTCATGTGTACATTCAACCACCATCACGATCATTTAAAAATCAAGATAGAGAACTATTCCATCATCACCAAGATTTGTCTCATGACAGCCCTGTATAGTCTGAATTGTCTCCCTAACTCCAAACATCTCTAACCCTTCAGAGCCACTATTTTGTTTTCCAACCATAGAATCATATTCAATTGTAAAACACAGCAACTTACTTTGCAAAGCATTAAAAATTAAGATGGAAAGATGGATGGATGGAGCAATAAGACAAATGTAACAATATATTATTTATAGAATCTAGGTGGAGGGTATATGGTTGTTCAATGCACAACTCTTTAAATTTGTATGTTTGTAAATTTTCATGAATATAGTATGTTGGGACAAAATCAACCTCAATGTCCACCAGTAGGGAAATAGTTAAGCAAATTACAGTATATTTCTGTAAAGGATTACTCTACAGAATTTAAGATGAAGGAACTAGATCTGCATGTAAAACTATGGATACATCTCAAAAATATTGCATAAAAAGGTACCTTTCAGAATAATGCATACGATGCAATTTAAGATAACACACAAACTATCAAAAGGGTAGCCACTACTTTTAAGATTTTTTTCTACTTATTTTCATAATTGATTATACAGTAACATCATGTATAACATTTGGGTATTGTTGAGTTCATGGGTGCATGCTACATTCTTTTTTCTTTTTATGTTTGGAGAGCTTTAATTATTGGCGAAAACTTAAAAAAAGACATGCCACATAGGTCTGCATACAGTAGAAAATACTGGCTCAAAATTATACGTTAGAAAGGTGTGAGTCACCTTACACACATTCCTTTTATATTAATGGTCTCTCAAATTACGGGACACATTTGCCAATTACTTTACTTTGAAGAACAAGGCACTTCTGGGAGAAAACACATTATTCTGAAACGACCTCAATCAATGCTAGCTTGGGATGTTATAGAGGTCCCACCGACAGCACAGTAAACAAGGAAGCAAGTATATTTAACACACTTTTAGTAATTATTCCTGGGAGTATGGCCTTACCCCTGCAAGTGTCAGTTATCATTATAAATAAAACCTGTAAAGCTACTTGAAAATCAAACAGACTAAGAGCTTGTATTGTGCAGTCAACAGACACACACAGATGTTGTAAAAATTTGTTTGTGTTCCTCTTTTCACAAAACTTAACATTGTGTTACCACCAGGCAAGATAAATGAGTTTTGATTTTTGGAGGACCTAGAAATATTCTATTTCTTCATCTGGGGTGGTTATGACAAAAGGGTTCACTTTATAATTATCCACTGAGCCATTCACATGTTTTATGTGTGTCTTACTATGTTTTATGGATATCTCCATATTTTGTTATTTTTCACAATAAAAGGAAAGGTGTCCTAAAGTTGGGGAAGTGAGTACTGGTGGCTTGGAATATGATTTCTAGTGAACCCCCAAATTGCTGAATACCAAATACTTTGGGTGGCAGTGAAACTGGCATGCTCAGGAAAATTATGCAGTGACTCCAAAGTCAGAGAAAACCATGTAGTCATGGCAGAGAAAATCATGTAGAAAATCCATGTGATAAGTTTGAATGAAATTCTTTCCTGAAATGCAAGTAAAATAGAATCTTTACATCCACACTATAATTCTATAGGTAATATAAAATGTAAATGCAACCACATAACAAACTCATTATCATCATTAAATATGAGACAGTGTTATCTATATGACCCAACTGCATGAATTGTAATTTGGATAAAAAAAATTTGGAGAGTGGAGAATCTTTTCATTGAGAAAATGGTGATTACCGTGTATCTGGGGCCACCTTTTGTACAAGTATATACAGTTTTCCAAAATTATAAAAGCTACAGGTTACGATCTTTGTTTCTTAAATGGTGTATCTCATAAACTTTTTTTTTTTAAAGTCATATCTTGAAAGATCTTTACAAATCATCCATTTTTTCCCCTGCTCCCTTATGTAGAGCAACGGAAGAGGGAAGAGTTTGATGTCCCTGAAGGAAAGATTACCCCCCAAAGACTTGGAGATAAAAAATATAATAGAGTTGTCAAAAAGATTTCACTCTCCCCATGCATGGTCTTGATAGGTATTTGTCAAGTCCTGTCAGAATGCCTTGTCATTCTAATGCTTTGCTTTTCCCCGAAAAAGAAGATGCTGCCAGCACTAAGGCACAAGAGCAATGACTATATGAAATCTGCACATTCTTAAATTATTATGCAAGAGGGCAATATGACAGGATAAATCAGTTGAACAGGAAAAATCTAATGTTTGATGAGGAAATACTTATTGTGGGTCACTGTTGCATCATTTCAGAATAATGAGGCAGGGACAGAGAAAGGTGTAAGTGAATTCACCTTATGGAACATGAAATTTTGAAAACATATTTATAATTCATGCAATGTCAAAGCATTTTAAGTCTTGGAACAGTTATAAACTATCTTATTTCACACGATGCCTTTGAAGACCAATAGGAGCAAAAACAACAACAAAAAACCATCACTGAGTTCACAAAACAATGTTTAGATAGGAGTGTTGTCTATTTGCTATTACAAATACAGCTTATACTAAATATAAATTGAGTATCCTGATGGTGTATTTGAATAGCCTATTGTTAGGCTACTCTGAAGTGATATCCAGAGAAAATTTCCTTCTGGGACTGATTATATGAAACTGATGCCTTCCTATAGGACATTCAGTCACAAGGTGTGAAAGTGATGTGCCATCTCCCTGAGGCATCTACAAGGTTAATCGTGGGTATCATGGAAGCTCCTTGTCAAAGCTCTGCTTTACATGCTATCCGCATGCATAGAACCTTCTGAAGACCACAGTCACACAAGACACTGAAAGAACCACAGGTGAGCCCCAGTTTAAGGAGAGATGTCTGACAGTAAGTAGCTTGGGGCTCCAAGAAGTCCAAAGACTAGATTGTTAGGAAGCAGTGCCTAATATATAGCAGGTAGTCAATAAATATCTGTTGAACGAATGAAGTAGATTAGAGGGATGTGTAGGAATGGGACATCCAAGGTCAGAAATACATACACATCCAAGTATGCAGGGACTCGGTGGGCTTCTAGGGATTGGTAAAATTCAAGAGGTCTTTCCACTCGCTTTGGAGAAGAGGAAGAAGACGACTAGTTCAGCCGAGAACAATGATGAAATGAGGCTATGACTAGTACCAGGAGGTGGAATTTTCCAACACAAGCCCTTTACCCTTTGGATTAAAAAAATCTCAGTGGGTTCTCACTTTCCACAGGACAAAGTCCAAATCTTTACTATGACTGTCTTTGGCTAACTTCTTCCAGCAGCAGATTTTAATACAAGAATTTTAGTGCCTCTCATTGATTAAGGAAGTGCTTCCAGGAGAATGGCTAGAGGAGGTGGTAAGGAAGAATGGGATTTCAGGCCACGTCCTATGCTCAGCCTGACCCCGAGAGGTCCAGTGGAGCATAAATTGCACCGGAATTTGTTATGTGTCAAGACAAGGAAAGCAGGGGCTGTGCTCCCCACAATGGGCCACCCCAGGGGATGTCAACTCAGTTCTCAGTATAGCTGAGGCGGCTCCAATAGCCCAAGAGCAATCCTTTGAAGGAGGTCACAAGTGCCAGCCACAGGCAGCAAAGCACACAGAAGCTGGTGGACATGTGCACAGAACTATCAGAACGGACTGGGGAGGGGGGCAAAATATATGTCTGCTACAACACTGACTTACAAAGCAGCATGATCTAGCCCATCGACCTCTCCCATCCTCATCTCTCCCCAGGTTTCCCACATTAGCCAGCGTTCTCCCGAGAAATAAAATCAGTATCCTACCTACATCTATATAAAGGGCTGGGGAGATATTAAGTATAAGGAACTGGTGCACATGACTGCGGAGGCTGAGAAGTTCCGTGATCTGCCATCTGCAAGCTGGAGACGCAGGAGAGCTAGTGGTGTGAGTTACAGTTCAAGAGCAGGAGAAAACAGGTGTCTCCGCTCCAAAACAGTCAGGCAAAGAGAAAGAATTCGTCCACTTCTCCCTTTTTGTCCTATTCAGGCCTACGCCTGACTGGATGAGACCCACCCACATTGGGGAGGGCAGTATCATGTATTCATCCCAATAGTAATCTCATCTAGAAACACCTTCACAGCCATAACCAGAATATTTAACCAAGTATCTCCACACCCTGTGGCCCAGTCAATATGACACATAAAACCATGACACTCCCTCCGACTCTACTTCAGCCGCACAGGCTCAGTGCGTGGAGTATGGATGTGTAGATGGAGCTTAGCCGAGAAGGAAGAATGGGATTCTGGCCAGGAGGGTTTAAATGCTGAATTCCGAAAGTTGTGCCCTAGAAACGCTATAATGACTTCATTCCAAAAAAAAAAAAAAAAAAGTTAACTTTTGTTTTGGGTTCATTATTATTTTCTTTTTTTAGTGAGTCTTGTTTTTAAAGCACAGACTATAGACTGGCATTTTATTTTACTGAGCTTCAGAAAAATCAGACGGCAAAGACAGAGGCCCTTTTGCTCTACCACGTGCGTTCTCAAAGGACGCTGTATCATCCTCAGGGAGGTGAAAACTGTGGGTTCTTTTGGGGGGAAGGGTGCAAACAATCTTACTCTTTTCATGTATAAATCACAGATATATTGTACATAAACAGATCTGTATCTATGGTATTGAAATTTCACAGGGGGATAATTAGGAACAAATGTCTAAAATAGCTCTCGAGAGAGAGGAACACAAATAATAATTTTAAAAAGGTTGAGAAAGTTCTAAAAACGAGATATCCGAAGCTAAAAAGGAGCACCTCCTCCATCTAGTATCTTACGACAGACACCTGAAAGACCCAGATGTTCAGAACTGCCTGAATGTCACACAGGGAGTTGGTGAAAGAGCCTGGCACAGCCCAGGGATATTTGGCCCTAGACCAATGTATGTGCCACATTTTTCACAAAACATTCACGCATCTGTGAACAGAGTCCACCACCTTCCCCGTAGAGATAACACTTTGGAAAAAAAAAGTGAATGATCTATGTGGTCAAATTACACACCTTTCAGATCCCCTGGAAGAGATACGATGTCCCACCCTCTCAGTGGTATGACAGGCAAGAGTCAGAACACCCCGAGAGGCTGCGACATCAGCGCAAACGTGTCAGGAACAACCGGAGTGCAGAACTTACTTAGGGAAGGGGGCAGGGAAGTATGAGATAGGAGATAGGCATTCTGACTCCTCCAACATTCTCACATCTAAAGTTGACTCTTTCTATTGCTGTTTAAAATCCATCCAGAAAACTGAGGTAGAATAGAGACCGTGAAAAAAGACTGATGTGGATTGATACGGAAGATTTAATTTATTATCTCATGATTCAGTGACATTAGACTCAACTATGTGGCTGTCAGCTTTACAATTTTCCCTAGGTATGTCTTATTCATTCATTCACTCAGTCATTTACTGAACACCTACTATGTGCCTGGCATCGTCCTGGACACTAACGTTAGCAGTGGGAAATCATGAACATACAGTAGCAAGACTCAGATTTGGCTCTAACCCCAGGCAAGTTTAAAATTTCACAGTGGAGCTTAGTAAGATAGGTAGACAAACCTGTGTTTTAATTAAATTACCCTCTGTTCCATGGCTAGCCCAGGAGGAGTATATTTTCTGACTATGTGTGGGGGAGTGGGCTGTGTCATATCCACGCACTCCCCTCTCTTCTGGCAGGCTTCTTAATCCGTGTTTGAGGGCAGTCAGGACTAAATGAAATTATGGGTGAAAAAATGGAAAATGCAAAAAAAAAAAAAGTTTTAATTGGCTTACTCTGATCTCCCTGCTGCGATTGTATCACCAAGTTGGCAGCTTGTCACTTGCGGTTGCTAGGCAACCCTGAGTGGTAAGGCGAACGTGTCAGCCTGTGTTTTCCATCTTGTTGTCTGACTCTCCTGGTGTCTGGGGCTGAAGTCTGGTTCTACCTGACCCTCGACAGGGGTCTGGGATGCTTCGCGCAGCCCCAAGGATTAAGTCTCTGACCTACTGCTGGAAGCTGTCTTACCGGGAAGTAATTGATGAAACTTCAGCCCTTACTCAACAACTTAGCACTCTAGCTGTGACCTTGCTGGAAAGACCCCCAAGGACCCTGGTCCAGGTCTTCTGAGCCCCTCAGTTGCATCAGCAGAACAGGTGCGAGGGCGGAGACAGGAGAAGCAGAGTGTCTGCATGCGCCTTCCCGGCTGTGCTACACATACTTGGGAGGCCATCTTTAACATTCACACTCACGGAGCCCACAGAATATGAGCTTTGCAGTCGGAACTCAGTCTGTCACATACAAGCCATGTGACCTTAAGGAATGTCCTTAGCCCCTCTCTGCCTCCATTTCCTCATCTCTAAAGTGGAGATAACACTAATTCTATCCTAGGTGCTGTTGAGCTTCTACTAGAAAAATGCCATGTAAAATATTCATTGCGATGCCTGGCACAGAGTTAGGGCTCCACATTTTAGTAATTGTTATCCAGGCATCCATGAAACACTGTGAAGCATTCCCAGAGTCCTGGAGGTGGAAAAGAAGTTAGCTAGCAACCGCTGACTCGCTTCATTCCTCGAGTCAGGAATCTGAGACTCAGAGAGTCAGAATGTTGTGCCCAAAGCCATGGCACTGGTTCTGAAACCAGGGGCTCAGGTGCCACCGTGACACTTTACCAGGATAGGGTACAAAAAAGAGCGCTCCTGCGCTGAACATGTCTTGCAGGCAATGGGTGCCAGCATGTATACCGGGTAATCAGAGGAGCACTCCGTGGCCACAAGCTACCCGGAAAACAGCCTGTCCCTTCTGAGCAAGTATCATTGCTTCAGGCAGGCCTGTGTCCCATAGAAGATGTCTAGCTATTTCACTGGTGGCTCATAGCGTAAGTTGTCACCTTCAGAAGTCAATCCACCCTCTTCACCATGGCATCTGAGACTTTTCTTGGCCTGGCTACTGCTCCCACTTGAATCCAATTCCTCCCCTCTCCCCACTGAGCTTCCCACTGATCCTCAGACATGCCACAGAGGTTCCTGCCTCAGGGCCTTTGCACGAGCTACTCCCTTCGCTTGGAACATGGAAGTCAACGTGGCTCCCTCCTTCACTTGCTTGAAAAAGTTTATCTCCTCATTGAGGCCTCTCATGATCCTCCTACTTAATATTGCCACCCCTCCCTGAAGCACTCTTTCACCCCTGTCCTTACCTTTCCTTTGTGAAACCAGTCACCACCTGACACATTACCTGTGTGACTGTTTGTGTGTTGTCTGTGCCCAGCGTCCCCTCCCCACTACACTGTAAGCTCCGTGAGCGAACAGATTTTTGTCTTTGGTTCATTGCTGTATTCCCAGTGCCTAGAACTGTGCCTGGCACACATTAGGTGCTTGATAAACATTTACTGACTATGTAAGAAACCTGTGTCTATGAGATTCTCTCTGCCCTGCCCTTCCCTACGTTTGCTCTCCTAACTCCTCCTCTCCCTTCCTGATGTAGCTAGGAGCATCGCGTCCTTTGAGAAGTGTGTTCTCACCTTCTCAGACTAGAGTGGGGATCTTGCCATGTGAGTCCATAGAATCCTGCACTTCCTTCCAGAAGAGCAGCCATCAGATTGTTACAACCACCTACTTACCTGGTGTTGCGCCAGAAATTTGGCCCGTTCTACAATGAGAGAAGCTATTAAAAAAAAAGGAATTGTCCTTTGACTAACTCTTGTGAATGGTTTTCAGGGATCGAGCTTTTCTGCCTCCGAACGCTGCCCCAAGCCCAAAGCCTCACACCCAGTCTTTCCCTCCAGATGGAGCCATTAGAGGGCAGGACCCACATGTCATCCGTCTTTATATTCCCGACATACGGCATCACTCCTGACACAGTGTAAGTGCACAATGCTGTTGCTCAAATAACAACCGTTGGTGTCGACTAGGTGCTCACTCTGAGCCATGAATTGGTCCATCAGAGTTTGTCAACCTTGGCACTCCTGACATTTGCAACAGAACAACTCTTTGCTGGGGGGGGGGGGTAGAGTGGGGGGCGGGGCCTGCCCTGTGCTTTGTAGAATGTTGAGCACCATCCACTCATATGCCGACTGTACACCAAGACATCTTCAGACATTAACAAATGTCCCCAAGACTCAAACTGCCCCAGTTCAGAACCATTGGTCTAAGTGTTTATTGTGGATTAATCCAATACAGCAATGTTATGAGGGGGTTATTAAATCTGTTGTTAAATCTGTATCATAGATGAGCCAAGTAAGGCTCAAAGAGGTTAGGCAACTTGCTGAAAGTCACACAGCCAGGAAGTAGCAGGTATGAACTGGGCAGTCTGGCTCCCAAGTTCAGACAATTCACCACCTATAGATTAAGGCTGGGAGCTGGGTGAGGAATGGAGATGAAGACATGGGGCTGATGGGTATTGAGTGTTTATTACATCTGGGCACTATTCTAAGCCCTTAGGTGAATTACGTTATTTAATTCCATCTAGCCTTTAACACAGTCATTGTTATTGCTAATGTTGTGCAGAAGAGGAAACTGAGGCACAGAATGCATCCAGCAAATTAGAGGCTGAGCAGCCGGGATTCAGGGCCAGGCAGTCAGACTCTAAAGCTCATGGTGGCGGGAGGTGGGCCAATTCCTACTCTGCTCCCAGTCTGTGCAAAGTCACGCTGCCCTTCACTCGGGCTCCCCTGCCAGGAAAGCCTCGGCACTGTCTCCACGTTCCCTGGAAAACAGCTTCCCTGCTACTCACACTCAACGTGCCCGATTCCCGGGGGCACCAAGCCCCGAGGGTCACAAACAGCACTTTCATGGTCCAAGCACTCTTATACACAAAGCCAGCTGCATGGGACAAAGTGCCAGAGGCTTCCCCAGGGCTGTGACTTCCAAAGCAGAGTCACTCTTTGTTTTCAACCAACCCAGGCTTAAGAGAAATGCACGAGGAGAGCCTAGAGGGGAGATCTTAGAGGTGTTTTCAGAGCATTATGGAAGTCTCCTCCTACAAGAAAATAAAGAACAACGAGGCACTTTTCCCAATTCCCTCCCTTATGGTAGTTGTTTCCGAGGCATCTCCTGACATGATTGCCCAGTGTTTAAAATAATGATCAGATCATTTTCCCAGAGCCGTTTCATCCACTGAGCCCAATAGGATTATTGAGAAATTGCAAGGTCTTGTAGAAAGTATCTCTTCTGACCTTGAGCATTGTTAGTCGGGTGACTCACAGGAAACAAGATCCCCTTTCGTTGTTAGAGATGACAGTTCTGCAGTCTCTTCCCCAAACAGGGTGACCCCAAGGTGGCAGGAAGAACCACTCTGAATGGACAATAATTTGTCACCTGTGCACCCAGACACAACTGCCCACTGTGCCCACAGGAGCGGGAGGCATGGTATGTGACAGTCCCTGCCACTGTCTCCACAGTGGAGCAACATCAGCTTCTCTTAAGCAACACTCTCAGCTCCGGCAAGATGCAGAGAAAAAGGTTATAATAGAGTACGATCAATTCTTCTTTTAAAGACATTTTTTTTTCTTAAAAACACAGTTTGCTAAGCAGATGAGAATAGTGCAAACCATATGATAAAAGAAGAATGAGGGAAGATTTGCACTTCAGATATTAAAATGTATGCTTAAGCTATAATCATCATATTAATAATTATGTGTGGGCAAGAATTGGCAAAATGATCAAGGAATCAAAATATACAGCTCCAAAACAAATAGCATTCTCTTTCTCTTTCTCTCCCTCTCCCTCCTTCCTGCTACACACACACACACACACACACACACACGTGTACACAATAAACTTGACATTGTACATCAGTAGGGAGAGGAAGGTTCATCATTGTACACTCAGGAAAACAGAAACCACTCTAGGTATATTTCAAACAGAGGGTAATTTAAAATAGGGAACTGATTACAAATCTATAGAAAAACCAGAGGAACAAAGGGGAAGAAGTTGTGTTGTCCAGGGATTAACTCCTGTAGGAAGCCACTGCCTCCTCTAGGCTGAAAGAATTAAAATAGGTATTATCAGGAAGCTAGGAGTTCGCATTCCTGCTGATACTGTTGCCAGAAGCAAAAAAACAGCTTTTACATTTTCCCCGCCTGTTAATCCCATGCAACTGCCTCCACTGGCAGAACCCAACACCCAGATGCCCAGGAACTCTGGGCAACGCAGTTTTCAGGCTCTGGGCTGTGGCAGTAGGGGGGAGTTTATATAAGGGCAAGTATAGGGCTGAGATGCAACAGACAGTATCTGGCAAAGAGAATTTATTCGATAATGCCACACAAAGCAGGCAGTTAGCAACTGAGCAAAAACAAACATTTTCACTTCATGCTGTAAAGCAAAATAAATTCGAGGTTGTATTAAGGGTTAAACACACACATAAATATTCAAAGAGAGAAAAGCAAAAGAAAACAAAACAGAAGAAAATGAGAAAAATTTTATGATTTAAGGGGGACAGGGAACTTTGATATTGAAGCCGTGAAAGAGTTACAAAAGAAAAAAATTCACAAATTGGAATCAAGTAATTTCTAATGGTGAAAGAGATGATTAGGAACCAAAGAAAGGCATACTGTAAATATATATGTACACACACACACACACACACACACACACGCTTAAAATCTAACAGATTATCAAGTAAAGACGAAACTGTACACACTGAATTTCTCAACAATTTCACTGTAGAAACACGTGCATATGATGGAATACTATAATATTAAGTCAGGAAACAGGATAAATGTTAGTATACACATTAACATGGATGAATCTCGGTAACAATTTTAGGTGAAATAAGCCACAGAAGAATATTTACAGTGTGATTCCATTTATATGAAGTTCAAAAACAGGTAAGACAAACTTCGGTGTTTAGGGATGCATGGATGGGTGGTAAAACTATACAAGAAATCAAGAAACGAATGACCACAAATGTCTAAATTGTGCTTACCTCACAACAAAATAAGAGGGACACCCAAGACACTTGTAAGGTAAAGAAATGTTCTATCTTATAAGCTGGATGGTGGATAAATTAGTATTTACTGTCTTATTATTATTTAAATTCTACATACACATACTTCTAATATATGTCACAATAAAACTGAAAAAAAAACAAAGAATAATTCAAACCATGAGATAGTATGAATGAATAGTCAACAATATGCTAGCTCAAAGAAATGTAAATTTAAATAATGAAATAGTAATTATTTAACAATCAAATTAACAAGGATTCCAAATCTCATAATTGTCATTGTTAGCATGAGTGTAATGAAAAATCCTATTCTCTTGGTCCAAGTACAACCTGGTTTCAAACATTTCAGGAAAGCCATCTGCCAACGTAGATCAGGAGATTTTTAAAAATGTCCATGCCTTAGGGAAATGGCTTGAAACTCAGATCAGGTTTTTACATATGAAATCATGGTCATTTTAGTGTTTTTCTAGTGGTGAGAAATTTAGAAACATTATGCGAGTAAGCAAATCGTGATAGATATAATGAAACATTACACAACATTTAATGATGATTACAAAGAGATTGTCATTATCATGGGAAATGCTTATGTCATATTATTTAGTGAGAAAAGGCAAACTACAAAACCTTATACCCAATATGATCTCACCTATTTACAAAAAAAAAAACAAAACAAAACCCAGAAAAACAATACTAGAAGGGAATACAACAAAATATCAACAGCCATTGTATTTGGGTGCTGAGAGTATGGAATACTTGTTTTTCTTCATTTTTTCTATATTTTGCAATTTCCTAAAATGAGCAGTTATTACTTTTATGGTAGGGCGGGAAGGGTGTGGAAACTTAATAAAAAAATAAAAGTCCAATTTGACTCACGTTTTCTCTCTGCACAGTTGTGTTACGTTACACTTCAGCCTTTAGCCTGGCATTATTCCAAGGACACTCTCTCGCAGCAAGGAGATGAGAGGTTCAGTCCCTTCCAACGATCATTCTTCATTTCTACCTTGACTTACACAGTGATAGAGAAAGCGCAACTAATACTCACTGCGTGTCATCTTGGGTACCATGTTATTCCTGTATGCTATCCCCATGAGATACAAAATATCACCCCCATCTTAACGTTGGAGAAACCAAGACCCAGCGGGCATAAGGCACTTGAGCGCGCACAGCCAGTAAATGACCAGGAGGTATGTCTAATTCCTAAGTTGTTTATCTAAACTCCCTTCCTTCCCATATGGTGGAGCCACTGAGCCAAGTGTCCTGTCACAGCCCTAATAACTTGGCTCAGAAACCAGTCAGTTGTCCTGGGCTGAAACACTGCCTCCACTTCCTACCTTTGGAACTTTGGGTAATTTTTTTTTTAAACTTCTCTGTCCCTCAGTTTCTGCATCAGTTTGGGAATAATAACAGTGTCTTCCTCACAAGACACGATGCATATGAAATGCCTATAAGAGTTTCTGGCCTTCAATAAAATTCAGCCAACATTGTTATATCTAATGGGTTCTGAGCAAATGACGGAGACTGGCTTGAGGTCATTTACACTCTTGCTCGTCCAATGTCACCAATGGAATGTCATCAGAGATTATCTGGTCCAAGACACAGTTTCACAGATGGGAACACTGCAGTGCAAAAAGATGAAGTAAGAAACCCAGACCACCCCATGGTAAGTGATCAGGGGTCATCCTATTAGTGTGTGTCATTTCCATCACTGGGTACAGCGTTTCCCTGCCCTCTGTGACCAACAGCAGGGAGGACAAGACAACAACCTTGCTAAAAGAGTTATTTCTTTATGCACATTCTATTCTCTATGGACATGTTGTCATTTGATCTCTCAACAACCCTGGGAGGTGGGCAAGGCAGGTACTGCCAATGAGGAAATGCCTGGGGAAAGTTCAGCTGGTTTCTCCTTGGTCCCACAGGGAGCTGAGACAGGACCACTGGAGCTCTTTGCACGACACTGTGCTGCCTCAGAGAGCTTGGTGTCTTTGCTGCATTAGACAACCTGTCTCTTATGAGCAGGAAACAAATTGGGATGGTGGATATTCTCACCCTGCTTTCTCTCTTAAACCCCAGGCTACCAGGTATTATTCACGGGCATCTCAGGGGCAGGGAAGCAGCTTCCTTCAGCCTGGGCAACACAGTGAGACCCTGTCTCAAAAAAAGTTCCATTGAGTGAATATTGCCATGATTTATTATGTAAATAATATAATTATTAGTAATGATAATGTAATTATATTGCTAGTGGGGCTGGTCCACCGAATCTCACTCTCAGAGCCCAGGTGGCCATCTGTGGGGGCTGTGACAGCGATTAGGCCAATGGGACAGAAGTGATACCACCCATCTTCCCAACCCATCCCCTGCTGCCTGCAGCCCTGAAGTTAAAATACCTGCCTTACTTACGCATGATGTTAACCTGTGATGCCTTCAGAAACCTGACAGTAACTAGAATCCCTGAGGGCTGCTGGAGGGGGTGTAAATTGATACAGCCTCTTTGGAAAAAGTCTGGCAGTATCTACTAAGGCCAAGCCTACACCTACCTATGAGCCAGCAATTCCACTCCCAGGTATGTAACCAAATGAAAGGAGCGTTTATGTTCATCCAAAGACATAGATGACAAAGTTTATGACTACTTTCTTAATACAGGGAAAATTGCAAACAACCTAAACATTTATCAATAGGAAAGTGGATAAATAAATTATGGCAGTATTCATTCAATGGAATTTTTTCTCAGACAGGTCTCACTATGTTGCCCAGGCTAGTCTTGAACTCCTGGCCTCAAGCAATCCTCCCACCTCAGCCTCTCAAAGTGCTGGGAGTACAGGCATGAGCCACCGTGCCTGGCCACTCAATGGAAATTTATATAGCAGTAAGAGGATGAAATGCTGCTTCATGCAACAGTACGGGTGAATCTCACAAACGTAGTGATGAGAAGAATGAGAAGGAGACAAAAGGAAACACACTGTATGATTCCATTTTTATATAAAGTTCAATAACAGGCAAAACTAATCGATGGCACTAAAAGTTGCATGGTGTATACTGTTGAAAGGAGGCTCATAATGATAACTTGGGGCAGTAAACTTGTATGGTGATAGAAACATTCTGTATCTTGACCTTGAAATAGTGGTTCTATGGCTGTAGCATATGTAAAAATTCATTAAGCTTTACACTTAAGAATTGTGCACTTTGCTCTGTATATATTGTACAAAAAATAATCCTGCTAACTGGATCACTAAGGATTCATTCCAGAGGAACTCAGAATAATCCCTAAGCACAAGCCAGTAAGATAAGGTTATCTTGTCGATCAACCTATGGATCCTATGCATACACCAAGTGGATTCTTCTCTAAGACCCAGTCCCAGGCTGGGATAAGTGTCTCTTTCTCCAAGGTGTCACTGGCATTGTACTCACTGCACTCTGTGTGTGTGTCTGTCTGCCCCACAAGACCGCATGTGTCAAGAGCAAGGCCTATGCATCCTTGCTCTCCCTTCCCCAGCACCTAGCAGACCGCGTGGCTTAGGGTAGACACACGATATCTATTGATGGGACAGATGAAGGAGTGAGCGCACAGAAGAATGAACGAATGTGGCTCAAGCAAATATGATCTGTGATCACCATCTAAAAAGCTGTGGCTGTGCTACGACTTGCGGAAGCTTTCTTTAGGCAGCATGATAGAGACCAGTGGTTCTCACGCTGGGGAAATTTTAGCCTTCCTTCCAGGGGGTATTTGGCAATGCCCAGTGATATTTTTGGTTATCACACCTGGGGATGGGAGGTGATGCTATTGTACTTGGGATGATGCTAAATATCCCACAATGCATGGAAAAGCAGCCCCCTCCTCAATGTGCACGTGTTTGTGTGTGTGTGTGCGCGCGCGCGCACACACACACACACACACACACACACCATCCAACTCAAAGTTCAGAAATCCTGATGTTTGAACCTTGAGTTCAATTGTCAACTATCTACTTACTAGCTGTGTGACTCTGGGTAAGTCATGAAACCTTTCAGAGCTTTCTCCCTTGGATAAGTAGGGCTGATGTCTACCTTAAAAGTAGTTGGGAGGATTAAATGGCCTAAGCTCTGTGAGGTGCCTGGCTCAAAACAGGAGCCCAGTGAGACTTGGTTTCCTTCTCTTCTCCACTCTGTTTCTGATTCTCCTTCCCCAGGGCCACCGATGGGCGGCTTTTAATAGGAGAAACAGCTGTCAAGCATTCTTCTTCCTCTGCTTAAGAAACTCAAGAGCGAGGCTGCCTGTGAAGAATGCATTTTACTCTCCAGGTGCACCAGTGGCTCCTGTTCCTAATGAAATGCATTCTTAAAAGATAAAGTCAACATATTCAGAACTCGGGCCCACGCTGCATCCCAAGGTAATCTGCCATTCTGCCAGTGTTGCAGGTGTCCCATAAGCCTGCCTCTGAAGCACATTTCCTGATTTCCCCCACTTTCCCTCGCTTTTCTCCAAGCATGCACAAACACACTGGGCTCCCCAGAGAGGCAGAGCCGTGTCTCGTACGATACTAGCATGGTGTGTGAGTGGCAGGGACATCGTGAAGGAAGTATCCAGCCTTGTTCTTTGCAAATGCACAGTGGAATTTCCCGCAGGGCTCAGTCTAAGCCTTGCTACTCTTTATCCCACCCCCGCCTTTACGTATTTATGAGAGTGACTGGCCCCCAGGCAATTCAGACTTGGATGCTTGCGTGTACTGATTTAGATGAAGTTTCGCTGTCCTTGGTGCTGAAAAAGTTTCCAAGTGCTCAGGGCTTCGGGGTCACATGCATTTCCATTACTCGTGTTGGCCAAGGAATCTAAGACAGGGCATTAATATATATGTTAACATTATTTTAGCAAATGCTTAATATGGACTATTTGGGAAACACATAGAATGAAAAAAAATAACAAAAATTACTGATATCTACCGAGAGCATGCTACTTTCCAGGCATTGTTACTGACTTTATGTTATGAGGTTTGTGCCCCATTTGTAGTCCCCATTTTCCAGATGAGGAAAACTGCAGCAGCAACAATTCCATTCACCTGAATTTCCAGTAACAACCACATCGACAATGGAAGAGGAACTGGGCTTCCACAAAGGCCAATGCTCATTACTGGCTCTTTCTCCCATCTTTCATAGATACTACTTTTCATAGATACCCAATTTTTATTTCAATTTTTAAGACTCCCCAGTTCAAAGCCCTCCAATGGCTTTCTACGGCATACATACGAGATTTAAATATCTCACGTCAGTTTCCAAAGTCTGCTTGCGTTGGACTGTGCCTACTCGGCCCCCAGCAGTAGGCCCCAGCAGTTCTTCATATTTTAAGAACATGCCTGACCCTCCTTGCCTTGGCACTTGTTCATTTCTGGACTTGGTACACTCTTCAATTAGATCTTCACATTCTTCCCTATCTTCTGATCAGCATAACATCACTTCTTGTTAGAGACTCTTCCACGACACTCTGTATGAAGCCCTCTACTGTGCTCCTCCCTGCTCGCACTGTTCCAACAGACCATTGCATTTTATTTTCTTTATACTTCTTCATCTTGCTGTCTCATGGTTCTAGATAAGTGTCTGACAACAAATGTTTGTTGAATGAATAACTGTGAATATTTTGTATTTACTTCTAGCATCTTTCCCCAAATGCATTTTTTAAATAGGTGGGATGATAACATGCCTGTAATTTTCAATCTTGGCTTTGTCATCTAGTATTATATTTAAACATCTCTCCAGGAAATTAAAAATTCTTTGCAAACACCCTGTTTTATGATTTACCACAGGGAGATAATAACTATTTTAATCATTCATTTTGCTAGATGTTTCGGTTGCTTTTACATTTTTTTAAAATTTGAATTAACACAGCAATAAACATATTTAAGCACAAATATTTTGTCTGTACTCTGGAATGTTCCCTAAAACTGGATTTACTAAGTTAAGAGAGTAAGGTCTTTTTAAGCCACCAGGTATTTTTATCAAATAGCTTGCTTAGAGAATTGTAATAATTTATAAACTTCTAATAGTAAATTATCCAATCCTCATTGGCTTTAATATTTTTTCAGTATTTATCCATTGAATAGGTAAAAACGGTTCATTTTTAAAATGATTTCTTTTTATAACTAATGAAGCTGAATTTTTTTAGTTCACTTTTGACTGATCAATAACAACATCGTATCAACACCCATTTCCATAGGCTTATGAAGAGTTTGGCTATGTGAGAGCTCGGGCCATCAAGTAACTGTGAATTTTCTGCAATGGCAAATAAATAGTCAACAACCTTGTGGAATTACTACATAAGGAGCGCTTGCTTTTCACTTACTTTGGGGAAGGATGAACCTCCTTTATAGTGCAATTTCCAGGAAATGCATCGCACTTTCCTTGTTTTCCACGTAGGATATAATTTCTAGCATCGTTGCTACATCCTCCAAGAGTGAGGCATTTTTAAATCATTGACAGATATTTTGAAGTTTCCACCATGAAGCTTCCATACAGTGGCTCTTATTTTGCACTTTCCTGGACCATACTTCTCAGAACCTATTATTAATTCTGAACATTTCATTTTCCCCTCCCCTAGGAACGGAGTCCACGCATGTGTGAGTATCAGCAAAATAACACCACCTTTCTCTTCTACAGCTTCGGCTAACCTTTAAGCTCATCTTAAAATTTTTCACTAAGTGTCTCCCAGAACTAAGCATTGTACCCAATGATGTCAAATTAGCATGTTATAAGGGGTGCTGCACAAATAGCCAACATTGATTCACAGATGACTTTAAAAATTCAGCGAGCCAAGAATCCCGCATTATTGATTCATGCTAACAAAACGATGAAGCACAGCTAATCTTTACAACACACGCTGGGCAGGATGACATTTACAAATGCAGACAGACGGAAACCAATTGAACATAATTCCTTAAGGATTAAACTGATGGCCGCAATTAGACGTAAAAGGTGAGCAGTAGCACTGCTGGGAATTGAGACCTAGCCTCCTGGGTCCGCGTCCAATTTGCCCTCCTCTTTGGTTAACCATGGTGTCCCACCGTCCCGCTGACTGGCTAGGTGAGTAGAGTTCCCCATAACTACTCAGGTTAAGTAAAGTGGTTTGTAAAGTATGGCATGCCACCACTTCGACTTGTCTCTGTGACTTTCAATAACAACTGCTCTGAAAGGAGGCCGTGCTTAGAATTGTCATAGTTTGATGCTATCACTGTGGAATATCAGATGAGGCCACCAAAGCGTTTGTCGGGACAGAATAGGGATATATCCCTTTGTATCTGATCTTTGTTGGAATGAGACACCATGAGTCTCTGGAAGCTTGGGAATTCTCAGAACCTGATTTTTAATTACTCTCCTCTTTTTAAAGAAACACTTGGGCTTGACTCATAGCTCCTCGTCCTGGGGAACAACGCTGTCTGCCATTTCTGAGTAGTTTCAGGATTAGGCTGATAAACATCACCCAAAGAACAGAAAATCAAGTTGATAACCTTCAAGATAACTCTTATAGTCTTAAAATTCATAATGACTCTGCTTATCAGCAAAGCAGAACCATGATGGGGTGAGATGTATTTTGCAGCCAACAGAAAGCACTTGTGTTGGGAAATTAAATCCTGTCCTTGCCACTTACTTACACAGTGAGGGTTCAATACATGTTATTGTGCCCTAGTTTCCCCATCCTATCTATGTCCAGCAGGGTTATTTTGAGACTCTCTTGGGATGGCTCAGGGAGGCTCCTCTGAAGAGCCCAAAGCATACAGTGCTAAGAAACCGCGGTCCACATTTGATTGTTTCTTGGTGCTCACTCTCTCTTCCTCATCTTTGCACAGCATCCTCATCCTTCCCTACTCTCCACTCCGCACTTGCTTTTTGGAAACCAGCAAGAGCACACCCAAAGGAAAACTCTAGGAGAAGCCAATTTTAGGGACATGCAATTAGCATTTCTATAGTTGTTGTTGAAAGTGAGCAACAAACAAAAACTGTGAATTATACTGAGAAACGAAGGTAAAGTGTTGGTCACATAGAACACAGGCATTGTCCAAAGTGCCTAAAATCTGCTTGACAGGTTCAAACTCAGACTTGCAAGTTTTAAAATTCATAATTACTCAATTTCAAACAGAGAGAGCATTCCCCAACTTTTTAAATATGATCTTCATGGAGTAAATCCCATCTCTTCTCCTGATGGGCTGTGGAATAGCTAACCTATCGAGCCTCAGTTTCCTCATCTGTAAGATGGAGATAATGATGACCACAAGTGTGACTCAAATGATGTCATCAGGATTCACTTCCTCTCCATCTTTCAACCCTAACTTTCACGGTGCAAGCTTCATCCTTATGATCCTGTGTGGCTTCCACATTCCTCAGCCTTGCATGAGGTCAAAGTCTAGGTGAAAAGTGGAAGCCTCCTGAAAAGTCCGGATGCTTTCTGATTGGCCTGGGGAATGTGGGTGTTGATCAACGCCTGAGTGTCTTCTGATGTCGTCCAGTTTTTTTCTTGCACATCTCTAATGATTGTGAACTCATGACTTTATGGAGGAACAGAGTGTAATTTGGGGGTTTTCATAGCTCTGATTTCCTAAGGCCTACATATTCTAATTCTGACCCAAAGTTCTACAAATCAACCATTTCTCTTTCTTTCTCTCTCTCTCCCTCCCCCCCCAATTAATATTCCTTTAAAATGTACTCCTGGTTATCAGACATGTCAGGCACAAAGCCCACAGGTAGTTCGTGAGAAAGTGAGTAAGTTGGAGGTAGATCCAGGTTACTTTAAGCTACTTTGATATTATGCTACCTCCAGTAAAACATGGGGAGGCAGGGGTGGTATTAAATAATAAAACTGAGGAAGATGGACAACAAAACGGTAGAAGTAAACCCAAACAAATGTATTACGGCAATAGACGTAAATCTTTTAAGCTCTTCAATGAAAAGTCAGAAACTCTGAGATTGGGTCAAAAATTAAAATCCTACCTTATGCTATGTGCAGTGCCCAGGACTAAAACAAAATTGCCTATTTGTGTTAAATGCAAAAGAACAGGCAAACCAGTGCCAGTCCAGAGCAAACTGACGTTAAGCTAGGGCCTGCAGTTGAATGTCAGGCACTGTAGAATTCAAGTAAAATATCTCAAAATAGAAGAACAGAATTATTTTATACTGATAAATATGCAGTTCACAAGGCAGATCAGTAGTCTTAAATGTTTACTTGCTAAAATCATTAAATACCTAGAGCTAAAATTACTAGCAATACAAGAGACAAATGACATATAAACATATTGGTGGTAAGGGATTTTAACACTCAGAGTTTTTGACAAGGTAGACAAAAATAAATAAGGCTATAAGGGATCTGCATAATTTAATTAATATCAAGAAGATAATGGAACTTCCTTTAGGAGTTGAATTAACACAATTTCCAAAGTTTCTATCATATTAGGCCACACACTCAAAACAACAAAATCCAGTAAGTGGTGGTTCAGGTCACATTTTCTTGGCATATATAGAAAATACTAATTAGAAGAACATACAGGAAATATACATAAAATAATATTCTCTGGGCATAAATAATAGAAAATACCCTTTAAAATCTAATAAGCTAACAAAAATATCTAAACTATAAAAAAAAAAAAAGCTAAAAGAAACCCAAGTCTTTACAGATCAAAACGTCTTTCTCCTAAATATCATGTTAGTCAAAGAGGAAATTAAAATATTGGTTATAGATTATTTAGAAATTAATGACCTGAGAAAATTAATATACAAAAATGTGATGATCCATGATTTCAGCTTTAAATTGTATTAGTAAACAAGAACGAATGAAAGCAAATTAACTGAGGGAAAACACATCAGTGAGTTTTTTCAAAGGCAGCAAGTGAAAACTGAGAAAAGCACAAGGAAGAAACAAAGGGCAAATAAGAATAATTAAATAATTAAAAATAAAAACTCAGTAACTTAGAAAAGCAAATGAGTAACTTCTTTAGTCAATATATAAATCTGAATGCTATTTTCTTTCTAAACACAAATATTAAAAATTAGACATTAGAAAGATACCTAATATTTATTGAGCACTTAGTATATACCTGGCAGTGATTAAGTATGTTATTAACAAATACTACAAGGAAGATACTCTTATCCTCATTTCACAATGAAGAAATCAAGGAAGACAGAAGGGAACAAAGAGGCCCAAGATCACTCAAGTGTCAAGTAACAGAGTAAAATTAAAATATTTCCGTCACGCTTCACAACCCCACCACCTAAACTCCTAACCAAAGCTTTATACAGCCTCTCAATGTGAAGGAGAAATAAGATTAAAAGTGACAAATTAATCATTATAAGGTAATGCAATGTATAATAAGTGCATAATCATATGCTAAATAAATTTTAAAATCTTAATATGATGATTTTCTAGAAAAATATGAATTATAAAAATTAACTCAATGGGAAATTGAGTATACCTATAACTTTAGGAGAAATTGCATAAGTCATATAAAAATCATGTCTGCAGAAGGTACTAGGCTTATTCTAAATGTTAATTATTTCAAAATTTGGAAAAATGGCTAACTCCCATGCTATATAACTAGTGAGGAAAAAGCAAAAAAAAAAAAAAAAGGAAAAGAAAAAAATGTGTCCTCATTTCTTTAGTGAGGTTGGCGTGACTCTACTATAAACACCTAATAACAACAGCCAAAGGAGAAAGCTCTAATTCATTCTTACTTACTGATACAGATATAAGCATTCTAAATAAAATGCCAGCAAACCTAATTCAGCTATACTTCAGAAGGATAATTCCCCATGACCAAGAAGATTTTATTCCAGGAAACCAAGGGTGATTTAATATTAGGAATCATTTAATATTCAGAAATCTATTAACATAATTTATCACATAGATGGGTCACAGAGGAAATATCAAATATCACAAGGGTTTTGACAAAATTCAATACCCATTTTTGAATTATTTTTTAAAATGCAGAAATCTTGCAATAGAGGACTACTTCTCAAACATTGTAAAGAACACCTCTCACGTCTCAACAGCCAACACTTTACCAAACCACAAAACACAAACACTCCCCTTAAAGTCCTGGACAAAACACGGGTCCCTGCTTTTCAACAGTTTTAGATATTGCAGAAAACAAGTAGAAAAACAAAAGTTTAATTTCACACCAGCTTGGAAGCACAGGCACTGGCATTAGACCTGGGTTTGGATCCTCAGCTGCCTCCCTCACTAGCAGTTGAGCACCATTTTGGTAGATCAGTAAGTCGATTTCTTCTGTACTAGGAACGGTGATATCCATCCCATAGAGGACAGTGAAGATTACATAACCAGACACAAGGAGAGCTCTTGGCATGATGCCTGGCACAGGGCAATGGCTGAATTCATAACTACCCCTAGGATCAACTGCAATAGGTAAGAGTTGTTTCTTTAGTAGAACACCCAGTATGGTCAACTGACAAATAATTAGAAATACCAGAGTTCAGTAAGATGTCCAGAGGCCACATAAACACATACAAATAGCAGTGAAAATTGGTTAGAAAATAGGAGTCCCCCAACAGCCACCTGCTAACAATTGTAAGCATTTTGCACATACTATTGTCTTTATTGGAAGGTCCTGCCTACCCCATAGTTGCCCCATCTCTGGATGGTCATACCCTATAATTATGTTTTATATTTGAAACCAGTCATCACCTCCTTGGGGAAGCTTTCCTGCCCCCAGGCCCAGTCCCCCACCAAGTAGGCTTTTAACTGCAGCAGCTCCATTGTAGCACTTATCATAGCAAAAATTTCGTATTTCTTGTGGAATTATTGGATTAATGCCTGTTTTCCCCTCAAGGTTTAATTCTCAGAGTATACTATGCAGTTATTAAAATTATGTTTATGTAAAAGAATTTAAAGTCTACATTTGGTTTATATTATTTTTAAATGCATCGTATAGATCAGTATATAACCATGAAACCTTCATTTTTAAAACTACACATAGATATATGGATAGATAAAAGAATAAAAAGATACTTAACATATTAACAGTGATATTAGATTTTCTCTTGTTTACATTTTCTAATATTCAACAATACTTTTAAACATTTACTATAAAGTAATACTATTTCTCCTTTAAATGATACACAAGAATTTGTCAACATCTAAATTTCTAAAACACTAGAATCTTTTTTTTTTTTGTTTTTTTAAACCATCAGGTGACAGGTGTTTGGGTGGCCAGTCATTGATGCTGACCACATATAAATATATTATATAGAAATGTCTTCTTTCAAAAAAATATCTGCCTAACCAATAAACTATTATCCGTACAGAAGAGAACAAAGACTTGAGCACATAAAGAGGTAATAGGCAGTGTTGATAAAATATTTCTGGAGAAGTATTTTAATCCCTCCAATACAAGAACAAGGTCCTATCTCAGCCTCCACAGAATCATACAACCTAGCACTTCCTCTCTCTCTCTCTCTCTCTCTCTCTCTCTCTCGCTGTCTTACGCGCGCACACACACACACACACACACACACGTGACACCACCAGTCACCAAATACACACTGAGCATCTACTAGGCAGCTCAGCCCTAGGCTTAGTCCCTGCCTTTGACGAAGGCATCAATGACCAAGACCGCCATATTGAGAAAAGAAAACCAACAGCACAAAATGGAATGTGAACACTGACAAACAAGTGGCAGACAGCAGTGTTGCATATTTTCAGAGTGACACCCTCCCACCCATCACCACCACTGGCAGGACTCCCGGCAGTGGTGTGAATCAACTCCCTTGCTATTTCCACTGCAGCAGCACACATACAGGACTGGCTTGCACTCCCAGGGCTAAGCAAATACGTTCAAACACCTCAATCGAGGTCCACTCTCTCTTGCCATGCCCCCGCCTGACACACTTCCCTCAGGTCCTGGACCACAGGGCTGTCCACACGTCAAGCCTTCTTCAAACACCTTCCTTACATCTGGGCATTTCATTCTGCTTTCTCTCCCCACAAGAGTCAGGTCCCCGTCCCTCTCTTCTCCCACAGTCTCTGATGGTCCTTCAGTTATTGTCCTTGTCACCCTATGTCTCCTGTCCCCTTGCCCTCTCTGATTCACCCACCAGACAAAGGCTTATTGAAGTCATGTTTTATGTGTCTCAATATGCCCAGGTCCTAGCTCTGTGCCTGGCACATGTGTTACTTTCAATGAAGGAAGAATGAATAAATGAAACTCACCTCTAGTCTCCTTTCAATTGTAAATTGCCGTTGCTCAAGCTTCTCCACGCACGTGGGATACCTCTTCCTCAACTAACTTCCATATGTCCAAATTCTAACCTCCCTCCTTAAAAGTCTAGAACAGATGCCATCCACTCCACGCAATCATCCTGGCCTCTCAACTAGCAATGACTTCTCCCTCTTCCAAATCCTACAGTCCTTTTATCAGGATTTCCCACACCATTCTACCCAGACTTAATGTCATTTGTGGACATATTTTATATACCCCTCCCCATTAATTGATATACTCTATGATGACAGAGACCAAGTGTCCCATCTCTCCTGGGCCCCTCCCAGGAACCAAGCTGTAGACAATAAATTATTAATATTAGATGGTGGAGTAAACGGATACATGCAGGGTTCACGGCTTGGAAATGTTAACCCCAATGTTCATTCCCCCATGGTGGGATTTGGCAAATCTGAGCAGAAGGGTAAGTGGTAAAGATAGATTCTTGGATCATATCCAGAGTTCCATATTCCCATCACTGTCATCTTCATGGGACATTTTCTGTCTTGGTCTAGCAGGAAATGTGTGCGATTTACTGTAAATATCTGGATGAACTTAAAGTGTCAGAACATCATCTGGGGGCACATCATAGATGACATCTTTCTGGAACTGCATCCTTCTGGGAGAGGAATGCAGTGATGTCTACACACCGTCTCCTCGGAAAAACACCTCTGCAGAGAGAACAGTGGGTAGACACAGGTCAGGGCTGCTTGTCCGTGTTCTCCTCCACCTGTGGGGCCTCCCCAAACATACTATTTTTCTCCTGCCTGGGCTGGATCTTGGCAGCTCCCACGGCAGTAAGGGGAGTTATTTTGGGGAGACAGTTGATACTTGGTGAGTCCTCCTACAGATCAGCAATAGCTGCTTGAAATGTTAAATGCCTCCCAGATGGAGATACTTAGCATTTGTAGGAGGAATAATGAGGAAGAGAAAAATGCATTTGTCTTTTTGGCATCCTGTAGCTTCTGCTCGAGAAGACAGAGAACACCGTGAGTCCTGCCATCCACATGTCAGTGTTTTCTTGGAATGCTGCTAGTTTCGGGTGACTGTGCTGCTGCTTTTTCCAGGACTGTCAAGTTTTGGATGTGCCAAAGCTCAAGGGAACAGTGTATGGGCAGAGTCTCAGAGGTCAGAGAGCTTCCAGAGTTCCCAGACACCATCAGGGTACAGCCTCCCGGATGCCACTGGCAAACACTTCAGTTGTGGACACCAGATGGTTGTTACTTTTGAGGTGTGATCTTTTACATACAGGCAAGCTGAGAAATGTAATACAGACTAGAAGAAAGAAACAGGAATTGAGACGTATGAGTTCTGGCCTTGCTTCTGCCACTAACATTTTTAGTGGCCACAGGGAAACCACTTTGCCTCACAAAGCCTGGCCCTTCCCCACCTTCAACCTGAGTTGAGGGGATTAAATTTGATCATCTTTAAATTCCCAACTAAAGGAGAATGCTATGGTTCTAACTGTCATGGCTTGTGAAGAATGGAGGTGATATTATTGGGGAGAGGACATGGAGCTGTCCTTTAATATAACCTTCCAGGTGCTAGGAAGAGAAGATCTCCTTGAATTGTTCATCTTGCCGCATTATTCATGGCAGGGATACAGTGGGTCATTCACAAAAAATACTGAATCAATGACCCTTCTTCCTTACTCATTTTCTGGATACCCATGGGAGCTCCATGGCCCATCAATAAGCCTCACTGATAAGCTAGGCCTTTAAGTAGCTGCCTTTAGCAACACACCAAATTAAGCCAGATAGAAAACCTGGCAACCACTCTTAAAATTTTCAACTGGGTAATTGTAGTTCAAGTGTTCTCGCACCATACTGATGTGCAAAGCAAAGTGCCCCTTCTTTATCTTCTATACTCGTCACATGTTCTTCAGGAATCCCCCCATCCCCTTGAGTAGGTGGGTGGGTGGACTGAGATGCTAAATTTTGTTCAAAGCCAGTAAGCTTTGTCCTATTCGATAATGGAAATAATTTCTATAGGAAACTCATGCTTTTTCGGATAATGGGGTCTTTCCAATTTCCCCCTTCTCCTCCTGATCATTCCTGAGATAGATTCTGGGTACTGGGGACAGGGAAAAAAAGAGGGCCCGGCATTCTCATGTGCTTCTGGCTCCCCTGTTCTCTGCACAACGCACCATGCCCAAGTGGTCACTGGTCACCTTATCAGGGTCGGATGGAAAAGCCCAGGGTTGCTGAATGCATGGGCTGTTTTCTCACTGTGTCAAGACCCAGATTCTGACTTGACCCTGCGTTGGCTGTTGTCAGGGCTGGATACACCTGATTCCAGTGTTCCCCCTGCTCTAGGAACCATGTACTATAGCCTTCAGTAGCGGGGTAGCTCGTCCCCACCCTGGTAAACTCCCCAGATAGACCCTAGACTCCCAACTACCCTTCTCTTCTTCCATTATGTGAAGACTACATCTTGGTCCATTCTACAACACAGGACTTTAGTGTCACTTGGGAATGACAGTGCAGTCTCTCTCTCTTCCCTTCAGTCTTGTTACACTACCACTTTGATATGGAAGTCTCAGTACTGGTGTAGAGGCAGCTTGGGAAGTGTCCATTCCCCAAATCCCAACCTATGTCCAGGATTGAGCCTGCAAAGAGACAGTAAGGATCCATGTGTCTCCCAACACCCTCTCGTCGTTAGCTCAATCCATTCTGAGCTAGGAAAAAAATGAGACTCCTACTTCTTCCTATCTTGTGATCATTTCACCTATATTTTTATGCTTCTCTTCTCTGGGGTAGATTTTTTCTGTTTTCCCTAGGGAAAATGGTACAATGGTTTTTCTGGCAACATGATGTTTGTGGCATAAGAGATAAACAAATAAGTAATATTTTAAAGTGTGTTTCCATAATCAAATTATTTCTTCAATTGCTGAAATAGAGTTTCTTGATTTGGGGTGATTCACTTGCTGCTGTTCTGTGAAGCCTTCCAACCTCCCAACTATAAAATGCGGGGTTAGACCTCACATCCGTTAAAATCCCCTGCACTTCTTATGTCCTGGTTTTGCTTTGGCAATGAGATGCCGCAAGAGGCTCACAATGATCTGGGAAATCAGCCACTCTATTCACAAACCAATTAGGGTACAATTTAACTTCTTTGCCATCGCAGCAATTAAAGACTAAGTTTACCAACCTTTATGCCCAACTAAACCTTACTGTGAGTCTTTTGACTAAACAATTTACTGTTAAATAGCTGTGGATATAGTTTACCCAACATGCCTGGAAACCATAGACTAGCCCATGAGAAATCCAACTGACGTAAGAAGTGACTTCCAAGGCAGAAAAACTAAAGCGGAGGAGAAGAGAAACAAGATGTGGAATTAAGTTCCCCTTCACCTGGCTAAAGCCCGAGACTGGTGGCTTCCCATGAGGTAAAATGAGATTCCATAAATATCAACACAGGGGTCTGGCTACATCCCATTGTAACAGGAAATCAACTCAAATGGAACAATGAAATTTCCTGAAAGATGCCAAAATGTGGAAAGCTGGAAGGCTGATATGGTGATGCACACACAGAGTTCTCAGGGGAACAGAATTCAGTGGCAGTGGTTGAGGGGTTAGTAACTCTCCTCCAAGTTGAGGTTGCCTCGGTTGTTCTAACATCTACATGTAGTCTGCCCACTTTAGGCACAATCTATGTGCTGTCTAGGATTTTTTTTTTTTTTTTTTTTAACAAAAAACCATGTGGTAATCATGAATGTCACATTTTAGCTATTCTAAGGAAGGATGAGAAAGTAGACCATAAAATTCATAAAAATAAAGAAACATCTTCCTAGGGCAATGTACAGTTGAATTATGACATTCTTCTCTTTTGGCCCATCAGGAAATATTTATTAAGGCTGCTGTGTGTCAGGTCCTCTTCCAAGTGATGAAGTACTTTACAATACAACACAGGTTCAGTTCTTAACTTTGTAGCAGAAACAATCAAGTACAGAAGGTGGGAGAATAACCCGATTATTCCGTGTAAGTGTGCTACACGCTAACATAGGGGATACAGACGAAGCCTCCACAGGAACCCAAACTCAGAGACCTCACCTGTCCTGCGGTGAGGAAGACGGGCAGTCAGAAGACGTTTTCAAGAAGAAATGGGCTTCAATACGCAGATCCAGTGATGCAAACTGGCCTAAGGGTGTCTTGCCACCAAACGGCGACAATGTAAGCCTCCCATCTTTAAATTCCCATATCACAGCTCCACTAGCATTTGAGCTGTTAGATGCAAAGGAGGAGGACACAGTCTGTCTTCCTTAACTTCTTTCTACCTCCTGCTGAATCTCACTCCTAATCTATCAGTCTGTGTTCAGAAACATCTAGATTAAACTTCTAACAGCCCTGCACTGCTACCTTTTAACGGTGGCACAAAAGACTAAAAGTTGGCATTTCTTGGAGCTGCCCAATCAATGAAAATCCCACTAACAGTTGAAACAACCACCTTGACAAAGGCATCATAGACTTGGATTTTCAGCATCGAGCCCATTTTATTTACTTATTTATTTTCTTAAAGGGAAGGGGGTTTTTGTTTTGCTTTGTTTTCTTAAATATCAACTAAAAGAATTCCTCAAAACTCCCCAGAATTCCCAATGCAGTCAGACATCAATATTGTATTTTAAGGCTGCATTTTTTTTTTCCTTCCTTACTGTCTTCCGGCAGTCCTCCGGGGCTGCCAGTTTGAGTTTCGGCACAAACAGCCTTGGTCACAACGGAGAACACGCCTGGACTCATGCAGTGAACGGTGAGACATACCCCAGGGCCTCCAGTTTCATCCCCATAACAAGGGAACTCAGAAAGTCGGCGCGCTCTAACTGAGCTCGCAGGGGTCTTGTAATGGGGATATTATCTGTCAGAGCTGGTTTTCTTTAACTGATTTTACATAGCAGGCAGGGAATTGCTCTTAAGGAAAAGGAACATCCTGAGGCTTTAAGACAGACAGCCCTTTGAGTTACTTGCTGTGTGATACTGGGCAAGTCACCTAACCTGTCTGAGACTCACAGTACGCATCTCTTCAGTGGGAACCATTCCTTTCTCCAAGAATACCATTTTAAAACTAAGTCTTCAATTTTCCAAAGTGATATATACGTACACCATGTTTTATTAAGAATCAAAGAGCGCTGAAAGTCTTTTAATAAAAGTCAGTGGCTTCAACTCTCATCACCCCTGAATCCTGGTCCCTGGAGCAGCTGCTCTCAACTCCTTTGGCTGATTATTTTAATATTCCACAGATTTAAATACTGCAGATTTCTTCCTTTTTCTCCATTCTTAGATCCTCCACTTTTGTTTTTCCCCAGATTGCTTATTTTGGTGTCTCTCTTTTGCCTTGGGAATTTCAGGCACTGTTTGGTGGTCGGATTGAAGAGGCCATTTGTGAGTTCCATGCACAGCGGACAGGGGTGTTGACTGACGGAATTCCTTGCAGGGTGGTGAGGCAGGGAGGCAGCCTACTCACTTGGGAATTGCCCTCTTTCAGTATCTTGACGTCTTTCCTCAGGGATCTGTCAGTTTCTCCAGATAAAAATCCTTCGAGCATTTGGGTGAGAAGAGAGGAGAGCTAAAAGGCTCGAATGTTTTCTCATCTCTCTCCTCACTGTCTGCTGTCTGTGTTGACCCCTAGAGTCCTGACCGTTTTTTGTTTATTTCGCTCAGAAACTCCACTTCTACACAGCGGAAGGTGGTGGGGGAGGGGCGGCAGTTGTCTGACTGTGTCAGGTGAGGGGCGGACCCTTGAGAGCCAGCAGCTCCATACACAGTTTCAAGGTCCCGTTCATTCGTCTTTCCCATACCCTGTGCCTTGAGATGCCTGGAATGGAACTGTCCCTGCTCTTGAATGGCACTTCTCACCTTCCGCTCCTCCTCTCCCCTCCCTTCCCTCTTTCCTTTCTTCCCTTCCTTTCCTTTTCCTACCTCTCCAGTGAGGTTTAAGGAGGGAGAAGAGATAAACTCAGGCGGCCCTCTCCTTTCCCCCGCTTACTTTATAAACGCAAGCTCTGTTGGAAGATCTCCCTGAGATAAAGAGCGCAGAGTTCCTCGCTGAACCCCTGGCACATGTTTAAATGCTCAGTTACACTTATTTCTTCACCACGCCCCCCACCGTCACCTTGAACATGACCTGATATCCAGAAAGGAAACGATCTGCGGCCCTGAGAGTTTTAAGATTTTCAGGAGATTCCTAGAGCTCATGGTGTCTCCAAGGGGAGGGCGGGAGGAAGAGGTCTGCAATTCTCCGTTGCTCCAGATCAGTTAACTTCATTCATCCTCAAGACAACTTCCCTAGGCAAATATTATTAGTATTATTATTTCCATTTTATGCCCTTGGTCTTCATGTCTATGCACTACAACAATGGCCTGGAGGAGTCTCTTATTGGGGAGGAAGGGAAGACAGGTGAAAAACATCCGTTGACCCTCCGTTAGTCACCAGACTCTGAAAATATGTAGCCACCTTGCCCTGTAGAGCCTTTCCGTCAGATTCTGCCAAGACAGAGAATTATCCTAGTGTGACCATGCATTCTCTCTCTCCGCTCCCCTCCGCCCCCCGCCCCAGAAAGCGGTTACTAATAGATGAAACTATGGTCCGGGGGTCTCCTGGTGCCAGAGCTCCCCTGCAGGGCTCCCAATCGATACAAGGTTTGCTGTCTGCAGCTCGGCTGAGTTAGTAAGATTACAAATGAAAACCAGCCCCCAGAGGGTGCAGCATTCCTGGAGCACAGAAGGAAAGCACAATTCTTGCTTGCTCTCGGCTTTGTGATCGGTTCCTCCCCTGGTAGCTAGTCTTGTAACTTCTTTTTAGGGCGGCCAATCTTGTAAAAAACATATACAGCCCCAAACTTCTGCAGATCAAGACTTTCTCGCCTCACTGGAGTGTTCTCTCCCCCACTACCTGCAGGATACTCTGTTTCTCTGTGGCTGTTTCAAATGGAAGAGCTCTTTTGATATTTTTTTTAAAAATATATTAATAGTAATAACAATAATGATACCTATTATTATTTACTGTTATTTCCAGTTCCTGTGTCTGCATTTTGTGTCAGACACTGTGCCACGCACTACATAGACATTAGCTCTAAACCTTTGCCAAACCACACAGCCCCATGTACAGGTATCATTTCCTGACATACAAGGAGACTGGGGCTCAGAGATGGTGAATAACTTACTCAAGGTCACACAGCCAGGTAAGCAGAATTCAAACTGAATCACCACATTGGTTCTCATTTACTTAGGTAGCTCTAGAACTTCTGCTCCTAACACTAAGAAAAGATTTTGAGTATAGAGTGTCCACCTTAAAAGCCAAGCTGTCTTCTTGGGTTATGTTGATAGATCCACTTCAAAGATGATACCTGCATTCCACCATGCTCCTTGGTTTCTAGATCCATCATCCTCATAGCTCACACACTCACACACACACACACACACACACACACAAAAAGCCACTTGCCTTCCTCCTGGGAATTTCATATCCATAAAAAGGGTAATAAATATCTCAAGTTTCCAACCATTTGAGACACTGTCAGAGTTCCCCTTCATGGACCTGGTTCATGCCCCACTGCCCTCCTAACTCCCTCATGTACAATGCAGGGAGGAAGGGAGCTTGGCTCTGTCCTTAAACTAAGGTTCATTAGAGGACCCAACAACTACAACTCAGAGTGCAGCTCAAGAGGTGAGAACCAGGCTATCTTGTCCCGTGCCCCACAATTAGGAATCACATTAGTGATCTACTTAGAAAATCAGGCAAGCTTGTCCCCATAAGCAGCATGTCTTATAAGGCATGCCTCAGCAAATCCACCTAATTTGGGGGGGAATACTCTCAGCTGCAAGTAACTGAATGGCCTCTAACAAAGGGCACTCCTTTCATGTACCACAAGAACAAATGGTCACCGGCCAGCATCTCTGCCATTGTCATGGCTTTGTCCTCATCATGGTCTGTGTTACTTCCAGGTATCATGTCCACAATCTCAATAACATAAAGCAGGAAACACATGTGCGTGCCTGTGTGCATGCGTGTGTATGCATGCATGATAACATTAAGAGTAACGTGTTAAGGGACTGTGCCAGGTACATCTGTCCCTTTTTACCAAGAAGCAGAAACTCAGAAACCTCTCCCGGCAAACCATTTTTATCTCCTTGGCCGTATCTGTATCATATGACTACTCCCACTTCCAGGCAATCTGGAAAATTAAAAGTTTAGTTGGGTAAATTTCTACCCTGAACCAAATTGTAGTTTTTTATATTTATTTATATATATATATATATATATATATATATATAAGGAAAAAGGGTAAACCAATGTCAGGTCAGCATCCTTGTGAATTCTCCATGCCAATCAGTTTGGATACCTTGAATTACAACTCTCTCCAAGCATCTCAGGTGCTCGGGCAGTGCTCCACCAGGACTTCTTCCTATCAGGTTAAACCTTCAATTTCCCTTCAGAATTTTCACATAACAGTGGTGAAGGATAGCTGAGACATGCATGAGTTGTTGATCAAGATTTTTACTCTTTGACTTTTCTCTGGAAAGAGATATACAATGTACTTTTGTTTGGGTACTAGACCCTGATTTGTGCACCTGGTGGTTTAAATAAAAGATTCTGCCTTAGGACGTATCAATCACCCAGCATGCAAATGGAGCTCAGCCACCTCCTAGTGGGACTGGAGTTGGAGAAACTGACACATCTCCACGAGACTCTCACACATACATTGATTCTCATTCAGTGTCTGCCTTTTAAGGGTTTGTCCGCCTGAGCTCTTGTAACAGGCCTGTTGGAAATCCTTCATCTCACCGATTTTGCCAGTGTTGAACCCGGATTCCTGGCTAAAGTGAACAAGGAATATATGGAATGGATATTTTAAAATCAGCTTGGTGTCCAGCAGGCTGGGCTTAGAATCCCGGTTTTATTGCTTACTGGCTTTTTGATAGTGGGCAGTTTATCTGCCGCTGAAGACCTCGGTTTCTCCAAATGACCAATAGGAACATCAACACTTGAAAAAGTATGCATGTTAAATAGGATAATATTTGTAAAATATTTAGCATGGTCCTTGGTACATGATAGACATTCAGAAAATGTTACCATTTATTAATATCCCTTTAAGAAAGCAGAGTTGAAGGAGATTAAGACAGTAAAGCTCTAATTTTCACCAAAATCTTGTAGATCCAAGACTCATGTTTCAGACCAAGAACGAGGCCTTCAAATCTATTAGAACTCAAGTTCAAATCCCTCCTCTTCCACTTGGTTGCTGTCTAACCTTGGATAATTTAGTTAACTTTTTTGACTTTCTGTCTTCTTGTCTGTAAAGTAGGAGGAAATAATATCTGCCTTATTTAGTTGATTATTCATTCCACAAACACACAAATATATGCTTGCTATGTGATAGAGACTAGTGATGCAAATATTAGCAAGACATGATTCCTTTCTTCGGAATTTAAGGTCTAGTGGATGAACGTGCAAAGAAACTTTAAGCCCCTCCATTTGTTGAAAACCTACTAGGTGCCAGATCCTTTAATCACATTATTTTATTTGAATCCTCACAACTTCCCCAAAGGTCTAAAGAATATCATCCCATTTTATAGATAGGGAAACTGGGTTCAGAGAATTTAAAGAAACCATCCAAGAGGGCACAGCAGATGGTCATACCACGATTTGCACTCAGGTCCGTGGGACCACAAAGGCTGTGATGCTGCTGCTCTGGATGCTGTTGGGAACGAAGCAATGGGCACAGTCCTGGGCACACGGAAAATATAACCGAATTAAATGTGCTTCAGAGAACCGATACTGCATTATCACTGAGATCCTCTAAGCAACTCCAGCCAAAGATTCAAACAAAATCACAGCACTCACCTCCACCTGCCTTACAGACATAGATGCATGCAGAAATTTGCTTTATATCAGTCTCGTAAATGAGTTGCAGAAATGGTCATGTAGCAGAAGCAAGCATCATGTGATAGCAAAACAGACACAAATAGCCCATGAGACCAACAGCCTGGCATAAATTACTAGGAACCCTTGAAAGGCACAGCTGTATCTAAAGCATTTGATTGCACAGATGCGCACACATGCGTGCACACACACAGGTACAGAACATATCAAGACTTCAAGATGACTATCCTTAAAGGTTCCTAAATTAGGTATACAAGAAAAATGGGTCTACACCCTGCCAACAAAATAACAATAATGACAATTACATTTATTGAACAATTAGTGTATGTCAGGCACATTGCTAAGCAATTTACAGTCGTTGTCTCATTTTTACTGTATGAAGAGAGAGACCCACACCTCTCACTGTCCCCATTCCTGTCCCCCCACTGTGCATCTTCTTCCTCTTTTCTCTATCCCTGTCATCAGTGGCCACATCCTCAAAGAGAACAACTTTCCTGCAATGTGACCCTTGGTCATATTCAAAGTGTGCCCAGGCTTTTCCACATCTCTGTGCCTTTGAAGTCCTTCCCCTTCAGAGGGATCAGAAGGTAATAGGGCTTCTGAATCAAAGGAAACTTGGTTCAAACCTAGGCTTCCCCCTCCTCCCTGCTGTGTCAGCTTGGGCAAGTCACTTAACCTCTCTGAGCCTTAGTGCCTTTATCTTTAAAACAAAGGTATTATATGTCAGTACCTATTTCCTAGGAACTCTCATTAGAAATAAATTAAAAGTTTCATGCACGAAAATTTGCAAGGTATAGAAGTGTCCTAATACACAATAGGCAAAATAACTTTTATTTTCCTTCTCTTCACTTTGTATGGAGAACACACACTCAGCTGTGAACACCCAGATCAAAGCCTCCATCTTTTATCACAGGCGGATTTTGTCACTCCATCCTCTGTGCTCTAGAAACTCTTTGTCTCTCTCTAATTAGCACTTTTTACATTTTTAAAAATCTGTTTACCAAACGATCTTTACTATTAGAAAATGAGTTCCTCCAGGGAAAGGGCTCTGTATTATTTCCGTGTGTGTCAGCAGAGCGTACGGCTGTCCTGCTACAGTTAGAATAAACCATTATTTGTCAATTGAATGCATTAAGCTGCATTAACACTCATTCATCTGTACAACCACCTGGAGGGGGCGTGCCTTGGAGAGGGGAGCTCACTCTTCTTTTGCTTTTGTTTTGTGTATTGTCTCTCACTCGGCATAAGAGCATACAGTCAATCTTCCAGGAACCAAGAATAATTGAGCAATACAGCTTCCTTCTTTTGAGCTCCTATCCCATGCCATGCACTAGCTGTTTTCCATATATCACCTCTAATTCTCCGAGTGATCTTGCAAGGTCATTGTGAGTGCAATGAGAAGAAAAAATATTAAATTGTGTTTGCCGTCAGCCTCCTCCCCGCTCCCCCACTGTTAAAGGGGAAAGATCTGGGTACCAGCTCACGAGATCTTCTGTATTAGGCAGTGTGAATCTGATACGTTAACTTGACTGGGCCATGGTGTGCCCAGGCATTTGGTCCAAGATTATTTTGGGTGTGTCTGTGCGGGTGTTTTTGGATGTGATTAACATTTGGACGGGTGAACTAGGTGAAGCAGATGGCCCTCCCCTCCCTGCTGTGCACGACCTCATGCAATCCATTGAAGGCCTGAACAGAACAAAAAAAACTGACCTTCCTGTGAGTAAAAGGGAATTCTTCCTGCCTGACTTCTTTGACCTGGGACATTGGTGTTTTTCTGGCCATCAGACTCAAACTGAAACATTAGCTTTTCTTGGGTCTCAAACCTGGCAGTTTTCAGGCTGGAGTTTATACCACGGGCTTTCCTGGGTCCCCAGCCTCCATGATCACATGAGCTAATTCCTCAAAATAAATAAATACACACGCACAGACACACATACCCCCTTTTTTTTCTGTTTCTCTGGAGAACCCCGATACAGGCAGAATCCAAATAGTGCTAAAACAGACATGAAAACTAAAGAAAAGAAGCTTATTTGACCTATATGAAAAATGCTAAAGCAGGAAGAGAAGTGAGAAAACGAGAGAGTTTGTTAGGTTTTATATGAAGAAGCATTTGGGTGCAGTACAGAGAAACAGGAAGGAGAGTTTATAAAAGATCATTCCTAAGCCTGTAAGAGACTGAGACAGAGAAAGAGAGACTTTTTTTAGAAGTAAGTAGGACATTGACAGTGATTCTCTTCTGTGTCATTTTCTCAAGAGTTTGAATAAAGCTTTGTCTTTAACATTCACTGATGAAAATGAGACATTATATAAGACAGGGTCACATAGGGCCCTAGTTATATGTGGGTTACAGTGTGTATCCAGATTCTCAGGTGTAAGTTGAGCATTTGGGGTGGGTTATGTGTTTCTGAGAATCTCAATCTCTCTCTCTCCCCCTCAATCCTTCTTTTCCCCTCTTTCTTCTCCTTCCCTCCTCCCTGATGTAAACAGTTTATTTAGCTAAGGATAAAGAAACCTGCTGAACTCAAGGTGGCCGCATAGAGCAAGGGACTTTGCAACATGCCTCACTTTAGCTTCCCTTGGCTCACAGGGACTCTGAAAGATACACATTTACATAAATGCACCAGATTGAGAAAGCCACTTTCTTACTACAATCCTTGTTTTTTTATATACTCAAGGTGTGCATCATAATTTCCAAAATGACTCTCACTGACAAGCTATAGCTTCCATTCAGGGAAATTTTTGTAAAACAATAATGTTATCAGGTCCCATTTACTTATTTTTGCTGTTGCTGTGATTGCTTTTGGAGTCTTCATAAATTCTTGGCCTAGGCTGACTAAACGATCAACATTTATGTGCACTTATGGAAATAACATTCATCAGAAATCAAGCAAGGGGGCAGGGGAAGGAGGGGATGGGTAAATTCACACTATCTGGATGATGGGCACACTTACAACTTTAACTCAAATGGTACAAAAGCAATTTATGTAACCAAAATGTTTGTACCCCCATAATGTTCTTAAATTTAAATAAAAAGAAATCCAAGAAGTTCTCCTGGTTCCCCAACTCAAACTCAGTATCAATAAAGCCATGTCCTTGTCAGAGGTAATGGAGGGAAAAGCAGAGTCAGCTCTTAAGTCAGAATTTTAACTGTTCCTGAAAAAAAATTGGCCCCTTAGCATTCCAGGATTCCAGAAAACTCATTCCCCTGTCACCAAAGCTTGCAAAGTTATACTAACATCATCAAGATACCTCAACTTAGAAACAGCAGAGGCAGGATTTAAATCGGGTTTTACCTGACTCTAAAGCTCATGCTATTTTACCTTCATCTCTGCACAGCCAGTGCTAAGGAGGGACCGCATTATACCAATATTACTCCTATGCAGGGATGATTCCAGGAGCCAGTTCAGCTCAGAGGAGGTCGCTAGTTGCTGATGCACCCGAGCCATTCCCTATGGATCAATTCCTTTCAAATATGGGTTCAACTCAAGCCTGGTCTTTGGTCAAATAACTCTTCAGACAAATTGTCATGTGGCAACCATAAAATGTGATATGAGCTACTGAAATTTATTACGGGACAAAAAGAATCAGGTAATTCAGTCTTTTTAGGAGCTTCAGGCCAGAGGGTTTTCATTCTAAATTTTACTTTATTTTGCTCTGAATAGCAACAGACAATTAAAGATGTCCAGTGAAATTTGCTTTTGAAGTAAAAAGGTGCTAAGACTGTATTGGAATGTTCTAAAGCATTCCAAATGTCAAATAGTAATGGTCATAAAAAGCAAAGTTGAAAGTTAAAGATAAATTGCTGCAATTGAAATACCATAAAATATGATAGTCTCTCTTGGAATTTTAACATTCACAGAAGGTTGGAACTGCCCAGAGCCCTTGAGATTTTTTCCAACATGCCCATCTCCACATCCCCCAAATTGGTGAAACTGAGGCACAACCCAAAATTTGAGCCTACATTTCTCAACTCTCAAGCCAGTGAACTCATTAATTTCATTAATTTGGAAGGTAAGAACTGAGTATTTATGATGGATGACTTAACTTTTACCCTTATGTCAAATTTCACTGACACTATTAAATATTTCAGAACACATACTCATCAGAAAACTTCTCAGCACCTTCCACAAGGGAAAGAGTTTAGGAAGGGTCACAGCTCCTAACTAGGGGTATCATCTAAGTCCGTGTTATACCAAGAATAGTTTCCCTGGTAGGATACACTTTTGTAACATTGCATATTACATTTCCTTCTTGGAGATTCTCAATTCTCTCCAGCTGATTAAAAGTTCTTAGAAGTTCAGGTTTAAGAGGACACTTAGCATTATCTAAGTCATTCATTCAGCCTAGTGAGCTGGTAGTACTTTGAAAACTATTCCTGTCAAACTAACTCCTGAGCCTCTTCAAATTTCCCAAGTCTTTGTCAAAATTTCTCTTTCCTGATAAAAATGGAATTCTTTAGACATCTGCACAATTCATAATTGCAAAGATGTGGAAACAGCCCCAGGGCCCATCAATACATGAGTGGATTAATAAAATGTGGTATATGTATACCATGGAGTACTACTCGGCCACAAAAAACAATGGTGCTCTAGCACCTCTTGTATTATCCTAGATAGGGCTGGAGCCCGTTCTCCTAAGTGAAGTATCACGAGAATGGAAAAACAAGCACCACATGTACTCACCATCAAATTGTTATTAACTGATCAACAGTCAAGTGCACATGTAATAGTAACACTCATCGGGTGTCGGGCGGATGGGAAGGGGAAGGAGGTGATGGGTGTATTCACACCTAATGGGTGTGGTGCACACCATTTGAGGGATAGACACACTTGGAGCTCTGACTCAGGCAGGGCAAAGGCAGTATATGTAACCTAAACATTTGTACCCCTATAATATGCTGAAATTTAAATAGATAGAGCTATACCATCAGCAAAGATCTCCTTTGTGTTACCCCTTATGGTCAGGCCCAGGTTCCTTTTCTGCCTCCATCCATAACCCCTGACAACCACTAGTCTGTTCTCTGTCTCTACAGTTTTGTAATTTTGAGAATAAATTTCAAGAATTTATATCAATGGAATCATACAGTAAAAAAAAATTATTAAATAAAAATAAAAACACACCATCTTAAAAATGAGCCTACTTACCCAACCTAGTCATAGTTCTAATCTAAGCCAATCAGACTCTTGGGCTTGAGAATTTTAACAGAAACACGTAAAATAATTCCTAACACGAAGACCCTAAACCACTGGAGCCCAGCGTGGTGCTCTGAAAAGTCATTCCATTAGTGCCTGCAGCCTGGATCCCGGAGCTATCCCCAGGTCCTACCTGCCTGCACCCTGGTTGCCCAGCTTCCCCTTCACTTCCCTTTGTCCCCAACATTTCTCTTTGCCAAATTTCTTTATCACCTAAATAACCCAGTCTATTCCTGTGGCTTAAAACTTGACATAAGAGTCTTCCAAAATAAAAGATATAGAACTCCATACTGAACACAGATAAAAATAATGTATCTCTAGATAAAGACAGGAGTGGAGACCTAGGATCTAAACCATAGGTGCCCACAACACACGCTCTCTCTTACCCCAGGGACACCTCCAGTGAGTTGCTGGAGAGTCTAAAGGTTTTGGGGGAGCAAAGATGGGAGACCTTGGTCTATAATTTGCTTGTGTTTGGGGCTCACTCTGGCAACTAGCAAGAGAGAAGGGCTTGGGTGGATCTGGTCATCTTAAAGACAGTGGATAAAAATATAGCCTGCTTTTCTGAGCGCTTTAATTATAAATCCTTTCATTAGCTTATCCCCAAAAGGCCCGCCCAAAAGTGTATTCATGTATAGCACCATCCCCTAGTATACCAGGTTGCATTTCTCATCTCATCAGCATAGATGGAACCAGATCTTTGGCTCCACTAGCGTAACATACATCCAAGGGCTTATTTCCTCCCAAGAAGTACAATTGGAAATAGCAGCAACTGAGCCAAAACATGTTAATTTCAGCATAAATCGTTAAAGAGCAGACATCAGCAAAGACGTGGCCGTTGAGGAGGCCCACGCAACAGAACACGAGAGCGCTTCCAGCACAGCCCCAAATAGAAGCTGCTTCATGGAGGTTTCATAGAAGAAAAGAAATCCACATAAATAAGCTTCGTCTTTAAAAAAAAAAAAAAAAAAAAAAAAAGAGAGAGCTTTCCATCCTACAACTTCCTCTACAGGATAGCTCATCTGAAATAAGTCATTGTCTTCAAAAAAACAAAGCCCTTTCACAAAATTTAGGGTGATTTTGCTTCAGACGTGTATGCTTCCCTATAGAGCATATGGACCCCGGGAAATTTGGATCACACAAGTTGAGGACCAGACCACTCCATTCAGGAGACTTGAGGTTCTGACTTCGGCAGTGCTGAACAAGTCTGTTCTCAGAGATTATTTGGGTTATGACACTCCACTCAAATGATGGGAAGGTCTTGGACATTCTGATTACTAAATCAATCCAATCATGCAGTTGGAGTGCCAACTCTGAGGGCTAACCAAATCATTTAGGGGAGAAGGACACCAGAGGCCATATAAGCCCATTTCAAGGACAGAATCTCAGAACTAAAAGGCCAGATCTGTCTACTTAGGAGACGAGGCCATTCAACAGAGAAAAGGCCAAGCATGCCCACGAAGGAGGCTCAGATATAGTCTGAGAGCCCATTATTAGTCTTTTCAAGGAATAGGGAGCTCAGACCCACTGGAGAAGTTCAATCATAATTCAAATATAAACATTCTCTGCAGAAAAATTCCCAGCTTTGGACATTAATCTACAAAGGGAAATTAAGGTTGAAAGGAGTTATTAAACCATGTATCACATACATATCCCTAGATGGGAAAATCATTCCCGACCCAGGCTGGAGACAGAAACAAAAGATGATACTTGAGTCATATTGGGAACAGGAATGGAAATATAGATGCCCAGGAAGTCTAACGTCCAGAGAAAAAGGAGTCACCAACCTACAAATCTTTCTCAACCCACCACCATCGTTTCTTCTGAACTTACCTTAGCCTATGCCCATTGAATTCTCAAATAATCATTGAATCTGAGATGCCCCCATGTTTTCCTGTAAATTGCTGTGTTTTCTTAGACCTAGTTTCTGTTACTTGTAGCCAAAGAACTTTAACAATTTCAATATCAAAAAAAAAAAAAAGAACTGGCCTTCATTATTTCATCCTCTTTCTCATTGCTACAAAATGCCTATGAACATGTGCTTCTCCATTCGAAGAAATAAAATTTCTCCAATTACATTTCTGCACCCAGACATCTGCATGGCATTTCACAGTTCACACAGTATTTTCATAGCTTCACTCATTGGGGGTCCTTAAGCACTTGTGAGGTTAAAAATAAGGAGGATTATTGGTGTCATTATCCCAATTGTATAGATAAAAACAGAAGGTCTGTGGGATTAGCTTGTCCCAAGATCTCATGGCTCATGTGCTGGCAACCACTACATCTAGAACAAAGTGTGTCTGAGTCTATGCCAAGAGGCCCAGACTCACCATTTATCTTTAGAACCTCTACTTTGGTGCCCCAAAGCACTGATGTTTTCCCCCCAACGTTGTGTATTTAGGAATCCAAAGACCTGAATTCTGGTGTCTATCTTGCCATGAACTTGCTGTATGATCTTGAGCAAGTTACTGAATTGCTGTGAATCAGACTCTGCACCAAAATTTTTTTTTAAAGTTCCACAAAACAGATTTATGTGCTGCCCAAATGAAATTATGTGTAAGGATACATATTGCACAACAAAGTCCACGGTGGAAGGAACTCAAGTCCCTCCACCGGGCCAAGTTGATTGAGTTCTCATGAATGGACACAATCACTCCTGAAATGCCAATTTTGTTGGTGCTTTCCCTCCTAAGGGCAAAATGAAAGATTCTAATATTCCTGGTGTGCCCGAGATATGTCTTAATCTAATTCTCTAACCCAGATCTACACTGGCCACACTATCAAGATCATCTTCCTCCCTGAACAGGAGTAAAACTTCAGTACCTGGAATCACTTTGGTTTGAGGCACGGGCAGATTTCATAATAAAAATGGTACCTAGGGAAGGTAATTCATGCATCGAATCGTTGTCTACTGATCTTCTTTAAATTCCATATTAGCCAATTCAAAAAAGATCCTTAGAGAATGGGACACAATAGACAAGTTTTGATGGAAACAAGGTAAAAGAATACCATCTTCATGTTTTTCTCCATGAGAGAGAGTAGAACTCCTCACAGTGCGGGAGGCTGGCTGAGCAACCACAAGGACCCAGAAAGCCTTGTTGGGCACACAAGAAGAAAAGTGAGATATAAAGAAGAAAACAAGTTTCTGATCCAAGATTGTATACTGGGAAAAACACTAACCACTGAATAACCACACCGGGCTCCTAGACCCTGACAGTCATTAATTACCAATGTGGTCATGGGTGAGTTTCTCAGTGTCTTAAGTTCAAAAAAGGAGATAAAAATCTTGCTTCACCTACATCTGAAGGCTTTTGTGGGGACCTAGTGAATTAATACAAGAGGAAGTGGTTCGAAAACAATTGCAATTATTTGGTTGCAGGAGGCAAGAAGTAGGAGGTGTCAACGGTTGACTCCCAGATTTCTGGCTTCAGAAACCAGGTAGATGAGACAGGATTATAAAGGAAGAAAAAGACATTCAAAGACAAAGAGTCTGGCGGGGGTTGTGTTGAGTTTCCTGTGTTAGTGGGATATCCAAATGCAGAAGTGCAATAGGCAGCTAGATACATACAGAACTGTTGAGCCAGATGTTCTCAGGAACCAGACCGATAATCAGAGATTTCATCACTCTCTCAGCTGGAGTTGCTCTGACTTTGACAGCTGGTTCTCCAGGTACTCTATTTATTATTACCAATCCTCCAGGGCCCCAAGACCCTTCTAGAGGACTCTCTCTGTCTCATTTCTTTCCACGTAAATCAGAAGAACCACACTAAGTCCCAGGTGATAAATGAAGCCTTTCCCCCAAAGAGTTTGGCCCGAGCCCAAAGCAGCAGCTTGCCTGTCGATTTATTGTCCATTTAAATCATTCTTGCCTCTTATGACAAAATGTTAATGACAAAATATAGGTGATCCTCTAAGAGAGGGAAAAGCTATATTTTTGCAACTGGAAATTAGAAATGTATTATTAACAATGAGCATCAATTATAAATTTTAATGCTCACATGGGAGAGGTGATGGGGGCATAATTTGCAGAGAGGCACACGGGGCCCTGAAACCTAGCACGATCATTTTATTAAGCACAGATCCTATTTCCTGTGCCCATGAATATTTCATCTGGAATATTTACTCTGTCGTATTATTCAGCCATTCCTCCTCAGTTAAGGCCTGGTTTTAGACAAGTCTTCTCTCTTCCCTGATCTTGATCTTTAGAGAGCAACACTTACCCAGTAAGAATGTATGATTCTGAGAAAAAGTATCTTGAAAGCCAAATGAAAATGTGTTCAGTCCCCAGGACAATCTGTATTAGCAATGGCGAGCCTCTGACCCCTTAGAGTTGTGCACAGCTCTATGGGAAAAGGACATGAGGCATCTTAAGTGTTAACATCACTTGCTCCAGGAAGTCTTCCTGATCCTAATAACATGATTCCTCCATCCAAGTCCACATCCACAATGCACTGTCCCGCCCCACCAAAGCCCCCGCTGGGATGTCCTAATTGCTTGTGAGTAAGATACAGGCCCCTCTGCAGATGCGCCCATATTCTTGGAAGACGAAGCACAGATTTCAACAAGCACACAGCTCATCAGAACTGAACATTTTTATCAATACGCAGATATATAAACACACATGACTTATGCCCCCGCAAATATGAAAAACTCTCTGGGGGCAGATAGATGTTCCTTGGTTGCAAATGTATCCCTAACATGCACATAAGACCACCCCTGCTACATTATTATATATTTAAATGAAAGACTCCTTTTACTTACAGAACATGATCTCATTCCCTCCTCATAACCTCACAGCACGACACTTTTCATCACATACATTTTTGATATAAGTCTACACCGAGCTTCAGACAGGCTACAAAGTAAGTCCTCAAGGGAACATGCTGGTACATGCTGCAACTGGATTGGAACTCAACACTGATTTCAAAGCTTATAAATTCAACCCCTGTGTATAAGGCCAGCAAACCCATCACTGAGTGAACTTGAGATAATAGTAATCACAAACAAGTATAACTTATTGATGGCATATTAAGAATTTTACATACATTATCTGTTCCAATGATCACATAAAGTAGTTATAGTTATTTTCTCTATTTTATTGATGAAAATTGAGAGCCTCAGACAAGTTAAGCAACTTGTCTAGACACACAGCTCATAAGTGTGGCATCAGACCTCCCATCTTTTTGACTCCAAAGCAAGCAACTTTTCACCTTGGCATTGAAGCAGCAGTTTCGAAGACCTAGGGTGACTTTCTTACCCATCGTCCAAAGAGCTGCTGACCGTCCCCCGCATCACAATTCCTAAATTATTTCATCTCTGCTGTGCCAGACAACAGGTTCAAAAGGCCAAGCCCTGGGCCTCCAGCTTTCTGCCTCTAGGCCTGTGGGTCCAGAGAAGCTACCTCTTTTCTAGTCTGAAAACATTCCCTGACTTGGGAATCCTGTTTCATCTGGGTAAAAAACTCTGCTGGAGAAGGGTCTCCAAGAAAGTTTACTGTGGTTATCTTTTGCGACGCATTAAGAGGCAGGCTCTCTAATGAATGATAAAGGTCACTTTATCATTCATTGGTTTTTGCAGTGAACAGTAAGTATGGTTTTTGCAGTGAACAGTAAGAACTTCCCATAAGAGTATAATTAGAACCCTAAACAAATGATGTGATGTTTAATAGCATGTGCAAATAAAATCATGCAAAACTCTCTAATGAGAGTATAAAGTTCAAAAGACAAAATTTCATGATGAATTTTTAAAGACATGAAAATGTTCTTATGCAAGCATGTTAAGGAAAAACACAGTAGGGTGTGAAACCATACATAGTATATGATCATAATTATGTAAATTCTCTAAAAGTGGGGGTTGGGGGCAGGAGAGAACCTGCAAATAAACACACAAAAATACTAACAATGGTTGGTGATAAGATGACATTATGGAGACTTTCAATTTTCTTTTTTTATACTTTGTTGAATTTTCCAAATTCTGCTCAGTGAAAATATTTGCCTTTGTCACAGGGGGAAATACACATTTGAGTAACCACAGCATGTTAGGATACAATGTTACAATTTACACAGAGATCTAATGATGTCGATTTAACAGTGAACTTGAAAGGAGAATAAAGTTTTTGGATTTTGCTTCTGCATCTACTCACCGTTAGATGGCATTTTCTTTGCGTGATGTTTTCTCTTTGTTTCTTTCCTTCAAAGCTAATGGAGTTAGAACATCAGTGTTAAATAAACATACCTGAAGACCTGGAAGCCGATGACAGGTCTCCTTTCCAATGCCGGAAGACAGGAGAGGAGAATCATCTTCTTTCTCTCCACCTGGTCCTTGTGTTTAGGTTGGGCATAGATGACACCTCTCCAGACAAAGGACAACATTGCAATCACTCCCGATTATGTTTCTGCTACCACCAAACTATTCGTGTTTGTCACAGGGGTGGTTACTGGAGTGTGCTAGAAGAAAAAGGGAATAGGAAGAGATGTAGGCAGTTATTATAATGTGAGAACTCGTACCATCTTTACAAAAGCCTTTTCTTGAGAATCAAAACCCTGTCCATTTCTCCCACCTGGGTACCTGGATATGGGATATGCTAAGTGGGGGCCAATCAAATCCCTTAAGTTTCTATGGGACAGACTGTCCATCTTCATCTACATTTCCCTGGGTCCCTAGGTGCCCCAGTATCAATGAAAAATAAATAGGTTCCAGTGACTGTAACAAGATCCATATAATCTACCACTGATTTTTTTCCCCTGTAAATAACAATGAGGAAAGCATAGTTACTTCCTTTAAACATATGGTGAACTTTCTACTCATTTTCTAAGCGACCCAGTGTTTGAGAGTCACTCTTAATTTCACACTAATGAAAACTTGATTAAAAAAATCGGGACAATGTGTTGTGAGGGCTGTCAGTCCATTCTCTAATGATGCAGATTTCCTTCAAGGTCAAAGCTGTAGCTTTAATATTAAAATATATGTTCATGATGGTCCTTACCAATGCCTATTAAGTTAGGGATGAGGCAAGAAGCAGGAGAGATGGACAATGTATTTTAAGAGAGATTCATTCAATCTCTCTTAAAATAATGATGCATACAACTTCATGTCATTACCTTTTAATGATCTTAGCCTAGTTAATAGCACAGTAATATTCCAAAAAGGAGCAAGAAATTATTTCCACATTTAATTTTCATTGCAAAAGTGAAAGGAGCCCTCTCTATTTTTTCTTTCTGCCGAAGAAGCTGTCTGCTGCCTATGACTGCATTAGCTCTGCTACATTACAGCTGAGCTAATGGATCAAAACCAAGTGATTAGTTTCCTACTCTTTTGAGCTTTTCCAAGTACCGACTGACTAGCTCCCAAAGACTTGGACATGGCTTTGCAATGTCTACAGGCAGTTTGCTTGATTTTTCCATCAAGTCAAGGCAGTTTGACCTTCCAACTGACATGACTTGGGATTCATGATACATAGTTCCTTGGATGTCTAGATCGCACAGAATGATTAGGGAAAAGGGATTCTCAGGAGGATAACAGAGACCAATGCATCTACCCTCAGCATTTTTCAGGCCTAATCAACAATGCAGGTGGATTGAAAGTGGCCTCATACAAGGACTTTCCGTTCATTCATCCATTCATTCATCCCATGTTCTGCACCAGGCACTGTCCTAGGCCCTTGGCATACAGCAGTGAACCCCACAGAAATGGTTGGAGCTCTTAGCAGAAAGATCTCAGGCATGAGATTTCCACAATGCCAGATGCTCTTGGTTGTCAAAAAGTAGTATTGTCTTAATAGGACCTTTTGTTTTTTTTTCGAGGTGGGACAGAGAATAAAAAGCAGCAAACCAACTTAAATATTAACATAAATTATAAGATGTGTTCTGAAAAATATTAAATGTGAAAAACTAAAAGTGTATATTTGAACCACAGTCAGATGTCACCCTACACGTAACAGAATGCCTACAATTAAAAAGACGGACAATATCAAACATTGGCAAGAACGTAGAGCAGTCATAACTCTTGTGCATTGTTGACAGGAGAATAAAATGGGCCAACCACTTTGAAAAAAGTTCTCACAGTTTCTTCTAAAACTCACAACCATCCTATGACCCAGCAGTTCCAATCCCAGGTAGTCAACCAGGAGAAACGAAAGCCCATCTCCACAGAAGACTCGCACCATGGTGTCCGTAGCAACTGTACTTATAATCGCCAAAAGCTGACTCAGCTGTTTTTCAACCAGAGAAACAATGAACAAATCTCAGTTATCTTTATTCAGTGGAGGACTATTCAATAAACAGAAGAAACAGACTACTGATAAGCACAACAATATGAATCACTCTCACAGACACTAAGCTAAGTGAAAGAAGTCAAACACGAAAGAGTGTATATTATCTGATTTCATTTATATATGAAACCAGAACTAATCTATAGTGGAAAACATGGTAGAACACTGTTAATTCTGGAGTAAAAGGATCTGGGATTGACAGGAAAGGGTTTCTCGGAAACTTTCTGGCATGACATTAATGTTGTATAACTTGATAGATGCTCAGTTTACTCAGATGTATTCATTAGTCAAAACTCATGTCAATGCTATACCTAAGAATTAGTTTCATTGTATGTAAATTTTATAATACAAAAAGAACTGTAAACAAATATTGAACCCTACTTAATGATAGGCATGCTGATGCCTGCAACTTACTTGGAAATACATCAAAAATATAAGATGGGCTGGGCACGGTGGCTCATGCCTATAATCCTAGCACTTTGGGAGGCCGAGGCAGGAGGATCACTTGAGACCAGGAGCTTGAGACCAGCTTGAGCAACGTAGAGAGACCCTGTCCCTACAACAAGTAAGAAAACTTAGCTGGGCATGATGGTGCACACCTGTAGTCCCAGCTACTCGGGAGGCTGAGTCAAGAGGATCTCTTGAGTCCCCAGGAGTTCAAGGCTGCAGTGAGCTATGATTGCTCCACCTCACTGGGTAACAGAGCGAGACCCTGTCTCAAAAATTAAAAAATGAAAATAAAAAAAAATACACACACATTTAAGATGGATGAAGGGAGGGATGGAGGGCTGGCTGGATGAAAGGATTGACGAATAGATGGCTATGTGAGAAAGCAAGTACAGTAAAACACAGAAACTAAGTGGTTGGTATATGGGTGTTCACTGTAGAATTCAACTTTCTGTACATTGAAAATTATCATAATAAAGTGTTAGGAAAACGTATCTTCGAATCAAGTAATTATGGCACATAAAATGTGTCACCAGTACCCTTTCATCTCCCCATTTAGGCCTTTTCCAACCTTGTGCTCCCAGTTAAAGAATCCATATCTTCATGGTACTTACACCTTCTGAAAGCACCAGATCCTTTCCTGTATTTTGTCGCATGCAAATAATCTGAAAAACCGACACGTGTGATCTTGTTAGGGTTTTATAATAGGTAGACATGTGTGACCCTCACACTGAGATATTTCTATTTTGTAATTCAATAATTCCTTCAACACTCACTAATTAAGTATCTTTTCAATTCCTTTATTGCCTCATCTATTTCCTCACCTTTAAATATAGTAACAACCATGTCTTGTGTGACTTCTGTGTGCCAGCTACTATACTAAGTGCTTTCATAAATTATCGTTATTATTGTAAAGCATTTTGTCGTTCAGGAGTCATTATCACTGCTTTACAGATGAGAAAACTAAGGTTCAGGCAGTTTGGGAAAATTTCCTAAGATTACACAGCTATTATATGGCGAAGCCAGCATTCAAAACCTGGTGTGTCTAATTTTGAAACCTGTGCATTTTAACATGTAATAAAATGAGGAGCTGGACAAGATGATCTTTAAGGTTCTTTTTTTGTTCCAGAATTTCTAATTCTAGAGAGGGGGAAAAAAATCACTGTTGAGCATAGTCATTAAGTTTAAGGGTCTTACTGAAATTTTATATAAATAAATAACTGATGTACCCCAACTACCTAAAGCATTACCTCCAGAAACTCCTCCAAGTTGTTGTGTTTTTGGTTCTTTGTTTTTTTTTTTTTTTTTTTTTTTTGAGATAGAGTCTCTTTTTATAGCCAGGGCTAGAGTGCCATGACATCAGCCTAGCTCACAGCAACCTCAAACTCCTGGGCTCAAGCGATCCTTTGGCCTCCGCCTCTCGAGCAGTTGGGACTGCAAGTGTGCACCACCATGCCCAGCTAATTTTTTCTATTTTTAGTAGAGATGGGGTCTTGCTCTTGCTCAGCCTGGTCTCAAATTCCTAACCTCAAACTGATCCTCCCACCTTGGCCTCCCAGAGTGCCAGGATTACAGGTGTGAGCCACCACGACCACCTGGACCTTGTGTTTTTAATCGTAACAAAAGGAAAAGAAAAAAGAAAATCAGCGATAAATCGGAAAAGAGCACACTGCTGTCATGAGCTACCCAAGATAAACTGATTGCTGTAGCTGAGAGCTGAATTTGTCTCCCGGAAGCCACAGCAAAGGGGGAAACATTCTGTATTCCATAGCATGTGTTTTCAGGTTACAGAGAGAATACACATACACCTGCAGGGGTGAACTTTTTCCCCCCCCGGACAACTTATTTGGCATCTACTATATCCTTATTCAGGAAATGTTAGTTAACAGTGAACAGTGTCTTTTGGGTTTTTTTTTTTTTTTAACGGAAAGATAAGAAAGCATTGTTCAAATGAACAAACCTTCAGGGATACTCCTTAAAAGGCAGCGTATAACCTTATATAGAAACTGTGTTAAGGCTATGCTATGAGGCTGGGAATTAGATTCACATACTTAGTTTCATGAGAATCTCATAAAATATTGATTTAGAACTTGGAGACACGAGATAAATGACTAACTGCTCTTTTGGTTGGTATTGAGCTACAACTGATTCATGACTGGTTTCTCTAACAGAAATTCATGGGGCAGAAATTCCAAATTTTGGGCTATATACAGTACACACATTCTGATTTTGCCATTCAACACTGCAAATGTTTCTCACCTAAATAAATGATCAATTAAATTGTAACAACATCCCCTTACATTACCCAGCATGATGTAGTTTTTGAAGACCTTCAACACCTCCCCCTCCCCTCCACCTTTCTGTCTCCCAACTGTCTTCATCTCTGTAGGACAGACACCAGACACTATTACTTCACTTTACAGATGAGAAAATAGAAGGAAAGAGATTTGTCAAAAAATTGCATACAGCAACAGGCATAAAAACATCACAGCTTTTATTTAGCAGGATGCTCTGCATCCACAGGTCAGTCATTCCGCGGCCCGCTAGCAGATTGGAAGACTTCCCAAGCTGAGCAGCGGCCTCTCCTGGTGGATGCCGGGAAGCGGCGCCTGCCCCAAGTTGGCTGCCATCTTGGCCACTCCTCACCATCATCCACTGCCCTCACTCAATGAGACCGAGAGGCTTCTGCCTCGATTACTTAAATGCTCAGACTTCTTAAAACATTACAGAGGTTAATTGCAGTGCGAGACTCGCAGAGGAGTACCTGATCCCGTTGTTCTTGGCTAAGTTCTGAGACCAGAATGATTTAGGCTCACCTACTTCTGACATCTGTTTGGTCCCTCCTAATTTGAGATGCACAGATGGGATTCCTGAATGGTTTGGGGGACACTCATCCTTTATTTCCCCTCTTTCTATACCTTATAACTGAAGGAAGGTAGGTGGGTTGTCAGGGTAAGGGCAAAGTGCATACTCCATGTTAGGATTTGCGAGCTGTAGACGTGTTCTCACTAAAAGCAAGTGAGAGCCGGTTCATTGCAATGCTCTGAACAGCACAAGCTGCCACACACATCCAAGCTCTCTAACTCGGCTTGAGGAGCCTCCTGGCTGGCTACAAACTAATCAAAGAACACAATGACTTTATATATAATTTAAAAAAACACACAAATGCTTTTGTTGAAGGGTACACAATTCCACAGACTTCCATGTATTCACATATGGCTGAGGGCTCATTATCTACAAGCCACCCGATGAGTAATTAAGAATAATAGATGCTAGTAGCTCATGAACTATGATCACTGCATTCGTAAAGTTCACTGGAGATTCTAATTCAGTGTTTTTGAAAGAGTTAAGTGGGCCATGCAGAATTCCTATACCCCTTCTCTCAAATGCAGTTAAAGGCTCTTCGGTGCTAAGTTGGCCACACTCAAAAACGTTTGAGTTGCCACAGGTTAAAAAAAAAAAAAAAGGAACAACAAAATAAGTTGTTGAAACCAGCCACCAGAATCTCTGCCTTGGCCACTGTCACATGACCTGTTTCTCTCCTCTCAAGCTCTTCACTTGTTTATTGTTATTAACTCACCGTCCTAATATGCAGGGGAAAATAATATCCATCCAGTGATGTTGCAATAAAGCTCTCGTACACTCTACCTGAGCATTGTTAACCAGGTGAAGACACAGGGTGGAGGAGGGAGAGGTTCCTGCAGCCTGTGGAAGGACAGTCTGCAGCACATCAGTTACCAACCTCAGGAGCTATTCATTAAGTGGGATGATTTATACAAAACCCCTAGCACATAATAAATGCTCAGTAAACATTATACCCTTTCAGTCTCCCTTCCTGAAGAACATAATCTGTTTTCTACCTGCTGATTCATTAGCGACTGTGCTGCATATCTGAGTGATGCACCATACAGAGCGTGGACAGTTGATTCATCATGAATAATGTAATGTCACAATCTGGACTATTTATATTCAGATGAATTGTACATAATATGCCATACATGCTAAAGAGGAACATTAATATTTAGCATTCCAAGCTAAGCAAGGATGATTAATTTGGCTTTAACTTAGTGTCTTCTTTGCAGAATTTTCAATCTTCTCTCTCCTTTTAAAGGGACATTATGAGAAATATTTTCCAAAACATAAGTAGGCTGTGCTTATACACTGCTAAAAACAGGCAAGTGGGATGTTTCAAGAGCCTGAAAAATCTCCAAATAGCTTTTTTATCCAGATGTTTTAGTTCTGACACTTGATGCTAAGGAGACATTTTAAAGTACCGCAGGAAAAATCTTTATGCAACAATGTGTAAGAATAATTCGTTCGGTAAAGTCATTCACTATAGGGAACATTATATAGTCGTTAAGATGACTTACACAAAGCATTATCAACAACACAGGGACAGGAATATACTTCTGTTACAGATGTAAGTGAAATTAATTAGCATAGACTAAAGAACTGAAGAAAATACACCAGAAGGTTTACAGTGACTGTTTTAAAGACATGAGTCTACTGATCCTTTTCCTACTTTTTAAAATTTCCCCATTAGCTTTTTTGATTGGAAAACATTCTTACATAAATAAGTAAAACATCGCCAATGCTAAGCTCCATGAGGCCAGAGTCCTTGTTCCTCATTCACCATTATGATCCCAAGTCTTAGCGCAGGGTGTGTTACATGAAGAGGCATGTCGTGATTTTCATCAATTTGTTTTTTTGTAGTAACAATTTTCACCATACAGTTTGTACGTTGGCAAGTTCCCAAAGCCAGGTAAATTAGTGATGTGAAAGAGATGGATAACAATCACCATTTATTGAGCACCTATTATGTATGTGTCTGTCCCTATGCTATCCACTCTACATACATGATTTCTAATCCTTGCAACAGCCTTGTGAATAAGTGTCATTATCTGCATATTCCAGATGTGGAAACAGGTACATGAAGAAAGCTAAGGAACTTGCACAAGTCCTACTTGGTAAATGCGAATTAAACCCAACTGTATGATTTCATTGTTCTCACTCTTTCTATAAGGGCTCACCTGGCCATTTGGATTATCCTAGAATTCCATAAGCAGATGCTCTCTCAACACAAAGATGAACTTTTAACCTTTCCATTTCCCATTGCAGATGTTCTTAAGTGATGACTACCCCTCCCAGTTTAGCGCACATGACAAGGCTCTATGCATTTAAATCTGGGCATTGAATGACCTAGGATAGCATTCTATCATCCATCCTGCTCCGTAAATCCATTCAGATTCCTTTGCTGAAGCCCTAGCACTTGGCTTTGTTGAGTCCTTCGATGCCCTGCCAAGGCCAGAGCAGACAGCTGTGTGCTAGGCTGTCTTGGCCGTGCGTACCCACGACCACAAAGGCACATGCTGGTGTTTACTGTAGAGTGATGAGCATTGATGGGCCTTTGGGTTTGTTGGGTTTGCTGTTTTATATCACATTCACCTTCGAGGATCCTTCCTTCTTTCTGCAAATACCACAGAGTGCCTACTATGCACAGCTTAGAGCTGAGCGCTGGAGTTTAACGGGATCACAATATATAAGACCCACATCCATCTGGAGTTCACACCCCACTGAGGGAGACAGAAAAGGATGGTTAGAATCACACACAGAAGTGTACAAACTGTCACATGCTGTGAGAAAGAAGTACGTGGGGGTTATAACAGGGACTTCTTTCCTGGTCTGGGGCCACTGGGCAAAGACAAGTGCTCTGAGATATGAAAAATGGGCAGGGAGGGAAGAAATAGCTCATTTGAGAAATGAAAATAGTCAAGATTTCCCAGAGACAGAGGAGCGAGTGAGAGAAAAGACCAGACAAGAAGGTAGAAACCCGACAGAGCATCCGCAAGGACCACATTAAGGATGTTCACATTTATTGCAAGTGCAATGGAAAGCCATTGAAAGACCACAAGCAGGCTCGGATTACATCCTAAGACCCCTCTGATGGTGTGAGAAACGAACTGGGAGAGGACAAGAGTGGATGGAATCTCCTCCTTCCTTCCCTGGCCCAAAGTAGCATCTCAGTTAATCACACATAGCTTGGATACTGCCTCTGTGAGGGAGTCTTCTCTGTACCTCTGCAAACCTGGCTTAGGTGCCCTCATATAACCCACAGCGCCCCGTACTTTCCCCATCTTAGCACATGCCGGCGTGTATTGGAATTGCCTGTTTACTTCTGTAACATCCTGTCTGAAAGCTGGGAAGGCAGGGATCACATTTATCTTATTCACACTTATATCCCCAATGTTTCTAGCAATGTTGGTACATAGTAGGCATTCAATAAACATTTACGAAATAGCTAACATTTCGTTGAGCACCTACTACGCGCCAGGTATCCTTCTAGTCCTTTCATGTGCATGAACTCATCCAGTTCTCCCAACACCCCTTTGCAGCAGGTTCTAACATTGTCCCCATTGCAACAAATGAGTAAACTGAGGCACAAAGGAGGCTAGGCTACATGTCCAAGGTTGCAGGGCTGGTACCTGGCTCTGCTGGGTTTCACAGTCCATGCTTTCAACCACAACACTATGATGAATAAGGAAAGAATGGAATTCTGACCTGTCATAGCCAGCACTTAATTATCTGTGCTAATGGTTTAAAGCAGTGCCCTGCATCATCCAAAACAGTGAGTAACTTCAAAATAATCCCCGCTGGACCCAGTGATACATATGGGTTTTTTTCAGTAGATTGACCTTCGCAAATTACCACTTAAAATAGCCAATGACAAAACCCTTTCCTGTTCCCTCAGTAGCAATCAAACTAATGGACAGGAAGTAACTAAGAACTAAAATGGCTAAGCCAAAAAAAGCACTCCATCAACAAATTTAATTAAGCACGGAGTTTCAGAGAAGAGGGGTCCCAGGATCATACAGGCTAGGAGATTCCTACAACTATATTTTAACATGTGGCATATTATACAAAGGGCTTGGAGAGCAACAGCTTGGACTAGAACTCCAGTTCAGCAAATTCCTAGCAGTGTAAATTCCTCCACTCACACTTCATCTCTCGGAGACTCAATGTCTTTATGTGGCAAATGGGAATGACAGGAGAGACGGTGAAGAGTAAATGGAGTAATAGGTGTATAAAGGTCTTGGCATATAGGAAGCTCTTAGTGAGAACTCATTTCTCTCCCTACCTGGTAGAGTCAAACCCCGGAGATTCCCCAGCCCCTTGAAGTTGGCCAGGGCCATGAGAGCAGTACCATCCGACCAAACCTGAGCAGAAGTCTTACGTCATTTCCTGACTGAAGCATTAATGAGGCCGTGCAAGATCCCCCAGCAGTCCCTTCCCTGTGGCAGCAACTTGGAAGCCACATGATCAAAGCAGCTTACAAAGAGCGGCTTAACCCACTTCAGAATTTGCCTGAGTGATGCATAAACCTGTATCATGCCAAGTCACTAAACTTTCCGGGTTGGCCTGTTCTTAACAGCACAGCCTAGACTACCCTGATTAAATACATAACTCATTGGAAGTTCCTTGTGTTCCCAGTGGCAGAAGCAAGAATGAATCAGCTTCATTCCTTTTTTTAAGCCAAGGGCTTCAGTGTGGGCATCTCCTCTTTTCTTCCTTCTCTTCCCTCGCAGAATCTGATCTCTTCATTTTACCTCTGAAGACATTGAAGTCCAGAGAGGCAAAGTGACTTTTCCAAGGTCACACGGCACGTAAGTGGCATAACCTAGCCAGGAATCCGGGGCCCCCAGCTCCCTGCCAGCCTGTCTAGTGTCCACACTACGCCACTTCCCAGAAGCTTGCAGCTTCGAATGTTAGTAATGTTCTGAGCTCGCCATACCTTTCAATCACAGCAAGCGATACAATCCATGCTACATTACTGCACTAATTACCAGCGGAGCACATTACCATGCCCTAATTACTAGCGAGAAGTGTTGTCGATGCGCCACCCTGTTTGCCAGGACATGTAAAATGTTTCCACACTTGTTCTTGAGGTCTGGCATGAGGAGGGAAGACAGAATACCATGAACAATCAAGTCATTTCACATTGACAAGCAGTGAGGTGGCCATTCTATTATTATTCTTTGTTAGCTAAACAGAAATGCAACAGAGCCCTGACAGAAGGAAGGTGGCTGACGGAACGAGCCTGATAGGCAACGTGAACGAGCTCTGGAAATAGAACTTCCCACGTGGTTTAGACGGTTATCTTCCCCCTTTTTGCCTTCATGGGTTTTTTGAAGCCTTGATTTTTTCAGTCATAAAATGGGTGTAAGAGTAGTGCCAAACTCATGCATGGGGTTATGCTGGGAATTCAACGGCATCATGCACATGAAGTCCTGGGCAAAACGCCAAGAACAGAGTAAGATGCTCAATTAATGCTGCCTGTGATTAGGACTGCTATTTAGGGAGGCTTTCTTAATAATTAATATTTCCCAAAAGCTTAAAAATGTTCAACAGAGTGGGGATAAGGGAACTTAATCTATCATTTATTAAACCCTCGCCTATTCTATGACATGATTTCTCAGGAGGTACTTCACTAACATTCCATCTTCTAATCCTTATCAGAGTCCTGTAGATTATGTAGGATTACCACTCTTCCATAGATGAGGAAACTCAGGCTCAGAGATGTTAAGTAACTTGTCCGAGGCCACACAGCTGGTAAGTAGTGGAGCCAGGATTTCAATCCAGAGCTACCTCAGTTTGTTGTTGTTCATTTCACAACAACGCTCTAATTCAATTTCACCCCTCATGGATTGTCTGCCTCCAAACATCTTTATGGGTGTGTATTTGGGGACCTCTCAAGGGACTCCCACTTGATGGCAGAGGAATGAGTACTTCCCCTGGGGCTGTCATTTGAAACGTAACCCCACGTACTCACGGAGCATTTGCTATGTAGGCTCAGCACAGTGTTTAGTGCTGGGGGTGAATACAGTGTGGCCCTTGCCTTCGAGGCCCTCAGCGTCCAACAGGGAGGACTGCTACAAATGTGAGCCAATTACAACTGTCTGTGACTGATACAAAATATAACGACACAGAGACAGTAACTAAAAAGGGACTTAGAAAAAAAATTTTTTTTTAAATACTGAAAAATTAATGAACACCTGCATGCAGATTCCAGGAGAAAGGGTATTCCAGATGCAGAAACAGCATGTTCAAAGGCACAGAGGTGTGAACAAGGCATACTGCTCTCAAGAAAGACAAGTAGCCACATTCCGCCGGAGTACACAATGTGCACGAGGTGGCAAGAGAAGGAGCAAGACTCCAGAGGCAGGGTAGGGCCAGGTCACTACAGGCGGCCTGGTGCTTCCTTCTGAAGGGCCCTGGAAGCCGTCTCAAGTTCAAAGAGATGATGCCACGGGCTTTATCATAGACTCTCCCCCCGCCCCGCTTGCTGCATGAAGCCAGCAGTGGTTCCAAACCCTGGCCACGCAGTACACTCACCACGGATCATCTGTTAAAAAAAAAAAAAAAAAAAAAAAAAAAAATCCAAAGCCAGGACCTCACCCCAGTCCAATTACATCAGAGACACTCTGGAGGTACGGTCTGGGCACTGGTCTATTTTTAAAGCTCATCGGGCAACTCTAACGTACTGCCAGGAGTCAGGCTACCGGTGTCAAGGCAGGAAGAGCATTAAGAGGATCATGGTGGAGAAACAACCAGATTTAAAACAACAGTATTTTAGAAACTAAAATTGACAATTGTGTTTGATGAGATGTAGGACCTGAGAAAGAAGCGGGAGGAGGGCAGGTGGGAAGAGGTGCCCCGTGTGTGTGTGTGTGTGTGTGTGTGTGTGTTTGTGTGTACATATTGTATATATACTTCACATAATGTTATTGCCAGGGAGTCTAACAAGCCCATCAGCAATTACCGAAGCCTCTCTTCCCTTGCTAGTTATCTGTGAGAGTCCAGAGAGGTTATAATGAGTCAAGAAGGCAAACCCACGCTGCAAGCACCATCTGTGACACTCCGGGGTCCACATTTACCCCGGTCACCCTGCTCCATCCATAAAGATCCTGCCTTGAACCCATCGTGGCCTCCTGAAGGAGAAACGCCGGGGAAATTCCACGCGAAATCGCTGTCTCTTGTTAGCGCGTTATTTACGTTGACGCACAATTCTAGCAGCTGCGGCGGCTCAGGCTCCCTCACTCACATGGTTGGGCAGGGAGCGTAATGGGAATACCATTAATTTAATGGTTTTAAAGAAGGTGATTTCCAATTTGAATTATTCTCAAGTTGTGAAATGAGTGTGAGCCGGTTTGTAAAACAGCAAGCAGTCAATGCACCGCATAACCTTGATTTTTTAAGAGTCCCAACGCCATGCAGAAAAAAACTCTCCTCCAAACCCATTTTAAGGGAGGTTTTACAAAAAAATGCCACCATCCCTGCACCCCCTAGACAAATTAGCAAGACAAATATTGGCAAAAAGCTCTGCAGACAACCATTATTTACAAAGGGGAGAGAGAAAAAGATGCTATGAAATAAATCATGCTGACAGTTCAATCAAAAAAAAATCAGAATATATTATTCATGCTGCTTCTCACGAGTTGGAAAGAAACCGGACAGGGAGAGCCAAATATGTACTTGTGTGCTTTATTTATGCATAATAGCAGCTGAATTCCTAGGGCACCTCTGCTTAATGAAATCTGCATGCTAAACTGACGTGACAGGCTCCTTTTTTCCAACTCTGACTCTGAGCCAGGGCCGGTGTAGGTGCTGGCAATGCAAAGGTGAGCATGCCAGGTGAGACCTCTGCTGCCGGGAAGGTTACACTCTAGGTTTGAGTGGGTGAGTGGGCAGACACTCAACAAGCGGGCAGTGGTCAATGGTGGTGCCACAGACACGAGCCAAGGGGCTACTTTATATTGGGGACTGGGTGGGACCTCTCTGCAGAGATGACATTTTAGCTTAGGGACATGCAGGAGCCAGAAGGGCTGGAAGAGGCGTGATCTGGGGAGGGGCTGCCAGTGCAAAGACGTGAGAATGAGCGCAGGCTGGGCGTGTCCAATGAACACGGACAAGGGACGTGAGGCCGTGAGCAAGGCGGGGTGGGTGGGAGGTGGGGCCTGAGAGGTAGGCAGGACCTTGCAGGCTGCGGGAAGGAGTTTGGATTTCATTCCAAGTGCAACGGAAGCCTACTGCAGGGTTTTAAGAGAGGTGTGACATGATTTCAACACTTTAAGCTTTGAAGGTTAGGCTGTGGCCAGGTCAATTCAGCATCATGCTCGACTCCACGAGGGACGGGAGGGCGAGAATACAGTACCTGGGGGTATGGGGGTGTGGAAACACGAGCGGGCCCTGGAGGGAGGACTGAGGCCATCAACTAAGGAATCGAGACAACGACATCTTTGGGAAAGATGAGCTATCTAAAGACGTTCACAGCGAGGGGCCAGAGCCAACACTGGGAACAGTTTCTGAACACCAGCACAGCTCAGGAAGGATGATGTGAGGGTGGCTCTGCCCGGAGAGCAGGATGTGGAAGAGCAAACGTGGGCAGGAGGGGTGGACACGAAGTCCCAGAACCACGAGCACCTCAGTCACCAGAGACCAGGCAGCAAGGTCGGCGCCACAGTCTGGACCAGCAGTTCTCACATGGGGGCAGTCCTGTCCCCCCGGGGACGTGAGGCAGCCTCTGGAGACATTTCTAGTTATCACAGCTTAGGAGGCTGTGGTACCGGCATCCAGGGGCAGGAGGCCAGGGACGCTGCTGGCCATCCTGTAACGCCAAGGACAGTCCCCATGGCAGAATCATCCAGCCCAGGATAGCTGCAGTGCACATGCCGAGCAACCGTGGGTGTGCTCAGCAGCATGAGTCGAAATCCAGCAGTCGAACAGCCCCGGATCTCAGTTCCCAGTGTGTGAACGTGGATGGTCCTTAACCTCCCCTGCACCTCGGCGTCTCCTGCTGTAAGACGGAGATGGCAACCGTACTGCCCCCCACAGGGATGTGGCCAGAAGGCTGGGGGCACCGGGCAGTAACCACACTCGGGGGTGGGGGCACTCAGAGAAGAAGATAGAGGTTGTGCCGTATGTTTCAGAACGAGGTCTCAGAATGTCTGGTGTGAGAGGTGGGGGATACCCTGAACTGGGTACCAGAAGGTTGGGGTTTGGATCTGGGTTCCTTGAACATAATGGGTGGGCTTTGGCGAAGTGACCCGGCCTTCCTACCCCCTCCTCGTTTTGGTTATAGAGATCGAAGTCCTTGTTCTTGATACAGAAGCATAAAAACGTGTCTATGTGACCTGTCTCATGGAGGACAGTTTGTATGAGGCCATTCAGGCTGTTGTAACAACATACCATAGCCTGGGTGGCTTACGAACAACGGAAACGTATTTCTCACAGTTCTGGAGACTGGGAGGTCCAAGATCCAGGCGCCAGCAGCCTCGGTGCCTGTCGAGGGTCTGCTCCCGGTCCACAGAGGGCTGTTCCCCAGTGCTTCCCCACAACGTGGGAGGGGTAAAGGGATTGCTCCTGGGGTCTCTTTTATAAAGACACTAATCCCATTCATGAGGGCTCCACCCTCCTGACCTAATCCCCTCCCCAATTCCCCCTCCCAAAACCACAACACTGGAGATGAGGTTTCGACATAGGAATTTTAGGGAGACACCAACATTCAGACCATAGCACAGTCTTCCCCAGATTTCATCCTGTATCGTGGGTTAGGGGAGATTCCGAGGACAGTCAGCGGGTGTGCCCATCCTGAGTAGAAGGGCCTTTCCTACACACGGCCGTCGGGCCCACTTGCCCAGGTAGCTCTCCTCAGTGCCCCCCACACCAAGGCATCTTTATGTCACTCAACACTACAGAGATGGTCCAAAAGCATTACATGTGAATGTCTCACCTAGCATGGAGTTTCTTAACCTCAGCGCTGTCACCATTTGGGACTGGGTAATTGTCTGCAGCAGGGGGCCGTCCTGTGCATTGTGGGAAAAGTCACCGCATCTCTGGCCTGTACCCACTACACTCAAGTAACCCTTAACTGAGAACCACTGAACTAGCATAGAGTGTGAAAAAATAATTTGTGTCGATGGTCAGAAATCAGACTTAAATCCCACCTCTTCCCTTAACAGCTACGTGGGCTTAAGCAAGCCATTCCCCTCTCTAGGACTCTGTTTTCTCATCTGTAATATGGGTACAGCAGCACTTCTCTGTAGTGAAAACAAAGTAACACATGAAGTTCTTAGCACAGTGTCCAGCACATAACTGTTGTCAAAAAGTTCTTATTCTTGTTTCTTGTACATGGTTGAAAGTTACACAGAGTCGAGACAGAACCCAGGGGCTGGACCCCCACAACAAAGTCGTCCCATCCCCGTAAGTAGAGCTACAAACAGATAGTGAGTGTGGATGGCCCACTTCCTTCAACCTGTACAGTGAGCACACACTTGCTCTCTCCTGTGTAGAGCGGCTATTGTCACTTGCTAAGAACACCATCACCATCAGTAGCAAAAGGAGCAACTGTTAGACTTTTCCCCATAAACTTGAAGATGTTTTTCTCCCATTCAGAGTCAAAGAACCCCTGAACTCTCCAGTCTTCCCTTTCAGAGGGAGGGAGGCTATGAAAATGAAGGCCTTACAAGGTCAACACCAAGAAAAATCAGCATTGCAGCAGGCCGGGGTAGGCCGTGTGTGTGTCTGTGTGTGTGTGTGTGTGTGTGTGTGTGTGTGTGGTCTCCCTGACAGCTGGCTTGTAAATACTTTCAAAGGCACTGCCTGTGTGCCGGCAGATCCGAAAGTGCAAGCAAAGCCCTCGTGGCCATTGCACACAGGCTTTCTGATGAGGCGGCACTGCTAATTCAAACCCATTCTGCAAGGTGCCCACAGCCTCAACGGGAAGTCCCCACCACGCTCCGGAGAGGATGGCTAATCACTTCATGAAGTTGTAGGAACAGAGAAACCAAGAGCTAAGGAGCCTCTCGTAAAGGGAGGTTCCCCAGTGACGTTTTCAGCAGGACAGCGCTCCCTGAGCATTTTCTTCCCACACTGCGTTTTCCTGAACAAAACGGATTATTAGGATTTAAGGCGCACTCTGATGATATTTTGGTAGTAGGGGTCTCATTACGTCCCCAGTTCTGTCCCAGCTTTTGATCTTCTGCTTGGTGGAGTTCCTGAAGGAGAGGTAAAGCAACGACCTTCAGCCAACTGGAAGCAAACACTGCTTTTTTTATGAGCCCCTGCCTAATACTCCAAGGTTGGACTCTTTGGGAAAAGGTTGTCTAATGCAGCGGAGACTTGATATTCACCTTCCTCTTCACCCAAATCAGAATCTGGAGTGCATACAGTGAAGAGGAACTCTGAACATGAGGGCTTGGCTGATGCACCTCAGGAGACAGACCGCCCAATGCACACGGGGACAGGAGGGCCAGTAGGGAGTGAGGGAGTGAGCGAGTGTGGCTGGTCTAGCTCACCTCACCCACCCACGTGCATGGATCAAACAGAAGAGAGGGAGCTCAGCTTGGTACATGTCTCTTAAACACAACTAAAAAAAGAAAAAAAAAAGTCTCTTGCCATTTTGACTCTATTTCTTTTCATCCAATTTGTATTATAAAATTGTCCAAATACACAGAAATGTTGAAAGGTTACTACAGTGACCACCACTTAGATTCAACAAAGATATTTTACAGCCTCTCTATTTTAACAATAGCAATCATTCTTAGGGCATTTACTGTATAACGAGCACCTTAGGTCCTACTGCAAATACTGTTTCTTTCATTTTGACTAATAGCATGGAAGGCAAGTACTATTATTTTCCCTGTTTTGCTGATGAGGAAACTGAGGCTTAAAGAAGTTGCATCATTTTCCAGAGTCCAACAGCTACTCAGTGTTCGCTTCCCATCTAAAGCTAAGGTACCGTAGCTGAACTCCTGACTGCTGTCTTGTGACCCCACTAGTGTGTGACATGCTAGAGTGTCCCAGAAAATGTGGGGCTCTGTCATTTCTGAGGCGTCCCAGGTAGCTCCTGGGGAGATGATGCCAGAAAGCAGCTAAAAGGGAGAGAGAGCTGAGCAAGGAACACAGGGCTGAAGTCTGGTGGCCCATCGAAGAGATCAACTCCAACAGCACCTGTCCCAATCCCTGCCTTCCTTACCATACATCTCTGACATGACCGTTATTAGTGACTGGGCTCAGAAGCTTGCCACCTTGTATGATCTGAATTGATCCAGTGAAGAATTCTCTGAAAAGCACCATTAAGATGATTTATAGTCTAATTTCGGTTGCTATAGATTCCAAGTCAGACTTATGACTGGAGAGAGAGGGGAAGAAAAAAAAAAAAATCCCCACTCGCTTAGAATTCAGGCAAAGGTTTCAGTATTGATAGAGAAGCCCGGCTGGCTGGGAAAAAGTCATTTTTTTTTTTTTTTTTTTTTAAGTTTACAGCTACCACTCCTGGTTTGGAGTTGCTATAGCAACCGCGGGCCTGTGGGGGGCCGGTGGGGAGGGGGTGTCTGCAGATCTCACGCCATGGAAAGCTGACGGATAGGCCTCCCGGAAACTGTTTAGACACTTCATTGCCGGGAGCCAGATAACATTAGTTTATTTATTAAAATACATGTTAAAACACCAGTCGTCTCTCCTGCCCCGGCATTTCATTCTAATCACTGCTGTTAAGGAATTGTTAACAGGCTGCTGATAGGAATGGAAGACGAGTCCCATTAGGGAGCTCCCCGCCATTCTGCTGGGCTGATGAGCGCTGGGCGTGGCGCAGGCTCGTGCAGGGAGCCTGATCACGCTAATTTGGCACGATCAATGGCCTCCCTCTCCCTCCACCTGATCCACCCCGGCTTCCAGGGAGTCAGAGGCACAGCTCAGTGAAGACTTCTGCTCCTATCTGCGAAGGGCTCTGGCTGCGATTGTGCCCAGCCACAGTCTCTGTCACCGTAGGACAGCCTGGCCTGTGTGAGTGGCAGTTCGTGCCCTGAGCAGAGCGAGTGTCATGGTGCCTGTCAAAGGGGACACAGCTTTGGAGACGTGACATAGACAAGTCAGGTGTGGATCCCAGTCTTGCTAGATTTGTGACTGGGGAATGCTCGTGTGCCTCGGTTTACCAATCTGGCAATGGGGATACTGACATTACTTCCACTTTTTTTTGGCGTGTAAACAAGACATTCACCATTAGCCTTCTACATGGATAAGCTCATTCACTCCTTACAAAACCTGATGAGACAAGAACTTTTACTTCATTTTGCAGATGAGGAAAAGGAGGCTTGGAGAAGCTCAGAAGCTGGAGGCCCTGCCTCGCTCCTAGGGTTTGGGGAGGATTATATGAGAATGCATTTCATCGCTTTGGAGTGTGTATAATGAATCAGGCACTCTGCTGATTGCTTTACAAATAGTTTTCTCATTCATACCTCATGGCAACATTATGATCTTCGTTTCATAAATCAAGCTAAGGCTCAGGGAGGATGAACTGATTTTCCCCCAAAGCCACATAACCGGTAAGAGCAAAGAACCAGGATTTGAACCAGTCTCCAAATCCCCTGCACTCGATCGGAATTGGCGCCTCTGACCTTAAGAAACCTGTGATATAATGGGGGTGTGCTGGGGTGATGACTGAAGTCCAGTGCCTCTGAAGCATGGGAAAAACCATTGTGTGTCACACTGTGGGGTGGCACCTTCGTGGAGGAATAGGCATCTATGAAGCTGGAGCTCCTGTGGACTGGATCAATCAGGCAAAGACTTACGGATGGTCCAGAACCTGGACCAAAATTACAATAGCCACCGCTGTCATTACCACACGGTGTATTTCTTGTGCACAGTCTTAGTGTGGCAAACTAACGACAAATAGTATGAGTTCAATAAGCAGCTGTTAACAGAATGGTCCATTGACCATTTCATTAAGAACTTACTGAGGTGTCATTTTATTCCAGACAATGTGCTAAGTATTTGACTGTAAAGGTTTTTCTTTAAAGTCAAATAAAATATCCCTGTCTTAGATACATGAACAGGTAACTATAATACAAGGTGACAAATTCAATGATAAAGAAATCCATAGGGTTTTATGGGGACACAGAAAAGCACTTATCAAATCTAGGAAGACTTCCAGGAGGAGGCCCCAAATGGACTTTTAAAGAGAGCACAATCTGGATTATAGGCTCAGCAAATCCCTTTTCAGCCCCCAGAACACTGTTATCCTTGCCAGAAGGAAGTTATAGAAACAGCAGATGAAGAAGTGGTATTTGTGTATCACGCGAATATCAGACTCATGTATATGATAATTGCTTTTGCATCTTAGGACTTCTATCTAGAGGCTGGATTAGTTAAAAACAAGCCTCCTTTTCAACCTCGCTTTCATTTCAGCTTTTCCTCCTGCGTGGTAAACACAAAATCCATTCTGTAAGTTCTCCTCCATTTCCTTTTAGGCACGACGCATATTCTTAGAAGCAGCCTGCCAGGAAACAAAGGTTAATTCTGCAGGGAATGAATTGCTAAAGCTGTGTTCTCCTTTGAAGCTTTGATTTAGGGAAGCGACGTGGGTTTTTCTTTACTTTGCAAAGTTCCTTCACATCTTCATTCCAGGCAGATCCGTTGGCGTCGCTCCACGCGTGGGCCAAAGTCACCGGCAAGATTTTATTTGATTCCACTGTTCTTAAAAGGCAGGAGACGGGCTTTGTCCGGACTTACAGGACCTCTAGCAAGGATCCTCAGTGGGAAGGCTTCCACTGCACCAAACCGGCCACCTGCAGGGGCCGTACAGTCAGTGGGCAAGAACAAGGCTGACAGTAGTACTTAAATGAGAGCTCCTGAGGTTGGTGCATTTATGAAATACCAAAAGGTCACAGAAGTCATCCTCCATCGGTTACTGTGCTATTGAAGTGCTTTGGGTTCCTGCTGGGAGCCTCTGGTCCTAGCTGGTCTGGAAGGGATTCAAGGTTGGTCTCAGAAGGTTTTCCAAGGGTTTCTTTGTGCTCTCCTATAACGGTATTGCTGTATAACAGAGCGTCTGGCAGAGCTTGCGGTGCTTCATTCACTTGTCAAATAGTTACTGAATACCTACTATGTGCCAGGGGTGATCACAAACAGCAGTGGACAAGCAAGACTGCGACATTCGTTTCCGATTCTTGGGCTGCCTGTAGGCGAAAAGTGAGGAGTCGAAAACCACTCACCAAGCTGTGAACTGGTGCAACTGTGTCTCCCCAAGAGGTGTGACTTTTTCTTCATCTGTTTGGAGAGGGCAATTTTCTCTAATTCAAGCAAAGGTGCATGTAAATCTAGTTTAGGTAGCCTGTAAACCTGTATACAAGACAATCATAGTGCTTGCATTCATGAAGCTTTTATTCTAGAAGATGCGCAGGAGGGGGCCAGAAAGCAAATAGGCCACCCTAAAAATATTCAAAATGACATCAGATTATGCAACGTGCCAAGAAGGACATTATTAGTGTGGTGTTAACATCGTGTAGGGGGAAGGTTGTTGCCGTGAATAAGTGGTCAATGAACACTCCCTTAATGATTAGCATTTGAGCTCAGATTAAAGCTGCAAAAGATCTAGCCATTGAAAAGCTGAAGGTGTATTCAAAGAGTCCAACAGTCTAACTACAGGAAGTTGTAAGCAGACGTCCCAGGGCATTTATTTGAGGGAAGGAGAGCTTCCCAGTAATAGCAACTGCACTTCCATCTGGCTCCTGACACTGTTTCTGTGCTCAGAATCAATCGATTCCTTGCTATTCTTGGTGGGCAGAAAGTCTTTGCAAAACTTGACCTTTCCCAAGTGTTATCAATACAGCTAATAGTGAAGCTGTCAGAAATGTCCAGCAATCACCACATATCAAGGGGCTTTCTGAGTTCAATGCTCTTGGTTCAGAATTTCTGCTGCCCTTGGAATGTGTCAATGTTTGTTGAAGATTCTTTCTTTACCGAAGTTCAACTATAGTATCACTGATTCATTTTTTGTCTTATATTTTTACGTGTTTATGTGTCTGTTTTCACCAATGGACTGAGTCCCTAGGGGGCAGGGGGTCTGTGTCATTCCACTTTATGCCTCCAACACTAACATAGTTCAAAACAGATATTCAGTCAATGTTTGTGTGTCCTATGATGGTCCCATGGAGTTTTGCTACTTTGGTTAACTGTTAAGAGAGACAAACTGACAGATAACTACAAAACACCAAGTCACTGTCCTACAGTGGTAACATTCACCTACATGTTATAAACAACTTGAGAACGGGTCCACGCATTTTTCCACATTTGGGTAGTTTAGATATGAGTTGCCCTACCCCATCCTCTCAAAGGACCCCACAAAGAATTTATTCTCACAAATGCATTAGTGAATAATGTAAAATTTACTGAAGATTCCATGGGGTAAAGCAGAGTTCAGATTACACACCAAAGCCAACCGAAAATCTCTTTTTGATATTTCTTTTAACCGAAGTCCACTCTCACATACCGTTCAGAGACTGCTTTTCTCTCCCTCATTTCCTAAAGAGCCCCCAACTGCATCGATATCCCCTCTTCCTTACTTTATTGTAGCATTTCCTGTTGCCCAAATCATTTGTCAAAGCTCATCGTCTAAACAAGTACTACACCCTGTTCAAGTGGAGTCTTCGTAACACCTTCTTGGAGCATACAGCAGTCTCCATGTTGTTTGCCCTGCAGTCCTCAAAGTGTTTTGAGCATAACAGATGCTCAGTTAACAGCTAACTGAATCAGCTATAGCCCAGTGCAATTATGGTATGTTGTGCTACGAAAAAAAAAAAAAAAAAAAAAAGATTCTAATCTTTCTCAGACTACTCAAGATCTACTTCATTTTTCTTTTGCAAGGGGAGCCACTTGCCGAGCCCTGTTATCACCAAATGGCAAAAAGAGTTTCATCATTCCTGGTCTTGCCAGAATGGAGTCACTCAGACTGTTAAACAGTTGATAGCTTCAAAGTATGCCCAGATACACATAGATGGGATAAACCACTTCTTTCTCAGATACTTTACAGTTTAGGAACTGGTCTAGTTCTGAAAAGTCAGTGACACTGGGACCCCATGTGGTGACTGTGCCCCCAATTTCTGCTTCCTTACAGTGGTTTTAACAAAAAAAAAAAAAAAATCTACCCTGCCAAAAGCTCACAGGCCCTGTCTTATGACCCTACTCCCTGGTCTCAGATAACTGGAACAGAGTGGCACATGACTCTACCTGAGCCAGTCACCTGCTCTCTCTCTCTCTCTCCTGGATGTGTGGAATTGAGGCAGGGAGATCAACTAGGGGCTGAACTGGAAGGTTCTATAGACCTTCAATAGAGGAAGGAACAGAGACTCTGGACTAAACAGAAAGAAGATGACATAGTCAGACATACAGAGCAAGAGTTCCTGATCATTTCACAGTTCTCGTGATGTCTCTTACATTTGTTTTAATGAGATTCCCTCTTTCTAACAACTTCACTTTTCATTTGCCCTCCTTTGTGTGTTGTCTTTGGCCCATAAACCAAACTGTCCTTGACCAACCATACCTCTTCACCACAGCAGAGACAACCAATCTTCTCTGCAACCTCCCCACGCACCCTAAACCAGGGCTCCTCTTAACGCACTGCATTGAAATTCATCACTTACAGATTTCTTCCTTATCAGGCTGTGAGCAAATTGAAGTCAAGGTCTATGATTCTGTCCCTGTATCCGTACTATCTAACTCAGCACTAGGGACATAGTAAATGCCTAATAAATGTTTGTTGAATTGAATTAAGAACAATGTCATCTGCTGAATAAAATTATGTATGTATCGATTTGTGCCAAGCCCTACTTACCACAGGAGACCAGGATTCCACAGTCTGCTTACAGCCATGCATTCCTAACTTGCACCAACTGCAAGCCACTTTGGGAACTCTTTTCTAAAAATAAGCCCATTCCCTGTCACTGCCTCTCCAGAACCAGTTTACCCTTTCTGGGGGCATTTGAATGCCAACTTGTGTGCAGGCCTGCATGCACAAGACCAAAGGTTGGTCCTGTGCTACTTTTCATTATTGACTAAATTTTGACCCACCCCCTTCAGACTAATGGAATCACACAGATATGCTGGCCTCTTTTTTCGTTTTCTTCCAATTACAAGGGTAACACAATTGGATATAATTCTACAATGTCATCACAGTAGTTTTGGTATCCATCTCCCCAAATCACAATCTATTTGCCCACGATATCACAACTGTACTCTGTCTGAGTCTTCCACATCCCTTTATCCAAACCTGGTAACAAGTTCTACAGGACATACGTGGAGTCTGGCAAACTTGCTTTTTCTGCCATTACAAAATGTTATTTGGGACAAAAGCAAGGGCTTTTTTTTGGCCTGTAGTCTGTCTAGTTAACCAACATGATGCTGATGGGATTTAATTTTCTTAAAAAAAAAAAAAAATGAAATTTCAACTTGGAAAACAAAATTGATGTAACAGAAATATCTATCTTGGCCGGGCGCGGTGGCTCACGCCTGTAATCCTAGCACTCTGGGAGGCTGAGGTGGGCGGATCGTTTGAGCTCAGGAGTTCGAGACCAGCCTGAGCAAGAGCGAGACCCCATCTCTACTAAAAATAGAAAGAAATTATATGGACAGCTAAAAAAATATATATATATATATATAGAAAAAATTAGCCAGGCATGGTGATGCATGCCTGTAGTCCCAACTACTCGGGAGGCTGAGACAGGAGGATCCTTTGAGCTCAGGAGTTTGAGGTTGCTGTGAGCTAGGCAGATGCCACGGCACTCACTCTAGCCTGGGCAACAGAGTGAGACTCTGTCTCAAAAAAAAAAAAAAAAAAAAAAAAAAAAAAAAAAAAAAAAAGAAATACCTATCTTAAAACAGTAATGAAATGTTTATGCAAAAGCATGGTTTAAAAATCCTAGAACATAACCAGAACTGGGTTAGCTCTGTAAATAATTAGAAACAATACTGAAAGGTGATCATTTATGTGCATTTACCCTCAATTTTGGTCTGGGTATTTCAAAATGAGCCAACAAAATAATAAACCATGTTTTACACTGTAGTTCTTTGGACGAATCTTCAAAACCTTAAGGCTTACACATTGAAAGATCAAATATTTAAAACATTACACATATGTTGTTTTACATAAATGCACAGAAGTTTGATTGTGTCTTACACCGGGTAATCCAGAATTAGGTATCTTACCTACTATGCTATTTCATCCAACTGCAATGGTAGTTTTCAAAAACAGAAGTGTATACACAGGGGAGCATACACCCCTTGGAATATCCAGGGGAGCTTTTAAAATGTTTGCCCCACCCACCTCAATTTAATCAGAATCTCTGGGTGCAAGACCCAGGCCATGGTATATTTTAAAGATCCTTAGATGGTTCTAATACACAACCCAGACAGAGAGCCACTGTCTTCAGCAATATCTGGGAAGGCAAATCATCTATTCACATTAAATAGCAAACCTCTCCCCCTTCCTAAAACATGTCTTAAACCACCTGATTCAGATGAGCAGAACATGGGCATGATAATGAGGACCAGGTTTGGGGACAGGGCTGTGAAGTGTACGTAGGTACACCTTTCTGGTTCAGTTATTGGGGCCACATCTACACAAGTCCGATGCCTCAGTGAGCACATCCTTCATTGCAAATTCACAAAGCACACTTTCTATCAGCTAATGTCAATTTGATCAGCGGTCAGAGAAACGATTGCAGGCTGAGTTGCTGTCAGTTTTGGAGACCCTGGGGAGGGTGTCCACTGGTCACCATTAGGAGTATCTGCTCTGCCTGGTTGTATTCAACTCTTTTCCATTCTTTTTACAAGTTGCTAGCTCCAACAGTATCAGAGAATGCCAACAGCCCTTGAAACAGAATAAGCCATTTTAGAGGTATGGACAAGACTTGACACTCTCCCGGTACAAAATGTTTAAAATTAAGTATTATATTATTATTCAGTTAGTCAACAGTTATGATATGGTCGCTATAAAGATACAGAGAAATGTGTACAATCCAACTAGAGTAAAGAAAGTATGTCCTTGGAACCCTGGAAAGCATTTTCAAGTTGGGAGGTACTTTAGACATCAAGCTAATCAACTACTACATTGTGTATATGGGAATTCTGAGGCCAAAAGAGGACTGAAACTAGGGTTTGTAATTTTCAGACTGTCACTCTTTCTACCACATCCTGAGAGTCTTTCTTCTTGATCTCATCAGTAGCTGACTTTTTAAGGGCACTGCCTCCTCGCTCCCATATGGTGGGTTTATAGTATTTCACAATGAGTGTGATGGCAAGAGAGTAAGTGGTTTTCATGGTTAAATCAGGGCAGAACTAAGACTAGAACACTAGCCTCTTCCATCCAAGTCTAGAATGACCACAACAGTATTGGCCCCAGACCAACCAAACATATTCTTATTGTAGTCTGAACCTGCAACTCAGAAAATGTTAGTTGAATCATCTTGGACAAGATAGTACACCTCTAACAATCCTCAGTTTCCTCATAAGTAAAATGGATTTTAAAAATCTGTCTTGTAAGATAGTTGGATAAATAAAGTAATAACATTAGAGGTCAGCAGACTTTTTCTGTAAAGGACCAGATAGCAAACATTTTAGGCTTTGCAGGCCACATGAGGTCTCTGTTGCATAATCTTTTTTATACCCCTTTAAAAATGTAAAATAAAATAAAATAAACATTCCTAGCTGATGGGCCATATAGAAGTCAGCCTCAAGCCATGGTTTTCTGTGGCTAATCAAGACCATATGCTCCAAGGATGCAGGAACCAAGCATGTCCTAGTGCAGTATATTCAGTATCTTGGTCAGCAGCAGATGCTTGGATATGTGCTCAATATCATAATGAATAATATCTGAAAAGGGTCTGGTACAAAGTCTCACATGTCTAAGTTACTGTGTTTATTTAGTGTTGATACTGTTATTGTTACTTGTAGAGCTCTAGCACTATGAAGCACCATTAGAGATATAAAGATACGTGTTCAGGCAGATCTAAATGGGTGAGTTAGCTACTTAAAGAAATTGGAGGAAGAAGAGACAACTGTGATCTACAGTAGGTAGGAAAAGTATCACCAAGGAGGTAGCATTGGTCAGAGGTTGGAAGAATGGAGACATTTTGGAGAAACGAAGAAGGTAATTATCAGTGTACTCCAAGAGAAGAAAGCAAGCCATGCATCTGCCACTGTGCCCTGTTTATACATGTTATTAGGACAAGGTTAGGATTTCACAAAGGTGACCTCATCCTATGACTCCTTGGAATGTTGAACTTAATGGTTGCTGGAGTGGGATGTAAGCAAATTTCCATAGAGAGAAATGACCCTTTATCATTTTGAGCTTCATTGATAATAGACTATCTCTGATGACGAATATGGCCCTAACGACTAGTAAACATGGAAGGATACCGAAGTCCTCCCACAACTCACCATGAGCAGAAGAGGAAACTTGACCAGCTATCCTGGTTCAATGCCAAGATGTCAACGGTTACACGAGCTGATTCTGTACATACTGTGATTTAGCCTGGAAACTTCAGGGGACCCATGCACCTGAGCATGATAGTCATATTTAGATTTACTAACTGTGCATTTAAGTGTCATGTGAAGACCTGTAACTGAGAATACAGGCCTAGGAGGGCAAGGAGCAATTGTGATTGGGTATCATGTTAGGAAGAGGCAAGTTCTTCTTCCCCCTCCTAGTGACATACACACATGCTCAGGGGAGTTATACTGCCAGGCCAGCATGAGGGTTTAGGGTTATGTTAATCTGATCAATATAGGAAGTAAGACTTAATTTACACCTCAAAGCTTGTGAATAGTAACATACCACCAGTGTAAACATTATCACATTTATTCTTCCCATCCTCATTAGCAAATGAGAAATAGTTTCAAAAGGTGAAATAAAATTGCTCAAGGTCACACAGCTGAACAGTAGTTAGGTTTTTTTCTGTCTAGTCCCTACGTGACTTACCTGAAGAATGAATTATAAATGACTAGCATCAGCTCATTTCCCAAAAATGGGTTTTGGATGGCAGAAGACTTTGAATCTCCCAGCAAGAGTTTTACAGTCAGACAGGGGAGGCAGATAGAGTGAAGATCAACTTCCAGGTGGTTTCCCTTGGGTAGAGAAAGCCCAGATTTCATCATTCAAGTCAGCACGTACTCTACTATTACTCGAGTACTAGAGCTTGGATGATGATACCCAGCTGATTATGAGGCCACCGCTGCAGTCAAAATCTGCACAGAGATCAGGCCCAGGTTTGCAACTCAGGCTGCATGAAGCTGCCATTATGAGTCATCAAGAAGAAACAGACATGGACCAGAGAGACAAAGCACACCCCACTCTCTCATCCGGAATAATTTCCCCCGTCTATTAAACGTAACCTCTAGATTCATCATGCTGGATAGGCCGTTTCAAGTACAGATGCTAGCACTTGGTCTGTTTCATTCAATTCTTTGAGACTGATCAATACAAAGATGTATACGGTGCCTGTGTGTCTGGCATTAGGAAAAAGAAGAAATGACCTCAGTGAATATGAACAGCGCTTAGGTTTCTTAGAGTACCTAGGAGACCCTGAGTAAACCGGGCAGGTTCAAGAATGTGATGAATTTCTGCTGTCCCATTTAATATTTAATATTTTAATATTTAATCCTAAAGCTGTGTGTTCCGTTTCTTCAGTTACAGAATATTAAAAACCAAAGCTATTAAAAACGCTAAGTGTTTCAGTTCAGGAAGAGAGCACAGCCTTCCCTAAGTGACAGGTGACTCTGTGTGTCTTGCTTTATGTGTTTTTGAAGACGTGGATTTTGTTTCTTAAATATTTATTATTAATGCAACAATAATGCTACCCGGTATTTATATAGTACCTTGTCTTCCAAGGAGTACTCTGGTTGAACAACATAATCCGTCTTTACCAACTTTACTGTCAGGAGGAAGACTAGACTGACTTTTTGCCTTCTCATAGTTAGGAAAAGAGAGACCCCAAGAAATCAAACAAGTTTTCCCAAGTCACAGAATCAATCGATTGTATTTACTTCACCGGCAAGCTGCACAGCCCAGTGTTTGTTGGCTGTAGCAGTCAAGTCTCTGCTACAGACTTTCAGAGCAATGTTCTTTCAACCATTTGTTTAATGTTCACTCATAAACCTTGATTTCTAAGAGGATGTATGTGAGATGGAGACACAAACACTGCATTGCAAGTGGATCATTCATTCAGTTATTCATTGAAGAAATACTTAACTAAGTTCCTACTATGTGCCTGGCACTAGGTCTGTGTTTTGGTTTCCTATTGCTGCTGTAATGATTTACTAACAAAAGTCAGAATTCTGAAAGCCAAGTTGTCAGCAGGGCCTACACTCCTCCTGCAGGTTTTAGGGGAGAATCCATGCCCTTGGCTTTTTCCAGCTTCTAGAGGCCATCTGCATTCTTTGACTCATGGAACCTTCCTCCATCTTCAAAATGCATCACTCCGACCTTTGCTTTCATCATCACACGTCTCATTTTTCTGACTCTGAACCCCTGCCTTCCTGTTATGGGGACACTGGTGATTTTATCAGCACCATCTGGATAATCCTAGATAATCTTCTCATCTCAAGTCCTTAACTGAATCACATCTACAAAGCCTCTTCTGCCATGTGAGGTAACGTATTCGCAGGTCGCAGTGATTGGGACATGGGCATATTTGGGGAGGGGAGGCATTATTCAGCCTACCATACACTACAAAGATGTTTAAGACTTGTTCTAGCCCTTGCAGCCATGTTCATCTAGTGGGAAAGAGGCACACAAACAACTGATGACAAAACATGATGGTAAGTGACAAGAGATGATGGAAAAAAGGATGAGCCTCTCTCCCAAGCTAATGGGTATGAGAAACACTTCCAGACAGGATGGTGTCTAAAAGCTCATCTTACAAGACTTATGGGAAATAACCATGCATGAGAGCAAGGTAGTATGTTGGAAGTGATCCAGGGAATGAGGATGCTCCAGGCAAAAGGCACAGCATAAGTAGAGGGGACTGCAGGTGTCTGGTTCATTTGGCTTCAATATTTGCTTCCAACTGGTCAGCTCTGTTTTAGAGGTACCCCGAGCAAGAGATAGAAAAAGAAACAGGCTGCATAGCATAACAATTAAGAACAGGAGCAGGTAATCCAGGCCCTGGATCCTTCTTAAAGGTTTGTTTAACCTCTCTGATCCTCCATTTTCTCATCTGTCAAATGGGAATAATTATAGTACTCATCTTAAAGAGTTGTTCCAAATGGAAAATGAATATAAAGTCCTTAGCACAATTCCTGGCACACAGTAGGTATTCAATAAATGTTAAATTTCTTTTCTTTTTTTAAGTTGTTTCACTTTGAGCCTCTGTTGTACCAGAACACTGTAATACAACGTCTTAGTCCATTCAGGTTGCTATAACAAAATACCATAGACCGGGTAGTTTATAAACAATAAAAATAGTTTATAAACAATAAAAATGTATGGCTTACAGTTCTAGAGGCTGGGAAGTCCTTAGACTTCCAAGGTGCCAGCAGATTTGGTGTCTAGTGAGGGCTCACACTCTGTGCTTCAAAGATGGCACCTTCTAGCTGTGCCCTCATGTGGTCAAAGGGGAGAAAATCTCCCACAGGCCTTTTTAGTATAGTCATTAATCCCATTCATGAGAGCAGAGTCTCTTAATACTGCTAATCACCTCCTCAAGGCCCTAACTCTTACTACTACTGCATTGGGAATGAATTAGGTTTCAACGTATGAATCTGGGGGGCGGTGGGGGGCGGGGGGCAGGGGGAGAGGAACATACATCCAGACTACAGCATACAGCTCCTGTTTTGACTCATGCCAGATCCTAGTCCCAGGGAGCTATCATATGTCACTTAAGATTACAAGGACTTTTTTAAGATGTTACGTGGGACACAAATACAGTTCAGAGAAAACAAGACCATGGCTGCCACACCCAGATTATCAGGTCCCAGACATTTTCCATTGTTAGAATTTCACTTTTCTTTCTTCTTGAAATAGCCAGGTACAGTTATTCCTGGGGATGGATGGACCAACAGCTGCGATTTCTGTTTCCTGGAGGAGTCCTAACTTACTGGCTTTTCCCCCACAGTATCAACAGTGTCATGGAGACTAAAAGATGTGGAATGTGAGCCAGGTCAGCTGCTAATAACCAGGTACCATCATGGGTCAAATGATACAACCTCAGTTTAACCCCCTGACAAAATGCAAAGTTGTGAATGAGATGATTTGTACAACCTTTTCCTAGATCTCAAATTGTGCTATTCTATGGCAAATTTAGAGCATACATAGACACCAACTGCAGAAAGGCATCCTGAGCTGATGAGAAAAACAAAACTCTGAGGTCAGACAAATGTGTGCTTAAATCCTTGTGAGATTTACTCCCAGGGTTACTTAACCTCCCTGAGTCTCAAGTTTCTGGAAATTAATGATAAAAATGCTTACCTCGAAGGGTTGACAGGAAGATTAAATGAGATGTCATATGTAATGGACAGTCTGGCACAGAATTAGTGTTCAATGATTATTGAAGGCAGAAGTGCAAAGGGAATGTGTCTCACTAAAATTCTATCTTCAAATTCTGGTGACTAGATCCTGTTCTTAGAGGTCTTATTTTTAAAAAATTAATATTCATTGCTTTCAAAGTATTGTGTATTCAGCATTCAGAATTCAGAGTATGAGGTTTAAATGAAAGAGCACCCCCACCCCTATCCCTCCCCACTATTAATTACTGCTCTTCAAAGAAAGTAACTTTTAACTTTTACTCACTCCTGGTAGTTTCCCTCCATGGTTCTAAGTAACAGGCTTATACAGTCGTTTCTTATCAATTTCAACTTCTTGTTAACGATATTGGAAGATTCACACAGTCTCTCTCTGCCATCTCCCTGCCTTCCCACATACGAACTGGCATGCTGCCAATTTACTGATACTGCATTTCTGGGTTAAATCAATCATCAGCATGTGCATTACTATGGCTGTTAAGCCAAGTAGAATGCCATGATTAAGTTTCTTCTTCATACAGATTTAGTTTTTCCTGAAGCTACTGCCTTTTTGGTCCCTTAACTTATTTTCTATGCATCTACCATGAATTCTTCCCGGAAACCTCCACAAAAACACCAGATAAATTTTAATGTCATAAAACTCATCAGTAAGCTATTAGTCCTTCTTATAAGGGACACCTTTCAGGACACCCGTGACATCCTCTCCTACGTGGATGCATTACATCCTAGACCTGCCACATAGCTGTCATCCTTCATCACCTTCCCAGCCTGCTGAGACTTTGACCCCTCTCCACCACTGAATCCCATTTCCCTGATTCCGTATTTTTCTTCTCTTGATTTCTTTGTTGTTGTTGTTGTGGGGGAGGGCACACCCTCCCCTAAAGCTTTTTCAGGTATAATTTTGAGTCCTTGCATGTCTGAAAATTGTTCTCATCATATCCTCATTTTTGATTAATAGTTTGATAGGGCATAGGGGTCTGGGTTATAATTTTGAGAGTGTGGATCTATTGTCTTCTAGCTTCTAGTATTTGTCAAGAAGTTCAGTATCAATTCTTATTCTTAGTCCTTTTTACGTGACCTCTTATTCCCTTGAAGCTTTTATAATTTTCTCTGCATCTCCAGCATTCCGTGATTTAAGAATGATGTGCCTTATTATGAACTTTTAAATTTATTTTACTGGGTACTTAGTGAGTCCCTACAATCTGTATCTTCATGTCTTTCATTTCTGAGCAATTTTACAGCGTTGATCCTTTGATAATCTTCTCCTCACCATTTTTTTGTTTCCTCTGTTTGTAATTTCTGGTAGTTATTCATACAACTTCTGAATTGTTCTTCTACCTTTCTTGTATCTCCTCCATTTTTTAAAAAATCTCTTTGAATTTTGTTTCTACCTTCTCACGAATTTCCTCAACTTTCTTTTTCAACTATGCTTTTTACTGTTTATCTTATCTTTCAGATTTTTAACTTCCAAGAGTTGTTTCTTGCTCTCTTACTGTTTATTTTTTATAGCATCCCCCTCTTGTTGCACGGGTATCTTCCCTAGTCTCTGCGAAAATCTTCGTTATCATTTACTTCAAGTTTTCTTCTGCTTCTTACATTGTCTGTTTTTCACAAGTTCCATTTTACTGTTCCGTATGTTGTAATTTGTTTTCCTTTCCTATGCCACTTAAGGCTTTCCTGAAGTGTCTGATTATCTTTTACTATGCATTGATATTTGAGTCACTCTCATTCACACACACACACAAACACTCAACTGAGCAGAGGCTCTGTGGATGAGGTTCATCAATTCAAGAATTTCACGTTATGGACCAAGCCATTCTCTGTTGGGATAATCCCAAATATCCGCATCTGTAGTTAGTTTATTCTTGGCCTTTTTAGTTTATTTCAGAAAGATTCTTCTAAATTTCTTCTATCCTGGTGGATAATCCTGGCTTCCAGCATTCCAGGGGCCCAGACAAAGAGGGCTAGGTTGTCACCCCATTCAGTATACCGACTTTCATTTAATCCTTCTCTTGTTATTCCTCACCTGCCCACTGCTCGCTGTGTTTGATATTGCTCAATAGAGAGCCACCCTGGTTCAGTTTTTTTTTTTTTTAAAGCGTCACCTCCTATTCCCTGCCTGTCTTCACAGGGTGGGGTTGGGTGTCTGGGAGTCTATCAACCAACTAACTTTCTTGTCATGAACACACTCTCTTTTGCTCATGCCATCTGAGGTCCTGCTACCTCCAATTCCTGAAACCTTCTGAGGTTGTGTGACCCAAATCACCTTGATTTTGGTTTATATCTCCCTTTGGCAGGTCCTTAGAGATTTCAGTTTTCATCACTCTGTTACTTCAGTCACCATTCATTGATCCATATACCACTGCTCAAAACTCAGTTGACATATCTTCGCCATTACCGTCTCGCCTCTTACTCTAGTTTCCCCCCCTCATTCTAGTCTCTCATTCTATTCAGACCAGTTTGTCCCTTCAGTGCTATTTAAATAGGAGTCGCTGAAGAGGAATGGAGATAAATCGATGTGTTCAATCTGCAGTGCTTAACTGGAAGTCTATTGATGGTTCCTTTCAGGCAAAGACTTTGCATGTGGGTGACACAAAGAAATACAGGGAATGTGCTTCCTCGATAACATCTCTCCCTGGTTTGCTAATTCACAATGGCCTTCTTTCCTAGATAACAGAAGTTACCCAGGGCCACTCTTCCCCCCACTAAAGAACCAAGTAACATGAATTCCAACCTCACATCGTTTCTTCCTCAGATTCCCAGCATTCTCAAAGCTTGTACTTTCCCTAGGCAATTCTTTTTCTCTGCTCAGATGGGCTGTTTCTTCGTGATCTGCCCCCAACATCACCTCAAATCTGAGACACAGGACTTTGTTTCGTAATTTCAGTCTACTATCTCCCCTCCTCCACCATACACAAAGGAAACACCCTTCTATTAATAAAAGATATTTTCCTATAGTAGATTTTTACTGAAGATTGGAAAGTAATAGTCCCTTCTCTAGACTGAGCTCTGATACTGAATGGCAAGATTTTAATGTCTCTCACACCCCACTATACCATGATGTAAGTTCATCTCTAAAATGCACACAAAAACTCAAATAGCATGGATCCTCTATGTATCCCGATTGAATACTATGATTTCTTCATTTCTTCCATGAAGGAGAAAGAAGGCCTGCCACTGTAAGCCAAGAATCCTTATGAAATAGTATTTAGTAAGACATCCTATATCTACTTTCAGTTTCCATACACCAAGAAAGACGACATTTAAGAACAAGGCCAAGAGGGGACAAGGGTGTTTGCATATGTTGTGCCATTTAATCTTCTCAGTAAGTTTGTGAGATATTATTTCTTCCTATTAATATTTTACAAATGAGGCAACAGAGGCTAAAAGGCTTTCCTGGACCACATAGCTAGAAAGTGGCAATGTCAGTAATTGTAATAATGTCATAATTGAGTCTGCCACCACTGTGCTTGCTGTACACAGATAGCCTTTAGATAGACAGATAGATAGATGCATATTCATATTTATATTCTTTCGCTCTCATGACTACAAGCAGACATTATCCTTCTGTCTTAGCTTTGGAAACAGACTCAGAGAAGTAATATGCCCAAAGTAACACAGCCAGGAAGTGTCCATCTCTCCCATCTCTTCATGCTGCCTTTGTTAACTGGTGTCCAAAGATGACCCCAATAATCCCTCCCCACCTCGTATGTACACGTCACTCCTGACATGAGGTGGTGGAGCACAGTTCCCCAATCCTTGAATCTCGGCTGGCTTTATGACTAACTTCGACCAAGAGAACATAGCAGAAGTAAACCTCCTCATGAAAATTGGCAGTTCCTATTCACTGCTTCACAGAACTCAAACACCACCGTCATGAGAACCCCAAGTTACATGGAGAGACCCCGTGCAAGAGACCCGAGATGCTCCCGCCCAATACCCCAGCTGAGCACCTGGCTGGCAGCCAGCACACCCTTCCAGCAGTATGAGTGAGCCATCCTAGTTTGTCCAACCCCATTAAGCCCTCAGATTATTTTTCAGTCTCAGTCAACACCATATAAAGCCAAAGAACGCCCCCAACTAAGCTCAGTCCACACACAGAACCACAGGATAGAATACAACTCTTAGTGTTTTCAATGTTGAGGTTCTTGTTTCTTTTTTATGATGCAAGAGATAACTAAATACTGCCTATCTTAGAAGGTATGACCCAGGCCTTGTGATTTCAAAAACTGTTGTCTTTCTATCAGAGCATTACATTAACACAGTCTTCTCCACCCGGGATAGACATGGCATGAATGATTGAGCACCTAGAAATGACAGCATCTGAGGACAAGACACACAAGGACAATTCAGAAATGGCACATTGAAAACATACATACTTTTGGTAAGAGTCTATCAAAACAGGAACTGTTATTCATTCACTGTTGGTGGTAGTATGCAATATTGAAATGTTCCTGGAGGGCATTTTAGCAATACATATTACACATCTTATAAATGCCCCTGCCCTCTGACCCAGACATGTAACTTGAGGGCATTTGTCCTTGGGAGCCATGATAGACATGTGCAATGTTTTTTTTTTCTATGAGAATGTTTAACATAGCACTCTTTATAATAACACATATGAGAGCGAGAAAGGGTGGGTGGAAAGAGAGCGAGAGAGACAGCCTAAATATCCAACAATCAGGAGCTTAGGTAAATAATTTATGATATGTTCACATAATGGAGAATTACTACATTGCCACTGAAAATATGGCAATGGAAGTTTTTTTAATGGCACAAAAGTGCATTCAATGTTAAGAAAAATAAAGCCATATATGAATCTATGTCAAAGGTTTCCATTAGTTTTTGTAAGCAGGAACAATTATAACTAACACCAGTATAGGACTATGTGCCAAACAATGCTCAACGACATAACCTCACAATACATAATGGCTGTCTCAGTGGTACAATTATTTCTGCTTTATACCTTTTACTATTCGCTAGGTATTTTTTTCAATAAACATGTGATAAGAATATAAAAGCAACCCATCGTTGTAACCTTGGATAAAAATTTTAAAATAGGTTAGTAACTTTTAGATTTCTGGGAGTATTTATGAAACAGTTCTGCCATTGTGAAATTGTCATGGGCACAACTAGACATTCCCATGGGGCACTTTGGCGGGCAGTAGCTTGAGCCAAAATCCTGGGCTGAAAGGGCCTGTGCGTATTTTTAATGTATAATTTTAGGCCACTTCTGGGCCACCTCCCAGGACTTTCTGTACCAGGCCAGTTCCCAGTTTTGTTTCGGCCATATGCATTAGGCAAAAGATTCCAGGGTGTTCTCTGCAGGGGGTAGACCAAGTGCACATTCAGTTTCATTGCATCCTAGAAGCTCTCTGGGGATTCAGCACACATTGCTGCCTTATGCTCTGTAAGCTTGGGAAGCACAAGTCTCCCTGCATTCTAAAATGACCCTTCTGCAATTAGAAATGAGATTTCCAGCAGGAGTTCTATCTTGGTGTGAACAGCAGACAATAGCCTTTGGCTCTCTCTAACAAGATCAGTGAGCCAGGCTCTTCAAATTGGCTAAATTTATATTACACACTAGACCCTGTGAATAAATAACAAGAAAATTCTTTTGTTGGCTTGAAAATAATCTATACAAATTCTATCTTAATAATGGTCTCTCAACAGGCCATGCAAGTACCGCCAGGCAGGAGCCAGCTCAGAGGACAGGGACAGGATCTCGGAGTTTCAAGTGTCTGCAATGAAATGCTACACCTGCTGCCTCTCAAAGTGAAATTGATTGGATAAAAATTTAGTACACAAATCCCGTGCTTGCTTCCCAGCCCTTTAGCATCTAGAGATTAAAGATCTATTTCCCTGGAGCCAGGAATATGCTTTGAACTTCTAGGAGATTAGCCGTGGCCTCGCATAGAGGAGGTCCTCTGCATTTGAAAAATAAGCAAACTGGGTAGGATCATACCCCTTCGCCGCTCTGGCAGTTAATATTCATCTAGTGTAACACAAACCTCTTTCCGCAACAACTACACAGCACAAAGGAAATTTCTCCCATTGCGTAACTGACAAGTTCAGGGGGTGGTCCAACTTCAGGCATGGCTTGATCAGGGGTTAAAATGATGTTAACAAGATCTAACTTGTCTGTCTTCAAATTGCAACTTGACTCACCTCATGTTGGCTTCATTTTTTTTTTTTTAATTTGGCAATTACTTCTATCATGGTCAAAAGACAACTGTAGTGTCTTCAGAACTTACATCTTCTTGGTTTCAAATTCCTAATGAAAACAGCAAGAATCTCTTACCTAAAGGACTACCAAAAAGGTCACTGTGCCCCATGGGCTCTGTTGGGGTCACATACCCCTCCCTGAACCATCCACTGAGGCAAATGCACAGTTCTAAGTCTAAACGAGCCTGGACCCCGTTCACATCTCTTCCCATGCAGTTAGGGAAGTTTGGAGAGAAACATCTCCACGACCCACAATCACGGATCACAATGGGAGAGGACTCATTGATCCCGAACTAAATCGGGGTATACTTACTAACAGGAGCATGCCTGAACCTGGTTGCAAAGACCTCAAATTTAATTAACACAGATATGAAAGAAAATCTTTACATGTGCCCCTTAACAAAGCCACTTCAAATTTCTTCTGTGCAGAGCGTCATAGGCCAGCTTCTCTTCCTTGGGGCGTGGTCCATGGCACGACAGGCACCTCCCACCTCATCCTGCAGCCCCTGCTCTTTGTGGCAGGATCCATCCATGCCTCCCACCTGCAGTCCTTGCCCTTCCTCTACTCTCAGACATGTCCTGAGCAAGGTAGAAAATTTCCTTATCACAGTAATAGCTATTACTGCTCCCTTCTTATGTACCTGGCATTATGCAAAATCCTTTATGCAAAAAGGTCATCTAATCTTTACAGGAAGTCACATCTATTGTTTATACAATGAGGAAAGTGAGGACCACGAATATGGTGAAACTCAGGCAAGATCATGTAACCACTAAGTGGAAGGGTTCTGTTATATGATTCCTGCGCCCGTGTTCTTAACGCTATGATGATTCAGTTAAGTGCCTTTCTCCACCATCCTGAACCGATGCCATATGGCAAGGTTTCCACTTGCTCCTTTTATCTCAGACCTGAGGTTTCCCCGTCTAGCCTCTGTTGCCACACTTTCTCCCTCACAACTATAAATATGCTGTAAGCTCAAAACCATTGGCTGGGAGCCCGATACCTTTTTTCACACTATTCCCCCTCCCTGTGATGGGAAGGTTGCCTTATGGCTATGACTGTCTTCTGCTTGGAGACTACGACGTTCTAGGCCCCAGGGATCCTGCCCACTGTCGTGTTCTTCATGCCTTTGCTTACTCACTGGGAAAGCCTACTCTCCGAGTATTTTATTAATATATTCCTTCTCATCATCTCTGCCAGTAAGAAGCTGCCTTTCACAAGATAGCTGAACCAAAAATTTACAAAAAAAAAAAAAAAAAAGAAGAAGAAAGTTCCCTAGGGGCATAAGAGGGATGCCAGTTAAGACCTTGAGATAACCATTTATCACCTATTAGGTTGTCAGTATCCAAAAGATGGGCAATGTATTCTGTTGTGGAGGCTGTAGGGAATCAGATCTTACATCTGTTCTGGTGGGAATGCAAAAATGGTACAATCTTTTTGAGTAGAAAATTAGCAATTAGCTTACAAAAAAAACTATGTATGCATGGATCCTCTGACTCAGCAATCCCACTTCAAGGACTCTATTCCGAGGAGCAGTTGTCAAAAATATTAACACACAAATGCACAAGCCTACTCATTGTGGCACTATTAGTAATAGTGAACGATTGGAAAATACCCAAACATCTATCTATAGATCAGTTAAATAAACGATAGTACATCCACACAATGGCGTACTATGCTGCTATAAAAAAGAAATGAGGAATATAATCAGTCCTCATTATTCTACAGGTGCAGATTCCGTAGCTACAGATTTACGTACTACCTGAACTTAATTTGCATCTCCAGATTCAGTATTGATGGTATTCCCAGTATTCGCAGACAGGCGTGTGCACAGATTAGCAAAAATGTGTGCATGTTCTCAGCTGAGGTCAAACAAGGAGACACTCTGCTTTGTTTCATCTCTCATGCTTTAAGTGCCTTTTACATAGTCTACGCAGTGCTGTGTTTTTTGCATTTTGTGCATTTTGGTGGTGATTTAACTACTTAAAATGGCCCCCAAACATAGTACACTAAAGCCAGTGTTTGTAAGCACAAGAAGGCTGTGATATGCCTTGTGGAGAAAAACAAAACATATTAGATAAGCCTTGTTAAGGCATCAATTATAGTGCCTGAGTTCCATGTTAATAAATTAATGATATGTATTAGCTAAGGAGTCTTTAAACAGAAATATACGTAAAACATGGTTTTTTATTCATTGGTTGGTGAAAATGTTGTGATGTGAGGTTCACAGGAACCTAACTATGTATTTCCCCTAGAAGCAATGATTTTTTTTCCTAGTCCAGTGTTCATGGGGATTTTACAGAATGTAACAACTACGAATTATGAGTGCTGCCTTTATCTGTGTATATATATTGCTAAGATGTGATCTCTAGGATACATACTAAGTAGAAAAGCAAGGTGCAAAATATAGTTATAGCATACTACTTTTTACCTAAGAAAGTGAGCAGATACAAAAATAAATTCATTTGTTTTTATATATACATATGTGTGTATACATATAGGTAAACAATGATAGAATAAACAAAAACTAAAAAAAAAGTCACCTCATGAACGTAGTAAGAAATACATAAGGTGCAGGGGGTAGAAACTAGACTTCTCTGAATGCAATCTGTTCCAAAGACTTTTACTTTTTATGCATGTAAATCTTCTATAAAATTATCTACCTGTATAAAAATAGAGACATAGACCAACAGAACAGAATATAGAACCCAGAAATAAAACCATTCACCTACAACCAACAGATCTTTGACAAAACAGACAGTAACACACACTGGAAAAAGGAAGCCCTATTCAATAAATGGTGCTGGGGAAAACTGGATAGCCACATGCAGAACAATGAAACAGGACTCCTATCTCTCACCATATACAAAAATTCATTCAAGCTGAATAAAAGTCTTAAATGTAAGGCATGAAACCCTAACAATTCCAGAAGAAAATGTAGGAAAAAGTCTTCGAGACATAAGCCTAGGCAAAGAATTGATGACTAAGACCCCAAAGGCAAATACAGCAATAACAAAAATAAATAAAGGGAATTTAAATTAAGAAGCTTCTGCATAGCAAAGGAAATAATTAGAGTAAATAGACATCTTACAGAATGGGAGAAAATATTCTTAAACTATGCATCAGATAAAGGGCTTATATCTAGAATCTACAAAGAACTCAAATCAGCAATAAAAAAAACAACCCCACTGAAAAGTGGGCAAAAGATATCAACACAAGTTTTTCAAAAGAAAATAGACAAATGGCCAAGAAACACGAAAAAATACTCAACATTACTAATCATCAGGGAAATGCAAATTAAAGCCACAATGAGATACCACCTTACCCCTATCAGAATGGCCATTATTAAAAAGTCAACCAACAGTAGATGCCGGCTTGAATGCAGAGAGAAAGGAACACTTGTACACTGTTGGTGGGACCGCAAACTAGTACAACCTCTATGGAAAACAGCGTGGAGAGTCTTCAAAGAAATAAATGTTGACTTACCGTTGCACCCAGCAAGGCCACTACTGGGTATCCACGCCAAGGAAAAGAAATCCTTTTTTAAAAAAGACACCCACACCCAAATGTTTGTCACAGCACAATTCACAATAGCAAAGATGTGGAATCAACCTTTAAGTGCCTATCAATTCAAGAGTGGATAAAGAAAAGGTGCTGTTTGTGTGTACATATACACACACACACCATAGAGTACTGTCGTCATAAAAATGCATGAAACAATGTCTTTTGCAGCAACTTGGGTGGAATTAGATACCATTATCCTGAGTGAATTATCTCAGAAATGGATAAGTAAATACTGCATGTACTCTCTAATAATTGGGAGCTAAATCATGGGCATACATGGGCACAAAGAGCTGTAAAGGGCATTGGAAACCAAGAACGGCAGAGGGTGAGAGGGGTGAGGGATTAAAAACTTGCCTATTGGGCACAATGAACACTATTCTGGTGATGGCATACTAAAAGCCCCAACTTGAGCATTATACAAGGTCTCCATGTAACAAAAACATGTGCACCTCTTTAATATTTTGAAATTTTTAAAAAAATCATATAAAAAAATTTAAAAGCATTCCCTTCAAACCTAAAGCAAAATGAAGTAAATGAACTAAACTGTATCAACCTGGTAGCTAAACAGTGACAAATTATGTTATGTTACATGACTTTAAAATATAGTACTTTGCCCATGTATCTGGACACCAGCACTGAAACTGAGAAAGTCCTGGACAAACAGATGGCTGGCCACCCTACCAGGGAGTGAGTGAAGAGGAAACAAGACTGACTGCATCATGATGGTGGATACTGGGCTTCATGTTAGTCTTCTCTGTACTTTTCATTTATTAGAAATTTTCCTGAAAAATAAAACAAGGTGCTGTGTCCCCTGGCAGTGGACTCAGGCTCCCCAGCTTATCCTGGTGTCTGGACTTCCCACTTAGCCCTGCGTCTGTCCCACATCCCAGCCGCCCCTGTCCCCCACAGAAGCACAGCGCAGAGGCCGAGGTAGTTAGAAACACGGCTCTGGGGTCACACAGACCCCAAGGACTTCCAGTCCTGGCTTTCCGTTTACATGCCTGGCTTTGCCAGAGTCATTTATGACCCTCAGAAACTCAGTTTCCTCATGAATACATTTGGCATCAAAGTAACAACGACTTCACAGGACTGCCGCAAGGATTCGGTAAAAAGGTGTGTGTGAAGGGCTCAGGACAGTGCCCGGGAACCGTCCATATGGGTGTAAGACTCGTGCTCTTCTTCACGTTTCACAGTGGACATTCTGAAATCCGAACTCTTTAAAATCAAAGTTGTACAGTCAGGGCCGTACCTGTTACGGTGATAACCATGTTTTCTAGTTCCTGTATTTGATGCGGTGACATCCTGGGGCCATGCTGACCCTGGAGGGACTGCCCCTCCCAGGCTAGGCAATGACTCACCTCAGAGTGTGCTTTCTACATCCAAACCAACCGATCCAAAGTCCATACCCACAACTGCCCCCTTTATGGGGCTCTCACACTCTGGGCCACTGTCCACCCCCCTGCCTTAATTACCCCAGGGCCAGGTACTAGACAACTAGGAACAGCTCCTCTAGCCCAGAGGAATAATTCAAGCTAGCTAACCCTAAGCCTGCTTGCCCTGCCTCACCCATTCCTTCCAGCAAAGACCACAATAGAGGCTCTTGCCCACATTTTCCCCTCCCCCTCCCTCTGCCTCCTGCCCGACCCTGATGCTCCTCCGTGTGTCCCTGCATGGCCTGCTGTGCCTCCTGTTTCTAGGAACTGTCAGTGAAAGCTTTTTCCTCATGAGCGTCATGCCCATACCTGTGTGTCTCATCGTAACTGATTAAGACAAATCCCATGTACCCTTAAAGCAAATAGAAACCAACCCTGGCCTACTTCAGCGGACAAAGACCACGAGAAGCTCATGGGTATTGACAGTAAAGCAGGAAACCAGACTCTGAAAATTAGCAAAACCCAGAGAGGTTTAGCAGCCCAAACCCCAGCCCAGATCCTGCCACAGGATCATTCTATTGAGGGTGTGGATCAGCTGACAAAGCCACCACTGAAAGTGCAGTGCCTGCTGGACCCTCACCACCACCAACACCACTGGACTCTTGATGTTTTCATACTAGACCCTCAAGATTCAAAGCCCTAGGCACGAGTTCTTCTTGACCAAGGCTGTAACGTTTAACTACACTCCATGTACCAGGAGGTAGGGAAGAAAGAATATTTGGCCTCTTTGGCTTCCATCTTTCAAGACCATATTTCCCACTAGATGCACAAAGGAAGATTCTCCTCAAAGTAAGAAGAATGTTTATACCCTGAGTAGCAAGCAAAGTCAAAAAGACCACTACAGAAGCCACAGAAACTTGCTAAGAAGATGAGTAAGCTTTACCTTGGCATTGCTGAGCATGTTCTAACTTCACCAAATACCTGGGCCTAATAAATCACGGAATTTTTCAAAGCTAGGAGAAACTGGTGTTAATTGATTCATGGGCCATGAAGGACTAGGCAGGGGCTGTACATCTATTCATCACACAGCTTCCGATGACTTTTCAGAGAAGCCCTTTAACTTCTTCAGCATCTAATTCAATTACAGGATTGCAAGTTTTACTGAGTAGAAACTGTAGATGAAAACCCAATATTCCTCCTTTTGACTCAAAATTACATTATCCATCCTAAGGACAAGAAAGAGGTCAAGGAGGACGAGCTGTGATAAAGAGAAGCATGTCAAAAAGACTGTGGGGATCATCTGCGGTCCAAAGTCATTCAGAAGAGCTATAGGATTCATAACATGAAGAGGCTCCACTCAAAATTGATGTGACTTTGAAAGATTAAAAACAAAATCAAATTTTCAAGACAAATTAAGCTGTTTTTGATGAGTAAAATAAACTTGTTGACAATTTAATAGTATTTCTCCCTCCACTGCATACCCTGTCCCAAAAGTTGTCATTAAATCAGTGCTAAGTTTTGGAATCAGTAAGAGGCTGTACTGAATGTCCAGTGAATTTTGGGTTAAAGATACAGGCTTGGGGTGGAATCGTCCAGACTCCGCCAGGTCTTTCTTCTCCTCTCCTTTTCTTGACCTTGATCTCGCCTGAAGGTCCTTGTCTCTGCAGAGTCCACAGTTCTAGGCCCGAGCTGTGTCTGTGCTGAGTGTAGCGTAGGGACCAGGGGATGTCAAGCCTCTGACTTCTCCCACATGAGCAGTGCAAGGAAGCAGTCTTTGCTGTGAGACCAGGCCTTCAGCCAGTGACCGGAGTCCCCACCATGCTTGGGGCAATCCGTCCTTCCCTCCTGTTGGGCCTATTGTGGCTCCTACTGCAGACAAGCACAGAGAACAGGAGCCGGGAGCCGGGATCAGCAGGAGTCTGCACCGCTCCCTTGGCCCTCACCGCCATGATGTACTCAGTGCCAAGAGCCACGATTCACCAAAAACACTCAGCTTCTCCCCAAATCTCATTTCTAAAATTGGCGAGCCTTCCTTTACTTAAGTTAGAAATTCTCCTGCTTGGCTTGGTTATTAGATTCACTTCTTACATTCCCCGAGTTGTATATGCACTGTCTCATTTAATCCTCATAAATGTTCTATCAATGTCGCTATTATTTACCCTCCCACCTCCCATTTTGCAGATGATGTCATTGAGCCTCAGCAAGAGCAAGATCCCATATCTCTACAAAAAAATATAAAAATTAGCTGGGCATGGTAGCACACACCTGTAGTCACAGCTACTCGGGAAGATGAGGCAGGAGGATCACTTGAGCCCAAGAGTTTGAGGTTGCTGTGAGCTATGAAAACGCCACTGCACTCTAGCCCAGGTGACAGAGCAAGACTGTCTCAAAGAAAAAAAAAAAGAAAAAGAAAAAGAAACAAACAAAAAAAAGAAAAAAAAAAAAAAAAGAAATGGAGACAGGATTTGACTCCAAGCTCTGTCTGCAAAACTCATTTTAACTAATCAGCCTTATATTCTCATCTAAACATGCTTTTTTCCTGTAACAGCTTTACTGAGGTATAATTCACATACCATATGATTCATGCTTTTAAAGTATACAATTCAATGGTTTTTACTATACTTACAGAATTGTGCAATCATCTTCAATATCTAATTTCAGAATATTTTCATCACCCCCTAAAGAAACCCTGTTTCCATTAGCAGTCATTTCTCATTCCCTAACCCCGGGCCCTGGCAACCACTAATCTATTTTCTGTCTCTACAGATTTTCCTATTCTGAGTATTTCATATAAATGAAATCATACAACGTGTGTCATTTTGTGTCTGGCTTCCTTCACTCAGCATGATGTTCAAGACTCATCTATGTTGTAGGGCAAATCAGTACTTCATTTTTTTTAAATATTCCAATATATAGATATACCACATTTTGTTTATTCATTCATCAATGGATGGACATTTGAGTTGTTTTCACTTTTTCTGCTGTCACGAGTAATGTGCCATGAAATTCATGTACAAGTTTTTGTGTGGACATGTATGTTCAATTTTTGTGGGTATATAGTCAGGAGTCATGTTTCTGGGACATATTGTAACTCCATGATTAACTTTTAAGCAACTGCCAAAATGCTGTTTCACAGTGGCTACACCAGTTTACATTTCCACCAACAATGTATGAAGATTCCCACATGCTTCTCAACACTTGTTATTGTTTTTTTTTATTATAGCCATCCTAGCAGGTGTGAAATGGTTTCTTACTGTGATTTTGATTTGCACTTTCCCAGTGACTGATAATGCTAAGCATCTATTCATATGCTTATTGGCCAGATGTATATCCTCTTTGGAGAAAGGTGTATTCAAATTATTTGCTCATTTTAATTGGATTATTTGTCCCTTTTTGTTGAGTTGCAGCTTTATAAATTCTAGGTACAAATCCCCTATCAGATGGATTATTTGCAAATATTCTTCTATTCTTTGAGTTGTCTTTTGACTTTCTTGATGATGTCCTTTGAAACACACAAGTTTTTAATTTTAATGTAGTCAAATTTATCTAGTTTTTCTTCTGCTGCTCATGCTTTTGCTGTCCTACCTAAGAAACTGTTGCCTAATCCAAGGTCCTAAAGAGTTACTCCTACATCTTCTTCTAAGAGTTTTGCGATTTAAATCAAAATTTAGATTTAGGTCTAAGATCTATTTTGAGGTAATTTTTACACGTGATGTTAGGTAGGGGTCCAAATTCCTTCTTTTACACATGGATATCCAGCATCCCAGCACCATTTCTTGAAAAGACCGTTCTTTTCCTCACTGAAATCTCTTGGCACCCTTGTAGAAAATGTAAGGATTGATTTCTGGACTCTCAATTTTCTTTCATTGATCTGTATCTACCCTTATGTCAATACCACACTGTCTTGATTTCTGCAGCTTTGTAGTATAGTCTAAAATGAGGAAGCCCGAGTCTTCCAAGTCTTTTTTCCCCCAAGAACACTTTTGGGCTATTCTGAGTCCCTTGCATTTCTATACGAATTTTAGGGACAGCTTGTCAAATTATGCAAAAAAATCAGCTGGAATTTTGACAGGGATTACGCTGAACCTGTAGATCACCTGGGGATATTGTTATCTTAATAATATTAAGTCTCCCATTGCTTGAACATGAGATGTATTCCCATTTATTTAGGCCTCCTTGATTTCAATGGTATTTTGTAGTTTTCAGCATGTAAGTTTTGTGCTTTCTTTGTTAGCCCTTTGTGATGGTTTTGTAAATAAAATCATTTTCTAAATTTCCTTTTGGGTTGTTCATTGCTAGTGTATAGAAATAAATAGGTTTTTTCATGTTGTTATATTCTACAATCTTACTGAACTCATGTATTCGTTCTAACAGATATTTGTATGTGCATACTTTATGATTCCTTATCTACACACACTAGATACTCCTGAGTGGAGGCCTAAATTTCTGGATGGTCTCTTCAGATCCAAAACTCACATTAGGTGTAAACATAGCCCTCTCTTAGCCTATTCTATTGGACTTTTTTATTGTCATTTTTGTTATGTTTTGTTGATTTTTACTACCCAATACTTATTCCCTCTTTTCTAGAAATACTAACTCGATATTTTTTTTCCAGGAATACCCTTCTCCCACTCTCAGTCCATGGCCTTTGGACAGCTCCATCTCCAGGGCTGTCATATCTAGCTCCCGGCCATCATATCCAACTGGCTACCATAATTAGTTCAGGGATAGAAACATGGCATAATTACAGCCAATGAGTTGTAATCTCAGGACTTTGAAAAGCCCACCACAAGATACCCCATTTTTCTTTTCTGCCAGACTTAGCGTCAACACAGAGAAAAACAGAGAAGAGAGGTGGAGAGAAATTGGGTCTGATCACATCACTAACACAGAATCACATTATGCTGGAAGCTCAGTCGAGCCCTTGACTATTCTAGTATGTGATCCAGTCAACTCTGTTCCTGTATTTGCCAGCTGAAGGGGGGTCATGTGTCACATCCACTGACGTTACCATGTATGAGGCATTGCTACCCACAAGAGACCAGTATTTTTCCTTTGCAACTCCTAAAAGATTTATTTTGAATGAATTGTCTAGTGATCAATGTATAGCAAATACTTTTTAAAAATATTATATTTTACTTTTTTTTTAACTAGGCTCAAGTCAAGAAAAGCTTATTTTCATTAGAAGCATACATATTCGAGTCATTTAGCTCTATGTTTGGCAATGCATTTGGCTTGAACTTCATGAGCAGACACTCTGGTGGCTACTTTAATATATAACAGCCGAGGCTTCCTTTTCTCCCCAGCAGTTTTTGCTAATGGTGACTTTGCTATCAGAGGGTCTGGGCCATGCAGACTCATCTCCATAGTACTCTTTTAAACTAATCCCCTTAGATGGAAAGAGCCAGCTTATGTTTATTGGGAGGCTCTTTTAAAGGGACTTTTGCATAATATCCAACAGTGTTAAGGAAAAAAAAAAAATCTTTTAAATAACCAGTAACCAGAGGAGGTTGTTTACATCTACTGCTTCCTAGAGCTCATGAACTCCAACCTTGAATTCCAGAGCGAGAAAGCCACCCTCAGCTTATGATTTAACATTCACTAGGAACTGCAGAGGTTTTCAATGTGGGGTACAAAAAGCCATCACTCTGGCTCAATTCTTTCACCTATTGGGGAACAGGAAATCACTCTAGGGAAGGAGGTTCTTTCATCTTTCATCTCCCAGAGTTGTTTCGAGAGAGGGGATTATGGAGGTCAGAGCATGGTCTTCCCCAGAGTAAATGGAGTTGATATACAATACAACTTGGCACCTTTATAATTCTTTCCTAAGTAAAGCCAGACAACAGTACTTAACACCTTGGATTTGGAATTCCTCAAACATGCATCAAAAATATGCCATTAATGCTCACTAGAATGTATCCCTGGGAAAGGTCCTGGACCACTCTGAGCCTCAGACTCCCTTTCTGTAAAAGGCAGTTAATAATAAAACCTACCTCATGGTTTTTTTTTTTTTTTTTTTTTTTTTTTCTGGACTACATGGGATAATGACACAAAATGCACTTAGTTCCCAGCATCTAAGTACTCCTTAAATATTATGATATGTTTTTGTTACTGCCTACCCTTTCTGGGAATGGTCAGTATCAGACATCCCTGACTCCCTCTAAGAAGCATGTTCACAGTCTATTTTCAAAACCTAGGTGGCCAAGACGAGCAACCTGGCTAGATTTGACCCAGGCTAACCAAGACTGGCATTATCTGCTCTTGGTGCTCTCCTTAAAGGAATAGGTATTTCAGTCGATCATGGCATCATGGCCCTCTAAATATCACGGATTTTAGTTCCAGAAGCAAGTATTGGCATTTCTATATAATTTTTTTTTAAATATTGGCTGCTATTTTTTTTTTTCCTTCTGCCTCCCTTTACTTATTTCTGAGTTTCACAAGTGTCGGGGGATGCTGTCATTCAGCTTTCCGGATCTATCTTTGTTTTCATCCCACCAGGTCTACTTAAAGCCTCCCTTCTGAAATTTGCCCAGAAATGAGAGGGACTCTTGAGTTGATTTCACAAGCATCCACCCAGCATGACAGCTCCCAAAGTTAACGCTGTTTTCCAGCCATCACAGTGGAGCGAGCCATGGGGATGTTAGTGCCCCTACTTGTGGTCATTGATGAATCTGCTCTTGGTGGTCAGAGCGCTGAAGGGTGACTGCAACATGGTGAGGGGGAGAGTAGGAAGGGGGGGTGGGACGAAAGAGCTCACTGTGCCTATGTATTCATATTCTGGGGGCCAAGACTACTGCCAGGCGGTCCAAGAAACGGGATGCAAGAAAAACGAGTTTTATCACCTAAAAGGAGGAAAAGATTCAACAAGGCAAACTGTGGAAGGAAAGAATAGCCAGTGTCACCCGATTTCTACCTCTTCCAGACATGGCATTGGTCTATTCTGTGACTCCAGCCAAGGAAAAATGCCTCCATTGCAGGTTTGTTCTGCTGGCGACGGCCATTATTAAAGCAATTTGTTAGAGGCAGATCATGTACATATTAAAGGAAGATAATCATGTTGGAGAAACTGGCCTGAAGCAGGGACTCTGCTGGAACAGCCACCGCGCACGAGTCTGTTTTTAGACCTGGGTAATGCTGGCCGCACTTACTGACCAAGCTGCACAGCACGCTGTAACGGGATTTCCCCAGAATGTATGTGTAATGGGATTAAGCCTGCTTCAAAAGTGGATACACTTTTGGAATCCTGCTTTGGTTTAAGAGAGTAAAGCTTATCAGTCAGATCACAGCCTATTTTAGGGGGGAAAAAATGCCATCTGCCTCTGGAGTTTATTAATTCATTCAGAAAATATTTATCCAAGACCTACTGTGTGCAGGAGGCTGGAAATATACACAGTGAGGAATAACAGAATCATAGTTTGTCTTTGTAGGGTTTCCATGCTGGTGGGGGAGATCGAACAAAGCATTATACAATTAACTATTCAGTTACAATCATGAAAAATGCTTTAAAGAAGATCTACGGGGCACTGTGCATGTGAATATTGGGGAATTCACTCTAATATGGATGATCAGAGAAGGTTTTCTTGAGGAAGTAGCATATGAGCTGAATACTAACAGATGAGAACCTGTTAACAAGTGAGGTAGAGAATGGAAATGTGTTCCGGGCAAAGAAAATGGCACACGCCAAGGCTCTAACTAAGCCAGAAGCAACAATGAAACCTGATGTGGTTGGAGCTAGGACAGCAAAGAACGAGAGGTGAATGAAGGCTCTGGAAGGGTTGCTAGAGGCCTTTGCATATGCTGTGCTCCTTGCCTGGAACACAATGTAATGCTAGAACATGCATGCAGGGCCATGGCCAGGATTCAGTCCTGGCCTAAGGGCAATGGGGAGCCATTGAGGATTCTAGGCAAGTGGCATGACAGTAATTTAGTATCATTGAAAAGATCACCCTGGCATCAATGGTCAATGTGAAGAATAAGTAGTAAAGGAGAAGAAGGAATATAGATTCAAGAGGTATTTAGGGAAAAAAAGCAGCATTTAGGAGGAAAAACCAACAATACTTGAAAATCAACTGGGTATCAAACTGACGGATCTGTCAGTTGATAGGATATACTACTCTATGATGTACTACTAGTAGATGTATTTTATTTTAGAAGGAAACTTTGGCATTGGGGCAATGTCCAAAAATTGTTCCACAACTACCCTATCTGAGCTTCATTTAGTGAGACAAATAAGAAGCAGGAGTGTAATAAACACAGGAATGTGATATGATTATTAGACACGATTGCAGTAATGCTGGGAAAATGTGAGCACACACGCTGTGCTTGAAGTGTGCTCCACTTGTTTCAAGGTTTCAACCACCAGGTGGGTGGAGTGTGACTTCTCCTACAGGGCACCCAGAGGCCTGGCGGACAACTGCACTCACAGTACCTGGGGGTGTGTTTTAACGGTGACCATCACAAGGAAGTAAAATTACGGACTTGTGACGTTCCTAAGGCATATATGTGAGTTCCAATTCTCACTGTGCTCCTTACTTTAGATGGTTCTCACTTTGACAGAATTACTGTACCTTCCAAGGTTCACATTCCTTATCTCAAAAATGGTAATGGAAGGAGCATAATTCGTAAGGGACTCATGGTGCTTAGCTCAATAAATGTTAGTTCCCCTTCCCTGTCCCTGAAAGTAATTATAAAAAAGCCAACTAAAATCATTTGTAAAAAAAAAAATGTGATAGCTAACAGTTAAGCACCTGCCAACAACTATTCAAAGCACTTACACTTATTAATTCCTTTCGTCCTAAAGAACGATCCTCTGAAATAGGTACTATCATCATACTCATTGTACAGATAAGAAAACTAAGGCTCACAGACAGGGACACCCAAGCGAGTTGCAGAGTCAGGATTCAAAACCAAGCGATTTGAGCGGGCATTAAAGAAAAACAAGTTTCCATACTACTTATGAGGCAACAACAGGCAGAAATAGAGGTTGAAATTTATGTTAATCACCGCCTGTGATTTTAGACTCTCAATAAATTCAGATAGAAAAACCCAACTTGACTGCACAGAGGCGCAGTGCTCTGAAAAATTTAACACTGTGCCATGTTTATGAAGAATGAAACCCGCCGGATGTCGGTCTCACAGCATTCCAAATGTTCCCACCCTTCGCCTTGTGACAAAGGAACAACAACTGGAAATTTATATGCCAACACATCACGCCCTGGCGCTCCAAGGTACTTTGCTAGGGAGAAAGTGCAGTGGTTGAATGGTACAGTGTGTCGTGCTGGTTAATGATGGAAAGTAGACCCAGCAACGTGGCCTCCAGCTTGGATTTATAGAAGGGAACTCAGCCAGGGATCTGGGCAAGCCAGCCCAGCCCAACCTGGAAAAGCTTCAATGTCTGAAATAACCTCCTCTTTAACTCTTACTCGGTGAGAGAAACACAACTGCTGCAAACCCAGAAACTTCCAAGTTCTGTGGAAACCAACTATCTCATGCAGGATGGTTTGATTATAACCACTTCAAGGGGAACAACTGGTTGTATACAGTGGCACTTGGAGATCTCAACTTCTCATGCCATGGCTTGGTACAGCAGTCATTGGCTACTGATATGCAACAATGCTATGCACTGTTGTTAGTTTAACATCTGCTTCCCCGGTGAATCCCTGAGGGCAAGAGCCAGTCAATCTGATTCATTGCTAAGTCACTGGGCCTGATGCCTGGGAAAATTATCATAATGGGGAGGAGGAAGAAGAAAAAGAAAAAGGAGAAGGGGAATTAACAGTTGACACGTATCACGTGATTATGATAAGCCCACCATAGTTAAGGACCTTCCATGAATTGTCATTGAATTCTCCCAACAATCCTACAAGGCAGACTTTATTACTATCACATTTTACCAGTGAGGAAACTGAAGCATAGTGAACTTCAGTAACAAGCTGACTCTGCTACAAAGGGGCAGAGACAGGATTCAAACCCAGGCCCTGACTTCAGAGTCTGTGCTCCTAACCAACATCCCACGACGCCTCTGGTAAAGAGAGGAGATCCGTCAGTACTCGTGGAACAAACAAATGTTCCAGAAACTCCCACAGTGGTGGGGGCTGTAGCCAAGGAGACGGGTGCCTTCTTAAAAGGGTATATTGGAATCCCTGCAGCATTTTTTAAAAACTACCCACCTGTTTCTCAGCTACTTCCCACCCCCACTGGTGGATGCAAATCCTTCCTGTAGCCCATCACTTTTGTCGTTTGGAAGCGTGTTTTCTCACGCAATCATATTGAAAAGAATAAAAAAAAAAGTTAGTAATTATTGTTCTAGACCACTGGTCCTCAAACCTGCCTGCATGTTAGACTAACCAGGGAGTTTTTAAAAATACCAATGCCTGTGCCCCACCGGAGATGGGTTAACTTAGAATTTCTGGCAGTTGGGCCTGAGTATTGGAATTTCTTAAGAGCCACCAAGGGGATCCCTAACCCTAACCCCAACATCAAGATTGAGAAGACCTGATCTGCTCTCTCCTCACCAAAAAGCAACCAGGGAGGGATCCAGGTTCACCTCATCCCACTTCCTTAGGTATTAGCTTAGAGGTGCAGGTATCAATTGAAAAATTTGGCCAGGTGCAGTGGCTCACGCCTGTAATCCTAGCACTCTGGGAGGCCGAGGCAGGAGGATCACTAGAGGTCAGGAGTTCGAGACCAGCCTGAGCAAGAGGGAGACCCCATCTCTACTAAAAAATAGAAAGAAATTAAGTGGACAACTAAAAATATATAGAAAAAATTAGCCGGGCATGGTGGCACATGCCTGTAGTCCTAGCTATTCGGGAGGCTGAGGCAGAAGGATTGCTTAAGCCCAGGAGGATGAGGTTGCTGTGAGCTAGGCTGACGCCACAGCACTCTAGCCAGGGCAAAAAAGCAAGACGCTATCAAAAAAAAAAAAAAAAAAAAAAAAAAAAAAAAAAAAATACAAAACACAAACACCCCAACAACCACCACCACCAAAAAAAAAAAAAAAAAAAAAAAAAATTAATTCAATTCAACCATCTCGTGAGCATCTCCTGTTTCAAAAAGACAAAAATGCACCCAACTTTTATCTTTCATGGCCCTAAAGCTTAATAATGGGATAATACAAGCACAGTGATGAGTATATAACATAGTTATAACATACAAGAAAATATCACAGAGACAGGAAGGAGGAGGAAGACTGAACAGGAAGAGAGGCCCTAATGGGAAGTGGGAGAGTCTCTCTGGGCAGCTAAGGAAAATGCCACAGAGATGGACAGAGAAACTGGATGCAGAAGAACAGAGCAAGAGATGGCATTTCTTTTCTCTCTTAAATTTTTTTTATTTTGAGATAATAATTTTAAGAAATACCGAGAAATCCTATATATCCTTCACCCAGTTTTCCCCAACGGTAATAACTTACATACTTATAGTACGTATCACTTATCTTGGCTTTTTGATAAAAGACTCTGAGAATGAGCAGATTTTTAAAAAAGTTGAGTGTAAAGTATCCTATCAAGTAAGTTAATTATGAACATGAATCAACATTTTATTTCAAACTGGTGGCAAGGCAAGAGACTGCTGACCTTGGGAGGGACATTTTATAGGAAAAGAGTAAAGTGAGATAGTCATTGCTAGACTGGATACAGGCAGAAAGAATGTCTGGTTAAAAAGATCATTAGACCCTTGACTGACAGCAAGCTAAGTAGGCGGGTAGGTAGTTTCCCAGAAGAGGTCTTAATCTCATTAAAATTTAATGTAAAACTGCTTAAGCATTTTATCACAAATCTTAATTTCCTTCCTGGTAGGAGGTTGTGAATTACATCATGAAAATACTTTCGTCTCAAACCAGGTTTGGGACAGGTTTTCTTTATCACAAACCAGAGAGCTAAGTGAAGCCTTGAAGCACCCACCTTGAGTTTTGAAAGCAATGAACACAATGCCAAGAACTGAGGCCCTGGGGAAGATGACCCAGGAGAAGACCCACAGGTGACGGTCCAGCAACGTGGAAATTTTAGCTCAGTGTGACATAAATACCTTGGTGTTTGTTACGTATTACTTACAAACTAGGCTGTGATTCCTTCATAATGTAAGTTTCCAAGACAGGGATTTTGCCCGTTATGCTGATTTTTTTCCCCCTTGAACATTACCAAGCACATAGCAGACAAGTAACAAATATTGACTGAATGAATTTCTGAACACTCAGATAACCAGTAACACTGCCTTCCCTATACTTCAAACATGATAGGCGTGGGCATAAATTATGTGTGTATTTCATGAATTGATATTTGGGTAGCACATGTAGGAGTGTATGCATATACACCAAGGCTGAAACTATGAGAAAAATTTCAGCCTCATCTTGGACAAGAACCTCTACCCAGACACAGAGGCTCCAGGAATCACTCGAGAAAGCCACCATTGTAATTATGATGATGAAGAATAAATCAGTGGTTGCTGGGGACTGGGGAGGGGGATGTGATTACAAAGGCATAGCTGAGGGAGTTTATTTTTGGGGGAGCTGCTCTGTATCCTAATTGTGGTAGTGATTATACAAATATATACATCCATTAAAATTCATAGAACTATGCACAGTAACTCAACTGTCTTAAAATTTGCCACTGAAAGCTATGGAAGGGATCGCTTGTGTGTGGGGTGGTGTGTCTGCCCATGCACCACTGCTCCCTTCTCTTGCACTGGTCCCCACCTCACGTGTGGTTACGTCTCCAGGACGACACATACACTGTGATGCTCAACTTCCATCCCCACCCTCCAGGGTGACCATTAGTAGACACCAGGCTAGACCATTTCAGTGTCTCTCTCAGATATTTGAAATTTGGACTGTAGCTACAGGTAAATCTCTACGAGTGGCTGAAATGGTAACAACACAACTTACAGCTGTGATCTAGCCATATCCTATTACATAGATATAGAATTTGAGAAAGCTGGTTTGTATTTAAGAGAAAGAAGGAAAGAAGTAGAGATAAGGGAAATGGGGGGGGTGGCAAGAGAGGCAGGGAGAAGAAGACAAAGGGAGGGGAGGGGAAGGGGGGAAGGGGGGAAAAGGGGAGGAGAGACAGACATACTGGGAATTAGACATGTTGACTGATTTAAATAGGTTTCCCGTTCCCAATTCCTCTTCGTAAGATCCATCTACTTTCTTACTCTTCATTTCAATGAGCTAGTCTATGCTCTTATAAGATATCCTGGTTTACATTTGATTAATCAAGCCCAAGTTAACCTGTTTCTACAAGCATAGATTCTGAATTAATCTATATTCCTTTCAATACCAGCTCTACCATCATCTACCAGTGAGAATGTGGGCAAACCAGCCTCTCAATGCCTCAGTTTCTTCATCTTTAAAATAAGGTTAATGGTACCTTCCATAGAGTTGTGAGGATCAGAGTCCATGTAAAGCTCTCAGAGCAATGCCTGACACACAGGAAGAGCCCAATAGTGTTGCTGTTATTACTAACACAGCTTTACCAGAATCCATCTAAATCCCCAATCTCATTTCAGAGCAGGCAAAAGCTACAATTGTCAGTGTTTTCCAAAGTCAGAGAACACGGGAAAACATCTCATCCATTATAAGGACCGCAAGACTTTAGCCCAAATATGAAAAAAATCTCTTGGAATGGTGATTCTAGCATAATGCACAATCATAAACATCAGGAGTTTTATATTTCTTTAAATTCTGGTAAGATCTCCTGTGAAGTTATACCACAGCGCCAAAAAGAAATGTAAGACCTTTCACCAAGTTTTGTCCTGTTCTTTCTGTGGCATGAATACAGTGGGGAGTTGTAGATGAAATCTTACATCTGCATTGTAATTTATGGTTTACAAAACACTTTGATTCTATTTCATTTTTATCTTTACAACAGCCCTTTGAGGCAAGCACTGTTGAAACTTCACAAATGAGGAAATTAAAGCTCAGAGCGTACCCAACACCACCCAGATACTTAGATACTCAGCTAAGACGGAGGTCTTCTGGCTCCAAGAATTCAGCTTTTTCAAAATAATCATGTTCATGCCTACCAAATGAGCAGCTCCGCAGGAAAGCCCAGCCTGGTGTGGGTATTTCACTATTCTCAGATTCTGCTACAAACTCCAATGTTCCAGACCCATCCATTTGTTACTCACAGATGTGCAGTGAGGTTAGCACACCATCCTCATTGTATAGGTTTTGAAAGAAGGTCTCTTCTGTAATTCAAATCCAAGCTCACCCTTTGGGATGTTGAATTAATAATCCTATCAACCCAGAAAACCTTGACTTCCAGTCCAGTACTTTCTTTCACTATACCACACTATCTCTTAGGTTACTTTTTCCTTCATCCTGGAACTTCAAATTCCCAACTAGGCTTGAATGGTAGAGACATGTGTTCCTTATGGTCAGAAAATTTCTAGAGCTAAGAGAGAAACATACTTGCCTTTCCAAGTGGATAGGGGTAGAATGAAAGCTAAGGTCAATTATCCAATCTTGTGCAAATGCTATTCTAGAATGAGGTAGATCTATACATTCTGATATAAAAAGATGTCCAAGATAGAGTGCTGGGGGTGGTGGAGGAAGCAAATGGTCAAACAGTCTATTAGATGCTTAAATACTTAAAATAAAAGGGAGAAAGAAATAAATTTATGTAAGTATGCAAAAAGTTGGAGTGTTTCTCTAGAAAGATGTCATTCACTGAAGGATAGGTCAACTCAAAGAGCTCAGTTTCTCTGTTCTTAAGGCCAGGACAATGACAGCAGTGAGGAGGGAGGCTTGTATGCCTACCCTGCTACTGTGGTATGCCTCGGGGAAAATAATTGCAAGAGAGAGGGGAGTAAGAGAGAACAGAGTGTGTGTGTGTGTGTGTGTGTGTGTGTATGTGTGTAAACTATGAGATCTGCGTATGAGAGCTTTGGGAGCCTAGGACCTGCACCCAGAGAGACCAACTACTGGAATAATTACTTGAGGTTACTCAACAGGGAAGAGAAACTGGGTCACTGGGTTTGGCAGCAGTATAATCCCAGGTCATTGTTGATTTTATGCCAGAGTTTAAGGAATATACTAGCACGGCCAGAGAATCTGTGTTTCAAGAGTGACTGTGTGAAAATGAAAACTAACGAAGCCAAAAACATTATTCTTCAACTAACTGAGGAGGATTTTTATTTCTATTTTCATTTTTCTTTGCACAGTAATGGTAAGCAGATCTATCTCCTTGAGGAGTGTAAGCACCCCTGTGATATTAGAATTACTATAGGATAAAGGACTCAGGATAGGAAAAGGACATTCTCACAATTTGAGATTTCAGAGATCTTTAATTTAGATAATAAAAGGAATGTGACCCACCTTCTACTTTGGGGTATGATAGTGGCTTATCATATAGAAAATACTCTAGATCCAAGAATTAAAAATGCAGTAGGCTCCAGACGAGACTATAAAGTTGCAGTGGGTGGGGGATGCGGAAGAAAATAATTATGTAACCAATGAGACCAGTTAAATCTATGTCTTTAATTCTGTGATAAATTACTAGACTTACTGATGGGAGACAGAGAGGGCAGGAGAGAGGATATTGTAAAAGCTATCTAGCGTTCTGCAGTTTATCTAATTTGATATCACTATATCATGCCAGTAATAACTTGAAAATCTGGGTTAAACATGTTTTTAAAGGCTGCTTGAAGCCATTGAAGAGCAACCAAAGCAGCCAGAAGTTGACGAGGCAAGACCATGAAGAGACGAGAATAATATTGGGGTGAGCGCTGTATTAGCCAGCATGTTTCCCTCTGAGGCATCTGCCAAGTCACAGTGCATGGCATACAGGCCAAATAGAAAGCAGCAACCTGCTTGTAGCTATCATAGCAAGCTGTGGAGACCAGAAAAAAAAAAAAATTGAATTTTCAATACCAAAGCATTCAGAACTTGAAGGTCCTAAGATCTTACAGAAAAAAAGAGAGAGAGAGAATTTATGAGAAGTGAGCCCCAAATTCTACATACAATTTTCCCTCAAGGTATTGAAAGCTTCAAACATGTACATATACATGAAGCAAAATGCTGAGAGCCCCAGAACAAAGTATGTGCTAAGAAGCTAAAAGGCTAGGATTGCAGAAACAGACTTTAGAGGTACATGGATGCCACAGGGAATAGACACTGTTTGGGGGAAAGGGAACTGGCTTTATGTAGCATTGAAACTGCCAGTGGCCATTACCCCTGGACTGAGGATTACACTTTACAAGTATGGACAAGCTAGAAATAGAGCCAGTATCCACTAAATCTGAAACATAGACTCCACTAAAACAAGGTAATCTGCTCATACTCTTTTTGCCTGCCAGAAAATAAAGTAAATCTCCTGTAGAGGAAGATAATATTGTACAGAACTTCTACCATCTTTCGTACAAGATACTCAGCATTCTATGAGAGTAGAAAATTATCCATCCTGGGAAACAGAACCAAGTGACCAAAAATCAAAAGAAGACACAGACAATAGAAACTAGCCCAGAGATAATCTAGATATTCAGTTATCACACTCGGACTTTAACTGTTATTATTATTCCCCCACACAGAGAGAAAGATGGGGAATTTATTATAGGATTAGAATTCCTAAGAAAAAAGTAAATGGAAATTCTGAATTGAAAAATATGGTAACTCAAATTTATAATTCAGCAATGATTTTAACAGTAGACAAAATTCAGTGAGGACAATGAATGAAATAAAAGGTCAGTGAGTAGAACGTGCACAGGTTGATGCACTGCAGGGAGGGTGGAGGACAATGGAAGACAGGTACGAGTGTGACCCATGAGACATAGGAACCAAGTTTAACCAATGTGTAATGAGAATCTCAGAAAGAATAGAAAAGACAGAAAAGAGATATTTAAAAAGATTAGGACTGGAAAATTTCCAAAACTGAGAGAAGATCAAGCCACAGAATTAAGAAGCTTTACAAACACTCAGAGGAAAGGAATACAAAATAAATATCTAGGCACACTGTTGAAAATCAAAGTCAAAGAAAAGGCTGCAAAAATCAGCCAGAGGAGAGAGAAAGCACATTACTTTCCAAAGAATATCAGTGAGACTAACAGCAGATTTCTCAATTGAAATGATAGAACAAGGAAGCAATGAAATGTCATGTTTAAAATGCTGACAGAAAATAACTGCCAACCTCAGGTTTTATACATAACACGAAAGTGAAAGTAGGTTAAATGTATTTTAGATAAACAAAAACTAAAATATTTAATTATAGCAGATTCGTACTGGAGTAAAGATTAAAGAGCATTCTTTGGGTAGAAAAACAAAAACAGCAATCCTAGAAGAAAACAAGACAATAGTGGGATATTTCCAGTACTGGAAAGGATAAATATGTGAGTAAATCTAAATGAATATTGACTATTAAAATATTGGTAGTTTCTCTTGTAGTGTTTACTATATTTTTAGAATTAAAATATGTAACAGCAATGACGTAAGAAATAGGCGAAGTTACTGCTCTAAGATTCTAGCTTTGTCTGGGAAGTAGGAAAAAAAATGGTTACATAAAGCAGACCTTAATGTAAGTCAATGATGCATACTGTAGTATCTACTGAAACCACCAAAAGGAAAACAAGAGTATGTATACTAACAAGTACAGGGTCACCCAGATCCCCCTTTTTTCTTTCTCTGTCCTGACCAAAAACCACAGAATGCTTTGACTGCCCTATGGGGGCACTCTCGTTTGGGACCTCCCCTGCCCCAGCTTTTGGAGCAACTCCAATTATGGGCTTGGTAGGATGAAACAACAAGCTAAAAAGTAGGCAAAATGGAATAATAAAAAAAAAATAATTTTGCAATTGTGAATTGTGCTGCTGTAGATTAATAAAATGTGGCATATGTATACCATGGAGTACTACTCAGCCATGAAAAAAATGGTGAACTAATACCTCTTCTATCAACCTGGATAGAACTGGAGACCATTCTTCAAGTGAAGTATCACAAGAATGGAAAAACAAACACCACATGTCTCACCCTTAAATTAGAACTAATCGATTAACACTTATGTGCACATATAGAAATAACATTCACCAGAAATCAAGCAGGTGGGAGGGGGAGAGGGGATAAGTAAATTCTCACCTATCGGATATAACACACACTATCTGGGTGATGGGCACACTTGTAACTTTGACTCAAATGGTACAAAAGCAATTTATGTAACCAGAACATTTGTACCCCCATGATATACTGAAATAAAATTTTAAACAAAGAAAATAAAAGAGTATGAAAAACTAATGAATGATGATAAAAGTCAAAATAATGGTGATCTTTGAGGTAGGTAAGGATGAAGAAAGAATGTGGACATCTTCTAGCCTTCTAGATCATGTTTTACATATTGATCTGGGTAGTGGGTCCACCACTGCACAAACAGTACACTTAATGATGTGTACATGTTTATGAGTGTATGGGTTCCTTCCATGAAATTCTTTAAAAATAAAATCAATGTTTAATCCTATTTGACATACCAAGCTAGTCAAAAGATATGTGATCCTTTTATGATAACTTAATCATTAATAATAATAGTCAACATTTAACTAGTCCTGTCTGAAAAAACAAAGATCACATGTTCTCAGTCGTATGTGGGAGCTAAAAAGTTTGATCTTATGGAAATAGATAACAGAGTAATAGATACCAGAAGCTGGGAAGGGTGAGGGTGGGAGAGGGAAATGAAGAGAGGTTGATGAATGGGTACAAACTCAGAGTTACATAGAAGAAATTAGTTCTAATGTTCAATAGCAGACTAGGGTGATTACAGTTAGCAACAATATATTATGTATTCCAAAGTATCCAGAAGAGAGGATCTGCAATGTTACCAACACATAGAAATGATAAATACTCAAGGCAATGGACACCCCAAAAACCCTGAATTGACCATTACACATTCTATACATAAAAAATACTCACATGTAACCCATAACTATGTAAAGTATTATGAATCAATATAAGAAAAAAAACTAGTCCTATCTGTAAGACATTCTTCTAAGTTTTGTAAATATTTTAACTTAATACTTATAAAAATCCTATTAGGTAGTTCTATTATTATCCCCATTTTACAGTTCATCTCAAGAAGAAGTGTCTTAGTCCATTTTCTGCTGCCATAACAGAATACCTCAGACCGGATAATTTATGAAGAACAGAAGTTTACTTGGCTCATGGTTCTGGAGGCTGGGAAGTCCAAAAGCATGAAGCCAGCATCTGGCAAGAGTTATCCTATGGCAGAAGGCATTAGACGGAAGCTGGAAGTGAGTGCTCAAGATAGACAGAAAATGACGGCTGATCTTATCCTTTATTCAGGCATCTACTCCCAAAACAACTAACCCAAAGCTGGTGATAGTGGCATTAATCTATTCATGAGGGTGGAGCCATCATGGCCTAATCACCTCTTAAAGGCCCTGCCTCTTAGTACTGTTACAATGGCAATTAAGTTTCCAACACAAACTTTTGGGGGACACATTCAAAGCATAGCACCGAGGTTAAGTAACTTGCTCTAAAAGACATACAACCCATAGGTGGTGGCATGCTTACTCCCCTTCTTCCTTCCTCCTCCCCTTTTTCTCCTTCTCCCTACCTTCTCCATTGCATATGGGCAGAGTCACTTGGGGAGATTTTTAAAAATTCCAACATGTAGGCTGTAGCCCAAACAAATTAAATCAGAATCCCTAATGTGAGAGAGAGATAACAGCATTTTTTAAAGAAAAACAACTCCTTGATAAAAGTATGTTTATTATCATTTTAAAGATGTGAGAGTTAAAGCTTGAAGGAGTTAGATAATAACTAGTAAGTGGGGAAATCATAATTTGAACCCCAGTGTGTTGAACTCTAGAATTTGAGTGCCATATGCCTTCCAATGACCAGGAACTCAGAATTCTCTTCCAGGTACCCAACCCTCCATCTTAAAGTTGCAGTCCCAACAACTGGAGAGGGCAGAGAGATAGTGGTCTGGCATTTATCAGGGCTTCCTAGCTTCCTTAATCAGAAAACACCTGGATATAGGTAGTCACCAACTTCAAGAAACAAATAGCAAGGGTAGGTCTATGGAAACAAGATATGTTTTCCTCTAGGGTTCCTGTTCCGGTATTACGCCCATGCTTGAGACCTTTATAACCAGGTCCTTCAATGAGTAAACCTCTTTGACAGGTGCCCATAGCAGACTTACTTTTCACCTCCGGAGTAATTAAGTGACTGGATTAAACTGAAGTTTCAATATGCACATGGAGAAAAAGTTGGGTAATAGTCAAGTGAGGAAGAGGGAAACTAACACCACAATATTTTACTTACGTAATTTCATCAAAAAACCAGTGAGAAATAATTCTTTGGAAATTACTATTATCCAAATCTCAGTATGACACAGATAAAAGAACAATGTTTGCACAAGCTTTATCAATTAAGGATGCTACAATCACTATCTCTCCAACCACAGAAGAAACAAATAGATGCAGTTCTTTCAAACATATACTGAAAGTCACAAAATGGATTTTGAGCCTAAGTTAAAGCAGAAAAAACTGCAGCTGTCTCCCTGTGACTTACCTGGTCATAGGAGTGAGAAGTAAGGTGTGAAGGTAACAATTTCCCTTGGAGCACCCTTCCCCAGAAGATTTGCTCATTCATAGCATCTTGTGCCCACCCACTTACTGGTCCCCAAAAGGTCTTATTCCTTAATAGCTAAAGTAACATCCACACCACCCCAATGTCAGCTTCCCCCAATCACCCAATCCTTTGAAAATTCAAATGAAATTGGCAAAGTCATATACCATATACAATGGAAAAGCTCATCATTGATCCCCATCTATGTGGACATCCTTGAGATGTCAGAAAAGGGTTGTCACCGTCAGAGTCGTTTTTTGCTCAATGTCCCCCAATTCAGGTAAGACCATTTAGTTTGCAGATCAACTCACTCTCTGCCCATTTTTGCACTGATCTCCTTCCCTTAACCCAGGCTATGGGAGTAGCAGACTTTTACTGAAAGTTTGGCACAATGAAGAGGGTTTTACAGCACAGCACAGCCAAAAACCTAGCAGTACCTCACAGTCTCTAAATTCAGTCAGTCTCTGTCTGCCAACAGAATTTCTCATGGGCCACGTAGCTCAGCCCTATTTTCTCTTTTTCCTGCTTCTAGCCCTTCCTTAGCTCCATGCAAGCTCTAACTCTCAAATTACTATTCATCTCTTCTACAGACCAGTTTTCACCATCTCTTTGTTTCGCTGTCCCCCTCCCCGACTATTCCTTATCATATCTCACCACCTTCCAAACCCACGTCGTCTATAATTAAGCTGTTTTCCCAAACAACGGTAGTTCTCCTCCTAAAAGAAACTCTGCTGCCCGATCTTACATTATTAATTTTTACCATGCTTCAAATGATATGAGTTCCCTCTACTTCTAAATTCAACCAGTAGATGGTACCTAATCCCTGCAAGGCACCAATGTACTTGGGCTATACAGGGGAGGAACATGACAAAGTTCCTCATTTCCTTGAGCTTCCACGATGGGGCTTCAACAGATACTTGTTTGTCTAGAAAAATACAGTGAAGTCTTCTGCATGAATGAATGAATGCAGGGCATTATTTCCACATCTGTGATTCGGAACTCAGAATTTTATACACAATAATGATTCCTCTTCTTAGGATATCCACTTATGTCTCTTGTTAAAGTAAGTAAGAGGGCCACTAGCTACAGTGACGCTACAAGCAATGCTTGCTAACAACATTTGCTAAATCCACTTTATCGAAATAACCAACACTCTCCATTTCCTCCACAAAACATACTGACTGCTCTCTACAGAAAGCTGAAAGCTCATAGCTAACAGGAAATTCTAATTCTTCTGCTAGATTAACCAGCCAACTACCAGTTCTAATTATATCAGATAAGAAGACTTCTACTGTATTTTTCCAAATAAAAAACACTTTCTCCCCAAGCAGAGCTCTAACGTAAGCAGTTGGGGGAAAAAGTAACTGTTTTTTCCTATCACATGCAGATGACTGGATGCCTCAGGGAGACTTTGCCAAGACTACATAAAATTCTACTCCTGTTGCCTCGTCTGACTACAATCTTCTTTTGCAGAAAGGAAACTTAAGTAGTTATCAGTCCTGTATATTATCCTATGGTTTAAAACCATAAGGTTTTATTATTGCTAATGAGTCCATGAGTGAGCAGGGAGGGTCTACTGATCTGGGCAAAGCTTGGGTGATCTCCCCGTGTGTCTGCAGTCAGCTGGCAAGGTCATCTGGTACTGGCTGGTCAACGACAGTCTTACGTGTCTTGTGATTGTCAAGGATGTGGAACAACTGGACCTCTCATACACTGCTGGTGTGAAAATACAGTATTACTACCACTTTCAGGACTATGGGGCACTTTCTTATAGAAGTTTGATATACATGTACCTTGCGATCCATCTATATTTCTCCTAGGTATTTACTCAAAAGAAATGAGAACACGTTTACCCAAAGTCTTGTACAAGAATGTTCATAGCAGTCATGTAGGTAATTGCCAGAAAGGGGAGATCATGTAAATGTCCATCAACATGAGAATGTCGAATCCGTGCAATGGAACCACTCAGCAACAAAAAGGATCAACAATAAATACACACAATAATATGCACGAATCTGAAAAGCGACATGGCAAGCAACACAAGCCAGAAAAGAATCCACAGCATAAGAACGACCATTTATATGGGATCCACACACCAAGAAAACTAACCTCAGTTGACAGAAATCAGGTAGTGGGAGGTGGGAACTGACTGGGAAGGAACCAAAGGGTTTCTGGGACGATGGAGTCCTGTATTGTTTTCAGTGGTGGTTATACCGGTATATGCAATTGCCAACACTCATTAAACGGAACACTGTAAAGCTGAGCATTTTCTTGTCTGTTAATTATATCTCGATGAATAAAAAGTCTCAAAGGTCTAGTACCGGACCTATTTCAGATTCATGCAATTTTTTCCACTCTGTAAGAGCACAATATTCAAAAAATTGAAAATTCAGTATATAATTATATATATATATGCACATTTGCAACTCAAAGCTTTGAAAAGATTGCTACCCAACAAAACAAAGCAGCAAGTGAGCTATCAGGAGGTGTAGCTAGCCAGACTTCAACGAGGTCACGTTGGTTCCAACAGTCAGAACCATCCTGTGTAGGATGTGCTAACTATACAGTCACAACCGCATCACTGAGGTTAATTGCACCAGCTTTGAAGCCAGGCAGACCTAGATTTGAATTCTGCCTCAGATAACTTCCTACGATATAGCTCTTCACTCTTTTTTCAGTAATTCTGTGAGGCTTAAGTCTGGAGGTGAAGAGGTAGATATTTCTTCCCAATTTCAATTTATTAAATGGCCTCACTTGGGACCTCCTCAGTTTAGGTCTATCCCTAAGGGTCACAAGGTTTAGCATCAGTTCCAGTGGCACAAGCAACACCGAAATTATTAATATAAATGGATGTGTGCTTTACTCAGCCCCTCTCACACTCACAGCCTCCCTTCTCTCCTCTTTTGGGAAACAAACAAAGAACTAGTGGCCACACCAAGCGGCATGGATACTGCAAAGTGTAGCCAGAATGCAAAACGCTTTTTCTGAATAGGACTGTCAAGGGGCAAATAGACATTTCCTTGTTTCAGGGGTTATGCATGATCGAGGATGCCACTCTGCAGCCCTGAATTCTCATTTAATGCTCCTCAGGCATGCAATTGCTCGACAGGCTTAAAACACATGAATCTATTTCCAATGACAGAGACAGACACCAAGGCCCTCCTGCCAGAGCATGTGGGAAAAAAAATCAACAGCAAACGAAAGCAGCTGTGGAGGGTGAGTCCACGGACAGCCATGCTGGCATTGCTTTTAGAGGATAAGCAAGGAAAATGCTCCTTTGACATTTAAAAACTTTCTCTACCCTCCCCTGTAGCAGCCAAGCTACCCTAGACTTGCTCACCAAAGCCCCAAATGCCCCTATTTTTCTTCATTCCTGGATATAAATGTGACTCTTCTCTTACTATAAGGGCAATGAAAGACCTCCAGACTTGGCTGCTGGTGCTACTGGGACCCCAGACGGCTTTGTTGAGCCAGGAGGGACGCAGCAGAGGAGTGATAACAAGTTCCTGCAGACGAAGCCACCTGCTCATAATTCCTTCACACACTTTTCCTCCGGGCGAGGCAACAACAATTTACAATAATCTAACGTGGGCCTTCCTGGAATTACAAAGATAGGAGTTGCATCCAGATTTCAGGATGGGTTGCCCCCTGTTCCCTGGTGCCACCTTTAACTGGAAGCCAGCCGGGAACAGGTTACACAAGTCTCTTTAACAAAAATGGAGATTAGCAGGTGTTAAAGACAGATTAGCAGCTAAATGAGTTTCTCCCTGGCATAATCAGTATTCAAAGAGGAAGGGTTTTCATTTGGGCAGCTGCTAGGCGTCTTTTCTGACAAGAAGAAATTTGCCTGGATTTACCGGGCTTTAGCAAACTTAAGAAATCAAAGTGTAAAAGTAGCCCCATGAATGAAGTTTGGAGCAGGCCAGGCACTCAGACAGAATGTATCACTCAGATAAAATGGGGTCACAGCAGGTTCTGTTTTCAGGGCACATTCCGGGGATGGGAAAGGGGGAAGTTCCATTTTTGTACGTTTTTTCCACTTGACTCAGGTTCTGATCCCAAGACTCCTGTGGTTATACGGTACTTTCTTTCTGCAACCTGAGCTTTGGCCATCGGGCTGGAGGGCAGGGGGAAGAGTTTGAACAGGCTTGGATGAAATGATAGTCTTAGCTTGGGCTGCTATAACACCCTACCATAGACTGGGAGGCATAAATGACAAACATCTATTTCTCACGGTTCTGGAGGCTGGAAAGTCTAAGATCAAGGCACTAGCAGTGAGGACTCTGTTCTGGTGTGTAGACAGCTGCCTTCCCACTGTGTCCCACACGGCTGAAAGCAGGACCATCTTGCTCATGTCTCCTAAGTACACTAATTCCGTTCATGAGGGCTCCATCCTCATGACCCAATTACCTCCCACCTCTTAATACCATCACATGGGGGGTTAGGCTTCAACACATAAACTTTAGAGAAACACCAACATTCAATACCTAGCAAACACCAAGTACACCATCATAGTCAACTGTTTTTAGAGAGAAAGAAAGAAAACTACTTATTAAGCACCTGCTATGCACCACGCACTTTACTAAGCCCTTTCATCATTTTATTTTAACCCAAAAAACCTGGTCCACATTAGGTTTGGCATAAGAGAAACTAAAGACAGACTGAGTTGCTTATTTCTTTCCTTCCCATGCTTTTGTATTTCCTTCTTAATGTTATTTTGAATTTGTTTGGGCTCAAATTATATTACACCCTTGTCATCTCCATTAGCTAAAATGTATTTATGGCTGATTATGCATGCATAAAATAAATTAAATATCTGAATAACATTACCAGTAATTGGTGAAATTGCCTTATGTTTTCACATCCTTACAACAAAAAAGCCATCAACAAATGACCAGGAAAACAAAGGGATAATCCATTATAATTGTCTATATTACCGTAGAGATCGGACAGACACAATTATGGGCAATTTCAGTGTCTAAAAATCAAGTATGATGAAAATTATATTGAAGTTAACCCAAAAAAAATACTTTAGCTGTTGTTCCAAATCAACTGCTAGTCAGGATAAAAGAAAATAGTCCCTGTTCTGAAAATTCAGATGCTGACTTTGAAGTTGACACTGAATGTCTTAAGTTTCTATAAAATGGAAACCATACCTTAAGTGCTCATTTTGATTTGTTTGGGTGATTCTCCATGATATGGTTTCCTTTCAGACATCGCTGCTTTATTGGTGAAACATTTCTGCTGATTTAGAGGAAGATTCTAATGTGTTTTTGTTCCTAAACACGTAAGTACCACTTTCAGCATAGCCTGATATATATGTGTGTATATATGTGTACATGATATGTATCATATATACACATAGACACACATATACTGGATCAGATTGGAATAATCATTAGGCTGCTAACTTGTGTTTTTCTAATAATATAAATTTGTAACATTTAATAATCGTAATAACCATTGTGGCATAGGTACTCATCAATTAGGAAGGATGCCAGCTGACACATTAGTGCAACATCCTTGGATCTCTTTTGTGCAGGACAGGACGTCCCAATAAACTGGGCTTCACAGAGAAGCTGCTTTTACCAACATGAAAGTTTTTCAGTAGTTCAGGAACAGCGCAGCCATACCGGTACGTGCCAGCTAAATGTCAGCACTGTGCACTAATACGGCTGAGAGACCGAGGTCTGGCCTCTCACTTTACCTCTATCATCCAGGTGGTTTTTCTCAGCATCTTGCCAAATTGACACCCCAGGAAAGTGGATCCCTGCAGGGCTGTGGCAGGTGACATAGAAGCCCAAGCCAAAGACTGTTTCTACAAGGACGTACCTTCTCTTTCTGCGTTGACACCTTGAAAACCACGGTTCCTACCCACAGAACATAGCACTTGGGGTCCAAGCAAAGATACCACCACTTTAGTTTTTAAAGCGAAAAATGTGTGACATTTGAAACAGAGAGCAAGGCTCCAAAGTCACCCAACGGAAACTAAAGGAGAAGATAAATTTAGAGAGAGAGAGACAGAGACAGAGAGAGAGAGAGAGGAATGGCAGGAATTATGTCTCAAGAGAAAGAGAATCCTTTTCATTCACACTGTCAAAGTGAGCTTTATAAAGTACAGATCCAATCATATCATACCATTCCTCCAAATTCTTTAATGGCCAGCATCACTGAGACTTCGTAAATGGAGTCTCACCTTGTTTCTGCTGCCTGAACCCTGTACCCAAGCAATAGTGAACCACTGTGGGACTGGAACACATCATGTTGTTCCATACCCCAACGTCCACTTCACTGAGTGGGCAATCCATTACAACCCATGTCTTAAGTCCTGGAACTGCTTGCTAGAAAACCACCTACTTGCTTTCATCCAAGAATCCTAAGTAACCAAAGGCTTGGCACACCTTAGGTCACAGTAATTTTGTTGAAGAGATAATTTATTATAACCAGGCAGTTTCAAAGAATCAAAAATGACAGTCAGACTATCATAGATCTTTGTTTGGGGAAAATGAAGATACAGCCCATGTATTCTAAGAGCACAGGATCAAAAACGATCAGCGGTTAAAAATAAAAAGACTGACCATATCAAGGAATGGTGAGGATGAGGAGTAACTGGAACCCTCACACACTGCTGGTGGGGGGAATGTAAAGTGGTACAACCAGATGGACAACAGCTTGGCAGCTTCTTAAAAAGTTAAACATATACCTACCGTGTGATCCAGCCACTCCAATCCTAGGCATTTACTTATCCAGGAAGAGTACGTTCATATAGACTTTGTACACAAATGTTCATAGAAGCCTTATTTGTAATAGCTAAAAGTGGAAACAGTTTAGATGTTTGCAGTGAAACAACCAGTGAAGGGATAAACTGATTTTGGTACATCCATACAATGGAATACTACTCAGCAATGAAAAGCAATGAGCTACTGATACACACAACAACAAGGATGAATCCCTCAAAGTAACCAGACCAAAAAGAGTACCAACTGTAATGATTCTATTTATAATTCTAGAAAATGTAAACTAGTGACAGAAAGCACATCAGGGCTTCCTGGGAACAGGAGAGGAAGGGGTAATGAGAAGATTTTATAAAGGGGCACAAGGAAAGTTTTGGAGGTGATGGATATATTCACTATTTTGATTGTAGTGATGGTTTCAAAGGTGTATAGATACAACTCATAAAATTCTACACTTAAAATATGTGCAGTTTGTTGAATTTCAATGATACCTCAACAAAGCTGAAAAAATTTAGAAATTGAGCAGGGGTATGCTTTATGAGAAAACAGTCATTGTGGTTTGGGGAAATTACAACAAGACACTAAGAAGGTAAAATGGGGAGACTCTGATTTTGGAAGTGTAAGTTGGAAATTGAGAACGGTGACAGTTCAGGAGAGCAAAATGTAAGAAAAGAGTCTAACAGTCAAGGCTCTCCAATGATGAAATGAACGGGCCTCAGAGGTGTTGAGTCTCCAAGCCCTGAAAGTGTTAGTCCGATGACCATTAAACAGTCCTGAGAAATGAATTCTTGCCCTAGTTGGGCAATTATCTTTTAAGACCTCTAAGATTCTTTGAAACTCCGCTATTTATTTGTTCACCAAGATGACACTGGCAGGACATATTTGCTGGTAGCAAACTCCCTGTCACCGATGCTCAGGAAAACAACCATTAGGAATTTTCCTCAAGAATAAACGAAGTGAAAATAATTCAAAGGAATAGGACTTCAAAGAAGTAGAGTTGAAAGGAAAGCAGTTCTTCAGATACAGGACTTACCAGCAAGTACAAAGAGAACAGTGAGTGATGGGGCTTTGGGGAGGGGGCAGCTGGGTGTGAGAATACTGGGGAGTGGGGTGGGTGCTGGGATCTAGAAAACCCAGGATGTGGGTACAAGAGACTGAAAAAGGGAGGGTGAGCAGGCATTGGAGGCTGGGATCTTGGGATGTCTCATGACAGATGCTGTTGGACTCCCCTGATCTAGAATATCTTCTAAAGAACAAAACACACCCCCATGTTCAAACACTTCCGTTATCTTCCTGTCGCACTTAGAATATCATTAAGATCCTTGACTAGGGTCACACGGATACTCCTAAGTGAAAATAGCAAAATGATGCAAGAGAAATGCATAAAAAAATGGAATGGTATTAAACACGAGAATCAAAACTCCTTTTGTATGTGTATGTATTCTACATGAGCATTTTACACAAGGGTGTCACCTCGATCATTACGCTAAATCCAAACTTCTCCTTAAGCCTGTCCTAGGTGGCCCACAAGCCCCACTCTGGCATATGGCACAGCTCCATGGGGGAGACAGGGATGGATACTTGCTGGAAGCAGAGGGGGTCCAAACAGGAGCATTCGTGGTCCCCACCAACCACCTGGTGGAAGCAATTAAATGACTGAGTGAGTGCTAACAAGATGCCAAAGGGATGAAAATTGACTTGGGTAAAAGAAAAATGATGTCAATTTCCTCATTCTTGAAAACCAAGTTGAGTGTTACAGGCAGCCCCTTCTCCTTATCTGATGTCTCCTCCTCAGCCCGTAAGAGTATGTCATTCGCATCTCGCATCTCGTGAAAAGGAAGTTGCCAAATCTCTCTCCACCCTCCACCCTCCACCCTCCACCCTCCCCGAGCAAAGAGGAAGGGGCTGACGCAACTGGTCAGAGAGCAACACTTTCTGGACCAGGGGTTACTAAAAAGGGCCAGGGTGGGGTATCACAGAAGTAGGGCCCGCTGTTTTTTTTCTTTGAACACCTCCCAGACATCCCTCTCCCTCTACCTTCAGTGCCACACAGCCCTGTGGGCCTCACCCCTGCAACTGGATGGGGGGGCTCAGGTCAGACCTAACCTACACGTCGACAGTCTTCCATTCTAAAGAGAAGGAGCAGGAAGCTAACATGTGTTTCTACTCACAACTCCTCTGCCCACAACCTTCCCTTCAAGTTTGATAATTTGCTAGCCTGGCCCACAGGCCTCAGAATAAACAGTTTATTTACTAGTACTGGTTCATTACAAAGGATGTAAACCAACAGTCAGATGAAGAGGTGCAGAGGGCAAGGTCCACGAGGGTCCTGTCCCCATGGAGTTGGGGTCCACTGCCCTCCTGGCACAGGGATGCTTTCACCATCTCAGCAGCTGAGTCTATTCAGTTGAGGGGTTTATATGGAGCTTTCACTACTTAGGCATGGTAGACTAAACCATTGGCCATTCGGGATCAACTTAATCTCTAGCCCCTCTCCCCTCCCAGGAGGGCGCCAACCCTCTAGTGACATGGTTGGCTCCCCTGGTGACCAGCCCCCCATCCGTCAGCTAGCGAGGGCCCCACCGAGATTCACCTCGTCAACATAAACTCACATATGGTTGAGAGAGGTTTATTACGAGTAACAAAAATGGCCCTCTCACCATAATCATTCAGAAAATTACAATGGTTTTAGGACTTCTGTGTTGGGAACCAGGGAAGATCATCAAATATATATTTATTATTATACCACAGTATCACAGAGGCTTTCTTTACTCAGCCTCAGACCTAGCTGCACTCTTAGACAAGGTTTAACCTGAGACCCTGCTTTCCAAGTGTTTGGGGTGGAGTGCAGCTTCAGTAACATGAAACCATGTGCTTTCTACAGGAGACCATCACGCAGAATCCTAGAAGGGAAGTGAAGGGTTTGGTAGGATTTCTCCACCATGAACTCTTAAATAGTGAGAAAAACCAAAAGGGATGATACAAAGGAAGTAGCAAATTAGTCTATGTACAAACAGCAGCGTTAGGGACTCTTCTGTCTCCTAGCAACAACCACCACCACCACAAGGCACATACTGTTATTTCCATTCCATGTATGAGTAAGCAAACAGTTAAAATAACTGGGTAGTTAGTAGTGGGACCAGGCTAGCTCCAGAGTTCTTCATCACCGCAGCGTTCCACCTCCTTAAGCGCATGAAGAAATGTTCTAATTACTATTATGCAATCACTGTACTCTTGAAAGAGAAAGACACTAAAACAAGGAAGCCATAAACAGGCAGGAAAGTGCAGGGAAGGCAGTGTGGAGTAATGGGCAGAGCTCAGGGCTCAAGTCTCAGTTCTACCATGAACTTCAGCCCCTTTCATACACATGAAAGCACTTGTGCTTGCAACACGGTGTCTTATAAATCATAAGCATGATTTATATGGTGGTAGTTTCCATTGTCACAGCTGACCAACCTCGAGTTGACACAGTGGTTCTTCACCTGGGGTGATTTTGTCCCCCAGGGGACGCTGGGCCATGTTTAGAGACATTTTTGGTTGTCCCAACTTGGGGAGAGGGTGCTACTGACATCTAGTGTGTAGAGGCCAGGGATGCTGCTAAATGGCCTCCCATGCACAGTCCCCTGTAACAAGGAATTTTCCAGTCCAAATTGTCAATGGGACCAAGGCTGAGAAACACTGGTTTGGAATAAATTCATGTGTTTATAACAGTTCAGGAGCTCAGTTGATGCTCAATATTGGTTTAGTATATGGATAAATAAATCATCAAGTTCTACAGTGTGCTTAATCTGAGACAGCGATGTCAGAGTAAGTCAACAGGCTGTAAATAAGCCAGGGAAACTGAGGGCTGTGGTACATCCTCGCTGAAGTGTGGTCCAGACAGGCAGCCTCACCATCATCTGGGCACCTGTTCAAAGGCAGCATCCCAGATTCTATCCCAGACCTACTGAAGCAGAATTTGCCTTTTAAGAAGATCCCCAGGTGATTCACAGGCACATTTCAAGTTTGACAAACACCGGCCTTGGGTCGACATTTGATGTCAGGTCATTTCCTAATGCCAGCCCTAGGTTCCAGCTACCTAGTGCAGAAGCTAAGGTCTCTTTAAGACCAGCCCTGTAAAAATACCCCTCTTGGCTATAACCCAGCTCTACCCCCAAGTGGCATTTCCACCTGGATACTCTCCATTTGGGTAACAGAGAGCATGTCCCCCAGGCATTAGCAGGGCCTTCTCTTTGTTCACAAAGTGGAGCAGTGAATATAATGAAATATGGCACAACGTCAATACCCCCTACACAGAAACTGCACAGAATGCTACAGCTGAAAGATTCCTTTAACAGGGAAAGAAAATTCTATTGCAACTTTTATTTGGAGTTTGACTGCTTCATTGCCTTTTACCCTCCAGGTGAAGGGGCAGCTAAGAAAAATACATTCTGTGTGATGCCAAGAGCTTGGATCCTGGGTTCTGAATGCTGCTCAGACTGTGTCCTGTTGCTCCAGGAAGGGAGCAGAGGTGCTTTGCAGCAGCCCCAAAGCCAACCATTTCCCCCAATCAGATTATCATATTTTTCCTTCAAAGAGTAACAGGTCGTCGGAACTCAGTATCTACTGAGCATTGACTAAGTACTATACCACGGCACTATTTTAAGTATTTTACATATATTAACTCATTTAGTACTTGCACACCCTGTAAGGTAAGAACAGATCGATTTCCCCACTTCATAGCTAAGGAAACTTGTGCATAGAGAAGTAACTTCCCCAAGGTCAGGTATCTAGATAAAGAGTGAAGCCAACATTCTAATCCAGGAGGTCTGGCTTCAGAAGCCAGTGTTCTCCACCCCTCCACTGTCTACACTGTAGATTTCACAAGAATCAGTAAAATGAAATTTCTGCCCTGATGGAATATCCAGTCTAGTAAAGGGAGATAGACACAACACATTGTATTGGGCATTTAGAGCAAAGACGTACCGTTCTGTTTAGTGACATCTCATCCTTCCTTACTCTCATTTGACTCAATGGTTCGGAATCAACAAACATGTTTTAACATGTCAGGTACCTTCTAGGTGGTCAATAAGTAACACTTGAAAAAAACGAGTAAATAAAATAGTTAACAAATGAACATGGTCCTGCAGTGAGGTTTTGGGAAAGTAAGGCACCACGAATGGGAAGAGGCTCTTAATGCTTTTCATCTTTCTTTCCAGCCTTCTTCCCCCCAACTCCCTTCCTTATTCCTAGAATCGCCCCTTTCCCCATCTGTCCCCACATTATTCCCACTGGGGCTGTGATGGCCTTGCATTGCAACACCCCCGGCTTATCTTACGGGCCAAGCATGAGCTCCTGAAATAAGCTTGGCCAATAAATTCCCTTCTTTAGGAATTTTGGAAGCAGGACAAAGAAGACTGGAACAACCTCTCCAGGTAGTTGATGCTGCATAATGGAAAAAAAAAAAAAAAATGAGATCTGTAGGCACCCACATTTTCAACCCCAGGGAGGCAGCTTGTCTGCATCCTGAGAGCTACAGAAAGCTTTATGCTAATGTGCAGCCAAAAGCCAAAGATGAGAGATGAAGAGAAATTACTTCTGACATCGTTCAAGTCTGTTTCCACACACTTAACCTCTCTGAGCTTTCATTTTCTCTTTCCTAAAGTGGGAGGGTGGGAAGGGATTCAGCCTAAAAAGGCTACGGTCCCACCACTGCTCAAGGAAGGGGCTCTAACCAGACAACCATGTCCAAGCGACTAGGACAGTTGTCCCACACACACACAGCCCCCAGCCCCAGAGAGCGAGATCCGTTGAAGGAATCCAGTTTCTTTTGTGCTAGTTTCACCGAACAGCCTCTTGATTCCTGACCACAGGGGATAAGTCCTCATTGACAACACGAACAATTAACTCCCTATCTCAGGGGCATCTCATGTTTCTCATGAACAAAATGGCATGCTGAATTTATAAAACTGGCCCCCTGCGTCTTTGGATGCTACGAGCCATTTCTCAGGTTCTGCTCACCTGGAAGGCTGGGCATTCAGATTCGGCTCGCACGGAGCTAAAAGACTGTACCCCACTGGCTCTTTCCACACATCTGGCCTGACGGGGTGGTTTTTCATGCCCACTGCAAGGCCACACTGCTCTTTGCTAAAGAAGCACAGTAACATCAATGAGTTCCAACCACAGTATGGCTCAATGCCAATAGCCCTTACGAGCCCCCAGATCTGGGTTTTCCACATCTTGCTCCGAGGATACTCAGAGGCCACCTGAAGAGGAGGAGGAAGGTTAAATGAGATGATCCTTCCGCAGGCTGCTCTCACTGCAGCTCTATCTCATATGCTTTAGCTACTTGGTTTTGGCACCTAACAGGGGATACCGTTCTCACATTTCGATTTTATTTCTTTCAAATAAAAAAAGGCAACTATGCCCCACAAAATTAATGGCATGATTGATCCTTTAATGGGCCCCACCTGGAAGTTTGAGAAACATTACTCTGGCATGCCCACGAAGTACTTTCCAGCTGAGATTTGCATCAGAGGGGTTTCACTAGGTCAGAGGTCACAAACTGGTTCCCACTGACAGCAAAGGGTCTGTTTGATTTGAGCCCTGCAAGGTTTGCTAGCATAGCGCTAGCAACACAAACAAGAACCTTCACCTCCAAAGGCTTTAAACGGAGACATGTATGTTCCAGGACTCCGACCTTGCTTGCAGGGTGGGAGAGCGGGGGAGGGTGGCGAGGAACAAACAGAAGGTTCTGCAGCACGGGGTCTGCACTCCCACACAACTGCAACTGCCAGGAGCTGAGAAAACGTCTAAGTTCACTCCCTCCACTCTGGGCCTTTCCCAAAATAAAACTTCTGAACAGGAAGCAGTTCGAGGACCACGTGGGCTCACCCCGCGGTCTCCAAGTCCTTCCACCTGTCAAGCCTCCCTCTGAAAATCCCCTTCTCACCATGGATTCTGCAAGAACGGCCAGCTCTCCGTTTGAGAAATGCCCTTTGCTAAGATGCAGGTCAGTGTAATTTTCTCAAAGGTTAGGAGGAGTGATTGCTCAGTGAGGGCTCGCTTATTATTTCAAATGCCACCCATCCCATTCGCTAACATTTACTGCGTTATTTACAACTTGATTCCTGCTGTACCCGCCTGCCTCTGACCTGCTCCCACGGCCCCTCTCGTCACCGCCTCTCCAGCCCTGAAGGGGGAGCTGGCGGCCAAGGGCCGTGCCTCCCAAAGCCAGGGTGGTCTCCAACCTAAGACAGGGAAGCCACCGTAATGGGTAATGTTTGCACCAAGTCATGCCCAAGATGTCAATAAAATTCACCAATTTTGAGGCATGCAGGGTTGTTGATTGTATCCGTGTGGCTGCAGATGTCTCGTCTATTTTCAATTTGTTCAGCCAGATTAAAAACCCAATACTGATGTTTAAACTAGAAAGCCTCAGAAGGATTTCATCTCTCCTCTAAATAATGTGGGGTGCATTGGTTATGCCGGTAATTTCAGTTAAAGAAACTTTTGGGGGACAAATATGCATCCCATAAGCCTGCTGAAGCTTTAACAAAAATGGCAGTAATAGTGAAACACTAAGATCTATCATCTATTCATTGTCTACCATGCACAAAACATGATGCATGGCATTCAGCCTTTTGCTGTATATAATTATATAGTTTATATAGTTATATATAGTTTATATTAGTTATGTATATAGTTATATATATGTATGTCGTTTAACTCACATCTTTGCAAGTTAGATGTCATAGAATTATCTCCCCTTTACAAATCAACTGATGCTCAGAGTTTCAATGACTTTCTCATCGAACTAGATTTCAGGACTGTCCGCACTTTCTACCCTACCCACTGCCTCTCAATCATAATGATGCCAAGAAACATCTTGCAGCCAGCATCTATGTCTATATATACACATCACAGCACCAACATTACTCAATAGGACAACTGTAAAAATTTCCTATTGTTATAAACTTTCTTCTGGTCTGGAAGTAGAAAGGTTGAGTGAACTCAGCCTGCTCATGGCCTAAAGTGGTTGAACAGTTTGACACTGGGGTCAAACTAACTAGGATTTGAATCCTGCCTCCCTCACTTATTAACTATGGGATGCTGGGCAAGTCACTTAACCTCTTTGAGCCTCAGTTTTCTCATTTAAAAGAAAGAAGGAAAACTAATAGTATCTGCCTCATAAGATTATGGTAGGAGAACAAAAATGAGGTACTATGCGTAAAGCTCCTGTGGCTGGAGCTATTACAAATAAATGTTAGATACTGTCATAATTAACTATGTGAAGGCTTCAGTTTTAGGAGTCTTCCTCCCTTTCTCCTTTCCTCTTTCTCCCCCGCCTCTTCCCTTTCGCTCTATGCCCCTTCCTCACTTTGTTTTATTTCAGCACATTATGAGGATACAAACGTTTTGGCTACATTTTATGTCTTTGCTTCACCCAAGTGAGGTTTAGAGGCTCGTCCTTCCCCTCCTCTACAATGCACACCGTGTCCGTTAGTTGTTCCTCACTTTTTTTATCCAGGATAATTCAGTTGCATTTTGACCTGTGAGCTCTCAGCCCTGTGTCCAGTGTTATCTGCCATGTCAAAATGCAACTGAACCCTAGAACTTATTCCTCCTATCTAGCTGTAATTTCGTAGTGCTCTATATAACTGTACCATGATAATAGTTCACAGTAATATATTTTTTCAAATAGCTCGAAAAGAGGATATTGAATGCTCCCAACATAAAGAAATGATAAATGTTTGGGATGATCCACATGCTAATTACCCCGATATGATCACTAAACATTACATGTATTGAAACATCACCATGTACACCATAACTATGTACAATTATTATGCGTCAATCAAGAAAGGTTCTTGTTTACATCTGCAAAGACACTTTTTTCAAATAAGTCAACACTCAGGTTCCAAGTGGATGTACCTTTTGGGGCCCACCATTCATCCTACTTCAAGATCCCAATGAGCCCCCCAAGAGATGTCTTCTTCCCATCATCCAGTTGATCACACACCTTCACCAAAACAATGCCAAGGCCTACAGAAAACCTCCCATTCCGTTACACAAGCCCCATCTTTCCACCCCCTTCCTGAAACTCTACATTTTGCACAAATCCAACCCCGGTAGAGGAAGTTATGGGAGTGATGTGGGGAAATTAAACAGACCTCCAGGTAGATAACGGTCTCCTGGTCTCCTCCCCAAGGAATTTCCCATGGAGGAGAGATCACTGCACAGGAGACACTGGCCAGCCCATTGTCTACTCTCTAGCGAGACACTGGCTGAGAAATGGGCAGACATAGGACTTCCCAAAACATACTGACATCCTGGTAACAAAATTTCTATTTTCAAGCCAATCTAGGAAGTGCTCAGTTAAATAAACAAAGACAAGTTTCTATATTGCAGGACTTGTCAGAGCTCTTAATACAGTAAACTATGACTACAGGTACAAATAATTTGTACTATTTCCCAAACTTGGTGGACCAGAGAACCCCCTTATTTGTGAGGCATCTGATGGACTTGTTGTTCTTCCAAATACACAGTGGGAGATTCTGGTATAGATCATTCTATGCTATCAAGTAGCTACCAAGCCATCAGGGAAATGCAAATTGAAACTACAAAAACCTACCTCTTTCACACTCACTACCGTGACTATAACCACAACGACAGACAACCACCACCACAACTGTATTGGTGAGGATGTAGAGCAACGGCAATTCCCATATTCAGCTGGTAGAAATGTAAAAATGGTCAGCCACTTTGGAAGACAGTTCGGTAGTGTCTTAGTCCACTTAGTGTTGCTATAAATCAATCCCTGAGGCTGGGTAATGTATGAAGAAAAGAGGTTTATTTGGCTCACAGCTCTGCAGGCTGTACAGGAAGCAGGGTGCCAACATCTGCTTCTGGTGAGGGCCTCAGGCAGCTTCCACTCATGGGGAAAGGTGAAGGGAGCCGGCCTGCAGCGAGACCACATGGCAGGAGAGGAAGCAAGAGACAGGGCAGGTGCCAGGCTCTTTTTAACAACCAGCTCTTGTGGGACCCAATAGAGCAAGAACTCACTACTGTGAGGACAGCATCGAGCCATTCATGGGGGATCTTCCCCTATGACACAAACACCTCCCTTGGGACCCACATCCAACACCGGGGATCAAATTTCAACATGACGTTTGGGGGACAATATCCAAACTATAGCAGGTAGTTTCTTCAAAAGGTCAAATTTACCATGTGGTCCAGCAGTTCCAACTCCAAGACAGCATACATCCAGCACGTAAATGTTCGTAGCAGATTTATTCCTGATAGCCCCAACTGGAAATAACCCAAACGTTCATAATGAATAAATAAAATGTGGTGTATCTATATGACGTTATCCAGCAATGAAATCCTGACACATGCTACTACATGCCTGAACCTCAAACACATTATGCTAAGTGAAAGAAGCCAGACACAAAAGACCACATATTATATGGTCCCATTTCTATAAACTTCCTCGAAAAAGCAAACAGACAGAAACTAGATGGCTGCTGCCAGGGGTTAGGGATGGGATTACGGGTTAACTGTAAATGGGCATGAAGGATCTTACTGAAGTGATGAAAATGCTCTGACACATGGCTATGTTGATGGTGGCATAACTCAGTACATTTCCTTAAAAATCATTAAATTGTACACTTAAAATGGGTTAATTTTGTGATACGTAAGCTATACCTCCATAACATTGTTTTTAATAAGTACTCTCACAGATTGATGAAACAACATTTTATTAAGCTACCAAAAAATGCCTATGAAGCTATATGCTCAGCCCTATGCTTATTCCAACGAAGGTGCACAGGAAGTAAAGTTTCAAGAGCACCATTTTTCAACGCACTTGGGAAAGTCAAGCAAGCCATGTAGGTACCTACCTCAAACACCTGTGTTTTGAAGGCTGCACTGAAGTCTTTTATGGAAGGATGTGGCCCATGTGGAGGTCGCTGCAAACTGAAAATACTTGTGATGAATCCCTAATTGCATACCACCCTGGACACAACGGGACCCAGCCCATAGAATGTATTAAAACAGTTGGATTGATTAGAATTCTAGGACCAATGTGATAGAAGTTCTAAGGGAGAGAGATTGGGCTCTTTGATCTGCCTGGTTCCACTCTGACTTCATTCTAATTAGCGAAGCTTTTGAGGCGGGCTGATAAGCATTCTGGGCACTGCGCGTGTCTGGCCACTGACTAATTAATTAATTTTTGACTTTGAGCAGTGACACTTAATTTGAAAACTTTCTGCCATCCATGGATGAATGTGGAAAAGTAGGGCAAAAGATTTAAAAATATGCTAAAGGTGTCATTTCAAATCCAGTTGATTCCCAAGAGGGCAAAATGGGTCAGTGAGTTAAATAAAGAGATGGACGCTGAAGGAGGAGGGCCGGGCGGAGTGTGCCGGGCCAGGCTGCATCCCCTCGCTGTGTGCTGGGCCTAGCCCTTTACACACACTGTTCTCCTGGTCATTTTATTTAAAAATTAGGCATCTCCTCGGTATTCTCGTTTATTGAGAAGTGACTGTGTGCATTGCCCACGGAAAGAAAAGGGACAAAAAGCCAAAATGATTCATCATGGAGAGATCAGGAGGGTGGATCAAACTCATGAACTTGCATAGAGTTGTTTTTTGTTTGTTTTTTTAGGTGAACACTCGCATCAGAGATCTTCAAATTGCACTTGCAAGGCCAAAGGAAGCCCACCCTGTTTTCATAAACATAGTCTTGCTGGAACAGCCACGCCCATTTGTCTAGGGCTGTTTCCATGCAACCATGGCAGAGCTGAGTGAGTGCAACAGAGACTGTATCTGGCCCATGAACCAGCAAATATTCACTCTGACCCTTTACAGAAGAAGTTCCCCAACCCCTGGTCTAGATGGAATCAGCATTATGCCTTTTTGGTGTGACTAAAGGGACACTGGGAAACCCTTTTTTATCTTAAAAGAGCTCCTTTTTCTGACAAGGAGGGACGTTTTCTTAGCACCTCTGTGTGTCAGGCATTAGGTCCCTTTCTCAAAGATCTCGGAGGCGGCGCTTAACACGGTTATGTTTCAGAGGAAGAAACTGAGAAAGCTAGTACCTTGCCTGCAAGCTACACAACTAGTGCTTGAAACCAGACTAACAAACCTCCAACAGCATAACGTGACACCTCCCCATCATGTCACTGTCAGGAAGAACATTTTGGCAAGAGGCTTCCTTTGACCCTTTCCAAAGGGAATGTCTAAGGACTTTGGGAACAGACTGTAAGAGTGACTTGTTTGCCCGTATTTAGTAAACCATCGCTGTGCCAACTCTGCATCCCAAGCTTGGAGAGAAGCCCTTCTATTAATTCCTTCTCCAAGCAGGTCAGAAAATTTAACAGACCATAAAATTTAACAAACCATTACCAAAGAGTCAGGGGGTTTAAAATTTTCATAGAGAGGAACTTACTGCTGCCACTAGAGTTACTGCCTCTCCAATGAAAACCCTAAAAATTTAAGTCTTTACTCTTCCTGGTCCCAGATGCAAAAAAAAGTCTTCCTTCTCTCAGCCCTAGGCTGCCGTAGTTCCCATCTCAGGATGGCTGACCAAAGGGACAGACCCCCTCTTCAGAACAAAGACTCCCATTCCAACCACACAATGGGCTCCACTGTGCAAGGTGCGAAGAAGCCATTAGAAATACTTACAGCATCGTTCTAGAAGTTTGGGTTACCCACTACTCTGGAAGGCTATGCCAAGGCTAGTCTCACTCATGTTCAAAGTCCTTTCTCCCACCCAAGGGGAAGAGATCAAGTCTGACCGTGTTTCCCTCTCAGCAAAATTCTGCTGCCCTGATCACCTCTAGCAAACTTTTAGGAAAAAGAACAACAGATGTCTCACAAGCACATAAGTTACAAGTATCATTCAACCTAAATTCGTTTTTCAAGAGCCGCTTTCCTCTAATTCCACAAAGGCAGAGTCCTGCTACATTTAATCTCAAATTTCATCACTCAATAGAACTCCGAGCATCTCAGGCCATAGCATCCGCATTTAAGTTAATACTGACTGAGGGTAGCAAGAGCTCACATGGCACCTTTGTGCCAATGAGAGAACAGCGCTTCCTCCTGGCAGGGGCACCACTCCCTCCGCCTGACAAGTGTTCATACCTTTGTAAAAATTAAAGTGCCCCCTCCTCTGGGTGGACATGCCCCACACTGGGACAGCAAACAAAGCGAGGGCTGGCCTTTAATGCCACCATTGTGCAGTGAGCAACCTGCCCAGCCATCCACAACTGCACCTGGTTTTCTCAGCGAACACTGGTCATTTTCTTTATATTTAACTAAAAGGGCCCATTCTGATGACTTTTTTAACAAAGGTTGTGTGCAAAAAGTTAAATTGATACCCACCCCTTAAAAAATGCTGGAATTTTTAACAAAATAATTTGAAATACCTGAGTTGAATTGACAACTTAGCCAACTGCCGGCTGTGTATCTTTAGACTAGTTCCTTGTTCAACTGTAAAACCGAGGCATCAGTACCAGCATTACACCAAGATCTCGGAGATGCTTTAAATCTCTAATCAGAAAATATAAAGTGACTAGGTAAGCATCAAGTGATCCGTGGATATTAAACAGCAACCACATTAAATCACAGAAATGGCAAAAGACAAACGGTATCATCCGTGCTTCCATGGAAAGCTGTTTTTCCTATTCCTGCTGTTTTTGGCCATAGTACTCTTCCAGCAAAAATCCTGAGAAGGGCCATTAGTTGTCCCCAGTTTTCCAAAAAGGTCATCCAAGCAATCAAGTGTTTTCAATGTGGAAGGTAATTAGCTCCCAAAGCCTCTCCATCCCACCTGGTCCATTAGACTAAGTACTAAACACTCCCATCCCTCAAGTGCATAAAGTCGAATCATATGTATGCTTTCCCATTACAGAACGGTAACGTGCTGCTTTCAGAATCTGCCTCGTAAGCTGGGAGTAATCCGATCTTTTTTTTTAAAGTCACCAACCTGCCTAGTGATAAGGCACCAGCTAGATGTGTTTGACTGGGATATTTAACTTCTTGATGGGGGGAAAAAGAGAGAGATACCACAATATATGGCTTTTGTGTGGCTCATCAGTGTTGCTTTGAAGACTTGCGTGGAATGCCTGAACGTCAGCTGGGCTGCCTTGACGGCGCCTTTCCCACCGCTAGAATCTGCAAGCCAGAAGCAATGACCGTGCTGCAAGTGAGTACCAAACGCAAGGCCCATTTTTCTTTGTCAAAAGCTCCCCGTGATAGGAGGAGATGTCAGACATCCAGAGCGGGATTTTTCTTAGCAACTCACCCAAGCATAGATGTGCACCCCTCTCCTGGAAGACAAGTTATTAAAAAGATGTATTTTTGAAAGCAACCCTTCTCTGCATGTAGCATCAATGTCAACAAATAAAGGGGGGGAGAGGGAGACGGGAGGGAGGGCCGTCCAGATCGGAAGGCAAATGCATCCCCCGGCACAGTTTAAGGAATGATCAATGCATGTGTCAAAGGCTGCGATAAGACACAGCTGAGCTTATCAAAAATGGAAGCTCCAATGACAGAGTTCACAGGTGGCAGGAAGATAAGAGAAGCGGGGTTCTTCTCTCCCTCTTTTCTCTCCCCGAAGACTGTTTTAATTTCCCACTCTGCATGTTACATTTTCAGGCCCTATGGAGACCACCTAGCCTTGTTCAATTCCTTTTCTAATCTCACTGTAAATGTTTCCAGAAGACTGATTAGCAGACGTCGACCTCAGTGTTATCTGGGGAAATACTGCGCAAGTCTGTGTCAGAGGTCAAAAAATGCAGCTTAAGTTTCCAGAAAACACTCTGAGCACCTGAGAAGGGAGTGGTGGGAACACGGAGCTGGACGTTAAAAAGGTACTTATGTCTTGGCTCTGTCACAAACATGCTTTGTAACCTTGCATGAGTCGTGTCACTGCCCAGCAGTGGATTCTTCTCCTCTGTGACATTGGGAGGGAAGGACCGCGCCGTGCTATCAAGAATCACCTAGAACGGGCCTGGCGCGGTGGCTCACGCCTGTAATCCTAGCACTCTGGGAGGCCGAGGTGGGTGGATCGTTTGAGCTCAGGAGTTCGAGACCAGCCTGAGCAAGAGCGAGACCCCACCTCTACTAAAAATAGAAAGAAATTATATGGACAGCTGAAAGTATATACAGAAAAAATTAGCCGGGCATGGTGGCGCATGCCTGTAGTCCCAGCTACTCGGGAGGCTGAGACAGGAGGATCGCTTGAGCTCAGGAGTTTGAGGTTGCTGTGAGCTAGGCTGACGCCACGGCACTCACTCTAGCCTGGGCAACAGAGTGAGACTCTGTCTCAAAAAAAAAAAAAAAAAAAAAAAAAAGAATCACCTAGAACGATCCACCTACACCCCCACCCTCTGGTACCAAGGCTCACCCATCACTAAGGGCTGAAGACCCGCACCCACATTCTTCCCCTCTACCCTGTTGCTAATGGTACCTGTTAGCTCAGGCTGCTGTAACAAAATACCATAGACTGGGTGGCTTAAACAACAGGCTGTACTTCCCATAGTTCTGGAGGCTGGGAAGTCCAAGATCAAGGTACCAGCTAATTTGGTTCTTGATGAGGATTCTCTCTCTGGCTTGCAGATGGCCACCTTCTCACTGTATCCTCACAGGGTGGAGAGAGTCAGATCTCATGTCTCTTCCCCTTCTTACAGGGGCACTAATCCCATCATGGAGGCCCCACCCTCATGACCTCATCTAAACCTAATTATCTCCCAAAGGTCTTACCTCCAAATACTATCACATCGGGGGACAGGGCTTCAACACATGAATTTGTCGGGCGGTGGCAGGGGGGACATAATTGAAACCATAACGGGTACCAAAGATTTCTGTAAGACAACCAGAATCTACATGTGAAAGCAGCAGGCCATTAGTGTATCTCTACCTCTTCTTCCTTCGGTTCAGAAATTGCTGCTCCCTCCCTGCAAGAGCAAGGCTGTAGTGGCCCCTTCAGTCATACATAAGCCACGAAGACGTCCCTGATCCCTTAACCTAATTTGAGTCTGTTGCATTTTTCCTTGATCCACAATCAAGGCCACCTTCTGTTCCTTTTATCCAAGCCCAAGATGAAACTTAGGTCAAGAAAAGGATCTCTCTCAGTTTCCCCTCTCAAGGCTCCTTGGCATTCTGCCCCGATTCACTGGAAGCAGCCACCCGACACTCAGAAGGATCCTGCCTTGAGGCCATGCTCGGGCCGAGATGAGAAGAGAGCTGTGATTGATTAGTGATGTCTGCCAGGGACACCACATGGGAGAGCAGGACCAAAACCCAAAGGCTAAGCAGTGGTTCTCAAACACTGTTATGTGTCAGAATGAACTAGAGGCCTTGTTTAATTACTGTAGCTACTATTATGGTTATTCTATGATTGTTCTTAGAGTCTCTCCAGAAAAGTTGTACCAATTTTTGCGACCTATAGCAGATTATAAAGGCACTTCCTGATGCTTTAGACATGGATAAGATGCGGTTAAGAGAGCTGGCTTCTTGTCCTGGGTCATTGTTTTCATAATTTTTATTTTTTGGCAAAAATTATATATATTTAAAGTATAAAACATGCTGTTTTGATGTATATACACATAGTGAATGATTACTATATTCAAGCAAATTAACATGTCCATCTCCTCACAGTTACCTCTGCTGTGGGTGGTGAGGGCATACCCAGCAAAGACACCCGAGATCTACTCTCGGGAAGTTTGCAGGGCACAACACAGTATTAACTACAGTCAGCACACTGTACATTAGCTCTCTAGACTTACTCATCCTCCGTAACCTCCCCAGCCCCATGGTGACTATTGTTCTACTCTCTGCTTCCATATATTGGAATTTTTTAGATTCCACATATAAGTGAGATTATGCAGTATTTTTCTTTCTGTGTCTGGCTTGTTTCACTTACCATGACATCCTGGGGTTATTTGAAGTGCAGGTTCCCAGGTCCCCACATGAGAAATCCAGTTAGTAAAGCTACAGTTAGTGGAGCATCTCACTATGAGAATGCCCCAAGGTGGTTCTGGTGCTCAGACCAAAGTCTGAGTGGTAGAGATTTGGGAAGAAAGTGACTCCCTTCCAATCTCAGTGACCTAGGATTCTTAGTGGCCCAGGAACCCCCGAACATAGGTCACTCAGACATGTGTGCCTTGCCCATACATCTCTGGCCTTGCAACACCGATGACATGCCTCACTCCTCACTGCCAGCATTTGTATCTCTCTGCAGAAGGGCTTTCTCAGCCACTGGGCCCTGCTCTATTCACACACAAGGCAGAACAGAAATGCCAGTGAACTTCTGTGCCCCAGAAGCAGCACCCAACCAATGAAGTCCCACAAACACACACCAGATGCCTCCAGAGGAGCTAAGCTCCAGGTGGCCACAGTGGTACCCTGTGTAGCGACACCCTTTCCTGGCCACCTTCCCATTCCTTACAGTCCAACCCTCCTCCCCCAAAGTGTGTCCAAGGATTACCACCCAAATACACCATCTGCGATTCTTGTTTGGGAATCTGCTGTGGAAGAAACCCACATAAAAGCAATGAGTTAAGAGTTAATTTCAGGCATAAACTTGATGAAAGTACATAGCTGTGTCAATGTTATGAGCATAACAGAGATAATGTTTTCCTGAAGTTCCCTTTCCTCAAAACACGCTGCTCTAATTCTTTCTCCCATCTTGCCCCACATTCTGTTCATAACATGAATGATTCTGTGTATCTGGGAGCAGTTTTAACTTTTCAAAGCACTTGTGCCTTTAGCTGTCCTTTTGAAATTTACAATCCATCTGTAAGGTGGGAGAAGCAACAGCATTATCCTCCCGGTCAATGAGATCGGCCCTTGGAACACAAGCCCAGAGAAGCGAGTCCACTTGCACAAAGTCACACCCTATTGGTCCCCAACCTCCCAGCAGCATCACTGCTCTTTGGGGTGGCATCGTCTCCTGGGGATCATTCCTAGGAGCAGGGATGGATTGGTGTCATTAACAAAGTACATCACCCCCAACCAGACTAGGGGCCTACTATGAGAACACTTAGTGATGACGGTCATTTTCCATTTCTACTCTTGAGAAACAGATTACTCTAGGAGAGGAGAAAATGGCTGTTCCGATACTATCTTTGATGGGAAACACAAACTAGAAGTTTGCTAAGCAAGAGCCAGTCAATATTCCATTCTTTATTTCCTATTCATGGAGTCCCAACACTTTCAGAGGTGAGATGGAACTGAATGAGCTCCTTTGATACAGTAATTTAAAGGTCAGGACCGTGTGTTCACAGATGTAAATGTCACTGATACAGACAAACAGAGCTGAAGAGCAATCAGCCTTGTTTTAATTAAAAAAAACAAAAGTCAATCTGGGTCAGTGGTCCTCAAATGTTAGCATAAATCAGCATTACCTGGAAGGCTTGTTAAAACCCAGGTTGCGGCCCTGCCCCAGAGTCCCTGATTCAATGGGTCTGGGTGGGGCCTGAAAATCTGCATATTTTACAAATTCCCAGGTGAGGCCAAAGATGCATGCCTGGGCACCACACTCTGATCACCACTGCTTCAAGATAGCACTTTCCAAATTTAACGTGCATACGAATGACCTGCTTTTAACAAGCTCCTCAGATGGTCCTAAGATTTGAGCTCACAGCCCTATATGAGTGTTCCCCAGCCTTGACTGAATATAAGAATTGCCTGATGCATATGTTAAAATACAGATTCCTAAGCCTCAGGCTGGTCTTACTAAATGAGAATATTTTGAAAAGAAGTCCAGGAATCTGGACAGTATTAATCCTCCAGATGATCTTCACTTTTTTTTTTTTTGAGACAGTCTCACTCTGTTGCCCCAGCTAGAGTGCAGTGGCATCATCATAGCTCACAGCAACCTCAGGCTCCTGGGCTCAAGTGATCCTCCTGCCTCAGCCTCTCGAGTAGCTGGGACTACATGTAGGAGCCACCAGGCCTGGCTAATTTTTCTATGTTTTGTACAGATGGGGTCTCACTCTTTCTCAGGCAGGTCTCAAACTCCTGACCTCAAATGATCCTCCTACCTTAGCCTCCCAGAGTGCTAGCATTACGGGTGTGAGCCACCACGCCCAGCCCCAGATGAATCTCATGAAAAGCTGGGAAACCATATGAACATTAGGGCTCATCGGTTTTTCACACTCTGGGTACACAATCTTCCCTTCAAACTTCCAATTCAGATGTGAAGGTACAACACCACGGAGAGGAGATATTTAACTTGGGAACTCTGATGACACAGTTTCAGTGAGGACAACCGGTCCTGTTGTGTGGAATGAGTCAACATGCTTGCCATACAGACTGCGGACGTTCCCAGCTCCGTCTCCCCTACCCCACCCTGACATCCCCAGTCGGGCCATCTTGGGAACTTAAACTCTGCCCCGCCTCCTTTAAGTTTGCACCAAAGATGGGATTCTTTGACTGTCTTGTAAACAAGATACAGAAACCTTCTAAAAAAGGAGAAGGTCAGTAACCCTACCTGGCTTTGGGATAACACAGTCTTCCTTCTGGAGGTCAGCTGGGGCTTGCAGCTGAGCCAGAGTGAGTTGGACACCCCCAAGGACATCAAGACAGTTCCTCTCACCCCACCACCACGGCAAACAGAGACAGCGAGAGGGAGTAAGGAAAGGAGGCAGGGGAGGGAGACAGAAAGAGGAAATTGTGCTCTCATTACAAGGTGGCATTTGGAATAACGTAGAAATTCAAAACAAATGTTGAACAACTTGCAAATTGCATTTTCCTGGGACTTTTCTCTTGGCTTTTTTGTTTGCTTGCTTTAATTGAAAGCCGTGTGCCGCGATGGGTTCACGTGGCATACCGTGTTCAGTTACTCCGAACGACTTGGGCTGCATGAGGCTCCGTGTCTCGTCGGTTGCAGAGCACATTTTATGTCTCAGGAGCTACAGCGCAATTGCTTTCTAACTATCACATAGCACAGAAATGGCTTTGGCACTCAGGTGCAACGGCACTTCCTGAGTGATTGGGAGGGTCGTGCCTGGGTCAAAGATGCACAAGGACCACGAAAGGCAGATGGTTCCCTGTGTCACCACCTGGGAAAGGGCAGAAAACTGAACTGAGAAAACCAGCGTCAGGGGAGCAGAACACGGCACCCAGGGGTCCTCAGACCTTATGGTCAGGAAAAGCAGAAAAAAAGCCTACAAATGTGGCCAGAGAACTGCAGAAATTGAGGCAAGAGGCAGGCATAAAGCTACCCACCTTCTTTCCAGAGAGATTCCAACCAGCCCACCACCTTTTCTGTTGAGACTGGAAGCTGGCACCAAATCATCCCCCAAATGGGGCAAGTTATTCTAAATTATTGAACCCAAATATTAATTTTACTGTACCACAGGTAAAACAATTTTTTCAAAGTAAAAAAAAAAACACACCCAAGATTGCTCATAATAAGAACTAAGATGGACATCGCTATGTGAGGGACATTAGCCAATTATCTGGTTTACTCCTCCCAACCACCATACAAAATAGGCATTATTATGATTCCTATTTTACAAAGCAAAAAACTGAGGCTGAAACAGTTCACTGAAAGCCACGCAGGTCGACACTGCCGAGGCAGACTGCACTTGGCTGCATCAAGTGCAGAGCTGGGCTTCTAACTACTCACGGCTCCAACCCACCCTCAGTAACACGACGCAGTTGGAAATGGGGACCCCACTCCATACATTGCTGTATGTAAAATGTAAAATGGTACAGCCGCTCTGGGAAACAGCTTAGCCGTTTCTTAAAATGTTAAGCATAAATTTGCCATATGTACAAAGGACCCAGAAATATCACAGAAATGAAAACATATGCCACAAAAAATTTCCAGTTGAATTTTCCTAACAGCATTCATTATTCACAATAACCAAAAACTGGAAACCACCCAAATGTTCATCAACTGGTAAACAGATAAACAAAATAGATTAAAAAAATAAACAATATCCATTCAGCGGAACACAAATCAGCAATAAAAAGGAACGGAACACTAAAATGTGCTACGACATGGATGAACCTCAAAAACATACTAAGCAAAAGGTGCCCAATGCCAAAGAACACATATTGTCTAATTTCATAGAAAATATCAGAAAAACTACATCTATGAGACAGAAAATAGATCAGCGGTTTGGGGGACTGGGGATGGGAGTAAGCACAGGGGATCTTTTTAGGGTGACAAAAATGTTCTCAAGTTAGGTTGTGGTGATGGTGGCACAACCTCGTAAATTTACTAAAATTCACTGAATTATGCACTTAAAATGGGTGAATTTTATGAATTTTATAAATTATACCTCAGGAAAGCTTTTCTAAAAACAAAAATGTAAAATCTGAAGTTTAAAATCTAAAAAAACAATTAGAAAAGAGTGACTATCAAGTTGGCAAGTGACAACATGACTTGTGTGCGCTCAGCACCTGATGATGTCACTTAATCCTTGCAACACAGTCTCCCTGCCCCAGCTCAAGTGGTACGAAGTCGCTTCAGGCACAGCAACCCTCACGCCACCAGCCTCCAACACAGGGCCTGACATGCAGGAGTAAATACTGAAGAGAGCAGTACTGCGTCATGATTAGAAGATCAGGCTCTGGGAAATACACAGACATGGATTCACATCGTGAGTTACTAGTATTATTCTAGAAACACTGGCTAGCATTACTTTCAGGACTTGAATATACTATGATTAGTAGTAACATCTGTGGCAGGCACTGCCGTTCGGCTACCCAGCAGCCATTTCAGCTCCCCTTTCTCTCTGGCTACTTCCCACCATAGCAGCTGCAAAAAGTGAAATACTTTCTCACAGCCTCTTGCAGCCAGGTGTGGCCCTAGCTAATGAGATTTTAAGCAAATATACGGGATGACAGAGTGCTTGTGAAAACTACTTTTGCTCTCCTGATTAAACAAACAGTGCCACTGGTGCTATCCCTGCTTCCTTCTTCCTGACTTCAATACAGGTATGATGTAAGGAACACAGCAGCCATTTTATCACCATCAGGAAAATACACAGAATAATGAAAGGTTTTGGCCTGTCATTACTGAACCATCGAACCAACTCCAACAGCCACATGCCCAGAGTTTCTGGAAGGTGAAAAAAAAAAATCCTGTTTAAACCTTGTTTGGATTTTTCTATAACTTGTAGTTGAACGTATTTCTAATATTATTAGAAGCAGAAATAAAGGAGTTGTAGTTTTTGTTTGGTTTTCCTTATTAGAATGCTTGTAGTTGTCCTGCTTTGTTTTCTCTCTCTTCGGTTGACTCTCTGAAACCATACCTAAGCTCTATTGTTATCTGACTGGAAGACTGAGGGGCTTCTCTGGACAGCTCTACTTCCGTTTCCATTCTAAATATCGACTTGGAACTCCTTTTCCCTCATGGATTCCTTGGAAATGCCCCAAAGGAGCAGCTCCAATGGGAAATAAATGGGTCCAATTTCAGAAAAGACAAGCCCATATTCTCCTCTCACCAGCAACCTCACGATACAGTGGTAATTACCAATAACGATAATAGGTAATTAATACACATTAGCCATGATCAATGTCTTTCATCACATTCATCCATCCATGATCTTTGTGGAAGAGGGAAATTTCACTGTATATTCCACGAACAAGCAATAGCAATTCCCTCAGTTTTTTCAGAAGAGGAAGTCAGAACCCCAGGCGACCACCGGCAGCACGAGAGCACCTTGCCTTTCTCTGCAGCAGGCGGGTGGGATTAAACCGACAGAGGAGACAGCTCCTCTTTAGGCACCTGAGAGAACCGTGATGGAGGAGCTCCTGGAATCTGATGGTCACATCCAACTAGTGACCAGGTGGAGCGACATCAGGTGCAGTAGCATCCAGGGTGCAGTAGCATCCAGGGTGCAGTAGCATCCAGGGTGCAGTAGCATCCAGGGTGCAGTAGCATCCAGGGTGCAGTAGCATCCAGGGTGCAGTAGCATCCAGGGTGCAGTAGCATCCAGGGTGCAGTAGCATCCAGGGTGCAGTAGCATCCAGGGTGCAGTAGCATCCAGGGTGCAGTAGCATCCAGGGTGCAGTAGCATCCAGGGTGCAGTAGCATCCAGGGTGCAGTAGCATCCAGGGTGCAGTAGGATGTATTCCAACAGGGCAGCTGGGATTAAGGAATGGGACACAGGAAAAAGGATTGGGAGAGTGTGGTGAGCAGCTTCTGCCAGGCCCTCCAAGGACCCCTGCCTCCTGGTCATCCTGACCTTGCGAAATCCACCCCCCTTATGTGTGGGCTGGACCAAGCGACTTGCTCCTAACAAACGGAATACAGCGAAAGTGATGAAATGTCAATTTTGTTATCAGGTCCTCGTCCATGCAGGCTTCCAGAGCAGAGTATCATAGATGGCATATGAACAATAGACATACTCCCCAGTTCTGGAGGCCAGGAAATCCAAGAACAAGGCAGTGCTGACAGATTCAATGTCTAATGAGGGCCCACTTCCTGGTCCATAGACAACTGTCCTCTGGCTGCATGCTCACAAGGCGGAGGGGGTGGGGAGCCCTCTAGGGGCCCTCTTAAAGGGCACTGATCTCCTTCATGAGACCTCATTCATGACAGAGCCCTCATGACCCAATCACCTCCCAAAGGCTGCACCTCCTAATACTATCATCTTGGGCATCGGGATTTCAACATATGAATTTGGGGGAAGCAAACATTCCGTCTATAGCATTAGGTTACATAAGACTGCAATTGCTACCCAGCTGTTATTCTCAAAGGCTCTTCTCGCATGCTCGCTCTATGGACTGAGGCTCCAGCTGACGCCTTGATTGAAGCCCCTGAGAGACCCTCAACCCTCAAGCATGGAGCTAGCTAAGCTATTCCAGGATTCCCCACCCACAGACACTGTATTTTTTTTAAAACTGCTAAGTGTTGGGGTCATTTCTCATGCAGTCATCAACTCCTAATACAGGGAAAGTCATCATGGTATTTTAAAAGTGAAAACAAATACACATACATGTTTGAGTACGCAAAGCCTTTCTCAACATTCTAAGAAGGTTTTTATTTTGTTCTGTTTAGGGATTGTTTTCGTTTGCTTCCGCTTGGGGGGTTTTACTTTCTGTTTCTTTTTTCTCAAGCAGCTGCTGATTGAATCTGGACATTTCTTGTGTTAATTTCAACAGTATTGATAATTATTACGCTAACATTTCATCAGAGTTTGTAATATGCCAAGCACTGCACCAAGTTTGTAAGTATTATCTCATTTAAGCCCCATGACCACCCAGTAAAAGAACTATCATTATTGCCTTTTCACACTTGAAGTAGCAGAGGTTTAGAGACAAAATTCTTGCCTGGGTCAGTTAACTATCAGTAGTTAGCTGAGGAGCCAGGATGCAAACCCAGGCAATGAGACTCAGCCTAGGGCAGGGCTGAAATAGGGAAAGGAGATGGAAAGGCTGAAATGACTTTTCCTGGCAAGGGCAGGGAGAGTCTCTGAGAGGTTAAGCAAGGATGGAAAAGGCCAGGGGCAGAGGGACATGAAGAGAAGAAGAGCTGAAAAAAGGTTCGGTTTTGGAAGAGACAAGTTGGGAGGGGGGAGATTTGGAAGAAATCAATGAGGAACTAGAGTCGCTGCCTGTCATGCTGAAGGGGCTAGGAAATCGACAGCAGGAAGACAGAAAAGGAGACATGGAGAGGGAAAGAGGTAGATGGGGTGAGGGGCGTGGGGAGGGGCGTGGGCAGGGGCGATGGGCAGGGTGAGAGGCGTGGCGGGGGGAAAGGGTGAGAGGGATTGACTAATTTAGTTGTACATTCTATACATCACTTTCAGCAGTTTCAAGAGATGCAGTAAAGATGGCAACTACTTTCAGGGTAAGACAGGAGCCCTACACAAGGCAGTGAAAGAGAAGGGCATTGCATAATCATTACTTTTGCTCTTCTCATTCTGTTAGTTTCTCCGTGTGGTTTCTGAGATGCCTTGCGTCTCTGACTCTTCCTTGTCTTATCCATGTAGATCTGAGCTTATTCCTAATTATGTCCTGAATCTCTCTTGTTAATGCCATTGTCGCTGACCCCCTCCCTTCTCTCTCCTGGATTATGCCAACAGCTTCCTAGAAGACCTTTCTGCCTCCAGTCTCAGCCATGCCTCTCTCTCTTTTCTAGACTAGAGCCAAGGCAATATGTTTAATGTACAAATCTAACCAGGACAGTGCCCTGCGTAGAACCTTCTGACTCACTATCCCATAAGGAATGAATTCCAAGCTTCACATCATGATGGAAAAGACCACCACCACCTCCTGCTGTGACTACAGCCATCACCTCTGAATACAATACAAGAGGAGTGGATAGTCAATCCCTCTCTCACATTCTGACCCTCAGGACTATCCCCAGAGGGAAGAAACAATCACGTTTCTTGTTTATACTTCGGAGATGTGGTATGCTTATATAAGCATTATTTGTAGCAGGATCAAACTTCACCCACTACAACTTGTGGGTAAAAAAAAGAAAAAAAAAATGCAGCGAAGTGTGTTTCTTCCTTAATTTCATCTTGCTCTGAATACAGTTCTACTGTGTAGTGTGAAAAACACTAAACATGCCAGTTTTTGATATCCTCATCCTAGAAGTTTCAAACAGTCTTGAATTAGTTCAGACTTTTCAGGATAAATACTAAATCAAGGCTCATGCCTGTAATCCTAGCACTTTGGGAAACTGAGGCAGGAGAATCACTTGAGGCCAGGAATGTCTTCTGATGTTTGGGGTATCATACTAGGACACCTCACTGAATTCTATGGTGCTGGCCTCTTGTTACAAAGTCCCTGTCCCCCCAGTCCTCCTTGCTCTGACCCCAGTGGGGGTCCACTGGTTCTCTCAGTATCTCCACGCTGCCCTGCAGGGACACAGGCCACAGGGAATCCAGCCACCACCTTCCTCCACAAAACTAAAAGTGGGGCTTCAAAAAGATGGAGAAGTGAAAATATTCACTCTGCACCGCAGAAAATGAGCAAAGTGCCCCACTGTGCACTGAATGGCCCCAGACTTATCTCCTCCAGTTTCGAACATCACTTCCAGAATATCATGGAGGGAGCAGTCAAGGCACACATGTTTGTCTTCCCCCTTCCGGCCTCCTCCACTCCTCCTCTGGGACCAGAGAGGCTTCCTCTGCTACTGAGCACTCCATCCAGCACCTCTAGGAGCTGGAGGCAAGGATCTGTCATGAAACTCTATGGTCTATGTTAGCCAGGCTTGCACCCTGATGGGTGAGAAAGCATTTGGAATTGAGAAAAAGAGCAAACAAATGACCAAACACCTTTATCTCTTAATGAAATTGGCTTTAAATATAATTATCTTGCCATTTCCTGGAGGAAAAAACTAAATCATCTTTGAGACTCAAGGTCGAATGGTGATCTCTTTGTTCCATTCCTTGGAGTCCTCTTTTAGGGCAATAAGCCTCATGGCTTAGCTTTTATAACACAAGGGGTGCTGAAAACAAAGAAACCGGTTTCCAAGTGAATGAATCACCTAAAGGTATTTTAAAAATTTATGCGTATTTGTTGTACGTCTGTGTGTATATTGGTACACAAATAGCCCATGTTCTACACCAGGGGTCTGTGAACTATAGTCTGCTCTCCAAATCCAGCCTGCCACCTTTTTTTGTTGTTTAGTGTATTTTTTTCAATTTTTAAAATTGTGTTCCAATACCTATTACACAAAATTTGCCATCTTAACCCTTTTTAAGTATTAAACATATTCATAATGTTGTACAAAGAACATCATCCATCTCCAAAATTCTTTTCATCTTGCAAAACTGAAACTCTATACCCATTAAACAACTCCCCCATTTCCCCTTCTCCCCATCCCCTGGCAACTAACATTCTACTTTTCTGTCTATGAATTTCACTACGTTAAGTATCTCACATAAGCGGCATCATACAGTATTGTCTTTTTGTGACTGGCTTGTTTCACCTAGCATAATGTCCTTAAGTTTCATCCACGTTGTTCCATATGTCAGAATTTCCTTCTTTTTTAAAGCTATATCCATTGTATGTATATAGCACATTTTGCTCATTCATTCTTCTATCGATGGACACGACCACATTTTAGCTATTGTGACTGATGCTGCTATGGACCTGGGTGTCCAAATATCCCTTCAAGATCCTGCTTCCAATTCCTCCTCCTCTTTTTTTTTTTTTTTTTATGTGGCCAGCAAGCCAAGAATGATTTTTACATTTTAAAATGATTCGTGGGGAATAAAACAGGAGTGTTCGGAAATTCAAGTGTCAATATCTGTAAGTCAGGCTTTAATGGAAGACAGCCAAGCCCATTTCTCCAGGCATGTATTGCCTGTAACTGCTCTCATGCTAAAGAAAGAGACCATATGCAGACCACAAAGCCTGAAGTAGTTACTATCTGGCCTTCTAAGAAAAGGTTCACCAACCCTTTTCTATACTGGTTGGCACTTTTTTTTTTTTATTTTAAACATATGTTGCAGATCATTCCGTATCATACATTTCAATCTACTTCATTCTTTCAAAAGGTTGCTTCCAAAATTAAACGCCACCATAATGAGTATTCTTAGACTTCTAACTTTCTGCACATAACACACTGTGCCTGTGTATCCTCCACCCCCTGCACACACACACACCCATGAGCCCCGTGGAGAGGGTGACCTCCTCCATTTATCTTCATGGACCCAGAGCAGAACTAAATAAAAACACTAATTGCTTTCAATACATCTGGTTCTAAATATAAAATTAAAGCAGACTTAGAATTCCCTCTGTCTGAACATGGTTCAAACAAAAGGATTTGAACTTTAGATTTACATACCAGAAAATGCAGGATTTACTATCTTCTGCACCATTCTTTGTATGCAGCCCTCTCTACACTGCCTCCCTTTTTCTTTGCAATTTGACTTACGTTTGTTAGCAGCCCTTCCCCAAGATAGGATATTCCTCTGTGACAAGATTTAATTAAACTTCCAGCAAAATAATTAGTAAGGCTATCTTAAAAGACTATTTTAAAACACCAGAGTGATACCAAGGAGCGAATAGAGTTAACACTGTCATCAGAGATCAAAGCCATCAGAGGACGTGACTGAAAATTTAACCTCCAGCAGCTGCCTAATGAAGAAGTACACACTGGAACAGTTGTGATATCCTCCCTCTCGGGTCCCATCGACAAATTCATTTGACATGGAAAATTTCCCAGAGGAAGCTTAAAAACGGTAAATTTCCATTAATTACACAGCAAAGAATGTACTCTTCATAATTTATTATCCATTAGGAAACTTCAGGGGAAGCTCTAACTGCCTCTTATTATATAGGCTATCCTTCTTTACTTGGGGATACGGATGGGATTAGCCAACAGATTCTCAACTAATGTGAGGGTGTATTTGGAGAAAAACACTTCATGAACTACCTTGACCATAATGGTTGTGGTGGCTATCTTGGTGATGAATCCCATGCTGATGGTGACAATGCGGTTGGCAATGGAATGGTGACAATTCCAACAAGGACAGCTGCCAATTTAGGACCCACTACCCTCCACCACGATTCTGGGAAAGAATGGGAGAAGTTTTAAGAGATCTGAAGTCTTAAGACCGAAGTTTGAGCCTCCGCTTTATCAGCTGGTTATTGTGTGGTCGCGGGGAAGCGCCTCCTTATCCACTATGCAGTGGAGATCACATCATCCTCCTTACCTATTTTGACCAGTTGGGATATCAAGAGTCATTGTCAACCCTCAGTGTGACGGTGAGAATAGTCATTCTATACAGTAAACTCCATTCTCACTTGACTTTTTCCACTGCCTTCCATGAACATACCTACTCCCAGGCAGCCCCAAGGGATCTACAAGCGGAAGAAGACAGACCACATTCTGGTTACTTTGGCATTAACACAGGGATGGGGGACTCTCCTTTCTTTCTTGCAGGTCCATAGGTTACATCATGCCTTAATTTTTCCCCTGTGTTGGGAATACATTTTTAAAGGCTTATATAGTCCTTGGAGATGTAAATTGAACTACTTTCCAAATGGTGGTGACCAGTTATTGCTTTTTTGTATTTCCTATGTACTCAGAAAATCCTAATTATTATCCCATACAAGAGATATTAATACTGGATACTTAGGCTCTCATGATGTGTCACACATGGCACTGAGCACCTTTAAGCCTCTGAAATTATCATCTCCACTTTATGAATGAGGAAGCTAAGGACTTCGGGGGTTTTTCTCGATCTGCAACTTTTTAATTTAATCTTCTCTGCCCCTCACATCCAGTATGCCTTTCCACTCCCATCTACATCACTGTTGCCTTTCTCACCAACATCAGCTATGCCACTAATCAGATCTACAGACCCCATTCCTAGTTCCCCATCTTCCTTGGAGTGACACACACCTTAATTAAGGAGGACCTAAAGGGTCCAATAAACTGGTGCATGTAATGGACCTAGCTTGTTGCCCAAAACACAGTGACTGTTGAGTAAATGGTGGCTGCAATGTAGCCTTGTAGTTCAAGGCAGGAGCTCAGAATTCCAAGTTCTTGGTTCAAAGGCTGGCTCCACCGCTTATAAGGAGGGACACCTTACCCAACCAATATACTTCATTTCTCCAGGACTCAACTTCTTCATGGGGATAAGAACTCCCCTCATTGTGCTGTTGTGAGGATTAAATTAATTAGATATGCATGATATGCCTGGGATCCTGTCTGGCACTGTAAGCAGTACATACATGCAGCTCCTACTACTATTGTTATTTCCCGACAATGCAAAGCTTCCATTAAGTGAGTTCCTTCTCCTGATGCTGTGTTAGTGCCAGATAAACCAAATTAACCTTAAGGAGCTTATTATCTTTCAATCTTGATTGCAAACATGCCCCCTCCCCCAAGGCAAGACTCTCTCATCCTCTCAATTCCTCTGTTACTACATATGCTGATTATTTTTCTTAAATAGGGTTAGATTGTTTTCCCCTGAACAAGCTCAGTAGAAAAAGAGACATGAGGGAAAATCTGTTTTAGCCATTAACTATGTCTCTCATGCTGCTAATAACCTTGGCAGGGCCCTCACTGACCCTCCTTGCCTCCCATCTGCACATAGGTTTCCTTTAATTTTAATAAAAACAGTAGCAGGTCAATCCACCACAGCCTGTGACCTTGCCAACAAAACAAGCCCCCAACATGGGACTCAAAGTTCAGGGAGCTTCCAAGTGCAAATTAAAATAAACGCTCACATAGATGCTATGGTCAGCACTTGGAATTTGTCTCCAAGTGATTTGCATATTTAGAACAATATTCTCCAATGCTTTGGCCCATTGGGGAGTGATTTGCATTCAGGGAGAAAAGGCTAATATTCTAGTCTTAGCAATTATTGAAACACATCCAGTCGGTACTCTAATAAATTATCTTAACCCAATTACTAAAAACATTGCAAAACATTACTGTGCATCGAAGACCGTTCTGCCCAGGAATCTTTATTGGCAGGGTAATTAAAAGCGTACTAGCTATGGCTTCTGCTCAAATATTTGGGGCTGTATTGTGCCATTTGAATTAGTTCTCCTGGACTCCAAAGAGAGATATCTGACTCTTACACGTGCCTTATCCATCTCCGCCTTCCCCAACTCCTTGCTTTTGGGGCCCCCTTCCCACATCAATGTCACCTACAAGTTCCTTCCTACCCCGAACCTCCTTGCAGATAGAGGTACTTACCTAAGTTCAGTCTCTCCCCTCCATCTTTTCCTTCCCTATTCAAAGCAAATGATTTTGTTAGCCATCATGTACTGGTGGTGTATGCTATATGCCAGAAACTTGCACATTATCAGCATAAATCCTACAGTTCCATTGCAGAGAATGGTATTCCCACTACATGAATGAGAAAATTGAGGATTAAAAGGTTAAGTGAAACTCCAAAGTTCACACAAGCTGGTAAGTTGCAAAGTCAGGATCAAATTCAGGTCTGGGGGCTCCAAGGTCCTTTCTTTCATTTTTCAACAACTATTTATCAACTGCTTATATGTCATCAGACGCTGTGCTAGACCCTGAGAATAAGACAGTTAACAAAATCAGGCAGACTCCTTGCCCTTATGGATCTTGTATTCATTCATCCATCAAGTATCAGTTAGGTCCATCAGTTATGCTCAAGTAACAAGAAAATCAAAATCTCAATGAAGTAATAAACGTGGCTTTCTCATTCATATTTCAGGGCCACAGGTGTTGACTGGAACCACAGCAAGTCACATATCCAGATCTAACCTTAAATTAGATGGAGAAACACAGTCCTACCAGACAACTTGAAATCATAAACACGACAGACTAATGGCCAACAACCATATGAAAAAAATACTGAACATCTCTAATCATCAGGGAAACGTACATCAAAATCACAATGAGGTATCACTTAACTCCAATGAGAATGGCTTTTATCAAAAAGTTCCAAAACAACAAATGTTGGCATAGATGCAGAGAGATAGGAACACTCATACACTGCTGGTGGGACTGCCAACTAGTACAACCTCTGTGGAAAGCAATATGGAGACACCTCTAAGAGCTAAAAGTAGAACAACCATTTGATCCAGCAATCCCACTACTAGGCATCTACCCAAACGAAAAAAGACATTCTATAAAAAAAGACATCTGCACTAGAATGTTTATAGCAGCACAATTGCAAAGATGTGGAAACAACCCAAGTGCCCATCAATACACGAGTGGATTAATGAAATGTGGTATATGTATATAACGTAACGGAGTTCTACTCAGCCACAAAAAACCAATGGTGATCTAGCACCTCTTATATTATTTTGGATGGAGCTGGAGTCCATTCTCATAAGTCAAGTATCACAAGAATGGAAAAACAAGCACCACATGTACTCACCATCAAATTGGTATTAATTGATCAACACTTACATGCACATATAGTAGCAACATTCATCGACTGTTGGGCAGGTGGGGAGGGAGGGGATGGGTGTATTCATACCTAATGGATGCGGTGCACATCGTCTGGGGGATAGACATGCTTGTAGCTCTGACTCGGGTGGTGCAAAGGCAATATATGTAACCTAAACATTTGTACCCCCGTAATATTCTGAAAATAAAAAAAAAAACAAAAAAGTAAGTTGGAAATACTTGGTTAAGAACACTAATGACAACCTCAGCTCCTGCCAGACCAAAGGGAGGGATGTGTTTTTCGGAACAGGAGCTAGGAGCTCTGCAATGAATTTACAATCAAGGCTGCAATACTAGCTGAGGTCCCCAGCACTCTACTTACAAACCTGACACTCATCTCCAAACACCATCTCCGTCAGACTACAGGGATCCCAGACATCAAACCCTGCCATGATCACAGGGATGTGTGACACTCACTCCTTCATAATTAGACTCATCTTCACACTGCCCAGCATGCACCAGGCAGCAGGACCCTGAGCCAGGACCTTGGGGTGCAAATGAATCCAGCCTGGAGCCACAGAACTGGTATGGCTGGGGCAGCGATGCCTGTTGAATTAACTCTTTAGAGTCACAAAGATGGTCTGGGTGTTTTTAGCAGACAGCCACAAAGATGCAGTTCTCCCTCCACCTCATTAGTGACATGGTTTGTTGTTAGTTCTCCTTTCACGATGACATAGACCCTGGGCTAAACTGTATTATCTAATTTCATTTGCACAGTGATGCAGACAGGATCCTAGTAATGGTCATTTTACAGATGAAGACACGGGATTAGAAAGATCAAGCCAACAGCTCACACAGTGGAAGAGCAAGGCTTTAATCCAAGTCTTTCTGATGCCTGAGCACACAGTAGCCTGGAGCTGCCAGAGCCTTGGTCATAGCCAAGACCCTGACTCCATGACCCCAAAGCTGTGGCTAACAGGGACCAGAGATAAGCAAAATGATCTTCAGTCCAAGACAGAGGTCACTGAATTCAACTGAAATACAAATCCACCAGCATTTACTGTGAAAAAAGAGACTAACTTGCAAGCACCGATTATGTGGCCTAAACACCAGACACATCCCGACTATGAATCCCCCTAGCACACACGACCTAGGCCCTTTAATCTTCCCCACATCACTACAACTTGGGTATTTTATGGATAAGAAATCTGAGTTTCAGAGAGGGTGAGTAACTTGCCCAAGGCCACACAGCTTATTAGAGGCAGAGCTTGCACGTGAATTCTGTGCTGCCTAAATTCATATTCTCTACTCTACCATGGTGCCTGTGAGTGAGTCCCAGGGGAAAGCCAGGTACACCTGTTGGGAAGATTCCCCACACACACATCACACACATGAACATGGATTTTTATATGATTGTCTCAGAAGTAGCACAACATCAACCTGGAAATGGGTTTGGGGGTCCTCGCCTAAGTTGCGCTACGGTTCACACAAAACCAAGCCCATCAGCATGTCAAGGCTTAGCAACAACACTACTGTCGACAACAACAATAGGAAGAAGAGAAGAGGATGGAGTAAAAGGAGGATGAGAAGAGAGAAAAAAAGGAAGAAGAAAGATGAGAAGGGAGGAGAAAGATGGAGGAGAAAGACGGAGGAGGAAAGGGGAAGGGGGGGGAAGAAGGACCATCAGTCCTTCTCCACCACCATTAATTAAGCATTTAGTAAGTACCAGGCTACATTCCGAGAACTCTACACGCACCAGCTCATAAAACCTTCCCAGGCTGCTCTGAAAGGTAGGCAGTGCTATTATTCCCGTTTTACAGGCAGGTCAGGGATCCTTCCCAAGATCAGCCAGCTAACAGGTGGAAGAGCCGAGATCCAAACCCACGTCTGCGTGCAAAGTCCATTCTCTTAACCAGCTACTCCATCTGCCTCTGAGGAAGAGCAGGACGGACTTCATGCGGACCAGAGTTTAACGGGACATAATCCAGCTTCCTGCCACAAAAAAACCAGGCAACTGGCTTGGGTTCTTTCCAGAGAGGATTCTTGTTCCTCTTGTCCGTCTTGCTGCCTCCCCACCGTCCTCTGGGTGCCCCTAGATCTCTTTCCTGGTGGGTTCAAGCCTCCCCAGCGGCCTCCAGTGTTGGTTAACAACTCACACCCGCACACGCCTCCCTCCCGGGAGCTGCCGCCCCACCCAGCCCTGCGCCAAGGTTGGGAGCAGCTGTGCGATGCATCGGAGCCCAGCACTCCCTCCTTCAGGGGCCCGTGTGAAGCTTGTCCCCATCCTTGCTCAGCTGCTCCTTCCCCTTTCTCTGGACGACACTCCCTGGAGAAGTCACTTGCCCAAGAGTCCCTCCCTGTCTCAGGCTCTGCCTCTGGAGAATGAGGGCTTAGACACCCCACTTCTCCTGCTCCCCATCTCGGCCTCTGGTCACTTGGGGCTCCTGGGCATGAGCTTCCGACTTCTGCTTCTCAGCCTCAGAGGCAGGAGAAACAGGGGAGAAGTGAAGGGCGGGGACAGGAAGGCAGGCGGCTGAGAGGGGACAGCAAACTCAACCACACCAGCCTGCTCTCCTGCCCGTGCACTTGGGTAATTAAGAACAGATGGGCCATCGCCTCCGCCAAGCCTCATTAACTCCTTAATGCCACTCTTCTGGAGACTGGACGGCCGGCCGGACGAGATGGCTTTGGAGGTCATCTGATGTAATGATGCCCACCTGGCCAGAGGGCTGCCCGTCCCTCTCCTCAGGCCGGCAGCTGTCCCCGTTGCTTCATCAGAGCTACCATCAGTGATCACATGAGCCGGGAAAAGGGGTTGGGTGTGTTTAATGAGGGGTATGTGCTGAGTGAAAAGGCTTAGGAGTCAGGGGACACTGCCCCGTGGCCTCGGACAAGTCACTTAATCTGGGTCTCGGTTTCATCACCTGCCAAATGGCTATAGTAATAATAATAATTTTAATATCGTTCTCATGGCAATTGTTATTCCTTTAATGATAATAATTATTCCCGTGGTAATAAAAATACTGTGGCAAATACTTTACATGTAATATTTCATTTAACCTTCATAACTGCCCTTTGAGATAGTACCTCTTGTGATCCATTTTACAGTTGAGAAAAACCGAGGCTCAGAGAAGTCAAGTAACTTGCCAACTTCCCACGACTGGCAAGAGTCAGGGATAGGGTCTGAACCAGGTCTGCATAACCCCAGGGCCCCTGCATTTCACCACCATTTCAGGCCATTCCTGCTGCTATAATAACAAAAATAACAAACTGCGTGGCTTATAAATAGCAGAAATGAATTTCTCACCATTCTGGAAACTGGGAAGTCCACGACCAAGATGACAGCAGATCCAGCGTCTGGTGAAAGCTCACGCTCTGCTTCACAGAGGGCACCTCCTCCCTGCGTCCTGGTACTCGAGTGGAAGGAAAACAAACCGGTGTTCCTTCGGGCCTCTTTTATGAGGGCACTAATCACTAATTCCATCCACGTGGGCTCCACCCTCGTGCCCTAATCACCTCTTAAAGGCCCCACCTGTTAACACTCACTATTGCATTGGGAATTAGATTTCAGCATTTGAATATCAGGGAGGACACAAACATTCAGACCATAGCAACCGGCGTGCTGGAGGGCCCCATTCTGCCCATCTTAACAAGGAGAATCAAATCTCAACAGAAAAGAAGAAACTAAAAAAGGATTCCCTAGTCCTTAGCATACCAAGAAATCTTTTGCCTTCCTCAAAAAACAAACAAACAAAAAAAATTAAAACTCCATCCTTCATTCAGTCTACCCTTCATGCAGACTATCTTCTTAGACCTAAAAATCCAAGGCTTGTAGTGGAAATTCCAGGTTCTTTGCAATGCTTTCAGCTACCCTGAACAAGGAAAAGATAACACATGCACATCTGTACATTTTGGATAAAGCTGATTAAGCAGAAGACAGAGCATAAACCACGTCCTTGGTCAATGAAAGAGCCCGAGAAACTCACGCACTCGCATCTCATTTGCGAACCCCGGGCACACCAGATGAGCTGCAGGTGAACAGAACATGGGCAGAAGATGTGGGATCTGGGGAGAGGCCTGAGGCTGAACTCAAGAACACAGGAACCAGCTCTCTCCACATACAACATGGGGGCTGGCTGACCAAAGTGGAATCTGATGCCTGATTTGGGGCACTGACACGAGAGACCACAAAGACATGATTAATTCTGGTATCTGGTTTTAAAATGTAAAAATGCTTTAGCGGGAAACATTTTGTTTCTTGAGCAGGATGATCGTTTACATGGATGTGTTTGTGAAAATTCACTGAGCTCTTCACTTGTGGAAATGTACTTTTCTGTATGTATATGATACTTCAAAAACGAGTTTTATAGTAAAAGAAAAATGCCTCTAATGACAAACAGAAAGTGGGTGGGAAAGCCCGAATTACTACTCAGGTTTACCGATGTGAGGTTTCTTATCATGTTGTAAACACCTCCCCACCCTTACCCAGCAAGTCTGTTCCCCATCTTAAAACAAATGAAACCAATTTGATAGTGAGTATAAGTGGTGCTTATTTTTCCATTCTTGGGATACTTAGTAGAATAGGTTCCAGCTCTATCCAGAAAAACGTAAGAGATGCTATATCCCCATTATTTCTTGTAACTGATACATACACCACATTTTACTAATCCATTCATGTATTGATGGGCACTTGGGTTGTTTCCACATCTTTGCAATTGTAAATTGTGCTGCTATAAACATTCGGATGCAGGTGTCTTTTTTATATAACGTCTTTTGTTCTTTTGGGTAGATGCCCAATAATGGGATTGCTGGATCAAATGGTAGGTCTACTTGTATCTGTTTAAGGTATCTCCATATTGCTTTCCACAGAGGTTGTACTAGGAATGGACACGCTTGAAGCTCTGACTGGGGCGGGGGGGCCCGGCAAGGGCAATATATGTAACCTAAACTTTTGTACCCCCATAATATGCTGAAATAAAAATAAATAAATAAATAAATAAAATCAAACAAATGAGCACTCAGCTCGCTGGAATCTGCTTGCTTTAGACTCCACAGCTGCCCAGGGGTTTCCCCAGCCCAGCTCTGGGTTGAGTTCATGAACATCTTCCAGGAAAGACTGTATTGCTCTCTATTCTCCAAAAGCTTTAAGATGACAGGAGATGTTCCCCTCCCTTACACATTCACTCCTTGAAGATGGAGACCATGGCATGGTTTAAGCAGCTGGGTGGAGTCCTTCACTCTGGCAAATGCCAGATTTGTTGCCAAAAATGTCGAATGCTGAGAGCACTGGTGAACACTCCCAAGACTGGTGGACCTCCTCGTTGTCTTCCCCCAGCCCACTGCTCATCACAGCCGTCCTCTCTGCCTTTGTCTTGGTGTCTCAATCCAGTCTGCTAATTCCACCTGGATCTGCTAATGCTTCTTTCCACTGCTCTCTGCCTCCCGTGAATTCAAACTACTTTCTCCTCCAATGGTTCCTCCATCCCCATCTACCCAGTTGTTCAAGCCAAAACCTTAGAATCTGCCTAGATTCCTCCCTGTCCCGTACATGTACTGTCTACTTCCTGAATCCATCTGCTCCTCTCTGCCTGCGCTGACATCGCTCCAGGACACCTGTGCCAGAGCTCCCATCTACACTGCTTTCCAACTACCCTCCACCCAACAGCCAGAGCAAGGCTTCTAAATATAACTCAGATCACTGCCGTTGCCTGTTCTGAGGCTCGAAGGGCCTTTCCATCCCACTTAGAGCAAAATCCCAACATGCCGCCATGCTCACTAGGCCTGGATAGGTGGACATCTGCTTAACCCCCTCCAGACCAGTCTCTCTCTTAGCCCCAGTTGCCAGGGCTAATTTCCATTTCTCTATCACCCTAAACTTACCCCAGACACACACCTTTACACGTGCTCTTCCACGAGTGCTACATGAGATCTGTCTAGAAAGTGTTTAGTGTAGTAGGTGACACAAAGCACTCAACAAATGCTCCCTGTGATCTCAGTTTATATTTTCCTTCCTCTGGGAAGACTCTACACCCACTACCCTCTAAGTTTGAGTTAGATGCTCCTCCCGCTCACAGCTCTCGAACCCTGTACTCAGCGGGTCCCGTGGATCCCCATCGCAGGGCAGGTTCCTGCACTGCCCTGTGTTCTCCACATGACTAAGCCCTGCCATGTCTTTGATCCTACTCCCACCGTTCCCCCGCTCCCCTCCTCTGCCCTGGCCACACCGGCCTCCATGCTATGCTGTTCCTCACTTTCTAGTCTTTCCCCAAACTCACCCACTCTTCCCTCTTCTTAGAGCACGCTTCCCCCAGCTACGAGCGTGGTTCCCTCCCTCACCTTTCAGGACCTTGACCAAATAGCTCCTCAATGAGGTTTTCCTTGGCCACCATAGAAGGCTCAGTAATGGCTCCCAAAGATGTCCACGTGCTAACGCCTGGAATCTGTGACTACGTTACCTTGCATGGCAAAGGGCACTTTGCAGAGGTGATTAAGTTAAGGATCCAGAGATGCGGAGAGCAGCCGGATTATCCGGGCAGGTTCGATGGAATTGCAAAGGTCTTTATAAGAGGGAGGCAAGAGAGTCAGAGTCGGAGAGAGAATTTGGGAGATGCTGGCTTTGAAGTGGAGGATGACACCAGGAGACAAAGAATGAAGGGGACTTCGGAAGTTACAAAAGACAAGAAAATGGCTTCTCCCTTAGAGCCCCGAGAGAAACACAAGCCTGCTGACCCATTTCAAACTTTCAACGTCCAAAACTGTAATGTAATATATTTGTGTTATCTTAAGCCACTCAACTCATGGTAATTTATTATAGCACAACAGAAAACAAACATAGCCACCTAATCTAAAATTATATTATCCACTAGTTGTGCATATGTGTAGGTTTTTGCACAAAACACACTCATGTGGGCACATACACAAAACACACACACAATCCTTATCCCTCTGCCTTGATTTAATTTTCTCCACACCACTCATCATCTGACAATCGAAATAAATTAGAAAAATATGACACATACCTCCCACACACACACACACACAGAGAGAGAGAGAGAGAGAGAGAGAGAGAGAGAGAGAAATGAAAATTCCATGAAGACAGTGATTTTTGTCTATGTTGCTCACTGCTGTATCCTTTGCATTGAGAACTGGCCTGGCATAATTGAGTGAATACACACTCACCAAATTTGTTGTCTGCATGTTTTCTTTGTCTTAGCACTTATACATTCCATTCTTATTATTTATATAAAATCTCAACTCTTAGCCCTTGCGAGCAAGGGCCCATCTCTCTGTTCACCGCTGCGTCATTCCATCACTAGCAGAGCACCCTGCCCTGCTGGAAGAGCCCCAGAAACGTGTGCTGCACCATCAGATCAAAACTACTGCATTCCATACATCTGAGCCTCAGAGCTGACGGAATTCCAACCCGTCAAGAGCCCTCACATTTTATTTGATTGCAAATATGTCTAATTCCCGGTTCACTGAAGCAGCAAGAAAAAAAAAAAAAAAGAAAGAAGCCACTCGAGTCTGTAATTTACAAAGCAAATCTGCCCAGCAGAAATACTCATCTTCAGAAGACAGTGGGATTCAACAATTTTTTTTAAAAGGGGAAAGAAAGAAACCCACCCTGTTTCTTGTACATTCCAGTTGTATTATTTGCAAACCTTTTGAAAGCCGTTTGAGGCCAAGGCTAATCGTTTTGCTTCAAGGGATTCATTTTCTGGGGATGGTGATACTTTTGTCACCAAAGGGGGAAAGCAGCAGGCAGGAAAACTGAGATTGTGGCAGAAGTCCTAGCTGGGGAAAGGATGTTTAAAAATCAAGTCAATTCCACCTGGCTTGCTAATAAGAATTCCAGAAATACAGGGATGGTGTGTTTCTTTGAAATCCTTACAACAGTTGGATGAACAGTGCTGTCCCTAAGAGTGAGTGTGCAAGCACATATTTAAATTACCTTACTTTCACTTTAAATAACCAAGTAGAAAGAATTGGTGACTAGAAGTTAAATTAGGTGGGTTTGGGGGCAATCGGTATATATTGGGTGCCTCTGCTTTTTCATTTCCTCTGCCATAGATCCATCTCGTCATGCCACATTGCAAAGGGCTCTTCCTTGTCCATTTCCTGACCAGTCTATTCCTGACTTATTAGGGACCATGTGCCATCTGTCTTCGCATTCCTGGCAGCCATTATAATGCCCAGTACACACTAGACGCTGGGATGAATGATTAAATAGATGCCCAGATGAATGAACGAGTGGACAACTGAATGAACAGATGGATGGATGGATGGATGGATGGATGTCTGGGACTAGAAATTAGTGTGACTGTACCAAATGCCCATGTCTTCACTTGCAATCACCCTGGACATTTGTTCCATCCATAGTTTCTCAGACCCCTACCCCAAGGATTCTGATTCAGCCTATCTCAAACAGAACCCGGGAATACGTTCTTGAACATTTCCCCCAGGTAGCTCTGATCATCAGGCATGCTTGGCAAACACATGCTGCATCCATCTGTTTAATGCATCCTCACCTGAAACGTCCTTATGTTCTGTTCCCCACCCCAGGGGAATCTTCAGCAGATGAAGTTTCTCACGTTCAAAATGAGAAACAGGCTTTCACTTCTAGCCACTTTGTATTCCTTTCCCACTGCCGTCCAACCCTTCCAAAGGCAGTCTTATACTTCAGTTCTCACTCTCTTTACCAGAGCACTCGAAGGTTTCTAACATAAGACAGAGATATCAGAGCCCCCAGGGTCAGCCTTCTGCCTGACACCCACACAGGAACACAGACTAGATTCCCTGGAAGGCCTCGCATCTCAAAGCAGGGCCTCCGGGCTCTCACGATTCCCTACACACAGCATCCATCCGTCCTGCCCATCCAGCGTATGTGCCTACTTGGGAAATGGGGCTGATTAAAGTGTGTTTACTGTATCTCACTACCTTTGTCCCACCATTGAGGAATAACACCTGGGCAGTGGCTTTCCACCTTGAGAGACCAAGTGGGCTCCAGGGCTCCACTTTCCTAAAAATGATGGTGCAAAATCTTGTTTTCTAGGTTCCATAGTAGGCCCACCCCTCTGCAAACTTCGGTTCAAACGAAAGTTTCCATGGATCAAAAATGTTTGAAAACTGCTAGTCTAACGCATCATTTTTGAGCCAATGGACAATGTTTTGAGCCAATGGACCTTCCTCTCTCAAGGTAGTATTAGAACAAAAAGGGGAATTGCCTTTTAGGGCACTGAGCTAAGTCTTGTAGTTACTGTTTTATGCTGGAGTAACTGAAAAAAACCTCATTAAGTTCTGTATCAATAATCTATGGCTGCTTCCACATCTTTGGGATTATAAATTGTGCTGCTGTAAACATTTGAGTCCAAGTGTCTTTTTAATAAAATGCCTTTTTTTCCCTTGGGTAAATATCTAGTAGTGAGATTGCTGGATCAAATGGTAGGTCTACTTTTAGTTCCTTGAGGAATCTTCATACTACTTTCCACAGAGGCTGGACTAACTTGCAGTCCCACCAGCAGTGTATGAGTGTTCCTGTCCCTCTGCATCCACACCAGCATCTGCTGTTTGGGGACTTTTTGATAAAAGCCATTCTCACTGGCATTAGGTGGTATCTTATTGTGGTTTTGATTTGCATTTCCCTGATGATTAGAGACATGGAGCATTTTTTCATATGTTTGTTGGTCCTTAGTCTATCTTCATTTGAAAAGTTTCTGTTCACTACACAGCCATAAAAAAAAAAAATGGTGATCTTTTGTAACAACCTGGATGGAACTGGAAACCATTCTTCTAAGTGAAATATCATAAGAATGGAAAGACAAACACCACATGTACTGAATACTAAATTGGAACTAATTGATCAACACTTATGTGCACATATGGAAATCAAACTTAACAGAAATCAAGCAGGTGGGAGGGGGGAGGAAGGGAGGGGTACAGTCACACCTAACAGCTACAATGCACGCTATCTCCGTGAAGGGCACACCTATAACTCTGACTCAAACTGTACAAAAGCAAATTATGTAAGCAAAACATGTACATCCCCGTAATATTCTGAAATAAAAATGATAATAATAATCTATGGTTGCATAACAAATTGCCCCAAAAGTTAGTGCCTAACAGCAGCCATGTTTCTTATCTCACAGTTTCTGTGGGTGAGGCACAGCTGAGCCGGGTCCTCTGACAGTCTCTGACAAGGCTGTCATCACGGTATTCACTGGGGCTGCATCCACCCCAGGCTCAACCGGGAAGGATCCACTGCCTCGATCACTCACATGGTCGTTGGCAGGATTCAGTTTCTCCGTGGTCATTGGACTGAGAGCCGCAGTTGCCCTAGCTGTTGGCCAGAGGCTGCCCTCGGTTGCTTACCACGTGGGCTTCTCCACTGGACAGCTCACAACAGAGCAACCGGCTTCCATCTGAGCGAGCAGGTGAGGAAGAGCGCTGGCAAGATGGAAGTCACGGTGTTTCTGAAACCTAATGTTGGGAGTGACATCCCATCCCTTTTGCTCTGTTCTGTTGATCAGAAGTAAGACACTGAGTCCAAGCAGCTCCCATTCAAGGAGAGGGGACTGCACAGGGGTGTAACTGCTAGGAAGTGGGGACCCTTGGGAGCCCTTTTAGAAGCTGTCCCCCACACCTTCCAAAGTATCGCTTTCAGGTAATCCTGTAGAAGCAATGGCGTATGGTATGGTCAGACACACCCGGGTTTAAATCTTGGATCTGTCACTTACCATGACTATGACTACTCCTGTTCGTAATGACAATGACTACTGCTGCTACTACTTATTAGGCACTGTGCAGGTCTTCACAAGCATCGTCTTATTCAACCCTCACAGCATTCCTTTGAGAAAGTACTTTTGCCCTCTCCACAGCATGGATGAGGGAACTAAGGAGCAGGGGAGTTCAGCACCTTGGCCAGCGGTGTCACAGCTGGGAAGCAGAAAAGGCCAGGTTCCAACCACGGTGCCTCGACTGCCGTGACACCAAGGCTGTGCTCTGACCACTAGCTTAACTCCTGTGACCTCGACCAACAGTGACCCTAGAACTGGGCTGCAAGGGCTAGCAGAGAGGATTAAATAAGAGAATAAAAAATAATGGCAATAATAGTCAGAGATCGATAAAGGGTAGGGATTCTGTTTAACACACATTCGCTGAGCATTTCGTCTGGGCCAGGCACTGTGCTGATCTGCGCTTTACTTACACAATCTAGTTCCATCCCCACGCCAACCCCATGAGGTAGCTGGCAGTAGACACTTACACTGACTTCTTAAAGCCAGACTCTGCTTTGTCCATTCACTGAGCCCTCAAAGTGACCCCAGGAGGCAGGTGCTCACAGCAGACACCACGGGTGCCCTCACCCTCGTCACTGCAGGGCACACAGGCCTGAGTCCCAGCACCTGTGTTTCTTTGCCAGGGCTTTCCTGGGCTGCTGAATCTTTCTTGCTTTACTCTCTGGTAAAGCAGCATGCTGTGCTGCCCTGCCCTGGGGACATCCTTTCGCAGATGACCGATACCCCAGCTCACTCATCCCTCCTGAGGGATGGCTCTGAGCTCTACGTTATGCCCTGTATACCAGAGTTACCCAGAGTGAGCCCCTCTGTGTTCCCTCTGGCTTAATAACACACCCTTTTGCCCTCTTTCCCTTCCCTGTCTAACTTCCCTACTCCCCTATTCATGATCTTTGAACCCTCCAAATAAATTACTTGCACCCAAATCCTTGTCCCAGTGTCTGCTTCTGAAGAAACCCAAACTAAGACAATGCTATTAATATTATTATCATCATCATCCCCATTTTCAGATGAGAAAACTGAAGCACAGAGAGGTTAACTAATTTGCCCAAGGTCACACAGCTGGGAAGTAGTGAAGTCAGGATTCAAACACAGGCAGTCGGGCTCTTCACATGGTGCATGGTGATCACACATTTCTTTCTGACTGAGCTGAGTAAACAGAGTAGCAGAGTTGCCGAATGGTGCTGAGGATAAACCTTCTCCACCAAAGCACTTTGTGTAACTGGTGACCAGGCGTGCAAATGCTTCCATGTATTATTGCAAAGACCAACTCTATTCTCTAACGAAAATGTCAGCTCCCCGATACAGCTGTGATCCCTCTGAAAGATGTAATTACGGAAGCCATGCTAATGGTGTTATCATGTTGCAAGGATTTCTGGTGTGCTTGTAAACCTAAAACCGTAATTGCCAAAGAGAACTCGTGTCCCACAAATCAAGCCCCTCTGTATTGACAATTACATCCGGTGTTGCATGGAATTTAATGCCCAAATAATGAAGTCAAAGAACAATGCTGGAGACCGAGCATTTGAATATATTTGATTGATTCATTTCTCACTCCCATTTAATAACCCACTTAGTCAGCGACGGTTAAGTGCACCAGAGAGAAAACATTTCACAGATTAATAACTGGATGTGGGTACAAGCTGGCGCTCCCCTAATAGCAGCACAAAAATAGGTTATCATCAAAAATCTGGATTTAATGTTCCAAAATGGGGATTCGTGCTTTTCTTTTATACGGTTCCATACTTATCACCACAGGCTAATGAAACATAAATCAGAAATCAGGAACTAATAAATGCAATTCTGGGGGAGTTTTTTTTTTTTTTAATTTAATACCTTCCAAGATCGTGATCTTTGTTCAAGATCTTTAATGTTGAAATTACAATATGTGAATATTAAGCATATTTGATTGTGATTGAACTCTCCAAAAAGCTAATTTATGAACCCTGCAGCCTAGCATGCATGCACCATTTAAAGGAAGATTTGCCACAGTTCGTTTATACCAATTTCTCCAGTATAGAGATAAACACTCTGAAACTGCCTATATGAATAAAGCTATGTGCATATGTATCTGGCTGGTTTGTGTGATTTGTACAGAAGAATATACAATTAAATGATATTGACTCAATGTTTAAAAAGCAATTTTGGCAGAAATTTTGCTTTGAGGAATGTTCTCGTAAGTTCCTTTCTTGCTGTTCTGGTCAAGGAAAGAGGCGGTCAGCCCAAGGAGAGATTCTCTCTCTGGGCAGACAATGACGAAAGAGGGCTTGCTTCCCAGCCATAATTCTCTTTTCTGAAATAATTCAGGATGTCTGTGGGAAAATATTTTCCCCTAATAAACTCAGTTTTATATGAGCTTAACAAATCCTTATCCCTTCTATTTGGTGTGAGATTCACTACCTTTCACCCTGTTTACCAATGAATGGCCAAGCCATTGGGCATAATGAGAGCTGCTTGGTGTCTTTGCAAGTATCGAGGCACCCTGGAAGGACACATCGCTGATGCTGTGGGAAACCTCAGAGAGAATAGGAAAGGCATTTCTCATGTGCTGTGCAATACCCTGGCCTGGAGGGAATCTGGTCCATTCATTCTGTGGGTGACTGACTTTTGCCACAGCTTAATTTTTTAAAATGTATTGCCAAAGTGCATATATGACACTAATTTGGTCAAACTGAAATGTAAAATTAAAATTCAGACCAGGGTCAATATTAGGGCAAGATTGGGTAAAATAGAATGCAGAGATTTACTTCTCAAGACCCTACATATTTATTCCAGTCAAGGCTCTTGACTGTGAACCCCCTAATGGTGAAGAAATACAGGGAAACTGCATCCATTATATAGATGCCCCAGAAAATAGTAGACATTTCCTGACCCTGAGCCAAGTATTGCTACTAACTCATAAAGTGCCTTCAAGAGAACTAGTAACTATTCCCACCCACTCCTCATACACACACACACACACACACACACACCTCTCCCATGGGCAGGTTCCTCTTGTTGAGCATACAGTATCATTAAGCAATTTAGCCACAAATTTATCCCTCTCTAGTTACAAGCACCCTCATGGGTGGGTGAGGCAAGCTGACTGTGCCTGAACACAAGGAAGAAGACTTCGCTTCCCTCAGGAGGTCACGGCCAAGGAAAACACCTTGGTGAGCAAATGCTGGCTTGATCTCAGCCTCCATGTCCTCCTTTGGCTGGACTGTGCATGTGGACTTGGATTTAATTCTAAAACTTTTTCATTCAGGGCTTCACATGGGACCACAGAGAGATGGGATGGACAACATTCTCAACAACGAGAACAATACTGGGTTCCCTGAGGCAGTGTTTCAGTCCTTGGTGAAAGCCAAGATATATGCCTAAGGGACAAGAATTTTACAGGGGCCAAGATAATGTGGTCCTAAAATCCCTCATGGTCTAGTTCAAAATTATCTAATATGGTAGATAAGCTGAGTGTGCTTCAGTCAGTCCTCCCCGTCCTACTTTTCTCATCAGGTTCAAGACACTTCAGGATAGATCACAGACATTGTAAACCATTCAGCTAAACCACGTGGTGCTAGAGGAACCATTAACAGAGCAATATCCATCCCAGGAGTAGAGCGGACAAAACCTATGAGAGTCTTCTACCCTGGGGCACGAATGGAAGAATGGAGGGCTGGGATATTGGGACAATCTCTCTAACTTTTCTTTTTATTCCCATACATAAGCCCTTTTCTTTCAAGTTCCCTGTCTTGAGGGGCTTGACTTCACAGCCATACAGGGCTCAAGAGCATGTAAACAGGCTGTAAATTACAAAGGCAGCCCAGAAACCATTTGGTTGTATACAGTAAAGGATAACATGAGTGGGAGTTGCTGGAAAAGGAATGCCAGAGTTGAGTTTCTTTGGAATCGCGGTGGAGAGAAGAGAACTGGGGAGAATGGACTCAAGTCCTGAAACTCGCTACTTTGAATCAATCCTCCATAATCCTCTGACGTTGAAAATCCAACTAAAGGCACCACACTGGAATACTGAACTACTGTATTTTCCACAAACATGGTATCACTCAGTGGGAGGGCTCCTTGTGCCTATAAATGTTCCTCAAAGGAGATTCTCCTCTCTGGAAAAGTCATTAGAAACACCTGGAATCCCAAAGGCATCATGAAGGCAGAGTCTGTTGTTGATATAATTGATGCTGGCCATTCAGGAAGCAGTATGCAAATTATGCATACACTGATTGGACAGAACCTGTAAACCAGGACAAGACGTCAGCCAATGCCTCCTACCCTACGCACTAGGGTTTAACCCTTCCATTACTATTTTCACTGTTAGTCTGGGACTAAAAATGTCTTCATCCTCTTTACTCATTAAGCTGGCATTAAAGGTTTCATCATGGACTAGCTGATGCTTGAGCTACAGAAAGCTAGCCTGTGCAAGAAAAGATCAGGCTGAACGGAAGCTAATTCTTCCCCTCTTCCCAGAGTTTTTTGTTCATGACCTCTCATATTATGGTCAACATCTGGAATGAACAACTAATAATTGCAGCAATGCCTTAGGGGCTATTACCTATTTACATATAAATAGTTCTGACCAGAGTTGGCCACCAGCAATGGTTAATTTAATTTACTATCCCTTGGCAAAAGAATAGTCATTGGTTTTCCAGCACTTTTAACCTTGGTAGACCCTTGGGAAATAAAAATTAGATTGAGAGAAAATTACCAGTGGTGGAGAACAGTATAAAAGTGACAGTAACATATATAAACCTCCGGCAAGAGTGGAATAAAGTGGCATATTATTGTTCGCTGGCTCCCGAAGTTCAATATTTCTTGTGTGATTTACACTTCCGCCATTGTCTCACCCCCTGGAGTAATTCTGCCCACTCTGGGAAGTCTCTCCCAGGATGCACATCCTTGTTACTGTCACAGAAGGGACATATTACCTGGCTAAGCACTGAGAGATGTTTGGAAAAAGAGCCATGAGGAAATGGGTCTCAACAAATAAGAGCTTAAAGAGGTGTCTGGAAATATGGGACTAGAAATATGGGGAAGAAAAGTAGACACAATCCCTGTCTTTACAGTCGTGTGTGTGTCTGTGTGTGTGTGTGTGTGTGTGTGTGTGTGTTTAAAGAAGTGTCTGGGATGAAGCAGATGAGTGGAGTGGTGCAGGCTGTCAGTCCCACTTTCTTTATAGAATTCTATCATTGTTATGTTCTGTGTGGTGACTCAGCTCTGACCAGAGGCTGTTGCTGCCCTCTCAGCTTCATTGCTCACGACTTGACGGTCTCAGTATGTGAAACCTCCTGCAGTTACATGCAAACACACACACACACACGCACACACACACACATATACACACATACCCTTACATAACAAATGTTTCTCTTTCCTCAACCTTTGCTCACATGGTGTTCTCTGCCTGGACCACCCTTCCTCCACACCCCTGTGGTACCTGGCTAGCTCCTAATTTGTCCTTCAAAACTTAGCCCAGGTATCCCTTCCTCTAGGAAGCTTTCCTTGATTACCTTCAGGGCAGGTGAGTACTTTCTTTAGTATCAGCCTCCTGAACTTGCCACTTTCATTATTTGCATCCATCTCTTTAGGTGTCTTTCTACCCCACCTCTAGAACACATAATGAGACTACTGTGACCTTCTAAATAACACAACGTTTAAGCCTAGAGAGAAAGGTCAGGGTTCAAAGCAAGGGACAGAGGCAAGAGAGTCAGGAAACTCCTAGCCGACATCTCCAACTGGAGAGGTTTCCTGGTACAGGCTTTTCCTTCATTGCACACACCACAATTTTATCCTTATTTTACCAGTGCGACTATTTGATTAATATATATGCACACACACATATGACTATAAAGCAAGGGATTATATCTACCTCTCTCTTCCATATTTCCAGTACCTAACACAGTACATCACACATTAGATGGTGCCCTATAAATATGCATGTAATTAATTAGTTCATTAATTAATTAATTAGAAGGTATAAAATGGATCAGGGAGAAAAAAGTAAAACTAAGGTCACAGATGGGACTAAATGCCAAAGTGTAATTGAATATGTCTACACGGACATGACATAAGAATAGACAGGGACGCTACATAGAAATAATGGATATAGAGTTCCATTTCTAATGACTTTACATTCAAGCCCAGGAGGGTCTGATTCTAAGACTTATCTTTAAACAAATATTGAAACCAGCATGGGATTTCTCTTCTCAAATAGAACCCAAAGCCCATAATTTCCTGAGTATAAATAGACTTAAACGATGAAGCTGTCTGGAATCCACTAACACCTTCCTTTTATATGTAATGAGGTGGAGCAAGATTATACCCACTTCCCCGCTGGCATGGTCACTTCTCATGAAGAGAGCATTGCATTTTTTTTAGGAGACACTTTGATTAAATGGAGTAGAACATGAAGCCCCAAAAGTCATGCACAAGTCGCAACAGAAGAACACCAAAGAGCCTTGAATAAAGGTGGTTACAATTAACCTTGGATTCTTTTATTTTGCCAAGCACTGTTGTGAGTGGAATTTGCAAGTTTGGGGTGCAGACGAATTGTTCTGATAATAGAGAAGAGAGGATACAGGGCATCGCATTGGGTGTCAGGGGAGAAAGACACAGGGGTGATGCAGTAATAAGAGACATGGGGATGTTTTAAGTTGCTTCCTATGGGCAACGTGATATAAACCCACTCCTCTGTCTCCTCTACAACATTTTTAGTAAATTCTGCTTAACTCATTAATGCTGTTGTGCGAGTGGATCTTTATTTGTGGGAGGCAGCGGGGCTCAAAGAGTAGGATGAGTGAAGAGCTGACATCTAGGAATGTCAGGAATGGGGAAAACGATTCCTAGCTAAGGGAGCTGACTTGCTGAGGTACCCTCTGCTAGTCATAGGCTGAGCTAGTTCAAATTCATCAGCTTCATCTCTCCCTGGCTTATAGATTAAAGATTTCAACTAGCCACTTAGCAGGGTACTGCAGGGAAGAGGGAAGGAAGGATGAGTTTACTTAGATGAATCATTATTAACATTTATTGGCATCTAATACATGTCAAACAGTTTACATGGATTATCTCATTTAAATTTTGCAGCATCTCTATGAGGTATGTGGTGTTATTTCTACTATGTAAACAAAGAATGAAGAAACTCAGGATGGAGGAGGAAAATTGTCCCAAGTCATGTAGCCGGTAGGTATTAGAGCCTGGACTTGAAGACCCATCTGTCTTTCCACCCTATTACACTATCTCCCAAAAAGGGCTGGGTGGCTGTTAAGAAAGACAGAGAGAAATATATTTGCACTCGTGGGGTGGAAGTAGAAGATGACACCACCAATTCAGGCAGGTTTTCCCAAAGGTTATTGTCACCGTAAAGTATGTGAATCCTCCAGTGAGCCAAACAAGGTGAGATAGGTGACCATGGGCTTGGAGACCAGAGGGCTTATTTTTGGGCACAATCACCAAGGGAAGTCAGCACGGTGGCAAAAATGTAGGTTTTGGAATCAGGCAAATCCTTGTCTGAATCATAGCTCTGATTTATTATCTAAAACAGTCCTACTCTAAATTTCCCCTTAGAAATAATAATCATAAACATAAATTTAACAATTAGTCAAAAGAAGAGCAGCTCTTTTGAAGCAGGGAACAACTGTCACTGGAGAATAATAACCCTAAATCTCTTCCGCTGAATTCCTAGCAGCCCTCAGTGAACACAGCATAAGAGCTCAATCTTGCAATTTCCTTCATTCCTGAAAACAAACTGAAACCTCGGGTGCCTATGGGATGGATCTTAATTTTATAAAACAGACACTGTTAATATTGGTGATTGTTTTGTGACCTTGAGCAAACTGCTTCACCTCTCTGAGACGCGGGTCTGTCATCTATAAAATGGGGACAATCACATGCAACAGTTAATTTTGCACATGATGTGCAGTGACATACGTAAAGCGCCGAGCACAGTGCCCGGCATGGAGAAGCCACTCAGTGAAAAGGAGCGATGATGATGCCAACAACAATGACGACAATGACAACAGAGACAGGAGGCAAAGACAAAACCAAGACGAGACAACGATGTGCTGATGTTGACGTGGTGGTGAGGGTGGCAGCAGTGGTGATGACGACGACCATGACGGTGATGATGATGACGACGACGAAGACAACGATGCGGTGATAAGACCACGAGGCGCAGCGACCGCGATGTGACATGTTTGTTGATGGTGATGATGATGTGGGTGAACAGGACAGAGGAAGAAGAAACAAAAAGGAAGGAGGAAGGAGAACAGAAGAAGGAATTAAAAGTAGAAAGAAGAGGATCTCCAGAAAGCAGCAACTACAGCTCACAGGTGACTGGGAGTCACATGTCCAAACCTAAGGTGCTCTGTGCCTCCAACCACAACAGACGTCTTTTCCTGATCAGAGCAATGACACTGACCACGCCAGTGGACACGGGCGCCGGGATCCCCCATCTCTAATCATCGCCCAGCCCTCTTCTCCCCCAAGAAGAGGACGGGAACCTTACTCTGGATTCTCTGTGTGAGGGGAATGATACATCCATGAGCTCATAACCCCCATAGCCGGATGCTTCTGTGCTGTGAAACCAATGCCACGAAGACTAACAAAATACAGCGTCAATCCTCAAGATCCTAGTTTCTAGGTGGCCTGAGACCAGGCCTGGGAGGACCTGGCAAAATCGCCTCCTTGATGTCAACATTGATGAGATGGAAATGAAGCCTTTTCAAGAGTTATAAGAATATCAAGTAGATGAATAAGATCATATAAGCAAATGCGTTCTGAGTTCTCTCAAGTAGTGACTACGAATATCTTAATTTTTGGATAATTATGAAGTGCAGAATTATCCTAATGCTTAAATGCATGACTTTTAGCTAGTAATTTAATCTCTCTGAATCTCTGCATGAGGAAGTAACAGTTTATATAGTAGTACCAACCTCACAAGATAGTAGCAAGCCTTAACTAAAATAATCTATATAAAGAGTTTAACAGAGTATCTACCTTGTGACATTCTTCAGCAACATTGGCTGATATTATTACTACATAGGAGACAAAAATGAAATTTAAAAACATACCGAAAATACAGATCCATTTATGTGAATCCCCTGCTTTAAACTTTCAATGGTCTCTTCACAGTGCTAAAGACAGAATCCAAATGCCTTAACACGGCTGGCAAAACCCTTTATGACCTGGCTCCTGCCTTACTCTCTCCACAGACTAAACCTTCCTAAACTGCTTTCCTACCTTCCAGGTTTCAAGCTCGTTCTATGTTCGCTCTCTTCCATCACACCCTTGGCCCTCCTAGAACACTCAGCCCCAGGCTGGGGGAGCTTCCTTCCTCCACAAGCCAACAGCCCACTGAGTCTCCCCTATCACAGCGCGGTTGGGTAGTTTATCTGTTTCCTCAACTACTTGGGACCAAGGTGATACGTCACAGACTCTTCCTCACCATCTAGCATAGCACTTGCCACAGAGCAGAGCCTGACACGTTTGCTGGGTGGAGGAATGAGAACTGTGACTGATGTTCGCGTAGGCAAGAGAAGGAGCGTGGCGGGAGATCAGAGCTAGACGGAGGGAAGACGATCGCTGGGCAAGGTCTCTATGGACAGGCAGGATTGACTCAGGCAGATAGAAAGAGTGAAGGCATTCCAGAAAGAGGGAACAACTGCAGCATGAGATTCATGACTGGGACCTAGGAACTCTCTGATTATTCCCCATTCTTTCTTTTCACCCTCCTGTCCTTTTCTCTCCCTTCCTCTATCTTCCAAAATACATTCTTTCATTTCCTACAGTTTCCATTTACACAGATTTTGTTGACCCCAGATGTCAGAGGATCATGAATTAAGCCAGGTAGAACTCAAAGTGTCAGTTGAGATTCGTAGGGATAAAATTTCCTTCTGACATGGCCCCAAATACTAATGGACACTTCTCCTCCACGTGAGGGCTCTACAAATGGTCTAAAATTGAGGCAGGAATGGTATCTTTAGGGTTTAGAGTTTAGGGTTAGGGTCAAGGTTATGTTAAGGTTATGTTAGATTAGATTAGGGTTAAGGTTAGAGTTAAGGGTAGAGCAAGGTTAGGGTTAAGGTTATGTTAGATTAGATTGGGATTAATATTAGGGTTAAGGTTGGAGTTAAGGGTAGAGCTAGGTCAGAGTTGAGGTTGGGGATACGGTTGGGGGAACTTCTGGGAAACAGGAATGATATTGGAGGACAGTTGAGATTCCAACTACTAATACACACACACTCACACTTCAAACCCATATTGTACCGATTATTCCTGTGGAACTTCACTTGAAATACTAATGAAAGGAATCTACTCTTCTCTGATTCACAAACTGGGTTTGAAAATCACGGATCAAAGGAAATTCCCAAGCCACGTATCAGATTCAAAGACTGACACCACAGTCCATTTCTCAGGAACTCAAGAGTCTCATGAATAGAAAGCATTTAGACTCCTGCAGACATGTCGCCTGGAGAGCTGAAGCCGCCTCAGATTTGGCAGAAGCTGCCACAGGACCATAACACAGGGCTTGGGGTTGGGGGGGACAACTGCAGACCCCTTGGGCAAGTAAACAATCTGCCCGATCTTCCTTCCTGACTGGCAAGGGCTGGGGAATGTGACCAGGAGTGGGAACAGGACAGTGCTTACCATCTCTCAGAGTAGACGGAAGTAAGGAAATATTCTGGAACCACCACCTCAGCTAGATAGAAGGGCCCAAGTACAGGGCCAAGTACTGGATCCAAGAGGTTAGGCAAAAACCGTGGGATGAAACAAAGACGTGGGGATGGCTGGGAAGGAATGAGTGATTAGGCATGGGAAGTGAGCCTGAAGACATTTTTGAGACTGGGGATAAGCACATTTCTCCTAGAGCAGGGATCAGCAAATGTTTCTGTAAAGGACCAGACAGTAATACCATTATGTTTTAGGCTTTGCAGGCTGCATTCAGTCTCTGTCACAATTATTCAACTCTGTTGCTCAAGATCAAAAGGAACCATAGACAATACATATATGAATGACCATGGTCGTGTTCCAATAAAACTTTATTTAGAAAAATAGACAATGAACCAAATCTGGCCCATGGGCCATGGTTTGCTGACCCCTGTACTAGGGTATTTGGAGAGCATGTTTTATGAGCCCCCATAAGAGAACAGTCTTCTAAGAATTGAACCAATATAGACATAGGCAGAATGAAGATATCTGAAAGCAAGACCAAGGCTTCAACATCAGTAGAAACCCTGGATCCAGCCATACCCGAAACTAACATCTTCTGATATCTTCATTTATGTGAAACAATAACTCCTCTCATTTTATAGTGTTTTAGGTAGTGTGAATTATGTTTCTCTCTATTGCAACCCAAAAAGTCCTTATATGTATACAACGTACAGAGAATGTTGGGGGGAAAATCAGATCTCATCTCAAATCTTCTGACTCCGATTACAGTGCTCTATCATTTCAACAAGCATCAGACAGAAAAAGAATGCAAGATATCTTTTGTTTTGGCCAAAGACCAATATTGCCATCGTGGGCCTGGATCTTGCTCCAAGAAACCCCTGCTTCTTGGATTATCATTAAAGGAAAGCACGTGCCTAGAAATGCTGCCCGCGGATGTAGAAAGTTGACAGAACAGCCCTGAAGGGCCAGATGGATTCCAGACAGCTGTGACTTGATGGAGGTGCTCCATTTGGCAGGACCAGGGAGAGCCCAGCATGAACAGCATCAATTAGCAACCTCTTCTGAGAGAGGATGATTACAGCACATCACTGCAATCAAGCTTCACGCAGCCACCACAAATAATGGTTATCAACTCTCTGTAGAAACACGCAGACATGTTTGGTATGATTTAAAAAAAAAAAAAGGATAGCAGAATGTACTGGAATTCTCATACATTCATGAAGGGATTATAAATTGGTACAGACTTAGAAAGCAATTTTGCAATAGATTTCAAAAACCTTTAAAATCAAAAACCTCATGACCTTTAACTCAGTAATCATCCTCCTCCCCTGTAAGAATCTACCCTGAGTAAATACTGGAAATGCAAACACAGATTTCTGCACAAAGATGTTCATCACAGCATTCTTTATAACAGCAATAAAAGAAAATGTCCAAATGCCAAAAATGGGAAATTGATGAAAAATATGATGGTACATGGCCACAGGATGGAAAATTATGATGGCCATCAAAATTATGATTAAGAAGGATCTTTAATGAAATGGGAAAATATTCACATTTTGGTAGGTGAAAAGGCAGGGCACAAATTGCATCTATAATATGATAACCGGTAAATAAATACATGGTACAAGTTTTCATTTTTATTTACCTGGATTTGGTGATGAAATGTTTGAGTGGGAGGTCTCAGGCGTCCTCTTATGGGATTATTTGCCTGGGCGTGTCTGGGGCTAAAGAAGAGTCAAAGAGGTAGGAGAATTCCTAAAGAAAGGAGAAAGAAAGGACAATTTAAAAATACAATAATATAACAGTGCCTGATCCCTCATATTGATATTTTTGAGGTTCCCACTGAGGAGAAGTTCTAGGCAGAATCTGAAAGACCTTAAATGTCACTTCTTCAGGGAAACCTTCCCGTCCTCTCAGATGAGGCCACGTGCCCCTGATATATTCTCTCAAAGCATTTTGTGTTTCTCTTTCAAAGCACATATGAGATAGTGTTATTATATATTTAAATGATATGTGATGCTTGTTAGTTCTACGTCATCAAATATGGTAGCCACTATAAATAGCATGTGGCTATTTAAATTTAAATGTAAATTAATTTGAATAAAGCAAAACTTAAAAATCCATTTTTCAGTCACACTGGCCACATTTCAAGTGCTGAATAGCCATGTGTGGGACGTGGCCACTCTGCTGGACAGGGCAGATACAAAACATTTCCCTCACTGCACTCTTACCGACCAGCACTGTCCTGGGCTGTGATTCCATGAGGCCTAGCTCACATGCTGTTCCTAGTTCACAGTAACCCACCACATTATAGGTATGCAATATAAATATATGCTGACTGAATACAGTAAGGAGGTGTTTTTATTTAAAAATAAAAATGGTCCTTTGTATAGCAAGAGGAAAAAAATCACACACACAGATTTGTTCCTTTTTCAAATAATCAGCACAATCAAGATCTCATTATGAATGAATTTGGTAAGGAACAAACAAAATAGGAAATGATAAAAGAGTTCTGAACTCTAAGAAGACATTCAAGCAGGCAGCTTGGGCCTTGACAGCGAGGATGTCAGTAATGACACAAATCAAATCCAACTTCTTAGGACTACACCTGACCTGGAAGCAGCATGTCCTCATCACTGGGGCTGGGGTTGTGGCAAGACAGAGCCGAGGAGCTGACAGTGGCATATTCTCTCATCTTTGATGTTTTGGGTTTTTTTTTTTTTTTTCTTCCTGATAGTTAAAAGACAGAAAGTTTTCAATCTTGGCCATGTATGTGGACACGAGTGTTCTGAACTTCAGGGCTCTAGAAGACCCATGCTATTCAACCTCTGTGTGCCTCCCTCTACCCGCCCCCCCCCACAAAAAGGCAACAATTCAAGAACTTCAATGTAGAGTTGCATGAAAGTGTATTATAACACACTTTCTTACCTAGAGGAGGTCCTCAGATAAATGGTGAATTAACAGTTAAGTTGTAGTCTTGGAAGGCTGGTAATTGGTAAGGAACATTCACTCATTCATTCAAGAAATGTTTATTGAGTGTTGACTGGGTGTCAGGAATTGTTTTGGGCATTTGGAGGTAGATTTGTGAACAAAACAGAAACATACAAAAGTGTCTGCCTTCACGAAGCTTATGTGCCAGGCAGGTTTTCAGCTTTGGCTGAATATTAGAATCACCAGGGGAGTTTTGAAAAATCCCATTGCTTAGACCACACCTCCTGCAGATTCTGAAATTCTGTAGTTCAAAGTGGGGACTAGGACCAGGTTGGTTGTTTGTTGTTTAAGCTTCCAAAGTGAGTCCAACGTACAGTCACCTGAGAAGCCTGAGAACCACTTTTCTAAACCAGCGGTTCTCAAAGTGTGGTGCCTGGACTAGCTGGTAGTAACATCACCCGGGTACCTGTTAGACATGCAGATCCTCAGGCCTCTCCCCAGACGTAGAGAACCAGAAACCCTGAGGATGTGGACCAGCATGCTGTGATTTTGCAAGCTCTCCAGGTGATTCTGATGCATGCTAAAGTCCAAGAACCACTAAGCAAAACGACCTGGGGAGATGAGTTTTAAATGACAGAGCAAGCCTCCTGTGCGTCTCATGTCAGTGCATTCCTGCGAAGTCACTAAGCCTGGAGAGGCACCAAGAGGGCAGCCTCCCCAAGTTGGTACATGACAGCCACACTGGGTTTTCAGTGGCTCTCACCAGCTCCTCAGAGTGCTGTCACGTGACCATTTCACAGCCATTGACCCTGACCCAACCCTAACCATAGCGCTAACCCTAACCAAAACCCCAACACCTACCCCTACCCGTAACCCTAAACCCTAACCCTAACCCTAATCCTAACCCCTAACCCCTAACGCTAACCCTACCCCTAACCCTAACCTTCATGTGACCTCCACTTGACCTTCAGGTGACCTCCATGTGACCTGCACGTGACCTTCAGGTGATCTCCACATGACGGGCCTCGTGACCACCCCGTTCCCCAATTAGCAACTCTTCCCCAATTGCTAATGAGCCGGGCATAGTCACCCTCTAGCTGACATCTCCAGAATAAACTGCAGGTGCGACTATCTCCCATAGGGCTGCACAGAAATTGCTTACACCCATACACGGAGGCACGACTCACCATGGCACACACCCAGAACCTCATTTTACACAACATGCGTGAACACGTTCCTACTCTATCATACGTGATGTCATGAACACACAATCACATATCACTCACTGTCAGGCACACATTCACATCCTCTTACTCTGTTCCACATTCACAGACACACACAGACACAGACACAGACACACACACAGGATCACTTTAAAGCATTCCTAGGAGTGTTAAAAAATTCTGATGCCCAGGCCACAGCTCACAGCAACTAAGTCAGGAGCTCTGGAGTTGGAACCAAGGTACATATCTCTGTTTTTAAAAGCTACTCAAATTATTCCAAGATGAAACAAGGTTGAAAAACCACTATCTACACCATGGCCCTGTGACTAACACAAAGGAAAAGTAAGAGGGTGTCAGTTTCCTTTCAGAAAGGAAGAGAAAGAGAAATGAAGGAAACTGAATTTAAAAGACTTCCAAAGGTCTCAAGTGGCATCTCTTGAGTCACAATTACCTGAGCCACTCATGTGGTGCTTCTCGTTCCTATCCTACCACATCTTTTTCCATTTATGGATGTCCCTTAGTCAAAGACCACTAGGGACACACTTTTGTCAAACGGAGCTGAGTGTACCGACCCAGTGCAACGAGAAGGATGGCACACCATGGAGGGTCATGAGGCCACTCAGGAAGAGACTGTGAGTAGGAACTTCTTGTAGCATTTGAGCTTGTGCTATAGGATGTGCGGGAGGTTTCAAGGAAGCAGAGATTGGATTTTTCAGGGAGTGAGGATGACTCTATGGCTGGATATCATAATGAATCTTATCTAGAGGTCATGAAGAATGAAGCAGGGTTAAAGCTATAATTGATAAAGAAGCAGAAGTCCAGCCAGGAGATAAGGATGTTGTCATTTTTATGGTTTGGATAATGTTCTTGTTTTGCTTGTGCTCAGACACACGTGGTCTTGTGTTTGTCTTGTTTCATCACAGCCACAGAGTGGACTCGTCTGATGTTGGCCATTTGTTTGATGTTCATGTTCAACAGGAGCGTGCCAGGAACCAGATGTGTGTGCCAAGCCAGCTCCTGACTGTCGGGTGGCTTTTGTCCTTCTCACATCTTGTCCTCTGTTCTCCATGTTAACTCCACGTTGTGTCTTAGCCTTTTAAATGTGTGTTTCTTCTACCCAGTGATGAACTTCACCTTTTCAACCTGCTTTATAATACCCAACACAGCGCTGGGCTTATAGACCAGGGAACCCTAACATTCTGAAAATTACATTAGGTTTAGATTTGAAATCGGAAGACGCAACTTTCAATTCCCACTTTCCACTTGCTCAGTGTACAACCTTGGCAAGTGGCTCGACTTCTCTGAGTCTCAAATGGGGATGATAATCCCTATGTAGCCCAGTGGATTTCTGGGGAGAAGAAAAGGAGACAATTCTGCAACCATAAGGAGTTGGCAAAGCAGCAGATTGTCAAGAAATACACATGGGATAGGTAAACAGAGTGGAGAGGTGATTGGTTTGATCAATGCCTTTATCCAGGGTAGCAAAGGACAATTGGCTTAAGGTACCTCTAAACACTCCAGAGTGGATACGGGAAGTTGAATAACAGGTGGAGTTCTAGTCACCTAGGGTGACCCTTCAGCTCTTACGAACAGCCTTCAAGGGTACTCAAGTAGAGGTTGAATGTGCTCAGAATGCCACACTCCAACACTTTCTGAGTGCCTCCTCTGTGCCAGGCTTTGTGATATACAAGTGGATAAAAAATTAGACAGTTTCTTCCCAAAGATGCTTCTAGTTCATTGGGAAAAAGAGAGACACAAACCAAACAATTGTGATTCAGCATTAGAAATAATAGAGGCACTTACAAGGCAGAGCATAGCACAGAGCGAGGAGGAGTTAATTCCATCGGGGCTGGGTAGGAGCAACTGGAAATGATATTAGGAAAAACCACACAAAAAGGGTAACGCTTGAAGTGGGTTTTTGAAGCACAGGTAGGAGGTTTCTAGGCAGACAGATCAGGAAGTGTCAGGGACAAAGGATCCCTACCAGAAGGGACAACAGGTGCAAAGTCATAACAGCATGAAATACTCTAAGGTGTCCTGGGATCTTGATAGCCATATCAAAGAGTGTAAGACCGTCACATCAACCATTGCAACCCCTGCACATAACAAAATTGTTTAGAGCATAGCATTCACTTATAAATCAAGGAAGCCAAGAATGAACTCCACAGCTGTTATTATCAGGGGTTTTAGCCACTGTGATAGATTTCCAGCCACACCCAGAAGTGGGTATGTATATGCATAGTGCAGATTTGCTTTATAGTTACGGTTGCATTATGTTTTTGGTCTTCTTATTCCATATTTACCACTCCTCGGAATTAATTGTATGGTTAAATGGTTTCATTCCTCAAAACCAGGCATTTTGGACAAAGATTACATCAATATTGAGGGTTTTTAAAATTTTATTCAACCCACAGTTAGCTGCCATCTGTCTTCAAATATCTTATTCAGGGAGGGTATGGCCTGAGGGCACACGATTCCCTCCCAGTGTCTTCTGAGTTTGGCTTCCAAAAAGTCCAGTTTAGTCACTTATTTGTAAGATAACAGGCCACCAGAGAGCCCTGGGCTCTTTCCGCAGCCTTTGCTTTTTTAGCGGAGATTCAGCAGCTAATTTAGGGGCAGGTACCAAGAGCTTTGGGCTTCACAGACTTTGGGAGTGAACTTCCCCTGGGTGGCCAAAACTGAAAGTGATCTATCTGGCCAAATGTACTGGCCAGAGAGGACTTCCTTGAAAGACCCTTTTGGGATGTGCTTCATACATTTCAAAGGGATAGATACCTCCGGCTCCCCATGCTGAATTTAAACCACAGCCAACTGGCCAACTGACCACTTGGGCCACCCCCACATGTCAGCTTTGTCCAGGGGCCGTTAGTCTTGAAACAACTGGGTCCCCACAAGGCAGTGCTCCCTAACAGCATGCCTCCTCGAGGTTACAGGAAAATGAGGGAGACACAAATGCCACAGCACATATAAAGAGGCTGTCTTCATCAGCTCAGGCTGCTGTAACAAATGACCACACACTAGGTGGCTCAAACACCAGAAATTTATGTTTCACAGTTATGGAGACAGGAAGTCCAAGATCAGGGTGCTAGCATGGGCAGGTTCTGGTGAGAGCCCTCTCCCGAGTTCCAGATGGCCAACTTGGCAGAAAGAGGGCAAAAGAGCCTTCTGGGGTCCCTTTTAAAAGGGCACTAATCCCATCCACGAGGGCTCCACTTTCATAACCTAATCACCTCCGAAAGGCCCTGCTTCCTAATACCATCACCTTAGGGGTTAGGACTTCAACATATGAATTTGGCGGTGGGGGGAGAAACATAAACATTCAGTCTAATGCAAAATCCAAATGAAATTGTTTCATGAAAAAAAAAAAAACCCACCACAAAGTGAACTTTAATGTACAGAAATTAAGTTTTTAAAATCCACTGACAATCTGAGGGATCCCAGGGTGGAATGCAGACTTCAATGATGAAAGAATCTCAACTGTCACATAAATGTTTGAGAAAACCTCACTGAAGGGAGTGGGAGAATAAAGGGCTCACACCTAAGTAACTTTAGAAAAGAGTATTTTGACTGAAAACTGTAAGACTAATGTCAAAATAAAATGTACATAAACACTAGGGAAAAAAAGAAATTGTTTCATGAAATGGGAGCATGAAAAAACCCATGTTCTAAAATAATCTATTATTTTATATACATGATTGAAATTGGTATATGACCTAATTAAATGTAAGCAGACATTTTGGTTTTCTCATTTGCATCTCTAGAAGTTTATATATTCAAATTGGTGGGGAAAAAAAAGGCATTTAACCATCTCATTGAGAAAATGAAAGTCATCATCTTCATGGATACAGAAGAATTTAATATTGAGTACTACTGAGAGAGGATCAGGGGAGACCTGGCTAGGATTAGGAAGGGGTGCTGGGGAGGCCATGTCTTGCAGCCACTGCCCCACCTTCAGATACACTCCTAGTCTGAACTTCACCTCTGACCTCTCTACCTCCTTCCTCCCTGCCTCTGACACGCCAGGTACCAACCTTGCTTCCTGTTTTATTACCATCCCCTCTTCTCTCTTTAAACCTTAGGCTTAAAACTACTTCCCTGACTCTGTCCTGATTTATTTTATGTTTTCTTTCTACTTTTTACGTCAGCATCCTGGGGGTATAATTTGTACAATGAAATGTATCCATTTTAAAGGTACAGCTTGATGAGTTTCCACAAACATATATACCCATATAACCACCATCCCAATCAGAACACAAAACCCAGATGACTGCCCTCACTCCCCTGTGTCGTCAGGTCTTTCTGTCACTAGAGATGAGTTTTCCTGTTCTAGAATTTATTACGAATGGAATCATACGGTATGTGCTCTTTTGTGTCTGACTTCTTTCCTTCTGAGAGATGTTTCTGAGATTCATCCATACTATTTGCACGTACCAGTAGTTTATTCTTTATTGCAGCTGAGGATTGTTTCTTTGTATGAATACACATTAGTTCATGTATCCATTCCCATGATGAAAGGCACTTGAGTTTTTCCAGTTTTTGAGCATTACAAAGTGGCTATAAGCATTCAAAGTCCTGCATTGCCTCTGTTCAGTATCAAAACATGGTTATTTAATATATCTCATCCGGTTGTCTAACTGCTTACAGTGGGAACGTACTATTGGCCAGGGGCAGGATAACCTTTAGCTCTTGTCAATAAACTTGCTCCCTGACCCATACCCACTGTCCCCAGCCTCTTCCAGAATGTGCTGTTTGACAACCCTAAGACCCTCCTGCCCCTAGAAAAACATTCCACCAGCCATGTCCCTGCCCTGAAAGTGGAAAACAGATATTTAAAAATTAGATTTTGGTGACTAGGTTAACACTGACATCAACCAATGATAAGCTATGCTGATAGCACCCCCCCCCAACGTGAGGCGACAAGAAGGGCACTTCACTCCGTAGTATCTTTCACCAAGCCTGTAACAACAGTCTAATTCATCACGAGAAGCCCAGACTGATCAACAGTCAACAAAATACCTGGCTGGTACTCTTTAAAACTGTCAAGGTAGGCCGGGCGCGGTGGCTCACACCTGTAATCCTAGCACTCTGGGAGGCCGAGGCGGGTGGATCACTCAAGGTCAGGAGTTCGAGACCAGCCTAAGCAAGAGTGAGACCCTGTCTCTACTAAAAATAGAAAGAAATTATCTGGCCAACTAAAATATATATAGAAAAAATTAGCCAGGCATGGTGGCACATGTCTGTAGTCCCAGCTACTTGGGAGGCTGAGGCAGTAGGATTGCTTGAGCCCAGGAGTTTGAGGTTGCTGTGAGCTAGGCTGACGCCATGGCACTCACTCTAGCCTGGGCAACAAAGCGAGACTCTGTCTCAAAAAAAAAAAAAAAAAACCGTCAAGGTAAAGAAAAACAAGGAAAGACTGAGAAACTGTCACAGAGCAGAAGAGTCTAAGGAAAAGTAACACCAAAGTGTAGTGTTGTGTCCTGGGTAGGATCTTGGAGAGAAAAAGGACACTAACAGAAAAACTGGTAAAATCTGCCTGAAGTCTGGGTTTGGTTCATAGTGATGTACCAGTGCTGCTTTCTTAGTTTTGACAAATGTACGTACCATGCTGATGTAAGATGTTAACCATAGAGGAAACTGGGTAAGGGAACTGTCTGTACTGTCTTTGCAACTTTTCCGCAAGCAAGAAAGTATTCTGAAATAAAACAATTAATTATGAAAGTGGCAAGCTCTAACATTCTCCGCACATGAAAACCAGTAACGGGATAACCCTGAGCTGTGGCCATGGTGGCTAAACCCGCTCTGCCGTCCCCAGACCTATGTTTCCTGAGAAAGGCAGGATAACCCTTTGTCCGTTTGCACTTCTCATTTATTCTCTATTTCTTCTTTGTCCAGATCTGCCTGGGATTCGTAAGTATTAAATTGCTGCCTTGTTAATATAGCCAGACACCCTTAATTTAGCCTTCCCCACAGATTGGCCAATAAACTTCCCCAAACCAAGAAGAGAGAAGCTCATTTGAGCACGGAAGAGATGTGTTCACATTCAACCCCAGCTAGCTCCAGGAAGAGGAAGGTAAGGCCAGAAGGGACACATGCCACCAAAGCTCTTTGGGCAGCAGTCCAGCCTCTAATACCCCACTTTTCCCGTCATTTCCTCCTTTCCATTGGGAAGCAGTGCGCCTGAGCGTGGGCCAAGCGGCCGTTTCACAAACCCTGCACCCAGCTCTGTTTCATTTCTCGAGGTTAACGATCTAAATAAATCGGCCCTGTCTTGCCTCTGCTAAGCTGCTTGAGAAATGATGTTTTATAGCCAACATAGATCAGATTGGTACTTTCTTCCTTTGAAAGTTGTGCTCCGTACAAGTTCTAACTCTACCTAATGAACCAATATTAGTTTAACTACATGTTGTTAATTAAAAGTGGAATTTAATGTAGGCTTTCTTCCCCTTAGGGGGAAAAAGAAAGGAATATTGTACTTCAAAGTTGCTGAAACAGAATAGTAGTCCCAGAATTTATAGGCCTCTTATAATGGATATGGTGAAATATCTTTTATGGGTGTCCTACCCTCAGGGACTTCATTCTACTTCCAAGCAAGATCTGGCCACAGATAACTCTCTATAGCCCAGGCCATTTAGCTTTCATGTGTGGGAGAAGACCTTTCATCCTAGGTTCTCAATCTTTTTTCCATCCCAAACCGTTTTCCTGGCAAGTCCACATGAATTGTGTGCAAGGAAAACAAAAGTCACATTCTCTGGCCATTCCAGCCAAAGATTTAGGGAAGTGTCTTTATTTGGGTTCTTCCAGAAGTCAACCCTGAAATGAGGATTAAGTGAAAGTAATTTATTAGGAAGTAATCCAAAGACAGATGAGTAGGAAGAAGAGAAGACAGACATGGGGGAAAAAACTAATATAAATGGTATGTTATCACATAAGTCATTACCTTGGATAACTGGGGCTTAGCCTCACTGGCACACACTCCGGATCCGGTGTAGAATACATACCTTGGAGTCTTCCCGCAGAGAGACAGAGAGCTGGGTATCTCCCATCTGTCAATTGTCATAGGCTGGCAGCTACTCTTGGGGGAATTGTTCATTTCCAGCCCTCCTGGCCTCCTCTTCCAGCCTCTGCCTAAGGACAGAGTGGACTCCAGTAACCAAAGAGAGGCTTCAAGCAAAGAGACACAGGCACTGGCAGTTGGAAGTCAGGCCAACTTCCAGGGAAATGAAGAGAGCTGGTAAGAGGTGGGCTGGGCACCAGCGGCCCCCGTAAAACAATGAGTCACAGCAGAGATGGGGATGGAGCCCTGTGGCCATGTTGGGTGGATCCCGTTTCTGACTACGGCATCAAGTGAAAAACACTTGCCATGATTTCAAATACAGAATGGTGGTTAGTCCAGCTCCGGGAAGCTGCTGGCTAGAACTCAGTATGCTGCCTCTGTGTGTGTGTGCGTGGTCCTTGAAAATGAGACAGTACAAAGATGACTGGGTAGGAAGGGCTGGTTCTGCCACGAGTGGGTGACCTTGGGAGAGTCATTTGACCTTTCTGAAACTCAGTTTCCTCTATTCGTAAGGTGGGAAGAACAAGACATTATCTCATTAGTACTTATCTTGAATGAAAGATAATATGACCTCGAGTTTCTAATTGAGAAAACTGGGGTACCCAATGTTGCTGAGAGTCCAATGAGATAATGTTCCTCATAAGATAAATAGGCTCTGTGTGGACTGAATGTATTTGTTACCCCCAAATTCATATGTTGAAGCCCTAACCTTCAATGAGATAGCATTTGGAGATGTGAACTTCAGGAGGTGATTTGTTTCAGCTGAGGTCATGACAGTGGCACCATCACGATGGGATTAGCACCCTTATAAGAAAAGGAAGAGATAGGACAACTCTCTCTCTGCAAGAGCACACACCATGGAAAAGTCATGTGAGGACACAAGTGAGAAGGTGGCGGTCTACAGGCCAGGAAGAAGACCCTCACCAGACATTGAATCTGCCGGCACCTTGATCTTGGACTTCCCGCCTCCAGAACTGTGAGAAATAAATGTCTGTTGTTTAGGCCACCCAGTCCCTGGTATTTTTATTGCAGCAGCTTGAGCTGAATAACGCAACATCCTACAACGGTAAGGTAGTATGGATAAGAACTCCATGAAGGAAGCCTTTTCAAGACAATCTTTTGAAGCAGGGATGCCAAAAATACAGCCATAACAGGCTGTTCTTGAGTTATTGAGGATATTGTAACCAATGTATGAAAATGGATACTAGATTTCAGATCTAAAAAACAAAAAAACCCAAATGCAATCCACAATCCTTGTTTGGATCCTGGTTTTACAAAAAGCAATCATAAAATACATATTTGAGACAATTGGAGAAATTTTAATATGAACCAATGTATTAGATATTAAGAAATTTGTGTTCATTTTGTTAGGTGCAATATGGTATTATCATTATGTAGGAAAATGATCTCATTTTTTCAAGATGAAGTTTCACATATGTAGAAGTGAAATGTTACAATGTCTCTACTTAATTTTAAATGATTGAGTAAAATGTGGTAAAATTCTAACAAATGCTAGCTGGGAGCTATACAGGTATTCATTAAATCGTTTTCTCTACTTTTCTATATGTTTGAAAAGTTTCATAATAAAAATAAAAACAATGTTTTTAAGAAATTCTTAAAATAAATTTTTCAAATGTCAGAAAAGTAGATAGCATAACTGGGATTTATCTATGTTGTTATATTGAACCCTGGTTTATTTATTTTTTCATTGGAATTTTTATTAAGATAATTATACATTCACATGTAGTTCGTTGTAAGAAATAATGGAGTCCCCATGTATACATTACCCCATGGTAACATTTTGCAAACCTATAGTATAATATGATAACCAGGATATTGATATTGATCCAGTCTAGTCTTATTCGGATTTTCCTATTTATACTGATAGGCATTTGTGTGTATGTATATTTAGTTGTATACAATTTTATCACATGCATAGGTACATGTCAAAGTACTGACCAGCTGCGTCCCTCCAAGGATCCCTCATGTTGCCCTGTTATGATCCTACCCTCCTCCCCTCCCACCTCACCCCTCCCCATCTCTAAACTCTGGCTCCTCCATTTCTAAAAAGGTTGTCATTTCAAAAATGTTATATAAATGGAATCATACATTATGTAACCTTTAGGGATTGGCTTTTCTCACTCAGCATAATTCCCTGGAGATTCATCTGAGTTGTTGCATGCATCAAAAATACAGCTTTTTTTTATTGCTGAGCAGTATTCCATGGAATCTCCATATCACGGTTTGTTCAATCATTCAGCTGCTGAAGGACAACTGGGCTGATTCCAGTCGGGGGGTGCTGTTGCAAATAAAGCTGTTACAAACATTTGTGTACAGGTATGAGCATAAGTTTTCATTTCTCTGGCATAAATATCCAGGATTATAATTGCTGGGTCATATGTGAACTGTATGTTTAGTTTTATTTTTAAAATGCCAAACTGTTTTCCAAAGTGGCTATACCATTTTACGTTCCCAGCCAGCAATGTGTAAGTGATCCAGTTTTTTCTGAATTCTTGTCAGTGTTTGCTATTGTAACTCCTTTTGTCTTTTAGCCATTCTGATAGATGTGTAGTGGTTTCTCGTTGTCTTAATGTGCCTTTCCCTGATGGCTAGAGATCCTGAATATCTTTTCCTGTGCTTATCTGCCATCTGTATACCCTGTTCTGTGAAACGCCTATTCACGTTTGCCTGTTTTCTAATTGGACTGTGTTTGTTTTGTTTTCACTGTTGAATCTTGAGAGTTGTTTACATATTTAGATACCAGCACCTTGTCAGATACGTGGTTTGCAAATATTTCCCAGTCTTTAGCTTTTCTTTTCACTCTCTTTACATGGGCTTTCTCAGAGCATAAGTTTTTCATTTTTATGTGGTCCAACTTAAGTTCATCAATTGTTAACTGTTCTATAGTAATCCAGTATATAACAATGCTGTAGGTAGCCTCCAGATGGCCCTCAATAATCTCCACCTCCTGGTGTTCGTGCCCACGTGTAATCCTCTCACCCTGCGTGTGGGCCAGGCCAAGTGACTTGCTTCTAACAAATAGAATATCACAAAAGTGATGAGATAACTGAGATTAGGCTACGAAAAAAAACTGTGCCATCAGTCATGCTTACCCTCTCTCGCTTTCTTGCTGTCTTACTCTGAGGGAAGACACCTGCCCAATGGAGAGTCCCATGTGGCAAAGACCGACGATGTCTGTGGCCAACAGCCCAAAAGGACCTGAGGATGCTGACAACCACGTGAATAAGCTTGGAAGCGGATCCTCTCCCAGTCAAGCCTTGATGTGTTAACCGTAGTCAGACCAACAACTTGACCACAGCCTGTGAGAAATTCTGAACCAGAGGTACCCACCTAAGTCATGCCCAACCCATGTCCCCAGGAAACAGTGAGAAAATAAATGTTTCCAGTTTTAAGCTGCTAAGTGTTGGTGTAATTTGTTATGCAGCAGCAACAACAACAACAACAACAACAACAAAAAAAAAACCTATGAATCACTGAGGAAGGAAATTCAGAGGATATAAACAAATGGAAAAACATATTGTGCTCATGGATCAGCAGAATCAACATTGTTAAAATGTCCATACTACCCAAAGTGCTTTACAGATTCAATGCAATCCCCATCAAAATACAAACGTCATTTTTTGCATATCCACAAAAAATAATTCTACACTTCATTTGGAACCAGAGAAGATCCCAAATAGCCAAAGCAACCTTAGGCAAAAGGAACAAATCTGGAGGCATCACTTTACCAGACTGTAAGCTATACTACAAGACTATAATAATCAAAACAGCATGGTACTGGCACAAAAATGGAGACATAGACAATGGAACATAACAGAGAACCCAGACATAAAACCATCCACATACTGCCAGCTGATCTTTTACAAAGTAGACAGCAATATACACTGAAGAATCTCAATTCAATAAGTGGTGCTAGGAAAACTAGATAGCCACATGTAGAGGATTGAAACAGGATCCATCTCTCTCACCACTCACAAAAATTATTCAAGATGGATCACAGACTTAAGTCTAAGACAAGAAACCATAAGAACTCTAGAAGAATATGTTGGGAAAACTCTTCTAGATATAAGCCTAGACAAAGAATTTATGACAAAGACCCCAAGGGCAATCATAGCAACAGCAAAAATAAATAAATAGGACTTGATTAAATGAAAAAGCTTCTTCACAGCCAAGGAAACAATCAACAGAGCAAACAGACAACCTACAGAATGGGAGAAAATATTCACACGCTATATATTCGATAAAGGGCTAATAACCAGAATCTATTAAGAACTCAAGTGTATCAGGAAGAAAAAAAATCAAACAACCCCATTAACAAGTGGGCAAAAGGCATGAACAGAAGCTTTTCAAAAGAAGATAGACTAATGGCCAATAAACATATGATAAAATGCTCAACATCACTAATCACAGAGAAATGTAAAGTAAAACCACAATTAGATAGCACCTAACCCCAGTGAGAATGGCTTTTATCAAAAAGTCCCAAAACAATAGATGTTGGTGTGGATGCTGAGAGAAAAGAACGCTTATACACTGTTGGTGGGACTGCAAACTAATGCAACCTCTATGGAAAATAGTATGGAGATTCCTCAAAGAACCAAAAGTAGACCTACAATTTGATCGAGCAATCCTACTACTGGGTATGTACTCAAAGGAAAAAAAGCCATTTTTATCAAAAAGACACTTGCACTCAAATGTTTATTACAGCACAATTCACAATTGCAAAGATGTGAAATCAACCCAAATGACCATCAATTCATGAGTGGATTAATAAAATGTGGTATATGTACACCATGGAGTACTACTCAGCCATAAAAAAAAATGAATTAATACCTTCTGCAACAATCTGGATGGAACCGGAGACCATCTCAAGTATTCCAAGAATGGGAAAAAAAAAAAAACCCACATGTATTCACTATTAAATTGGAATTAACCAATCATCACCCATGTACATAGACAGAAGTAAAACTCAACAGAAATCGTGCAGGTGGGAGGGGAAAGGAGGGGTGGGTGAAATCATACAACGTACACCATCTGGGTGACGGCACACTTATAACTTTGACTCAAGCAATACAAAAGCAATCCATTTAACCAAAACGTTTGTACCCTGCAATATTCTGAAATTAAAAAAAAAAAAAAAAACTAATACACACTATTTCTTATTTATGGCCATTTAAGTAGTTTCCATTTTTTATTATTCTAAACAGTAAAGCAACGAGGATTCTTGTACAGATCTACTTGTGCATATGTGGAACAATTTCTTAGGGTGTATCCCTGATAGGGAAATGCTTCATTATAGAATACCAAATATAAAATCTTACTCAATTTTACAAAATTGTTCTCTACAGTAGTTGAAACATTCCCAGCAAAAAGTATCCCCATTTCAACACTTTCTAGTCAACTCTTGGTACTTCCATATAAATCAGTGTAAAATGGCACCTTATTCTTCAAATTTAATTGCCCTAATTAATAAAGAAGATATCCCTTCAGCCTTTGGGGTTTCTTCTGCAAATTGCCTGTTCACATCCTTTTCCCTTTTTCTCTTTGGCAGTGTTAAATTGTTAAACTAAATAAACAGGGTGCTGCTGGCCTAAGGCTGCCACTGTACTTAGAGTTCCTATATAATGAGCCACAACCTAATGTGGCATGTAAACAAACCAAAAGCTAAATTAGGAGTATATTTTTGTAACAGATAACCAGGTCTCAGCCCACCACAAGCAGCCAACTGATCAGACCATGTCTAAATAAGGCAAACTGCCTGGTTGTAACCAATCGCGCTATTTCTGTACTTTACTCCCATTTTCTGTCTATAAATACTCAGTGCCCACTCAGAGCAGAGCTCCCTGAACTTCTGGTTCTGAGTGCTGCCTGATTCGTATTGTTCTTTTCCCAAATAAACTCTGCTGAATTTATTTTTGTTGAAAGCTTTTCTTTGAACAGTTGTTTGTAATTTTTGGAATTGATTTGTGGGAGTTCCTTATGTCTTTTGGGAACTAATGCTCTATATTGCAAATGTATTCTTCTAGTCTCTGGTTTGTTGTTACGCGTTGCTTATATTGTATTCAACATACAGGAGTTTTAATTTTAGTGTAGCCAAATTTATCAATTGTTAGACTTAAGGTCTCTACTTTCTCGGTCTTAATTAAGAAACCCTTACATATCCCAAAGATGTAAAGATAGTCCACTTTAATTCCTTCTAAAAGCTGTAAAACTTTGCTTTTTACATTTAGGTCTTTGAGCCACCTAGAGTTTAGAATATGGTATGAGCTAAGGATGTTTTAGATACAGCTTTCTGATTGATCATCAATAATCTTATTCATGTAGTAGTTTTTTCTACTGATTTTATTTTTTCTTCTGATGAGTTTAAATGCCATATTTGCCATATAACCAGCTTCTCCGTGCATGTGTGTGTGTGTGTGTGTGTGAGAGAGAGAGAGAGAGAGAAATGGGAAACGGGCTTCTGGACTCTATTCTGTTCCATTAGTTTATTGTCTATACTTGTTCCAATACCACAGTGTCTTAATGGATATGTGCTTAGAAAAAAATTTTAATATCAGGGAGATATTAATATCAACCCTGTTCTACTTCTAAATTCTCCTCCCTTCTCTTTGCCCATTATTTCTCTCTGTAGGTTTGAGAATTGGTTTGCCAAGCACCGCCAAAATCATTGTTTGGGTTTTGATTGGAAAAAATGCATTATTTGGGGGAAATTTGCATACCAACAATATTGAGTCTTCCCATGAGACAGAAAACAGCTTGAGTGGAGGAAAATCATCCTTACAAAACACCTGAAAAGGGCTGGATTTTACGCACTCATCCCAGCATGTGAAGACTGCCTGCTGAGAGTCTGGTGAGCTTGAAATTGGCCCTTTTGCCTATTACCTAGGTGCATTTATCAGGACTTCCAATGGCCCATCAGACATCCATGTTAGATGTTGGGAATGTGGTTCTCGGTGCTGTCTGACAGTGTGCTACGCAGAAACCCAGAAATGCCTAAATCCTTTCCTGACAATCAACACCAATGAGCTCAACACACAGGGATAAAAAAGAACAAAAATAAGAGTACAATTGTATATTAAAATCAGAGAAAACACCCAATAATGCCCAGCATAAAGCTGTGTTTAGAAGAATTTAGAGACGGTACCTTAAGCATTTTGCCCAAGCAAGGGCTCCTGCTTCCCCTCCATGGTCTAAATCTTGGGGCAACTTGGAGGTCAGCAAAGAGAGAAAGGAGAAAGACTGGTCTGAAGGGAACAGTCTCCCCTAACTGGCTTGATCAACTCTAATCCCAGAAGAGGTGCAACAAAAGAGATGAAGACGTAAGGTGGCCTGACATTAGGTCTGCAACGAGAATCGCAAGAGAAGAGGGTGGAGCCTGGGATTCTGCGTAAAGGACACGATACCCCATCCACCTGGTGAACCCCACTCAGTTAATAATACAGATGCCAACCAATCAGAATGACACCTGCTCCTTCCCTGGGTGGGGCGTTGGGAAGATGGCAGAGGGAGGTGGGCTTGGTGTGGGCAGGTGAACTGGCTCAGTGTCCCTTCCCCAGATCTGTTCATGGACCATTCACTCATTCACTTGTTCATTCATTCATTTCTCAAACATTGTTAAATATAGTCAATCCTCATTATTCACAGATTCTATATTTGCGAATTCACCTTAGTCTGTTTTGTGCTGCTATAACAGAATACCACAGCCTGGGTAATTTATAATGAACAGAAATGTATTGGTTCACGGTGCTGGAGACTGGAAGGCTAAGATTGAGGGGCCGGCACCTGGCAAGGACCTTCTTACTGCGTTGTCTCTTGGCAGAGGGGCAAAGAGAGGTTACGAGAGAGACCAAAAGGGGCCAAACTCATCCTTTCACAAGGAACCAACTCCAGCAACAGCAAACCCACTGCTGTGATGAGGGCATTAATCCATTCGTGAGGACAGAGCCCTTGTGGCCTAATCACCTCTTAAATGTCCCACCTCTTGATACTGTTACAATGGCAAGTAAATTTCAACAGGAGTTTGGGAGGGGACAAACATTCAAACTATAGCATCACCTACACACTGAAATTTATGTGTAACCCCTAAATGCTGTTCCTTTGAGGTCATTTGCAGACAAATGCAAAGGAGTGAAAAATTTGAGGCACACGACACACGTTTCCACCAGAGGTCAAACAAGGCAAAGCTCTGCCTTCTTGTTTCAGCTCTCACCCGGTAAACAAGGTGTTCTTTTTGCAGGCTGCCTAGTGCCACAGTTTTGCATTTCTGTGCTTTTTACTGGTGATTTTGCTGTTTAAAATGCCCCCCAAGTGTAGTCTAGTGTTCCTAAGCACAAGGAGGCTGTGATGTGCCTTACAGAAATAATACATATGTGACATAAGTTTCATTCAAGCATGAGGTATAGTACTGTTTGCTGTGAATTTGATGTTCATGAATGAGCAATATATACTAAAGTGTCTTTATACAGAAACATACGAAAAGTTATGGATTGAATGGCTGATGAAAATGTGATCAGAGGCTCGCTGGAACCTAATGCTTTTTCCCCTGGGATCAATGGTTCCCTAATTCAGTGTTTCCAGTGACCTGATAGAACACACCTGCCACAAATAATGAGAATGAACTGTACGTAGTACGTACATGGCATCATGTTAGTGTAACTGGGTGCAAGCTCATACTACTCACGGCGGGAGAGCCAGTAAGTCGTGAGACAAGGTGTTAGAGCAAGGAAGGCGACTTTTACTTGGAAAGCCAGCAAACAGAAAAGATGGAAGACTAATGTCCTAAAGAACCATCGTAAGTTAGTATGAACTTTAGATTCCTTTTTTATCTTAAGGGAAGGAGGAAAGGGGGTTGCAAGAGGTTACTGAGGACCACAGACATCTGGACATCAGTGAATGTCCAAGGAGGTTGTGAAACTTCTTTGTTCTTGGTCAGTCAACTTCGGCTGATGTAGGTCAGGTCACAATATTCCAATAAATCTTTAACACAGCATTATTTGTGTGTATACTTTCCTATCTCCCCGGGAGTTGGTCTTGCAAAAGGGACGGTTTTCATCTTTCTTCTAGCCTATGTGCAGAGCTAAGCAGAAGCTTTTAACCTAGAGGATATTATCGCAGGGGGTCAGAGGCAAAATGGAGCCGGTTGTGCTGAGCATTCCTTCCGCTGTCATAGGAGGTGCCGGAGACAGACAATAAATACGACATAACCCTTGTCCACGAGGATGTCACAGACAACTGATACTTACACCAACACCTCAAAGGCAAAATGTAGTAAGGAGGTGAGACTGGACCAGGAGCCAGATAATCTGGATTTGAGCCCAAGTTCTGCCACTAAATAAACATATTGCTTCGGTGTACACTGGCTTTTGTTTTCTCGTCTGTAAAATCAAGCGGTAGCTTGTCTTCTAACATAGCAGGCTTTGTTCAGGAGACAAAGTGTGCCCTTGGCAGGGACGGTATGAATGGTAACCCCTGGAGTTACGCAGGGCACTGCCTGTGCAACTGACTGCGGAGATCCTGCCTTCACTATGCCGTATTTCCTCATTTTCAGTGAATATGTTGGCCTTTGGGCGTCCTCTCCATCTCCGCAAGCCTGACTGGGTCAAGCTCTCTCCCCAGTGCCTCAGAGGATATTCTGCTTTTCTGTGCTGATGTAGAAAGTTTCTTAGTCGTGAGATCCTGGACTGTGATAAATCCATTCCCAAAATATAGGCCACCCTGTAAGGCTCCTCGTCAGACAATTAAAACTCTCCTGGTTTCACCCTAACTTTACTGCCAACTTCTTTTACATTCTAGCAGATGGTTAGACCTTTCCAAGGTCTTCCTTTCCCCTTCTATAAAAAGAGGATATGTAACAACTGGAATTCCATGCTACCAGAATAGAACAGACAACTGCAGGGAGAAGACGCTTTCTTTGCACTCTTAGCAAGTTTAAATACATTGACGTATGCACCTCTCTTCAGCCAAAGCGTAACTCCGAAGTTGTTTAATTTATGGTCAATTATTTATTCTGTTGTAGTGCCTTCTCCAGTTACTGACAGATAATTGCATAAGAAGAAATGAAATCCAACGCCCAATGCTAATGCAAGACCATTTTCTGGGCAACTTCCCGTCTTGGAAACACTTGCTGAAATGGGGCACAAGCAATTTGGCGCAGTGAAGCACGTGGCCCCCTTTAATTAGCTCCTTAACGTATTTAATAATGTTTCTTGGTCCTGAAGACTCTTATTGTGAAAGGGTTTAATGTGCCATGCAATTCAGGGAAAAGAGACTGGGAAGGAAAAAGGCAAATTGGTGTTAGGACCCAAGTTCTTGGTATGACCCACCAGGCACCCCCAAGCAATCCTGGTGGTTCTCTCGTTTTCTCTTCCCATTCTGTGTGTCAGGTATTGGTGGAAAGGCCCTTCTGGCAACTTTGTACAGCAACTGGCTGCCTAAGTTTCTTTTACAACCTAGCAACTATGTGTATTTCTACTTCCTGCCTCAGCACATTCATAATCAACACCAAGTATGTAATTCTTCCCCCTAAAGTTATTTGTCATCTTGGGTAAAAATGAGAGTCCAAAAAGAATGGACAAGACATGTGATTATTTTTCCAAACCTGAACTGACTTTTTACTTCCAGATTTCATTTCAAAGGGAAGACAGGAGCTTAGGCTCAGGAACTTTGGGGCTCTCCTCCCCGCTGGGGTTACCTCTAAGCATGCTTGGCTTCCCCATCCCTGCATCGCCAACCTGTTTTTAGTCCCTGCTTTTCTCGGGGGGAGTATAGGAATAAAATGCAGCCCTCCTATCAAAGCAAGCATATATTCTAGGTGAGCGGTGCCTGGATTCAGTCATCCTCCTTTTCCTCTTCTCTCTGGGGCTGTCCCTATCGCCGGCAATGTCCCATTCAATATATTTTCCTGTCTACATTTAGCTCCTCCTTGTATTTCTGGTCTCATTCAAGTTATGCACCTTTTGTGCCCTTTTCCATATGAATCAAACACTAGAGATTATAGATAACAGAGCCGGAAACATGGCGGAAAACGCTGAGATAACTTAATACAACTTCCACCTTTTATAGATGAAGGACTAAGCTTCTGGGATATGATTGGGCAAGAGTTGGGACTAAACTCCAGGGCATCCCAACAGCCCACAGCCCCTCCTCCCTGGGGGGAGATTGCATTTTCCTAAGACCCGAGGTTGAGTGGTGGGACTTCCCAACTGCGACACGTCATAGCTTAGTAGAGGATGGTGTGTTGCTTCCAGACGCAGCTTCTTCCCCTGGGGAAAGCCTGAAAATCTTCAGAGAAGGCAGAATTAGCCACTGTCCTTGGGCAGGTGGCTGTTCCCTGCCTCAATGTTTCTCATCTGTAAAACGGGGAAAATAATAGGATTCTGCTGAGGATTCAATGATATAATAAATACCTAGCAGATTTCCTGACATAGAGTAAGTAGTCAGTGAATGTTAGTTATCATTCTGTCACCACCATCACCATCATTGTTGTCCCCGTCACTTACTGTTTGGCGAGCTCTGCTCTACTTTGATACCTGAGTCATCCCTTTAGACCGCAGGACAACTGGAAGAATTCTCCACTCATCCACTGCCAGAAAGTGATGTAAAGGGTAGCTGGCAACATAAAGCTTCCCTCCTTCTTCACGATGGGAAATGACGCTCTTGTTAGCTCTTCTCTCCCCGTGGGAAAATACTAAGCCATGAATACATATTTGTTGAATGAAATACTCAGTGAATGAATGAAAGTGGCAGGGGTATAACTAGAAAAATATCTACAAAATGTTGTAATTGACGCGGAGTTTCAACGTATCATTAACAGTGACAGAAATAACTACAAAGAAGGCCAAGAGAGAAGTTTCCTCCTTTCCCCATGGTGGGTGGGACGGCTTTGGATGGTCGGACATCTGCATTGACTGTTCTCCTTTGTTCTTTTTCTTCCCAGCCTACAGGGGTTAGCACACCTCTATTAAAGCCTGGAGTTATGTTTGCCTGGAATAACTGCGGCCCTCTGAAAACAAGTGTGGCGGTGGGAAAGGGAAGCATTAGGGCTGCCAGATAAAAACAATGGGAGTCTAACTAAGTGTGAATTTCAAATAAACAACAAAAATATTTTAGTATGTCTCAAATACTGCATGAGCATCTGTTGTTATTTTGTTTTGTTTTGTTTTGTTTCCTAAATCTGGCAACCCTACAAATAATACCCATTTTCCCTACTTGGCATATAAAAATGTGGGTTTATTTATGAATTTCTGTCTGGCAGAGCCTGGTCTGAGCTTATTTAGGTTATAAAGAGATGAAACACCACCACTGTGCAAGACTCAGGTATCTCCCTGGGAAGAAACGGACGTGGCCTCAACAAGGGAATTAATCCATTGCCTGAGATTATACCCATTACTCCTCCCCACTCTCTTGTCATAGGATGTAGATGGTAAAGGTTTATTTTGGGAGAGTAAAAATTAGAGAAGACACGGGAAAGATGTGAGGCTTTAGAGAGTACAAAGTCTTTGTAAAAGTCTGTTTTTGTGAGGTATTTTTAGACCAGGGCATTATCTGATTCCCATGGAGTCGGAATATTCCATTGGGTATTCTATCTGTACTAATTTCACTATCCCAGAATACCTTAATATTTTCAATATGGAGAAACATATCCTGGTCTCATAAAACCACGTGCCGGACACTGGACTTATGTTACTTTTTCTAGTCCACAGAACAACCCTATAAAATAACAATTGAGGTTCAAAGAATTGAAAATCAACTGAAAGTTACAGAACTCCCAGTTTCTTAAAAAGTTAAGTGTACGCTCATCATACAACCCACTAATCCCAACCTTGGTTATTTCCCCTAAAGAAATACAAACTTATGTTTATGCAAAAGTCAGTACACAAATGTTTATAGCAGTTTTATTCATAATTGCCCCAAAATGGAAACAAACTAAATGTCCTTCAATGGGCAAATGGTTTAAACAAACCACAGTACATCCATATAATGGAATGCTACTTGGCAATGAAACGGAACGAACTTCTGATACACCCAACAGCTTAGATGAATCTCAGAGTGACAGAAACCAGTCTCAAAATGTTACTCACTGTGTGATTTCATTCCTATGACATTCTTGAAAAGATAAAACTATGGTGACAGAGAACAGACCAGTAGTTGCCAGGGCTCAGGGGCTGGGGTCCAAGGGTGACTATAAAAGGATAACTCAAGAGAGTTTTCTAGGATGATGGACAGTTCTGCATCCTGATTTTGTTGGTGATTACATGAATATCTGCCTGCACAGTCAGAGAACTGTACACAAAACAGTCGATTTTGCTGTATGATAATGTTAAAAAATAAAATTAACTTAAAAATACAGGACTAGCAAATTTGAGACTACTTGGTCTCTTGAAGCCTATAAAACAACTCCATGAAAGCAGCTACAACTTAGTTGACAAAGTGTTTCAAGATGGCAGGGATATGGGTGTGTGTGTGTGTGTGTGTGTGTATACACACATATATATACACAGACACAAAGATATTAAATATACACGGATGTATACACACATACATGTATATACATGCATGCATACACGCATACATATTATATCTACACATACGTATATTAATATATACACATACATACTAATATACTGCTTTTCCAAGCACTTAGTATAGTGTCTGGAAAGTTCCACAGGACTAGCTTGAATTTTTGGCCTCCAGCACTCTATTTGCTTAATTGCTCAGTGTCCCTGCCAGCTGGGAGCTTGGCTAATCACCTATCCTAACAAAGTCAGTGCCAACAGAAGCTGCCATTTTTCTGTCCCTCAGCTGGAAGACTTCCAAGTCACCCATATGGTTTCACCTGAGCTCTCCCTTGAGCCCAGGTTCATACACTGACTCACTGCCTCGACAGCCCCACGTCCGTGTCCACTGGTCACCTCACACTCAACATGGCCCAAACAGAACCATTAAGTTCCCGCCCCCTATATAAAACTCCAAACAAAAAACTCCGAAGAAAAGCAAATTTTCTTTCCCATTTCAGTAAATGGCACCAACATTCACCCAGGGGCTCAGGCCAAAAACTAAATATAACTCTTCATTCCTTCCATGTCCTCACGCTCCCACTGGCAGCGCCTCCACTCCTTCAAATCCTCCCTCCTCACTCATCCCTCTCACCCTGGTCCCCATCTCTCACCTGGGAAACTGGGAGAGCCTTCTCTGTGACCTCCCAGCTTCCACGCCTGCTCTGCTACAGGCCATTCTCTACAGAACAAACTAGCGTTTTAAATTAAAATCGCATCATGTCATTCAAACCCTACGCTGCTTCCTTTTATGCTCAGAGTACAACCCATTTCCAGGTCCTCTGCAATTTGTCCTTTGCCCACTTCTCTGACCTCTTTGCACTGTCCCTCTCCCTCAGGCTTCAGGCATCCTGGCCTTTTTACTATTTATCAAATACGTCAAACTCTCCCCTGCTCTAGGGCCCCTGTCTTCTCTGCACCCTTAGCCTGGACCACTCTTCCAGCAGATTATGGCTTGTTTCCCCTCTTCATGAAAGTCTCGTCTCAGATCTGCCCCTTTCACGTAGGACTTAGTTAAACCCTCCATCCAAAGGAACCTTTTTCTAATTAAAGAGCATTTACTATTCTCATCAGAGAACCCGATATTTTTAGTTATAAAAATAAGTTGTCTGTTTTTCTCCTCTGGAATATAAGCTCCCTGAGTATAGGGTTCTTGTCTGGTATAGCCTCGGTGGCGAGAACAGTGCAGCAAATGTAGATGCGCAATAAATGTTTGATAAATGAATAGACTGGAAAGGAAATGCATGCAATGCATGCAAAGAAAAAGTAATTGGGATATTCTTGAAGAAACTCTCAAAGGCTGCATAAGCTGGCTGATAGATTCCAGAGGACACATTTAAAGGAAAAAAATCCCTAAGGCACAAAATATTTCAGTTAAAAACTACCGTCCAGGGGCAAAAAATGTCCCTCACTCTGTGTGTTGAAACTTCAACCCCCAAAGACTTAGGAACTTCTTCCTTCAACCAACCGGGTACCTTCTCTGAGGGTGAAGAGTATGGCAGGTATTCAGAAATGAATTAGTATATTCATTGGGCCACATCCCTTGAGATAAACCACTTGTCTCATCAAACTTACACCTGTCTCCAAAGCATGGAAAAGCCTCTCCAATCAGCAATTTGCATGGGCAAACTTAACATATTGTAGGATGTTGATTTATGGTGAAAATTAAGAACGTATTACCAAAGTCTATTTCACCATTAACATCCCTGGGGACTGGATAACTTTTAAATCTTCCACTGCTCCCTCCCTAAAGGCTTGGTTCTTGGCTAAGGATTTAGAGATTATAAATTTAACAAAGGATGAAAACTGCAAGAGGAGAGTCTTGAACAGCAAATAATGAGTTTAATGAGCATCTCAACTTCTCAGTGAGATTTACGAAGCCTCACTGCCTGAGGCCAAGGAATCTTTTATTTTAAAGTTTATAGCCTCTATCACTTATTAGTTTAGCTCCAGATGTGAGAGTCTGGCCCTTGGATGGGATTCTTTTTGGAAGCCAGTGTTCATTGCTTTGGCAAGCCTTTTTTTTTTTTTTTTTTTTTTTTCTGAGACTCTTTTTGGAGAACAGTGATGTCCAGAAGGAAATAGCTTTCATTTCCAAAGACCAAAACAGGCACCTATGACTTAAACAAGGTGTTTGATGCACAGACCCTCGATTGCATATTCATCTGAACAGAAAGCCCAGTACTAGACATCCAGTACTCTGGCTTAGGAGAACTCTGGGGCTAATTGTTTCTCTGATCCTAGAGTTGGATTTTCACCTCTGGTGAAGCTGTATCACCTCTGTAATCACCAATCACAGCAAAGAATCATGAGCAAAAAAGCCAATCGCTATCTACAGGTGGTTGAACTGGCAGAGTTTGAGAGCCAATCATATACAGGTCAACTTTTCCCAAAGTGTGGTTGGTTCACAGACCATCAGAATCACCTGGGATGCTTTTAAAGGAAGAAAAATTCCCTATACCAAACCTACAGAATCAGAATCTCTGGGGTTTGGGTTTAGGAATCTGCATTCCTAACACCATCTACAGATTATTCTTATGCACACTAAATTTTGGGACACTCTGACCAAGCTTTGTTGGGATGGCTGAGAGCTGAACTGGAAGAACAAGTCACGTACTCCAGGTAGAGACCTCAGATGCCACTAGCAAGCACCTCTCTTCTTTGCCTTTGGTTATTTTCTTCTGAAAATGTAACCCATCATCAAGGCCCCATGGAGAGAAAGGGAGATGAAATTCCTCAGGAAAGTTCATCTCTCTGAAACATTTACCCTTCACTGGACCACCCACTAGCGTAACAACATTTCTATACAATCCTGCTCAGTTTTGAGATGAAATATGTATCTATAATATGCTTGGCACTCTGCTAGTTGTTAGAATATTCTTAGAAATGAAAATAACTTGAGAACTCAAGTAATGAATATACAACAGAAGAATTTCAGGTATCATGAGGCTGGTGGGGTAAGATATTTTTACTCTATTTTATAGACTATACTACGTTACCACTTCTCTGATTCTTCCCCATGGGAGAGTCATATAAAAGTTGGCTACCAGAATGCATAGTGGGGGCTGGCACCTAGTCCCATACATGAGTACAAATTTCCAATGTTGTCTGGTCGTGAGGATTTCAGAGCATTGCATTTTGCCAGAGAGTGAGTTGTCCACAATGCAATATGTACAATTGTGCACATACATGCACAAACACACACAAATAACTGTTGGGAAGACAATGTTCTGTTTGGGAGGGACTGGTAGACAATAGTGGCTCAGTGGGTATAAAATTTACCCATTCTGGTCACCAGAATCTTAACTACAATAATCAAAAAGCATTAAGAAACATCAGATATCCATCTATAACAACACAAACATTTCTCCTACAGGATACATTTTCATAACATGAATTGGATGTGATAGGGCACACGCAGATGATGATCGTGATGACTAACATTTATTGGGAGCTTACTTTGTGCTCAAGAATTTTGCATACCTAGTGAGTGATCCTTACCACAATGTATGAGTTAAGTAATCTTTTTATCTTCATTTTACAAATGAGAAAACAAAACATTTAAGTGACTTGTCAAGATGATACCGCAGAGAAGTGAGGGAGATGGGATTTGAGTACAGATGGCCTAACTCCAGAGACAACTTTTTCTGTAAAAGGCCACACAGTAAATGTTTTGGGCTTTGCAGGTTACATGGTCTTCATTACAACTACTCAACCCTAACACTGTGGCAGGAACCAGCCACAGACATTTGGTAAACAAATGAGCATGGCCGAGTGCCAATAAAACTTTATTTATCAGCACTGAAATTTGAATTTCTTATTATTTGCATACATCTTAAAATATTCTTTGGGCTTTTTTTTTAAACCATTTTAAAAACGTAAACACTACTGTTATCATCCATTCAAAAATGGGTGATGGGCTGGATGTGGCCTGTAGGCTGTAGTTTGCAGATCCCCGATCTATAGTATTGACTCTTCTAAGGTTTGTAACCTGTCTGTCTCTACCACTTAGTAGTTGTGATATCTTGGCCAAGTCACTTAACTTCTCCGTTTCCTCACTCAAGCTTTGCTGTCTTGACTGATGACATGCAGTCTGTTCATATTTTCATTTAACAAATATTTATTGAACCAAGCACTAGTCCAGATACTGGAGGTGCTAGATTCAATCCCTGCCCTCCCTGAGCTTGTATTTCAGTAGAAGTAACAGACAAATAATCAAGTACTTTCCTTGCAGGACAACTAAGTAGACTAAGAAGTGCAGGACCTGTCAAATGCATCATGGGGAAATTAGAAAGACCTTTTGGACATAGGCAGATCTATGCTAGGAAGGGGACCTCAAATCATACTTTCACTTCTCCTGCCCTGGTCTGACCTCTTGGCAAAGCACTGAATTATCTGAATCATAGAACCTAGTTCATTGCTCTGCTCTAATTCCGTGACAAGAGATGCATTTGTTTTTTACTGTTGTGGAGCAAGTTACTGTACACTTAGCAGCTTAAAACAACATACAATTATCATCACACAGTTTCCATGGATCAGGAGTCTGGACACAGCTTAGCTGGCTCCTTTGCTCAGTGTCCCATGAAGCTGTCACCCAGGCATCAGTTGGGCTGGGTTCTCATGTAAAGGTCTGACTAAAGAAAAATCAGCTTCCATGTTCATTCAGATTGTTGGCAGAATTCATATTGTGACAGTAGAACTCATGGTGGCTTGCGTCTTCGAGGCTAGCAGGATAGTGAAAGTGTGCCTTTTCAGAGTCACTCTGTATGCCATAATGAGGGCCATGACATCCCATCACCTTTGACATACAATGTAATTTAATCAAGGAAGTGACACCCCATCCATCACCTTTGCCATATCCTATTGGCTAGAGCAAGTCACAGATCTTGCCACACTGAAGGGGATGGGACCACCCAAAACATAACACCAGGGGGCAGAGATCAGGGGGTCATCTTGGAACCTTGCCTGCCACAAGAGATGTCATCTGGAACATAGGACTGAGAGTGGGACCTGGGTCATGGAGTTGTCTTACAGTTCAAGATCTTAGAACACTGTCTGTCTCATAGGAAGAATTCATCATCATTTGCCACTATCATTGAGAAGGTTCCAGCCTGGTCTCACGCAGCTCAGAGCATCATTCAGTTTCTTCAAGGTCATTTGGGATACTGCTATGCAGAGAGGAACTTCCTTTCTTTTTTTTTTTTTTTTCCAGAATAAAAAGACTAATTTATTTTTTTTGTAAAATAAAATACAATGAGATCTTAGTTTAGATATTCAAGAGGCGCCAGCTTCAGGTATCATCTTCACCAAGAATAATTTCATAGTATTTCTGATTCATGTAAAGAAGACAGGAAAGGAAATCCTAATTCCTGCTGCCTGCCCAGTGACTTCAAAAATTCTTAAGGAAGCCAAAATAAAAAATACCTTTGATGTTGGTTACTTTTTAAAGTCAAAATTTCCAGATACTCCGGAAGCAATGAGTTCAGTTTGGTGTCTTATTGTGTTCTGGCAAAGAACGGCAAGTTTATAGCATGGTGGCCTTGGCTTTCAAATGCTGTGACCCATTATTTGAGAGGTACAATCTGCAGGCTCCATTTTTGCAGGATGACACTGGCAATGCGTACATTGCCACTGAGACCTCTGAAAAACAATTATAGGTGATGGTAGCATCCGACAGTCTCAAAGCTGGCACTCTCAGAAGTAGTCAGGATAATCCATAGATGTCATCTGGATATGTTTTAGTTATAGAATTTGGAATTCCACATAAGCCCCTTCCTGAAATTTCTTAGTCTGTTCCATGTTTTCTAGGCCCGGGTACTCTGAAGAGTACTATTGCCTTCAGGTAGGCATATTCATAGCTATCAATGCAGAGTTTAGCCACGCTGGTAGAAAACTTCTATAGTTCGAAGATGTGCTCCATCAATAATTTTCTTCTTTCTGTCGACATTTTATCTTGTTGAAGACTATTGTGAAGACCATTGACAAACGCTGCTAATATAGTTGCTGCATTCATCACTCGCCAGCACTGGGCAAGACCAAGGGTAAAAAGTTCATTCCAATAAGCTTTCACCAACGATATGCTGTTTTCTTGCCCCAAAGCCTGAAAAGAAGGATCAAAGTGCCCTGATAAGAACAGCAGTCAAGAGGTGACTTCCCCGTGTAGTGCACATTCGGGGACTCAGGCACAGGAGAAGGCGTGGTGAGCTGAAAAGCCACATGTCAATCGCTGAGAAGTGGCCCCCTTTTTCGATGTGATTTATGCTCGAGTCTCCAGCAATCGGGTGTACACTTCCTTCCACGCCCTCTGCTGAGCTCCGACAAGCTGTGCTCTCTCCAGGGTTCAACGCTTTTGCAAGAGTGTCAAACACCCTTGAAACACCACCATGGGTCTGCACTTCTTGATGAAATTCACACAAAGACATATCACCATTGCTTAAGGTTTCAATCATAGACATTTCGGTACTACTTTGAGAAAGATCTTTAGTTTTTCCAAGATTCAACTAATGATGTAACCACCCTGGCCAAGGTCCTTAAATCTCCCTGACATGATTCAGCCTTATCTGGTGTCATCCACACAGTTGACTCAGGTTTTATTCCAGATGGATGAATATTCACAAACATTCCTAAGTCTAACAGTCCTGTTGACCTTGTCGTTTCATTGCTGTTACAAAAATTGGAGTTGCAGCTAATGGGCTAGGAAGGTCTGCTCGGATGTAGATTTTTTCTGTTGAGGGGCACAGTTGGAAGATTTTTCTCGTGATACTTCAGTGGGTTTTCTTTCACATTGAACAGAGTCTTGTTTCATTGCAAACGCAATACATCTCTGTACACCGTAGTACTGACGGTGGTTTCGATGACGTTTGTTAATAATACAGTCCTTTGATCCTCAACATGAACACACTAAATTTTTTCAGAAGCTTCTTTTAAAAACTCCTTTGCAGCCTTCACAAGTTACTGCTCCGTAATGATGTCCTGATGTTTTGTCCCCATGTACTACACAAAGATCAAAAACCTTATTGGGTCCCTGGTCTGGGGACGAATTACCTGTTAAAATCGGGAGGTGTGGTACAGACAGACCAGGAATGATAAAAAAAAAAAATAACTGGTTGACATCTGCTGCATGTGGAGCTGTAAGGAAACCTTTTCCTGGAGTAGAATCTTGCCTGGCCAGAATGACTTTGCTTGGAGTAGAGCCATCATGATTTGTCAGAATGAACGGCTTGCCTTGTGTATTAGCATCAAGTGCTGTCATGATCTGGATTTTCTGCCCAGTTTGCTGCTTCGTAACAATCTCTCCCATTTGTTGTTCAATAATTTGATGTGCGATTTCTTCTGTGATTGCCATGATGTAAATGCTAAAATGTCCTGCACCTCTCCGCAGCCTTGCTCCTGCAAAAGACACAGACCCGACAGGCTCACTGCGGAGGCTGCTGGGGGCGGGGGGATTCCTGGAGGAGAGGTGGGAGAGAACTGAAGGGAGAGGAGATCAAAGATAAGGGAGGAGGGAGCTTTCTGGGTTTGTGTATTGGGGGGGATGGCAAGAGTTCATCAACTTCCCTTCTTTAGCTCTAGACATTTCTATGCATCACTGACTGGGTCCACATTGTCTTTGATGTCTTGGACTCCTCAAGCTGGACCTCATGGCTCTGTGCCATCTCACTTTCTAGGTGGAAATGTATCAGAGTGGCATATGTCATCTTTTGCCCATAACCTCTAAACTCTCAAATCCTAATTTGCTTTCATTCAAGAAACTCAAATAACAAGAAACTCAAATCGGACAGAGGTCGGGGCTGGGTGGAAGGGATGGGTGTATACCTACTTGTTGAATGCGATGCTCACTGCCTGGGAAATGGACACGCTTGAAGTTCTGACTGGGGGGGATGGGATGGGGGAGGGGAGGGGTGCACACCTACATGATGAGTGTGATGTGCACTGTCTAGGGAATGGACACAACTGAAGCTCAGACTCGGGGGGATGGGGAGGCATGGGCAATGTATATAGCCTGACCTTTTGTACCCCCATAATGAGCTGAAACACAAACAAAAAATAAAAAAATTAAAAAATTAAAAAAAATTAAAAAATAAACTCAACTTAAAATCTTTCATTGCATGCCCACTGCATGTCAAGTGCTAGGCTTTTTCCTTCTCAGCAGCTTTGCTTCTCTCATTTTTTTTTTTTTTTTTTTTTTTTGAGACAGAGTCTCACTCTGTTGCCCAGGCTAGAGTGAGTGCCGTGGCGTCAGCCTAGCTCACAGCAACCTCAAACTCCTGAGCTCAAGCGATCCTCCTGTCTCAGCCTCCCGAGTAGCTGGGACTACAGGCATGCGCCACCATGCCCGGCTAGTTTTTTCTATATATATTTTTAGCTGTCCATATAATTTCTTTCTATTTTTAGTAGAGATGGGGTCTCGCTCTTGCTCAGGCTGGTCTCGAACTCCTGAGCTCAAACGATCCGCCCACCTCGGCCTCCCAGAGTGCTAGGATTACAGGCGTGAGCCACCGCGCCCGGCCCTGCTTCTCTCATTTTGCCTGCTTAAATTTGGATTCACTGATAATTTTTCCCATCCTACTTAAGATTGAGTCCATTTTCTAAAAGCAACAGCTATAGCTTTGAGGTGTTAAGAAAAACAGTGTGCCTCTCTTATTATATCAAAATGCACAGAACTAAACTTTCCCTCCCCCCTCTCTATTTTCCTACTACCTTATCCTGTCATTTAGATTCAGTTTTGTTTGCTGCTTCCCTTAGAACTGATTCTCAAAAAGATAACTGGATCTTTAGTTGACTGTCTTGTGTTTGTTTTGTTTTGTTTTGTATTTTGCCTCTGATCCCCTAGGAATACTTTCAGCAAGATTTTCTTGACACTCAAACATTCACTGCATCATCACCATATGATTAGTAATAACACTACTATTAATAATAACTAATATTGCTAGAGCTCTTCATATATTCCAGGGTCAATTCTAAGATCTTTGTGCACATTAGCCCATTTAACCATCATTTTGGAAATCAGGAAACTGAAGCACAGAGAAATTAAGTAACTTGTCTGAGGTCACACAGCACCTAAGTGGCAGCTGGGATTCATACCCAAGCCGTCTAATTCCAAAGTCTATACTTTTAACTATTATGCAATTTTGCCTCTCCACATAGACAATGGGAACAATGTTAATGAAATTATAACCCCATATCTGGAATAAACTTTGAATCCAAATGACAGGTCAAGGTCATAGGGAAATAAGGAGAGAAAGAGGGGAATTTAGGTGCTGGGCAACCAAAGAACATCCACTACCCATTGTGCTTACCCAACACGCTTATAAATGTCATCAATAAGAGTAGGCTTTTCCTTTCAGGCTACAAAGCGTTGCTTCTAACTAAGCACAACCAAAATCAAGGCTCCTACTCTGGGTGTGTTTGAAACTTAATAGAAAGTATCATTTGGGATTTTTTTTATTTTAGCATATTATGGGGGTACAAATGTTTAGGTTATGTATATTGCCTTTGCCCCACCCAAGTCAGAGCTTCAAGCATGCCCATCCCCCAGACAGTGTGCACCATACCCATTAGATGTGAATATACCCATCCCCTCCTCCCTCTCCCAACTGCCCGACACTCAATGAATGTTATTACTATATGTGCACTTAAGTATTGGTCAGTTAAGTCAGTTAATACCAACTTGATAGTGAGTACATGTGGTGCTTGTTTTTCCATTCTTATGATACTCCACTTAGTAGAACGGGCTCCAGCTCTATCCAGGATAATATAAGAGGTGCTAAATCACCATTTTTGTGTGTGTGGCTGAGTAGAACTCCATGGTATACATATATCACATTTTATTAATCCACTCATTTGGGATTTTTTAAGAAAATATTTCCCATGCTTCAATCATGCAACCATTGCCTTCATAATTTTCTGTTGTATTGGTGCATCACCTGCTCTATTATTTGCTTAATATTTCTCTCCACATAGACTCTACAGTTGTATTTGATTTATTTTTTAAGGAAACTGCTAGACGGGTGAGGTGGCTCACACCTGTAATTCTAGCACTTTGGGAGGCCAAGGTGGGAGGATTGCTTGAGGCTAGGAGATCAGCCTGACCAAAAGCAAGACCCCATTTCTACAAAAAAATAGAACAATTAGCTGGGTGTGGTGGTGCATGCCTGTAGTCCCAGCTGCTCAAGAGGCTGAAGCAGGAGGATCACTTGAGCCCAGGAGTTTGAGGTTGCAGTGAGCTGTGATGATACCCACTGTAATCTAGCCGGAGCGAGACTCTGTCTCAAACAGAAAAAAAAAAAAAAAAAGAAACTGCTGAGAACATGGGTTGGTATACTAGCTATAATTTGTCTCCTAATAGTCGTTAAAATAAACATAAAACTCCGATTATTTTTTAAGTTTACCCACGAACCATCTCAAAGCATCCTCTGCTCCAGAGATGCTGCTCTGGTATAAGTAACTATGTTCTAGTTCCTCACAAGTTTGCAGTGATGGGGAATGAACAGTGATGTCCAGAGAGAGTGAGGTAGTTCAACTTTTATCACTAGAGTTCAGAACCAGGGACCTCTGGGAAATCTACCTTAGCATTCTCTCTTCTTCCTTGTTGGGGCTTAATCAAGCCTCACAGTTCCTTTGTTTCTTGGTCCACTTAATGCTGACACTCAAGTAACAAGGTGTGATGCAGGCACCCTCCCCCATGGATTGCAGACACAAATGTCTCCTCTGCATTGCCCAAAATGCTACTTAGAACTAATATTTATTTCCTTCTAAGAAACAGAAATCAATCTCTTACACCCTCTACTTCCTTTATCCCACACCAACAGATTGACATACTAACCAAATAAACAAGCAAACAAACAAACATGAGCCTTCAAAAAAAAGGCCGGGCGGGGGGTGGGGGGAGGAAATAGAGGCAATTTTGTTCGCAAATAGACTTTTTTCCTTGCAGTTCAAGTGATGAGCAAATTTATTTACACAACATATATCCACCTAGGACTACCCTTGCCCTGCAAGAATATAAATGCTGCATAAAAACTAACTTCTCTTTGCACAGAAAGTCCTGTAAACAGACCTGTTGTGAATGCAAAGCAGGAAACCCAGGTGGGAGGAGAAAGACCTTTGGAGGGACTCGCAAAGGAGATGCATACAACCCTGCCCTGTACATATACCTGCTTGCTCATCATCCTCCTCTCCTTCCTCTCCCTGCCTTCCTTTTCTTTCCCTCCTCCTCCTTCCTACCTCTCCTAGAGGAGGTGGGTAAGCAGGGGGCCAGAATTCATGGCCCGGAGAATTCTGGATCACATTCCAAAGGTGCTGCCTTCAAACAAGCCAGGGGTGATGGTTTCCCTAAAATGGAGGGAGCTGCTCTTAACATCTCTGATCTCCCACCAAGAAGCAGGCAGACCACAGGAAATTCTTTCAGAGCATTTAACCCTAAGTTCTCTTGCTTAGTACAATTGACTGAATTTGCTAATCAATTAATTAATAAGTCACACTGCTCTAGACTAATGCATGTGCCAACACAGCAAGAGACTGGAAAGGCACGAGGGAAATGAAGAAAGCAAAGTGGCTTCTTCTGCAATACTGGAGTATGTACTTTGAGTGCAGCACAAGTTCAGCAAACATTTGTTTATTCAGAATAAGAGCAACCAGGGAACTCAAAGTAACCAGAAAGATTTCGCAGAATTTTAAAAGAACAGTTGATGCTCTTAACCACAAGATGCTCAGACCTTATGAGATCTCGAAGTGCTATCCGAATCAAAAGAAGATTTTTTTTCCCTGTGGAGTTTTAGAATAAAATGTGTTCCAACTCTCTGAAAATTAGCTATAAGTGCATGTTCTCTGGGGCAGTCCTCAGTTCACTTGGCTATTCTGTTCATCAAATAACCCACTTCTAAAACATTTCAGAGCACAGGCGGAGGTGGGGGGAAGAGATGGAGGAAATAGGAGAGAAACCACTGTAGCGGGCGTAGGATAGGAAGGTTGTGTTGTAGTTTAAAGAACACTGAACTTGGAGTCCAGAAAACTGGGTGGAAACCCTGACTCTTCCATTTACCAGAAGTGTGACTATTTGGGCCAGGTAAGCTTCTCAGAATCTCAGCTTCCCAATCTGTGTAGTGGGAAAATCATTTCATCCTCACAAAGTAGCTGTGAAGATGAAATAAAGGGTTGTGTGAGTGCTTTGAATGTCACAGAACAGTACTCGAATGCAGGGAATAATTACTGTCATTTCCAACAACACACTCTCTGCTTTGAGTGATTCTCTCATTCTCTCTTCCCTCTCTCCTTCCCTCCCTTCTTCCCTCCTGGGGAGCATAATCATATCCGTGATAACTATTACTCCTGGAAATTACATCTCTCCATTAGTTCTTACAGAATAAATTTCATTAAAATCCATTAAGATATTTTAGACAGCATGCCTACTTTAAAAGTGTTGTTAATCACTATTTTATTTGAAGACGTTGGTCTAAGGGCGAAAAAGACTAGATTTTAGACATTTTGTGATGCACTTTGGTGGATTCCATTAGCCTTAGCTCACTCCTTTCACACTGTCATCAGACAGAAAGACAGGGAGAGAAACCAGCCAAGATCTAGCAATTAATCCAAAGCAAAGAGCTCTAATGTGTTTACAAAGGTTGTAATAAGTTGTAAAGAGACTATATTGCCCAAAATTCAGTATCCACCCAAATGAAAGGTTGACACTCTGCTTAGTCTCAAGGAATGGGAATGTTTTGATACTTTTTCCTATCATTCCTTGAGTCTTAATGGAATGAACCTCTGATGAGAGAGAGAGAGAGAGAGAAATGTAAACATGGATTCAGATGGATAAGACTCAATTCAGATAGATTCTGTCTCCCATAAGGGCATGCAAAACAAAGACACTTAAGAAAAATATGGAATATGGATGATTTAGAAGAAACCCTCAAAATAATCTTATCCCACCTTCTCAGTTTTAAAAGGAAAGGCACTGAAGAAGGAATTGACTTATGGTTACAAAGCTAGTGCTGCAACTGTTATTAATAATAGCTAACATGCAGTAGACACCTCCTATGTATCAGGTTTTGCACTAAGCTCTCTGAGTACATCTCATTTAATCTCCCCAGGACAGTCTGATCGGACTGATAAGGAAACTGAGGCCTAGAAAGGTGAAGCAACTTTCCCAACGTCATTCACCTGGTGAGCTAACAGAGACAAATTTGGAACCCAAGGGATACGCTGAGTTTCACTGAACCCAAGACTCTTAGTTATCAATCTAGTACAAGGTCCCTTTATATATTTCAGTATGAAATTTTAATTTAGAGTGTTTCTTTCATTCCACTGGTAATTGGAAAATTCACTGTTTTTTAATGAACTCACAAAAAATAATTACCTCCCCAAATTGCACATTCTCTTTTTTCTAGTGAAATCTACTGCAAGCACCGAGGACTTGTTCAGCTGAGGCTGGGCTGCCCCATAAATAAATCATGCCCAGGTTGATCTGTGTGGCTGTCACTGTATATATAATAGACGAGACAGTGTCAGGAAGCAGCCAACCCTCACCTCCTTGAGCACATGTTTCCAAATTGCCCTTGACAGGTGATGAGCGGGGCATTTCAAAGGGATGCATTAAATATCGGCACAAGTGCTTTAAGAGTCTTCCTTTCCAGGTCCATGGGGCTGGCCGTTTGATTTCCTCCAATTCCATTTGGTTTTGCCCTTACTATCAGAAGGAAGGACGCTGAGAGCAACTTCTGGGGCAGCTGGTCTGGCTGCAGGGTTATTCTCCTGGCCTCTGAATATTAGGAGAACAGATTTATGAGTTGATGAGGTTCACAGTCTCTGAGGCTAAGAGGTATGGGTTCAAATCCTGGCTCTACCATCTGCCAGCCATGTGGCCCTCGGAAAGTTCTTAAGCCTCTCAGTTTTCCAACTATAGATGGGAATAATAACCCTCTCCCTGGAGGGTCACAGTGAGGATTAAAGGAGTATGTTAATAATAGCTAATGTCTTTTCAGTATTCATTATGTACCAAGTACCTCCTTAAGCACTGAGCATGTGATGTACACATTACTCATATAACTCTCACAAAGCAATAGGCAGGATTATGATCCCCCTGTCACAGATGAGAAAACTGAGGCACACAGAGGGTATATAACAGGCCCTTTGCCTTATAGCAGGCTTTGCACCAGGCAGTCTGGCTCCAGACTAAAATCCCTTAGTGACTACCCTGTTATAGAGTGCCTGGAACATAGTAAGTGCTCAATAAATTTTAGGTACATTTTTGTCATTGAAGTGCCTCCTAATTGCTCACCTATTCAGAAAGGACAATTGTCAGAGTCTTGGGGAAGCGTAACAGAACTACCATTTACTGAACTTCAGGTTTGTGCCAGAGGCTTTACTCACATTTTCTTATTTAACCCTCACAGCAAATCTGCACACTGGTCCCATTTTCCCCATCGAGTAAATGGAGGAAGCTGAGGCTTTAAAGGGCCGATGGACTCTCGCAAGGCAAACAGGACAGCCAGGATTGAAGTACAGATCTATTCAACTCCAAAGTGCACACCACGCGGATGACCTGAGCAAGCCCTCACTGCTTACATTACGTGAATCGAACAGACCATTCCCGCCTCCCTTCTTCATGGACACGCAAGACAGAGCTTCTTAACATGTACTGCTTACACAAATCATCTGGGGACCTTATTAAGTGCAGATTCTGATGTGGTAGGTCTAGGAGGGAGCTGAGATTCTGCATTTCTAACAAGCACCCAGGTAGCGTGGCCGCTGCTGTTGTGTCGACATTTTGCATAGTGAGGATATGACAGAGCCCTACAGCCCCTCCATGTTTTCTCTCTCTGCCACTTGACACTCAAGAGGCTCCTAAGGTTGTGGGACTGAGACAGGGAATTGGTTCCACCTTCTTTAGTTCTATGGAGTCAGATTTTCCAAAGCACCCCTTCATCCTGCTAACACGAGCCGTACCACCACCGTCAGCACCACACACACACGCACACACGTGCTCTCCCAACCTTTCTCACATTTGCGTCTTTTTGTCACATGGTGGTTGTGCACATTTCATATGAAATCACTCCCAAATGTCAAATGAAAACTCAAATTGTTCTTAGACATATTTAACTCCAAAGGAGAATCCTACCATAAGGAGGGATGCGGTGGTACCAGCGATTTACTACGGGATGACGACTTAAGTAACGATAATGATCCTGGGGACATTTGGTTGAACATGGTTAAATCTTTCACAAAATAGTCTCTCTCCACTCTCAGATTGAAACCTAGTGAAGTATTTAAAAGGTTCTTCATGCAGTGGTTCTGTCGCTGGCCCATGGTTTTATAGCCGTGGCTCTTTCCTGTTCAGCCTCCTCTCCCTACACTTTCTCCCAACACCCCGTTTTCCCCGCTGTGCCAAGTCTTCCAGATCCTTGGTCGCCATGATCTTTCCTGCTTCCGGGCTTTTGACCCTGCTCTTCCCTCTTCCTGGATTCTCTTCTCCCAACTGTAATTTCCTAGAAATGCCTTTGTCTCCAAGCCCAGACTTTCTCCCCCAAATTGCTCACCACTCCAAGGTATTGACTTCATATTCCACTCTCTCCAGCAGGCCAACCCCCGGACGGAATAGGAATAATAACCCTCTTTTCCAGAAGGTCACAGTGAAGATTAAATAAATATGTTAATAAGAGCTCATGTTTATTCAGCACTCATTACATACCAAACACTTCCCTAGGCACCGAACAAGTATGTAGTACTCATGTAATTCTCACAAAGAAATAGGATTACTCCCATGTCACAGATGAGGAAACTGAGGCATGGAGAGAGTATACAACTGGCCCCTTGTCTCATAGCAGGCTTTGCAGACAGACAGTGGTGGAGAAGGGAGGGAGGGCCAGTTTGAGCAGATGCTACAGAGGTGACAGGATGGAAACTGACCAGAATGACAGAAAACTAGCATGGAGGGCAGGATGATGGGGTGTAAAAGAGAGAAGGGAAATGAGGGTACCCCTGACCTTAACAAAAAATCTGTTGTTTTCTCTCCAAGTCCTCTTACCACCTTTTCCCTCCATCACTCATCATGGAAGTCCCCTGGGTGACAGAATCGCAGAGTTAAAGTAAAGCTGCCCGTCTGACAGATGAAGAAACCAAGGGACAGGGTGGGTGAGTCACACAGGCAGATGGCTCTGTATTTAGCTGTCTCTGCCTTTTTAATCCATCTAAACCACCCAGAGGAAATAAACTCTGAAGGGCTGCGAGGCACAGAAACATCACTGATTCAGCACAGAGCCTCAATTCACTCCCACCCCCGTAATAGGTCTTGTTCAGACAACCTTGTAAAGCTGCAGAATACGGCTTCTCTTTCTTCTATACTGGAAGTGTCAGGAGCCTCTCCGGCCATTTATTTGATGGAGAGGTTGCTAAATGTTATGGCAAACGGCCGTATCAATCTGGTTAATAGCTGAGAGTGGGTGAGAGACCTCACCAACCTGAGAGGCAAAGTTTTCCTGGTCTCCAGACCATGCTCCGCATGAGCACCGGGAACAGAGAAGTCATAGGGTGCCACGGGCTCTGGCCCTGGGGATAAGGGGTGTTCTATCTTCGCCTTGATCCCGCTGCTAACTCATGTGACCCTGAGGAAATCACTGTCCCTGGGGAAGCTTTTACTAGAAGGAAAAAGAGGGTAATAAAAACAGCCCCAAACTTGTGCACGCAGACTTCGGAAGCAAATGCATCCTTTCAGAATTTGGGGACGCCAGTAAATTCCTTCACTCCTCTCTCAGTTATGGCTGCAATACTACTTCCTGCTGTGGAACAACCACAAAATCCCAGTGGTGCAAGACGGTGAGGATTTATGTGGCTCGCGCATCTGCAGTGGGGCCGACGCGGGCTCCGCTGGCCTGGCTGAGTTGGTGTAGGCTGGGCTGCAGAGGCTGGCTCTGTGCCACGTGTGTCCCGCCCTCCTCTGGCTCTGGAAGACTATCCCAGGCGATGCTCCTCGTGACGATGGCTGAGACACCAGAGCGCAGACAGAAACACTTGGAGCCTCTCAGGCTCGGGCTTGGAACTGAAACCCGGTAACTCTCACCTTCTTCTATTGGCCAAAGCGGTCCCCATGGCCAAAACCAAAGTTAAGGGGCAGGGAAACATATACACTCCAGTCCTTTGGTGCAAGGAGCTACAAAGTCATGTGGGACAGAGCATGTGCAGAGGAAGAAGGAGCCACCTGCCCTCCTTAACAGGAAATGTGGGTCTCCACTGAGCCAGTTTCCTTACTGTCCCCCACCACTATGTCTCTGCTTATGCTGTACCCCCGACTCCCCACCTGGAATGATCCCCACCCATCTATCTGTACTCTATTCTACATGTCCCAGACCAATAGCCCCACAGGTGGCCACTAGAGCTGTCTCAAACCTCTGGTTGTGACTGTTGTCTCCTGTCTCTCCGGCCAGCTAGTGGCTGACTCCTAGAAACCCATGTGTAATATGTCTCTTACAGTATCTAAGGCCCTGGCCACACAACTGGAGCACAATCCACAGCAGTTCGTTGGTGGATTAGGCTGTCTATGAAGGGGTTGTGGTGTTGGTGCTTAGGTTTTCTAAGAAGGGAAGAAGTGTCGACTATCTCTTATACAACTGCACTACCTAGGTACAACCCTCAAGGACTTGAATGACACGATTTCCCCTTCTGGGTTCCCTGAGTTGGAACCACCCTGCTGTTCACCAGGGGAGGGTGCTGTACTTTGTCATGTTGGCCCCTGGCATCCCTACTTGTATTCACATCTTGCATGCCCTCTTCAGCTAATTTAAAGAAACTATGTCATCCCTAGAGCCCAGATTGTGCCCTTGAAGTGGGCAGAAGAGCAGACAGCATAGGGTTCTAGAAGGATCCTCAGTCTCTCGTGTCAGCCACAATACCCGAAACGTCCTCCTTGAAGAACCCTTCCCCACTATAAAATCCAACTCATGCACAAAGGTAACTGTGGGTTACGGACCCACACACCCAGACCTCAGTTTAGATATATCCAATCCACCCCAAACTACACACAGAATTTATTTTAAGTGAGGAAATTAGGTAGAAGAGAAAAGGTAGGAAAACACAAGATGAAGCTAAGGCATGACTAATGCTCAATGTTAATTACATTGCATTCTTAATAATACCTGGTGTATTAGGGGTCTGCAGAGAAACAGAACCAATAAGATATGCACATGGAGAGAGGGAGAGAGGGAGAAAGAGAGAGAGAGAGAGAGATTTATTATAGAATTGGTTCGCACACAATTGTAGAGGCCAAGAAGTCCTCCACGATCTGCTGTCTGCAAACTGGAGGCCCAGGAAAGCTGGTGGTATAATTCAGTCCAAGCCCAAAGGCCCAAGAACCAGAAGCATTGATGTGCTAGGTCAGGAGAAGATCTATGTCCCAGTTTAAGGGGAAAATAAAAGTGAATTCACCCTTCCTCTGTCTTTTTGTTCTATTTGGGCCTTTAAGGGATTGATTAGGTGATGCCAGCCCACATTGGGGAGGGCAGACCTTCCTTACTTGGTCCACCAATTCAAATGCTAATCTCTGTTGTAAACACCCTCACAGAGGTGCCCAGAAATAATGTTTCACTAGCTATCTGGGTACCCCTTAGCCCAGTGATGTGATAAATCAATCACACAAAATAATTGGTGTCCATTAGTTAAGTTCACACACCATCACAGGGGCCTTAGGGCTGTTAGGAGAAGTCAATGACAAAACGTGTGAATGGACCTTCTTAGGTCAAAGGTGTCCGCAGAATTGTCTTGCCTTGACGCTGTGGCTGAAATCGAAAACTTCACTCTGTTCAGAGCAGAGGCAGTGAGAAAGTTTAATATCTCTTGCCTTCAGTGCCTTTCATCCACTCTGTGGATCTTTCTTAGCCTCCTGAATCTTCAAGGTCTCACTCACCTCTGGCTACAAGACCAGGCCTGGTGTGTCTCAAAATAAACTAGTCTGACCCCTAGATAAGTTCCTTCCCATCCTCCAAGGCCTCTCTCTCTCAGAGTCAGAGGCAGCCCACCCCCTGCACACTGGGCCATAGATCCTCCTCTTCCTGTTAAGTGCCCGGGGACCACTTTGCACACACCTCTCACAGCAGCTCCAGCCTACGCTGCAAACCTGTGAGCAGAATTCATTAGCTCCACGGCAGGTCCTGGCACTCACCCTCCTGCGCACTCCTGCGTCTGAGAGGCACCTGTGGGCTCTGGCGGAGAAAAGGGAGAGAGAGTCCAGCATCCCCTGGTGCCCTGCCACGGCTCCGGTGGCCACCTGGAGCACATCAAAGCAGGCTTCTGATGTTGCAGGCACACACTAGCACCTGGTGGATACACTTCAGGCCTGGTTGTGTCTCCTCTGCTCGGAGTACAATTTAGCAATTTTTTTCCACAGTGCTCTGGGAAGTGGGGACCTACAGAGATTTGGTAATTGGCATCCCAAGTCCTAGCACGCTCTGATCTCTGCAGCACCTTGTTGCTCTAATTGCTTGGAGACCCATTTTCCTATCCCAAGACCAGGGTCTAAAAACTCTGTAATTATCTGAAGGCAAGAGATATTAAACTTTCTCATTGCCTCTGCTCTGAACAGAATGAAGTTTTCGATTTCAGCCACAGTGGCAAGGCAAGGCAATTCTACGGACACCTTTGACCTAAGAAGTTTCTTTCAATAGGTCAGAGTTCATGGGGAGAAGGAATTCAATAAGGTGACCCCAATGTGGAATGGGCTGGCTTAGGAGGTCATAGGTGATAGTAGGGCTTCAACCGACCCCATCAGTCAAGCCAGAAACCTGGGCATTATCCATGGCTCTTCTCCCTCACCGACACTTCGAGCAGCAACTCCTGACAATAGTATGTGCTAAGTAGCTCTGGAATCCGTCCCACCCTCTCCTTTACCACGGCCTCAGTTCATCTCTTACCTGGACTATTCTCCAAACTCATCCCCCTAGTTCGAGTCCCGAGCCCTCAAAACCAGGAATTACCAAAGAGCCAAATCCAGCGCATCACTGAGTTTTGTAAATAAAGTTTACCGGAACGCAGCCATGCCCATTTGTTTGCAGATTGTCCATGGCTGTTCTGCGCCGCAACAACTGAATTGAGTAGTTGCCAAAGAGACCATGGAGCCCATGAAGTCGAAAATATTTACTCTCTGGCCCTTTAAGAAAATACTTGCCACCCAAGCCACTACCTGCATAAGTTCACATCACTTTTCTCCTACGAAATTCACCAGCTGTTCCCCCTGCCATTTAGGAAAATTCTAACTTCCTTGCCACACATGCAACATCCTTTATCAATTGGTCCTTAGCTAGTTCAGCATTACAAACTGCCATCTCACAGGCTTCATCTAGTTCATATAATTCTTTTCTGGTCCACATAGAGTTTGAAATATTAGCTACCAACTTTTAAAATCATAAGATTATACATAAAAATTCACATCTGTGACTTATCTTAAAAAATAGAGAATTGTGATAACACTCAGCCGCATTCCCACTTGGCAACAAGCAGCCAGAATCAAGACACATCCGCCCCTTTAGATGGAGACTACGTTCACAGGTTACCACAGACTCCACCCCTCCCTATCGGCCTCCACCTTGCCTGCTTCACTCGTGTAGGCATATGAGTTCGAAAACCGCTGCACTTCCTTGTCTACCAACTGGCCCTCTTCCTAGAACTATTTTCCTATAATTATACCAAAAGACTGAGAGTCCCCAGACACACCACACTCCCACCCACTTCCACACTTTTGTGCATGTTCTTCTCCTGTACCATAACAAGTACCACACACTGGGTGCCTTAACCAACAGAAATATGTTTTCTCACAGTTCTGGAGGCCAGAGGTCCAAGATCAAGGTGACTGCAGGGTTATTTCACCTGAGGCCTCTCTCTTTGGCTTATAGATGGCTGTCTTCTCCCTATGTCTTCCTGGGTGGTCTTCCCTCTGGGTGTGTACATGTGCCCTGATCTCCTCTTCTTATAAGTCACCACTCAGATTAGGGCCCTGCCCAGTGAGCTCATTTAATTCTTCTTAGCTCTTTAAGGACCTCTCTCTCCAAAGACAGTCACATTCTTTGATATTGGGGGTTAGAACTTCAACATAGGAATTTGGTTGAGGGAGACACATAGCATCCCTCTTCCAGGAGTCCCTTCCGTACCTCATTTACCTAATAAGTACTCACTTGCTCTTGCTTTAAGAATCAGATTAAGCACAGCTTTCTCTGACAGCTCCTGTTTCTTTGCAACTCATGTGCAACCTCACTAGAGAACTATCATCTTGTGCATTAACGATTTATATTTTCTCTTTTCCCCACTAAACTGTGAGCTTCTGGGTTGTAGTAAGTATTCTTTTCATCTCTATTTTATCCAGTAAATACCCGCTGGGGGCCTACCACATGCCAGGCACTAGTAAAGCCACTGAAGAAAGATTCAGTAGTGAACAAGACAGGCAGGGTCCCTGCCTATACGGAGCTTACATTCTAGAGAGGGAAAGGAACAGTGAATAAGTCAATACACAGTAGTGATAAACTGTATACCACCATGCTTGACCCACGGCAGGTGTTCAATGAATGCTATGGGGGAAACACGTTCACCTGGGAAGGAAGAAGGATCTAGACTCCTTAGACCTGCAGTCCCCAGCCTCTGGGCCACAGAGTGGTACCAGTCCTTGGCCTGTTAGGAACTGGGCTGCACAGCAGGAGGTGAGCGGCTGGCAAGCAAGTGAAGCTTCATCTGTATTTACAGCCATTCCCCATCGCTCACATCACTGCCTGAGCTCCACCCCCTGTCAGATCAGTGGTGCCATTAGATTCTGCATTCTGGTGAGTTGTATAATTATTTCATTAGAAGTTACAATGTAATAACAATAAAAATAAAGTACACAATAAAAGTAATGCGCTTCAATCATCCCCAAACCATCCCCCCAACCCTTGTCTGTGGAAAAACTGTCTTCCATGAAACCGGCCCCTGGTGCCAAAAAGGTTGGGGACTGCTGCCTTAGAACATTTTCAAACCTGTAATTCTAGACTTTTTCGACCTTGAGTTGCTGAGGCAGTTATTACCCAGCATGTCAAGGGAGGCTCCCCTTGTTTTGAAAGCTCGTGTCACTTAATGATCCTGAACCTTGGGTCATTGCATCCCTAAATCCATCGTTAAATCAGGAGACCCCAGAGCATCCCTGGGAAGAGATGTGAGGACCAAGACAAAGCCCACAAACATCTCCCACCCCCTGCTTCAAAGTCCCCAGAGGCAAGGTCTGGTTGCCACTGGCCAGACCTGGAGATCGGCTATATTTTCCCATATGCAACTTTTGGGTAAATTTGTGGGAGGAAAAAAAGAGGGGGTGGCAGGTGTCTAGGTCTAAGAGGACTCCCTCTGGGTGAACGATGCCTATTTCAGTTGCATCACAGTCCACAGCAGCCTGTAGGAAGTGATGGATCATTTCTAGAAATTCTCTAGTAATAACATAAGAAGGGGTACCAGCCACTCTGCTAAAAGCACAAAGCCAGCAGGAACTCAGCACAGCCACCATAATGTCCATTTCCCTTCCTGTTTTCCATGATCTTTTAAAAGTAAAGGCAATTTGGGTACCACTGTATGAAAAATGCCCATTACGGAAAATTTAAAATGTACGCACAAAATTCATCCATGGAACTCACATATTTATTCATACAGATACCATTTAGAATCATTTTTGTCACATAAAAATTTATGTTAAATGTATAGATTAATCTATTGGGAGGTGACTTACGACTCTTGAGTATCTCATTCTAAAACACACCGAGTGGGCTTTTAAAACATTCAGGATACTTAATAAATATATTCCAATATGTCCTGCATATCAATTATCTATTGCTAGGTGGTTTATATTGTCAATGACTACTCTCAATGAAATGTTTTTAAATGATTATATCTTGTACCTGCTTATTGTTGGCTAAAAAAAAAAAAAAAGTAAAATTCAGCCAAACTACTGAATTCTCTTATTACTTCTGGTAGCTTTCAGTTGATTCTATTAGATTTTCTATATAGATATTCTTATCACTTTAAGTAATGATTATTTTTCCATGTTCATTCCCTAGCCCATTTTCTTCTATAATTGCATTGGTGAACAACTCCAGAGTGCTTATAAATAATAACAGAGACAGTAATTTGTTCCCATATTCAGTAAAAATGCCTTAAGTGTCTCCCCGTATCAACAGGCATAATATTGGCTGGCTGTTGGTTTGGTTTAAAATTTTTTTGTTATGTTTTAAAAATAGGCATTTTCAGATTCCAATATTCCTATTATCAATGATAGATGTCAGATTGTATCAAATATTTTTAGGGGTCTACCAAGATAATCTTAAGATTTATATGATACTTTCTTCCATGCTATAGATTTTCATAAGCCTTTATTTTCCAACATGTTACAGGACCAACAGTGGAATTATTAGATCAAAGACATGAACATTTGAGAGTTCTTCATGCATTTTGTTAAACTGCATCCTCAAAGGATTAGGCCAATTGACGCTCCCCACCCAGCAGTGGATGAAAAATGCCCATTACACTCATCAGTTGTGTTTTAATAACTAAAATCTCTGTTAATTTATAAGACTATTGAACATTAGCTAAAAAATAAATATACAAGATATACCACCTCTTTCCCACTTTCTTACTGCATCCCTTAAAAAATAATTGTTGGTCTTCAGGTTTATGTTACCTGCTGACATTTCATAAAGATTTTAACACAACTCTGAAAGAGCTATTATGGAGTATCTTAGTGCAATGATTAAGAAACATTTCAAGGGCACAAAACTCTAATAATCTGAAAAAGCTATTGGATTAGGGTCCACCCCAATGACCTCAGTTAACTCTTATGAGCTCTTTAAGAACCATATCTCCAAAGACAGTCACATTCTTAGATACTTGGGGTTAAGACTTCAACGTAGGAATTTGGGGGGGGGGCACAACTCAGCCCATGACACCCCTCTTCCAAGAGTGCCCTTCCCTACCTTATTTACCTAAAAAATATAACTGGCTCTTACTTTAAGAATCAGATCAAGCACAGCCTTCTCTGACAGCCAGAGAAGCCCACATTTTCTCTGATAGCCACATCTTCTTTCCAGAAAAATGTGCATACGAGGTCTGTCCGGAAAGTATCTGGCCACTGTTAATATAACGAGAATGGTTTGCCCGACGTCGATGTAACCTGGCAGCCAAGGAGAGCGGACTGGAATGTGCTTGTGTGAACGGTGATGACCTCACTGTACTAGTCAGTGGGGCGCTGGACGCTGCTGAGCGAGCCTGTGTACTGTGTGGCTGTCGGACTCAAAACGGCTGAGCGAATAGAGCTACAAATCTGCATCAAATTCAGCCTCAAGGTTGAACATTCCTCCGCAAAAACTACTCGGATGATTCAGAAGGCTTTCGGGAACGATGCAATGAGGGCAGCACAAATAAAACTGTGCACAACCATGTCAAAGATGGTTGAGAATATGCTGAGAGTCACCCATGTTCTGGAAGGCCTGCAACAAGCAGAACACCTGAGAATGGAGAATGTGTACGGGTTAGGTTAAGAGACGCTGGGAGAACTGTGTGCGGTCCCAAGGTGCCTGCTTTGAAGGGGACTGAGGGGTCATTGTCCTATGTACAATGTTTCTTGTATCTTCTTCAATAAATGCCTCTATTTTTCATATCACATGGCTGGATACTTTTCCAGACAGAACTCATACACTCAACTTTTTTTCATAAATTTCAGAAGATTCCCATATCTCCTGAAGCTCATCTGTGGGAATGTCACAGACCCCCAAAGAAGAAATGGGACCTAGTCTGACACCCCTGTTTTATAGATAAGGAAGAGGAAGCCAAAAAATTCTGCTTTTGTTAAAAGCTAAAAATCTTTTTTTTTTTTTTTATCTTGTCTTAAAGGTCTTTTCCCAAAACATTTGAGAAGAAAAGCATAGATTGCTTCTCTACTTAAAAATGATGTTTTCATTTTGGAAAAGGAAAACACTAGGAGGAACAGTGGTGCTCTCAGAGTAAATGTGGAGCTTCCCCAGGTGAGCACTTTAAGGGAGTCCATGTCGATTCTCGGGGAGTGAAGTGGGAAAAGTGCCTGAGCAGGGAACTGAACATCCGGGATCCCGTCCTGCCAGGACACAGGCTGAATGTACATCCTCAAATAACTCAACTGTCAGCCTCACCTTCTGCATCCATAAAATAGGCCAATAATGTTTGTCTAACAGCAATGTTCTAAGGGATAAATGAAATTTCTGGATGTATAAGGAAATGCTATATAGGGAAGTTGCTGCTATACAGATATGTTGCAATTCTTATTAAAGATTATTTTCAAATAAATTCAACAAATGTTCATTGGGCACCATTTTATGCCGGGCACTGTGCCAAGGAATAAATAGTAGACAGGACAGCGAGGGGGGCTGCCTTTCAGGGGTCTGCAGTCTGGCAAGCACAGGCAACCTCAAATCTGGGATTCAAATGGGAGAACTGCCAGGAATGAGGGAGCACACGGTGCGGGGGGGCGCGTGTCCGGAGGAGAACCAGTCCCATCCGTTCTGGTCAAGATGTCCCCTCTGAGGAGACTGGAGTTTAACTGAGATGCGGAGGGTGAGGAAGGATTTGCCCAGTGAAAATAACAGGACATTTTAAGGTCAGGAATTAAGAGGGAACTTTTCATGTTAGATGAACTAAAATAAAGTCCAGCAGGGAGTGTGTGCTGTGTGTGTGTGTATGTGTGTGTGTGAGCTGTGGGTTCTGTGTGTGATACAGGTCGCATGTGTGTTTGAGGTTATGTGGGAGCGGTTGTGAGTTGTGTGTGAGTGTATGTGTGCGACTATGTATGTTGCGAGTTATGTGTGAGTGAGGGTTGTGTTGGTGTGTTGTGGGTCATGTGCATTGCAGGTTGTATGCATGTGGGGGTAGGGGCTCATATTCTGGGTTATGTGTCTGGGTTGCAGGTTATGGGGAGTTGTGTATGGATTGGGAGTTGTGGGTCGCAAGTTGTGTGTGGGGATTGTGGGTTATGTGTATGCGGCGGGTTGTGTGTGTATGCTGTAGGTTGCATTGTGTGGGTGTGTGTTTAGGTATGTGGGAAGGGTTGTGTGTGTATGGGTTATAGACTGCATTGTTGTGAGTGTGTTGTGAGTTGTGTGTGCTATAGGTTGTATGTTTGTGAGTATGTCTGTGGTGGACTGCGTGTTGTAAATTGCATTCCTATGGGTGTGTATTTTGGATTATGTGGCAGGCAGCTGTAGGTTGTGAGGGGTTGTACGTATATGCTGTGCATGAGTGTGGGTGGTGAGAGTTGCAAGCTGCACACATGGTTGTGAGTCTTGTGTGCATTACAGGTTGTATGTATGTAAGGAAGACTGCATGTGTGTATGTGGGTATGTGTGTGTTGGATTATGTGGAGAGTTGAGGGGGAACTGGAGGTTGTATGTATACTGACTTCGGGTTGTGGGGGGGTGTGGGGTGATGGTGTAGGCTGAGCTGGGCTGTGGGTGACACAGCAGATGCCACTGGTTCTCCACTTAATACCCCTTCAATGCCAGACACCTGACTTCCTAATGCCAGCACCCGCATAGCTTTGCCTGGGGGCCGTCCTGGGTCTGGGTCTCACTCTACCCCCGCTCTAGGCAGTGCCAGTGAATTCACACTCCCCACGCTCAGCACCTTTCAATCAGTGACTGAGGCGTGTTGGTGGATCAATACCCCAGCTCCCTCTCCCCGGGGGACATAACTTGGAAGTGCGTGTTCAGCACCATCCTCAGCCTTGCCCAAAGGATTAAGGTCCAGCTGCTCACAGTGGTCACTTGCCTGACAGTGACCCTTTATTGATTCTTTCCCTGCCCTGTTTCACTTTCACACCCCTGTGTGGTTGTTTTCTGACCTCCTTCCCAAAGCAAAGACCCGGTCTCACATCCATTACCTCATTAGACTACTTCTGCATGAACGCAAACTAACACAATCTTATAAGCCATTCCTGACTTCACCCTGAGGGCAATGGGTGGCCAGGAGGGTCATTAGCAGAGCAGCCCACAACCCGTTATGTGTTTTAAAAATGAAATGAGGCTGGGTATGGTGGCTCCTGCCTGTAATCCTAGCACTCTGGGAGGCCAAGACAGAGGATGGCTTGAGTTCAGGAATTTAAGACCAGCCTGAACAAGAGCAAGACCCTGTCTCTACCAAAAACAGAAAAATTAGCCGGGCATCATGGCATGTGCCTGTAGTCCCAGTTACTAGGGAGGCTGACACAGGAGAATCGTTTGAGCCCAGGAGTTTGAGGTTGCAGTGAGCTACGATGAGGCCACTGCACTCTACCCAGGGTGACAGAGCCAGACTCAATCTATCAATCAATCAGTCAGTACTAAATGAATAAGACGCACTCCAGCAACGTTCTATAGCCCACAGTTCATACCCGGAGGAGGGTGCCTATGTCAACCATGCATGCAAATCCCCCAGCCAACGAAGGGTATTCGCCCACCTGCCAGGCAGGGGTGGCCCCAGCCTCCAGGGGGTGCTTGCGATTCCAGAGCATTTCAGTGCCTCATGTGAAGCCCCACATCCAGGGAGCCGCCAAGCCCAGACTGGAGTCCAAGCCACCTGCATCTTAGCCCCTTTCTCACCAGGAAGCTTTTGCAGTAAAACCTTCAAAGGTGTTTTAACCAAACCAGTCAAGATCAGGACCCTCGGCCAACTCAAAACCTGTCAGTCAGAGCCGCTGTGTCTGGCGGATGCTGTCACTTCCACTAAGCCTCCACTCGGAAAATGAGGACCAAAGCCATGTCCTGCCTTGGGACAGGAGCCAGGGGCCTGTTTCCTTTGCAAGCCAGGCAGGTGCTCGCGGACTTGCTTTGAAGGAGGGTATCTCGGCAATTACAGGCTTCTGGTCCTGCCGGGCGCGGCTCTCCTGGGGAGCGTTGTTGCTGTCAGGCAGGTGAAGTCTGCGGAGTCTGTCAGTCTCTAAGCGTGATGGACAGCACGGCCTGCCTTGCTGGGGCTCCTTTGAAATTTTTCTGTGTCAGTCTCATCCTTCAGCGTGAATGAGAAAGGACAGAGCTGGAGCCTCGGCACAGCTGGGAGGAGGATGTCACAACAGAGTGCACACACGGGGAAGGAAAAGGAAACCGAACAGGGGACGAGGGGCATGTGGATCAACAGGATGCACAGAACCTCCCCTCCCTGCTGGGGGGGCTGTCGGTCCCTCCAAGGCCCCAGCTTCGTAGAGGTCCTGGGAGGGCTGGCATTGCCGGAATAACAGAGCATGTGTTGCCAACCCTAGATATTCTTCCTATATATGCATTTTTGGACAAAGTATTTAACTTTTCCATGCCTCGGTTTCCTCTTTTATAAAATAGGGCTAATAATACCTTATAGCACTGCTGGGAGACTTAAATGAGACAATGTGCATGAACACCCATGAACAGATGCCTAACACGCTGTTGAATATTCCTTACCTTCCCCATTATAATTATTTAGGGCATATGCCAGACACTGTTGAAAGGACACTGTGAATGCCATCTCCTTTACTCACCAGCCCTGTGAAGCAGGTCCTACAATTCATCCCATTTCAGAGATTAGGAAACTGAGTCAGAGAGGTCACCCAATTTCCATGAGTTCTGGCACTTGCAGAGGGTGGTGACAAAGTTGCAACTCAGGCAAACCCGACTCCAGAGTCCAACCTCTGAACCCCTCCACTTTCTCCCTGACTTACAAGGAAAACAGAAATCTCACCTGTCCCAGGAAGAGCACTTACGTGTCATCAGGCGTCAGTCATATTAATTGCTCATTTATGGTATGTTCTAAGGACATAAAGCTATAGTTGTGTCACTGGTGATATATTTGATAGCTCTGGCTTGAAAATCCAATAAATCAAATTAATGATGCTGTACAGCTGTGGTTCTCAAACCATGGTCCTCGGACCGCAGCAACAGCATCACCTGGGAACGTGTCAGAAGCCCCAATCCTGGGTCTCAGCCCAGACCTACTGAATCAGAAACTCTGGGGGTGGTGCCCAGCAATGTGTTTGACCAGGCCTTCCAGATGATATTGCTGGACACTGATTTTTGAGCACCTCTGCTGTAGTAGGGTATATATTTACACTCTCCAGTAACTGCAAAGCAAGAAGGAAATTATTAATTAATTAATTAGTAAACATTGTTATTGTCTTATTTAGGAAATAGGGGTTGTGGACATGTTCACCGAGGATGAACAAATTCATTCATTCATTCATCCATCCATTCCATATTCATTTCTTGAGCACTACATGCCAGACACTTCCCTGGGGACAATAAATTGTATCTAAAAAGACACAGAGGTACACGGATCCTACTTTTATAACTTTACAATCTAGGAAGGGAGGCAGTCATGTAACAATTACACAGTTATTAAGTTGTGCTTGTAGTAAGGAACATAAAAGAGAAAAGGAGTGAATCAGGAAGGCAGAACAGGTCCCCAGTTGAATCTTGGAACCTCTCAGAGAGAGTAACTTTGGAATCGGGACACTGTCTGGGAAGTAGGCTGGGACGGGAGGAGGCAGTGGCTTGTACAAAGGCCTCCAGTGTGGCACATGCAGGTGCCCAGGGGCTTCGAGGGACCCAACAGGATGCTCTTGGGTGTGCCCCCCCTGCACCCCTGCAGCCCTTCGGACCAGGTTTTGCATTAGTCCCCACTCTGGATTCCCACGCCATGAGATGGGCAAAGTCAGAACCTGCACCCACCGTCCCCCACGTGATTCCTGCTTCTCACAGAGGACTCTTTTCCCACCCACAGCCCCAGACAGAAGCTTGGCCTCCTTGCTGCACCTCTAAGGCAGCAGGTGGAGAACTCTGAGATCCCCTTTCTCTGCAGGTAAGTTCTGCGTGAAGGAGGGAGCTCTGTGCATACAGAGACACCTGGGGCTGCCTAGCTCCAGCTTCCGGTCACTGCTCTAGCTTTCAGTTTCCTCTTTATTTTCTGCTACTGAAGCTCTCCTTTCTTTTTTTCCAAGCTCAGCCACACTTTTTCTTCTCGTTGTATTTTACCCAGAATTTCTCTGTAATTGAAGAGAAGCGATGAGAATGGACTTGCCACATCAGCTCACTCTACTATATTCACTTTTTAAATTCCCCCCAGACCAAATCAGGTTTTATTGCAGTGCACTTCCAGAGTACCGTGTACCTCCCATCAAAATCTGAACCACACAGGATTGTAATCTCTGCTTTAAGCATCTCCCCCTTCCCCCTGCTAGTTGCAAATTCTCTGTAGGCATGAACCTTCTGGCTTGCTCACCAATATTCCCAGCATCTAACACGGTCCACGACATAGTCGATAAACATTTTTGAATGGGTGAATGAGTTCATTGTTAACCTTCACACACTTCTACAAAGTAGATGACATGGTTCCCCTTTTAAAGACGAGAACACTGAGGCTTGGAGTGTTTAGTAACTCTCTGAAGTTCAAACATAAAGTTGCAGATCTTAGACTCAAAAATTAGGGCTGCTACATTCCAAAGATCATTCTTCTCCTTCCATCACACTGTCTCTTCAACAGCCCTGAAACTCCAGAAGGGCTAGGTTCGCAGGTGAGCGCAAGGGGACAGAAAATAGGGCTGCTTCTGTCTGCCCTGAGTCAGGACGGTGTTGGTAAGATTGCAAATGAAGGGGGAGCCCAGGGGCATGGAAGGGTAATTGGGCTGCTGACAGAATGGGGTGAGCACAGACTGTGGCGACAGAGAGGAGACGCTCTCGTCCCAGCAAAGTTTAATCCCTCATAAAGACAGCACCGTATTTGGTACATTGTATCCCTCCCACCCTATAATGCCAGGAGCAGCAGGATCTTCCAGATGAAAAGTCAGCACGCCTGGGTGCACACAGGCCCTCAGGGCTGATCCCTGCACACAGAGCTCTGGAGCATGCAAAGCGGGCCTCTTAGGGACCAAACTGTCACCGGGAAAATCACAAGAAGAGAGACCGACAATTCTCTGTGACTCCCAATCCAGGAGCTCCACCTTAAATTAACTTTGTAGGACATTCAGAAATCTGAAACCTTAGCAGATTCGAAATGGTGGTTATCACCTCATCATCGTAAAAGCTGAGGAAAGAAAAGCAGGGTATAAATTATATTTCACGATGATTTCCAGGTTGGTGACAAGCAAAATATGCGTCACACGAAAAAGACAAAAGCTAAAGACAATACACAAAAAGTTTCGGGAGTTGGACGCAGAGTGGTTTTTGTCCCTCTCATTTTCTCAACTGCCCTAATTTTCATTAATGAACCTACCTCTCATAAATAAAACAAAATTCCAGCTTTAGGAATATAATGGTTCTTATGGAGTGCTTGTTATTAATATATGGCTATTTCTTTCTATTTTACATAACTCGTAGAAGTGCATACTATTAGCCTCATTTTATAGGGAAAGATGTGAAGCTTGGACAGGCTGAGTAGCTTGACCGAGCTGTAGCTCACAAGTGCAAAGTCAAGGTTTAAAAATGAATTTTGACCTGTTCCAAAGCAGTACTTTCCAACTTTGACTGCATGTTAGAATCATATGGGAAGCTTTTTAAAAAGCCAAATCTCCAGCTCACACCCGAGACCAATTAAGTCCGAATTCTTGAGTGTGGGACCCACACATCAGTATTTCTTATTCTTAAATGTTCCCAGCAATTACAAGGTGTGGTCTAAATTGAGAACTAATTCTCAAAAGCCTGTGTGCGTAACCACAGTGCTACATTGCTTCTCCATATATGGGGACCTCTCTCTCCAACAAATGACAAACATAAACAATTATTTTTTTAAAACCCCCAATACCAACAAACATTGCCTAAACACCTAGTGGGCACCATATCAATTTTACAGCCCTGTCCACGTGCCCAGAAGAATTCACAGAAAGAGAATAGCTGCCCTACAGAAGCGGTGTTCACCAACGTGGGTAGGGAAGAAAAGAAAAGTGCTACGAGGAGACTCCTGAAGGCTGGGCCCATTTAAAAAGGTTTCCTTGTTGACCAGACCCTAGAAAGAAGGGGACACCTTAAGATAAACAAAGAAAATAAGAGACTAAAAGGAAAGTTTCAATGACCCAAGGCCAGTGTGAATTCAAGTAAACTAACCCACCTTATAAAAGGCCAATATGTACTCCTGTTGGGCAGTGATGTGATACCAGGCAGCAACACAGGGTGAGCTGCTTACTTACACAACTAAACAAGAAGGTACAGAAGAGGAAACTCATGTCCCTGGGGGACCAGATGAACAGATCTGAGACTGGTTCACAGGCAAGGGGTGAAAGGTGATGCACACATGGATCAATACAGAGGTCAGAGCACCAGGTTAAGAAAGAACAAAGACTGAGCTAGCTCACAGTAATGACTCACAACATTAAGGACAACAAAAAACATTTCTGAAGCCCTCGCTATGCATGAGTAATGGTTTGGATTATCGTTCCTCTTTCTTACTGTGGGGAAGATGTATTTCACAGCCCCATCAATTTGAGGCTTGGCCACGAGACTTGCTTTGGTCAGTGGGACAGGAACAAAGCATGTGAGCAAAAGCTTGAAATATATCTGTGCACTTGGGCTTGCCCTCTTACGCTCCTGTCTCTTGCTCTGTAAGGAACAAGTCTTGGGTAGCATCTGGTCCAAGAAGGATGCGAGATAGAACAGACTTTTACCAACCCACAGGGTTAGAGGCAAGCCCAGCCCAGACCAGCCATACTACAGCCAAGCTGCAGATGCATGGGCAGGAAAGAGATGCTTACTGCCATATGCCACTGAAATCCTGAGCGTGTTTGTTACACGGTGTTACTGCAGCAAGGGCTGACTAAGACACATGATTGTCTCATTTCACCCTCGCGACAACCCAGGAAGGTAAGCACTGTCACTGTCCCCATTTTATAGAGGAGGAAACAGAGGCTTGGGGAGGTTAAGTAACTTGTCTGAGGGCAGTGGGTGGCACAGCTGGGTGTCTAACCTAGGTCTTCCTTTAAAGACCATGCTTAAAACCACTACACGATGCCACCTCCCTGAACTTTCAGGGCAAGAGAACCGAGGGCTGCACCAGCTGTGACACTTTTCCAGGGCTTTTATCAGGGTCTGAGTCATAGTCAGAGTGGGTGAAATTTGAGAGCCAGAGAACAGAAGAGATCAAGTGGTCACAGTGACATTAGTCTGGAAACTTTTTCCCTCTCTGTGAAATGACAGCAGGAACATTGGGGTTATGTTTCAAATGGTCACGATTTAAAGAGGAACTGGCATGACCAGAGCTCTCACAAGCCATTCTGTCTTAATGGGAAGATGACACCTCTGGAGAGAATCACGCTGTAAGGGCTCAGCAAAAATGAGCACCCTCTAATACCAGATTTCTCAACCTTAACTTTCTTGATATGTGAAGCTGAATACTTCTGTGTTGCGGCAGTCTGCCCCTGTGCACCGTAGGGCTTCAGAGCATCCCTCAGCTCCACCCATTAGATGGCAGTGGTACCCCCAGATGTGATGGCCAAAAACGTCTCCAGATATTGCCAAATGTCGCCAGGGCAGGGGCTGGGGGAGCAACTGCCCCCAGTTGAGAACTAGAGCTTTAATAGATAAAGCATATTTTAGAATTAAGAAAAATGTCACTGAGAATATCATGCAATGCCTTGACTCCTAAACCTGGTTACATCTTAGAATCATCTGAAATCTGAAGGGTTTGGGGAAATGTAGATTCCCAGATCTTGTTCTGACTCCCTGAATCAGAACCTTAGGAGGAGAGGCCTTAGACTGTATGTTTTTAGTAAACTTCCTGGGTGATTCTCTTTCATCCAGCCCGGCCTCAGACCACGGATCATTACTTGGGAGCCTTGGTACAACCATCACGAGTGTGGTCCCTGGAGCCAGACTGACTCAGGACTGAACGCCAGCTGCTGTATTTACTAACATGGTGGAAAAATGTCAGGTTTCCCAGCTGCATGGCACTCTTTAGACAATAGCTCTCCTTTGCTAGGGGGCATTTCCCCCTGACCTTCCTCGAGACAGAAGCCAGCTGATTTGCTCTTCCAGTCCTCTGAGAATCAGGTGTGGTCTTGTGCAACATCAATTCACAAGGCCAAATTGTGAGGAATCCACGTTTTTGGCAATGGTGACAGTGGAGGCAGGGGGCTCTCGAGGCATCAGGATAGTGTTCAGAGTCAGTAACATGAACTTGGTGCCCGTGCCCCGGGCTGGCAAGAGTGGGGTCTTCAATGGTGAGCCCCGTGGTGGGCTTCCTGGTAAGCCCCAGCCTTTTGAGAGAGTCTGTGTGCTTCCTCCCTGCATTCAATAAGTTCCTTTGTGCTTAAAGTAGCTTGAATGTGTATTGTTGTCTGCAACCAAATGTAACTTCAGCATTCTTTTTTCTTATCCAGAAAATATGAAGAATAATTAGCAATATTAAGAATATAACATAGGTGCCCAGAGCTTGGGGGTTGAGGTTGGACTTCCCAGGTTCCAATTCCACCTCTGTTGATACACTCTTGCTTGAGCCAAGTTACATTAGCTTTCTGAGCCTCAGTTTCCACAAAGTACAATGTAGACAGTATATATTTTACTGAGTATTAGGAAGATCCAAGCAGAGAGTTTAAATGGTGCTTTGCACATATCAAGCACTTAACTATTAGCTATTGTTATTGTTGGGTAGTGCTGAAGGCTTTTCATCTTCCACAACACCATTGCAACCCTATGCTCCAGGGACTCTAATCTCCTCCACGTTTTTCAGAGATCAAGCCATCCCAGCCACCATGCTTTTGCCCTTGCAGGGCTCCTACCTGGAACGACCTCTCCCTTTTTATTAATACTTCCGCCCATCCAAATCTTTCAAATTCTAGCTCACCTCCCTCCTCCCAGAAATCCATTCTACCATTTCCCTTCTCTGAATCTGTGGAACAAATATGGTAGTCCCATATGTCACCACGGATTTAGCAATTAGACATTGCTGTGATATCTCAGTCGTTTCAACCTTGGTATATCTCATCTACACAGCTAGACTGCAGACTTCTCAAGGACAGGTCCCTTGCTTCATATACCTTGGGTGCCCCCACTATAGTGGGTGCTTAGGAGGAAAGAAAAGAAAAACGTGTCATGATTGAACTGAGGAATTCAACAGATGCCAAATCAATGTTGCAGGTCACGGAAGCAAGAGTCAGTCAGCAATGAAGCCAGGAGTGGGTCTCCCTGAGCCCTGATTTGCAAAATTTGCAAGCAGTGGCATGACTACTCTGGCTATTTGGTAATTTGCATACAGATGACATTCTACAAAATGCAGGTGCCTGCCTTTTCACCACAGAGGCCAATTAAGTGCTCTACATTTTAAAAGCAGACTGTTTAAGAAATGCCTATGAGAACAATTAAGGGCACAAAACACTGTAAATGAAACTGGAAATTATCAAAACCTACTGAAAGAAGTTGAAGAAAAGGGCATGGGGGCCCCATGGTAACTTACCGAGACCAGTGGCTCAGAAGCCACCAGCCATCAGCCACAGGTCCCAGTCCCAGCAGAGCCACTCATGGGCTGCGACACATCAGCGTGCATGTGGCACAACTTCTGTAAGCAAAAGCTTTCTCTGTTGTAAACTAGAGATAATAATAGTATTTGCCTCATAGGGTAGCTGTTAAGTTTGAATGTATTAATGTATGTAAAGTAATTAAAACAGTGCCTAGCACTTAAGTGCTCAATGACTGTTAGTTGCTATGATAATGACTATTAATATAGTATTATACATGCTCCAACATAGCAGGAACCTTTGCTGACTTGTTTTCTCAGCACCCCGGCACCTCCAGCACACAGGAGGAACTCAGTAAATGCTTGTGGAATGACTGGATCAAGTGGCAAGCTTAGCCAGTGACAAATTAGGATCCAGATCAGCCGGCAGACCCGCTGCCCAAGCGCCCTACACTGCTCCTTCCTTCCCACAGGCAGAGTCTTGGGAGCCCTTTGATAAGTTTCAGCCCTGGCTGGACAGGCTCAGCCAGCCCTCCTGGATCATCCACTCCGCCTCTCCTGGCCAAGGGTCTGTGCCCCACATGGTGGATCCAGGAGGGCATCTTGCCCAGCCCCCTTTGAACTAGATGCTTTGGGCCATTCCTAGGATTCCAGCTCCTGCCTTCTGAAACTGCATCTTTCCTTCTTGTCTTGGCACTTGAGAGCTGCTGGTCAGCCCACCCCACTGACTTCGCCTGCCTGGATCTTTTTTTTTTTTTTTTTTTTTTGGAGACAGGGTCTTGCTCTGTTGCCATGGTAAAGTACAGTGACATAATCACAGCTCACTGCAACCTCAAACTCCTGGGCTGGAGTGATCCTCCTGCCTCAGCCTCCCAAGTACAGGCATGAGCCACCACGCCCAGATAATTAGATCTGTCTTTTTTAGAAACAGGGTTTTGCTATATTGCACAGAGTGGTCTCAAACTTCTGGCCTCAAGCAATCCTCCCACCTTGGCCTCCCAAAGTGCTAGGATTACAGGGCATGAGCCACCACACCCAGCCCTGCCTGTCTCTTAGAACCCAGTACCCTAATCCCAATGCTCCCTACTCTCCCAGGGCCTGGTGTCCCAACACCTCTATATTCCTCCAAACTGGGACTCTTGAATCTTACAGACCTGTGTTTAAATCCTTGTCTTACTAACCAGTGCCCTAGAGCCACTGACTTAACCTCTCTGACCTCAGTTTTCTCACCTGAAAGTGGGATAACAATACCCACTCATTAATATTAAATTTAAATGCCTACACCATCGCTGGCACAGAGTCTGCGCATAAAAGGGCGGCCCCATGCTAATTCCTTCTCTGCCTGCTACTTCCACGATGTGGTGGAATCACTAGAGCCCCATAAAAACACCGGTGAAGCCGTTTGGCCAGCAAGGTCCCGGTGATTGAAATCGTGAGCATCAAGTCTACTTCTCCAAAAGAGAGCAGAACTTTGTAATAAAACTGAGTTGTGGTGCAATGCTAGGAAAAGCTGTTCGCTGCAGCCTTAACGGGCAAGATAAAGGGCATATCCTCGGAGGCCAGGGGACAGGTTTATTAACAGGATTAAAACCAGGGGGAGCTGCTGGCGAGTCCCGGTGGCTTATCAGCGTGAAATAGTGTGTACTAGCAGATAACATCACCCACAGAGCAGCCAAGAGGCCACTTCGGAAATAAAAAATTGTAATGAGAGACTGGGAGAGGCCAGGAAAACCAGCAGTCCTTAAGTACTGGGGCCATGTTCTTCTGCAAGGATGGCGACAGCAGAATCACCTGGCAGCTGGGACAGGTGGGGAAGGAGGTTTGAAATGCAGAATCTGAAACCCATCCCTGGAGTTTCTATTCCAGTGAGTCTAAGGTGGTACCTGGGAATCCATTAACAATTTTTAAAAGAATCTCAGGGGATGCTGCTGAGGAAGCAGCCAAGTTTGGGACTGTTTGAGTCCAATATGAAGACCATTTTATCATTAGCTTAGTAGCAATGCAGATACCTGGATATTTACATTCACTTGTTTAACAATTATCCATGGCATGTTTACTAAGCTTTTGGTGAGCACAAAATAGGAAGAAAAGATGTTCCTTATCAAGCTTATAGTCGACCACTGGAGACGTCAATCAAAGGGCGCAACAATCAATCCATCATTCATTCATCAAAAATTAAGTACCCACTCTGTGCCGGTCTCCGTGCTGAGGAAGCGGGATTTTTGATTAGGCCTTTACAAATGGGAAGCAACAAGAAACCTGGGAGAAAGTCGTATCTTAGATTTCAGCCTGACCAAGGGAGGTATCACTGTTTCCTTCTGCTTTTGCTTTTTCAGAATTATGTCCTGTATTATTCCCTGAGAAGGGAGAGGAGTGTTTCCTAAAGTTCAGGGAAAAGATTGTGCTTCCAAGATCATAGTCCCTAGGCTTGGGAGAAAGGTTTGCACAACTGAAATACTGGCAGTATAGTCTCCAAAGATATCAATGAGGTAGAAAAGCATGAGAAGAGTTAAAGGGAAAAATAATCATAGCCGCAATGATAATATCTAACATATTAAGCACTTAGTATGTGCCAGGCACTGACCTCAGTGGGGAGCAGGTATAAACAAACAAACGGAGCCCTTTCACTCGCTACTGGAGGGAGCAGCAAAGGCAGCAGTCCTTTGGAAAGATAATTTCACAACAGTATCAAAGGCCTTAAGAAGCATTCCTGCCGTTGGACTGTGTTCATTCTTTTCAGAGAGTCCATCCTTTGGAACTGTCAAAAAGGCTTCATGCACAGAGGTGCGTAGCACTGGTTATGACAGCATAAAACCTGGAAGCAAACCAAGTGTCCAACAGTAGAGGTTTGCTTAGTTCACCTCTGGCACACCCATATAATGGAAAAATGAGGTGACTCTCTACTGACATAGAACCATTTCCAAGATTAACCATTAAGTGAAAAATGCAAGGTACAATTTTGAAATATACATTATTTTTAACTATAGTCACCATGCTGTACAATAGGTCACTAGAATTTATTCCTCCTTTCTAGCTGAAACTTTGTACTCTTTGACGAACCCTTTCCCTGTCCACATGTACTCAGCATCTAAGAACCACCATTGCTAAAAGGGTAGATGTTACATGTTCTCACTACAAAGACATGGTAAGTATGTGAGATGATGTACGTGTTAATTATCTTGATTTAATCATTGCACAATGGATACATGTATCACAACATCATATTGTACCCCATAAATATATACAATTATTATTTGTCAATCAAAAACAAAATAAATTTTAAAATGCAAGGTACAGAAAAATGTGTGCTATCTTTTAAATTGTATATCACATGCACACAGTAACTTTTCAAAACAATTTAAAGCAATATATGAAACTACAGAGTATAATCCAGTGATTTATGTAGGTAGGAATAAGATAATTTGGGAAAGAATTTTGGGAAATGTTCACTGGTTTTGTCTGAGTAGTAGACCACTGGGTAATTTTTTTCTGCCGTTTTTCTGTATTCCTATATTTAGATGTGTGATAGAATGAAATACTTTTATCATGGAAGAAAAGACATTTTTAAATAATAGAAATCCTGGGTCCAACTAGAAATTTGCTTAGATTTTTAAAACCTTACATCACATAACAAGGGATCCGTGATTAAGGAAGAAATACCAAAGAATGGCAGAAAATGTTAAGGATGTGGTCAGGAAGGCATAAATCCGAGAATAATTTGCCAGAAAATAAAAAGCCAAGGGCCTCTCAAAATTGAGCCTTAAAGCATCGTTCAGAGGTTTGCTGTTGTTGTTGTTTTAAGTGTATTGGCTAGGACTCCTTGTTGCAGTTAACAAGAATCGCAAATCAAACTGGATTAAGCAAAAGAAGGGATTTATTGGTTTACATAATTGAAAAGTTCAGGGCAAAGACTGACTTCGTGTCTGGCTCAGGTCTGTGGCTCGCTGGCATCTTGATTTACTTTCGCTCTCTCAGCTCAGCCTTCCACCTGGGGCCTGATGTTGGGGCCATTCTCAATACCAAGCCCCAGTCAGCGGCTACCAGAAGCCCATGTTCACTTCACTTTTTTTGTAAGCAATTCTAGAAGGAAAGAGCCTCTGTCTCTTCCCCAGCAGAAGCAACAGCATCTAATGCACACCGATTAGGTCTCATGCCTATCTCTGAAACTGCCCCTGGTGACAACAGAATGCAATGCTCTGATTGGCCAGAGTGGGACCAACACGCTCTTGAAGCACAATGTTCCAAAGGAAGAGTGGGCACCAGGACAAGAGACTGGCCCTGGGGCAGCAAAACAACAGGTAACAGAGAAAGCTGCAAATTCAGACGTGCCCATCTTTTCAAACAAAAATAAATAAATAAGAGCAAAATGAAAAACACATACACCATTAAGAGGAACTTGAAATCTAAGATGAATGAGCAATGAGTAAGACAATGTTGTTTTAAATGAGTTCAAATTTCCAGGACATATGAACAAAGTCTCAGAATCCATGCTCATGTCCCTGACGCTACCGTCAAAGATGTGGATTGTGACACCTTTGAGAGAAAAAAAAAAAAAAAAAACTGGAGAGAGGTCACCAGGCTCTCTGTTTTCACAATGGGGATGGGGTTGAGTTGGAAGTTGATATCCAAGTACCAGAGGCAGGCAGGCATTGATTTCTGAGTATATATTTCTAATTAATTAATTTTATAATTGACAAAAATTGGACATACTGTATTTGCCATGAACAATATGATGTGTGGAATGGCTAAGTCGAGCTAATTAATATGCATTACCTCACATCCTTATCATTTTTGTGGCGAGGACACTTAAAACGTACTCTCCTAGCAATCTTCAAGAATACAATACACTGTTATTAACTAAAGTCACCACTTTGTACCATAGATCCCTTGAACTTACTATCTGAGGAAATTATTGAACAAATTATAAAATAGCAGATATATGTGGGCTTAGAGAAGATTGATTAATAAAACCTACCGTTAAACTCGCCAAAAGCATGTGGTAGAATTACCAGACTCAGACCTCTAGAAAAGCCAAATTTTAAAATGGACCATGTTGTTTCCAGAAAATCATTTGAAAATTTGAAAACAAGTTCTCAGCCCAAATCTTTGGACAGGTAAAAGAAACAAGGCTGTGAATTAGTGGCTCATGAGTTACCCACACCAACTAAATGCCTTCATCATCATCATTGTAAGAGGCAACTGAGGGTTTTTACCAGGTGCCAAGAACCACGCGGTATGGCAACCCTGACTTCCTCACTTAATCCTCTAAGCAATGCCAGAAAGCAGGTGTTTATTAGTCCCCTTTTAAAGATGAGAACACTGAGGCTTAAAGGAGAAATAATTTGTCCAACTAGCAAATAACAAAGCAGGCATTCTGACCCAGATCTGTCCTGCCGCAAAATCTTTTCCTCTCATGAATTTTTAGCATTATTCCAAACAAAACATTGCTCTTCTCTGACCCAATATTTAAAAAGAACAGGAAAAGACAGTGCCCCCTACAGGGCAGGAGATGAATTAACATGTGAGATTTGGGAGGAGAAAAATGCAAGACCAACAGATGCTCCCTCCCACCTGTTCCTGACACTTTCCTTTCTAGAAAAACCTGCTCATTTCCGTTTCTCTTTCTTCTACCTCTTCATCTTCCCCTCTCCTGTTTCAATATTTTATTTATTTTTCTTAGTGTTTTACTTGCCAAGGTAATACATGTTTATTATAAAACTGTCAAGCAATAGACAAATGAATATTGAAAAACAAGAAACTTTGGAAACTGCTGGTGGCAGTTTGGTACTTATCCTTCTACAATGTTTACTGGGCACATATAAGTAAATCATATTTAATACAATGTTACTTATTTATATACAAGTGCTAAAATATACACCCAAGCACCCAGCAGCCTTGCCTGGTCTCCGGAGTTGTGACATGATTGTGGATGCCTCTCAGAAACCTTGTTTACTGTTTCTTGCATTCATTCCTCTACCAGTTGACAGATGTTTAAGTGCCCACCAGGTGCCAGGTGTCATGCTGGCGCTCAGAACACAGCTATGAACCAGGTGGACACAGTGCCCTTCCTAGAAACAAAACTGGGGCTGCAAGGACAGTGGCTCTAACTCAGTTCAAGAAATGCACTCACCAAGCACCCTATCCGTGCCAGCCTTTATAGGAGATGAGGAAAGTCCAGATATATCAGACACAGCACTGCTCCAAAGTGCTAACGGAATAATAGAAGAGACAGACAAGAAAATGAGATATATTATATGTATTTTAAAATTATTTTTATTATATTATCATTATTATAAAAATACCATGCTTACTATGTGCCAGGAACTACACTAAGCATTTTACATGCATTAACTAATTTAATCCTCCTAAGGGCTCTTTGAGCAAGTGTGATGACTATTCCCATCTCACAGATGCAGACACTGAGGCTCAGAGAGGACAAGTGACTTGCTCAAGGGCTCACAGCTGATGAGTGACTGGGCTTTGATTCAAGCCCAGAGCTACCTGTCTCCAGGATTCCTTCTCCTCCTTGAACCACCACGTTATTCCATTTCACAGCAGTCTTTTTTGCTCTCTCATCAGCAGATTCCTGCAAACCCCACGTGACTCAACTCTGCCCCAATCTATGTGTGCCTGAATCTCCACACGTTAGGGAAAAGCCTCCCTTGAACTATATTGATAGCTACAATGACTGAAAATTGTGTCACGTATAAGATAGAATCTCTGTTCCCAGGGCACCCAGAGAGACTGAAATAGATCCGCTAACAGTCTGGTGTTCCGCATTCCACTTGGAAGGTTAACACTCGGGGTCACACTCCTTCTGAGCCTTAAAAACCAGGGTCATCAAATAATGAGAGGGTGTGAGCATACCATGGGGTTTGGATTAATGACTGGTGAGCTTCTGTTCAGCCCTGAACTTGTGTGATTTTTAGAGTTTAGCGTGACAAGAAAACTTGACAAAGATCCTGGTCAAAAGAAGTTTTGGTCATTTAATGACAAAAAGGCTAACTGGTCAACTTTCCACTAGCAATTTATTCTGAGACCCACCTAAGTGATACTTCTATTAATACACATGAGCTCGCCCCCATCACTCCCTGCCCCTGCCCTGCACCCAGCCACTGTCTGCAAACGTTCTGCAGATGTCTCCCTGCCTTGTAAGATTCTCCAGGCAGCTTTACCTCGACTGTCGGCATGTCAGTATCTGTGCCCATACAAAGGTCTTTCTGATGGCTGAGCTGACGTTAGCATGCTCTCTCAGGATCTCTTCTTTCACCCTGCAGTCCCTGCCCCAAGCTCCCATGCTCCAACCAGACCCCCTCAGTTCATTTCAGCAATGTGCTACTGAGTTTCCACTTGGGACTGAGCACCAGGCTAGGCTGCGGAAAGCAAGATGAATAAGACCCAGGCCTTATGAGATACATGGCCTCACAGGAGGAGAGGGCAGATGACTTACATCAAAACAAAAATAATACGTGTTTCCCATGCAGTCACATAAGGAAAAATAAAACACAGAGGAAGGGATTGTTACTTCCTCTCTTCAGAGAGGATAGGAAAAAGCAAAGGTACATTTCCACAAAGGAGGGTTTTCAAGGATGAATAGGAGTTTTCCAGGGAGAAAAAGAGGAAAGGTCATTTCTGGCAAAGGCACATGCAAACACAGGCAGAAAATTCTGAAAGCACATATTTGGTGGGCGGAGTGAAGTGGGAAGATAAGAAGACTGCACGTAATTCAGGAAAGCTATAGTGGTGAACATGCGGGAGCAGAGGGGTGGGAGATGGGCATGAGAAACTGTGACAGTCCCCTGACGTTTGCTTACTTATTTTTGTAATTTTTTTTAGATTTTCAAATAATTTCATCCTAACAGGCAAATTATAAGATTAGTAGAAAGCGCTGTCATACAGCCTTTTCACCCAATCTTCCCAAAATGGCCAGTATTTTACCACACTTGCTTTGTCATCTTTTCTCAGTATACACATATTTTTTTCTGAATCATTTGAGAGTGAGTTGGGGTCATGATATTCCTTTACCTCTAAGCATTTCAAAGTGTATTTCCTAAGGTCAAGGTCATTGTTTTAGGTAGCTACTATATAAAGTTAGGAATTTACACTGACTTAATACTATTATCTAATCCACAAACCTTATTTATGTGTCACCAATTTTCCCAGTAGTTTCCATTAGAGAAAAAAAAACGTTGACTACCCAATTTACAACGGGAACCCCACCCTTCCCAGCATGCTCTGGGCCCTGTCGCGGCTTTGTTTTTCTTTGTAGCATCTTCTACACTCTAACATATAACATTTTTTCTATTTTTCAATTTTCTCTCCCTTCCCACCATCCCACTATAATTTAAATCCTATGAGGTCAAGTACCTGTGTCTACTTTCTTTGCTGTCATAACCCCAACATCTAGAATAGTCCCTGGCACATGGTAGTCACACAATAAATATCTCTGAATGATGGAATGGAACCTAGAATTGCCTCTTCCCAACCCCCTCTTGCTTTTATTTTTTAAACACACAAACACACACACACACACACCCCAATGGGATATTCATGTTAAGAACACTGAGGCTCCATGTTACTGTTTTTCTTCCTTTAAACTTCTTGTATGGGGTTTCCTTCTTTCCCTCCCTCTAGGCACACAGCGCGTGCTGCATGGGGGAAGGCTATCCTCAGGACGGCCAGGGCTTCTTCCCAGGCCAGCCCAGGTCCACTGAATCTGCTCTGGGCCTTCTATACAGACCTTTCTCCCAAAGGTCCTTGAAGTGCAACAGTATCTCTCCCTTTGCACACAGAGTTGGCATCTTTAGATCTAATAGAAAGATTAAAAGAAAACCCTCAACTGAAAGGTCAATTTATAGATTCAACAGTTAAATCAAGCCATATCCTCAAACACATGGGACAGACACCTTGTATTAAATCCAAGACTTAATGTGAGTTGAGCCACCCTGGCTGAGGAACTAGAGCTGGAGACATGTAATTAACAGCAGCCAGTCAGCACTGGCTGCTCCAGCTGACAGGTGCACGGGGACAACCTTGGTACAGTTTCCAGAGGGTCTGGGGATGCTCACCTTCAAGCTGCAGAGACACTGGGCTTGGCTTCCTTCCATCTGATCTCGTCACCTACGACTAACCCCCAGGTTCACTGCACTGCAGCCCCAGGGGCCTGCTTGCTGCTTCTCAAACATGTCAAGGACACTTTCACTTCAAGGTCATTTGTACCTGCTCTGGCCCCAACCTCCCTTTGGATTCTGCTCACATGTCACCTCGGTAAGCCCCTCTCCTCCTGGTTACTTACAATCGGCTTCCCTGCTCTGTCCTTTCCCACGGCATTTATCCCACCTGACATACTCACTGCTCACTGTACTTATCACCTGCTCCCTCCTCTCCGCCATTAGTACGGCAGCCCCGAGAAGGCAGGAGTTTTGCTTTTACATTCAATGCTCCCCTCCCTAGTCACCTAAAACAGTGTCTAGTATGTATTAGGCACTCAATGCCTAATTGTTTAATTAATTGGCTAGCTATCAGATTGATTAAGTGGTTAATCAAATGGTTAGTTAATTAATTCAGCTCCTGTGGCTGGCCCCCACGTGGCCACCTGGCTAACAAACCCCATCAAAGCCTGGGCTGGGTACTTGGGTTTCCAAGGCCAACAGGAGCCACCTAGAAAAGCCCTAACCCCAGATGTCTTCAATATTCCAGCTGAGTCTCTGATGCAGGTTGGTGTCCTTGGGATCAAGTTTAAGTTCTCTGTCCCTTTAGTTCTTGTCTCTGGGACCACCCCCCCCCACCTCCAACTATTCCTCTACCCCATCTCCGACTATTCCTCTCCCCTCCAGCAAACTAGAACTTTTGTCAGCTCTCTAGAGTCACCAGATTCTTGTCACATGCAGCATCTCTCTTCCTAGAATAATACTATCATCCCCTACTCTTCAACCCTGGCCAACACCTACTCCCCAGGGGGCCCCTGTGTCTGTCTCCAATGTCACCACACTCTATTATGATAATCTTCTTGCCAGTCAGTCACTAGACTGTGAGCTCCACGAAGCCACAGCCCTTGCCTTCTTCTTCCCCAGTGCATCCCAGTGTGTAGGGCGTTGCTGGAGTCATAGTTGAATATTTGCTAATTTAGACAGGAGTCATCATCTTATTTCACAGATGAAGGTTATGAACTTTTGCACACTGAAGGTATAGGATTTCTCACAGGAAGCTATTTTCCCATTCTCTGTGGACACCAACTGGGTGTCCTATAGTTCGATTTAATTTTGGCACTATCTACCTGGAGTTAGCACCACACCCCAGAGGTTAAGGGCTCAGACCCACCAAGACTGCCCCAACTTCAGATGCCAGTTGCAAATCCCAGGCTGATATCTGCACTTCCAACCAACTGGCTATAAATCAGGGGTTCCCACAACCCACTTCAGGTTCGATAATTTGCTAGAATGACTCACAGAACTCAGGAAAGTGTTTTACTTACTGCTACTGGTTTGGTATAAAGGACACACTCAGGAAGAGACAAATGGAAGGGATACATAGGGAAAGGTACGAGGGAAGAGCCCAGGGCACACACCCTCCCAGCACCACGCACTCACCAACCTGAAGCTCTCCAGACCCCAACCTTTAGAGCAGGGGTTCCCAACCTACGGTGAGTTGTGTAATTATTTCAATATTTATTGAATTTATTGTATAATTATTATATATTACAGCGTAATAATAGAAATAAAATGCACAATAAATGTAATGTGCTTGAATCATTCCGAAACCATCCCCCCTCCCCATGCATGGAAAAATTATCTTCCATGAAAACAGTCCCTGGTGCCAAAAAGGTTGGGGACCAATGCTCTAGGGGTCTTATGGAGGTTCCATTATGTAGGTGTGATTGATTAAGTTATTGGCCACTTGGTGATTAAAGCGGGGGTGACCCTGGCCCCTCTCCCCTCCCTGAGGTGGGGGGCGGGGATGCGGCCGAAAGCTCCAGCTGTCTAATCACGGGCTGGGTCCTCTGCAGCCAGCCCCATCCCGAATCTACCTAGGGCCCCACCAAGAGTCCTCTCATCAGCATAAGCTCAGGGATGGTTAAAAGGGACATGTTGTGATATGAATAACAAAAGATGCTCTCCTAACCCCATCACTCAGGAAATTCCAAGAATTTCAGATGCTCTGTGCCAGCAGCTGAGGACTAAGAGTAAATACACACCTCTTACAGTATCACAGAGGTTAAGTGTAATACAGCGATAAGACCATGGCTTTGAAGACCATGAGCCTGAATACCAACTCTTCCACTCAATGTCTGTGTGACTTTAAACAAGTTATTTAAGCTCTCTAAATTTTTTTCTCATCTATAAAACGATGATCGCGGTAAATTAGTAATTCATTCAACCCTGTTCTCAGGGCTGGGAATCTGGCAGTAAATAACAGGATGGCCCAAAGTGATGTCTGAGCCAAGTCCTGAACGATGAGAAGGAGCTGGCCGCCCTGACAAAAGGGACAACACTTGAGGCAGAACGAATGTCATGCCCTGAGGTGTTAAAGCAGGAACAACCTTACAGTGTTGCAGGGAAGAGAAAAGGCCCGTGGTGCATCTGGCATCCCCAAGAGCAAGCCTCCACTGCCCTTCTGGTGTACAGCGCCTCTTTCCCTGTGCTCCTGACCCATCCAGCTCTGGACCCCAAGGCCCATCTCCAGCTCTGATGAAGGGCACAGCTGTCTCACTGCACCTCAACCACAACTGGACTCTCCCTCTGCTTGCCCTTCCCCCCACCGGGGACATCCCCCTAGCACGACCTAAACCCCCTACACTTCAGTGCTCTACCTTCCCCGTGGGTGGCACTGTGAGCCAGGTCTGCCTGCCTCTTGAGAGGAAAATCTCTAAGACAGAAGTCAGTGGGTAATGGGGACAAGATCTGTAACTCCAGATCTTGATGCCACTGCAACCAGTTAGGTCAGAGAAGATAATTCCACATCCCAGGAACCCAAATTTCCATTGCCCGCCATCTAGTCCCTTTACAGCACTGATTGTCCACCAGGGGTAGTTTTGCTCCCTAAGGGACATTTGCCCGTGTCTGGAGACATTTTTGTTTGTCACCACTGGGGGGTGGGACTGCAAGTGCCGCCCTGTGGGTAGAAGCCAGGGATGCTGCTGAACACCTTGCAGTGCACAGGACGCCCCTGCAAACACAACAGACTATCCTGCCCAAAATGTCAACAGTGCCAAGGCTGAAAATTGCCGCTTTTAAAGAACACAGCTCACCCACATAAATCTTAAGCACATATGAAGAGATGCTAAAACATATTTGTATGCAGAGAAATGCAAATTAAAATATTAATGAGGTCTTTCACACTCACTATGCAGACAAAGTTCAAAAAGGAGAAGTACTGGCAGGAATGTGGGGATACGGGGACCCTCATGCACAGCTGGTGGGAGTGTCCGCTGGTGTGACCTGCTACTGTTTAGTCAAAATAAGATCCCCAGACGCAGCAACCAGAAGTTCTGTAAGAAATTCTCACAAGGCTCCTTAAAAGGACACATACAAAGAAAATCACTGCAAGGTTATTTGTGGTGTCAGGAAGTTGGAGGCAACAAGGGGTGTCCATCGCTGGGGAATTAGGTAGGCAAAAGTGGATGAGCAGAAGGGTGGGGAGGGCACGAGGAGAAGCTGATTAGTGGGCACAAATACACACTTAGATGGAGGGAATAAGAGCTGGTGCTTGAGAGCACAGCAGGGCAACCATGGTTAGCTTTCATCCACTGCACGTGTCAAATAGCTAGAAGAGAACAATTCGAATGTCCCTAGCATGAAGAAAAGATAAATATTTGGGGCCACAGATATCCCAATTACCCTAATTCGATTATATGCATGTATCAAATTGTCACATGTACCCTGAAAATATACCTATACATACCTATTATGTATCCATAAAAAAATAAATTTTAAAATATGTACATGAATGAGAAAATACTATGGAGTATTAGAAGTGACATTTTAGATGTACCAAGAGCAATAGAGATGGACCTTACAACTATGATGAAAGGCAGGAGAGGGAGATTAAAAAAACAACCATTAGGACAATTCCATATACATCCATCTTATCTAAAGCATACATACTGGAAAAGTAAATTGGTACACGTACTTTGGAAAATTATTTGACAGCATTTACTAAAGCTAAATATAAATACTTTGACTCAGCAATTCCGCTCCTGGAACTGTACCCAAGAGATATGGTGTTTCTGTCCACCAAAGGACATATATAAATCTAATTCATAATAGCCCCTAAGTGGAAACAGCCAGCTATTAATGAAGAAATTGAGGTGTACCCATACAATGGAATACTATACAGCAGTGAAAATGGGCAGATTATAACTACATGTAACATGGATGAATCTCACAGGCATAATGTTGAGCAAAAGAAGTCAGACACAAAGCAACACACATGGCATGAATTCTTTAGTGAAGTTCAAAATCAGGCCAACACATCCAATGGTATTAGAAGTCATCTTAGTGGTACCCTTTAGAAAGGACAGTGGTTGCCTGGCATTATAGGTGTGGGGAGGGTGTGACTTTAAGGAATAACATGAAGGACTTCTTTGGGATGATAGAAGTGTTCAGAATCCTGATTGTGGTCACAGTAGTTACATGAATCTATGTACGTGTTAAAATTCATAGAACTATACATTGAAAAAGAGTCAACTCTACTGTATGGTATTTTAAAATATAAAATAAGTAAAATATTGATTCAGAGACATATTCCACAATTAATAAATGTTAGGCATAAACATATATATGCACACAAAATACACATTCTGCAAGAACATACACAAACAGAGAGATACGCATTGAGCACAAAATGGTGGTCTCCTGAGGGCAGCAAATGTAAAGGAGGGGAGTGAGCTGTGGGGATAAAAGGACATGAACCTACAGACAAATAAATAAGAGACACATTCAGTGATGCGCCAGGCAGGCTCACCAGACCGAGAGGCTACCGTACTCAGGCAGGTAGTTTATTACAGGATCTGCCAGGGGAAAGGTACACATCAGGTAAAGTCTGCAGGAATCCATGCACAGGCTCCCAACATTCTCCCTGCCTCTCCCCATCCCTAGAGACCACAGAGAATGTGCTCCTTCCTCCAGCAAAATTTAGCAACACCTGTGTAGTGATTCTGCCCGGGGAAGCCCACGTTTAGATTCAAAGCTCAGGGGTGTTATCGAGAGCAGGTTACAAAGGCACACCAACCGGACACAACTACTGAAACTGCGGGCCACTGAAAGGGAAGCAGGTCTTCAGTGCCCCACGTGGGCAAACGAGTCTTATCCACTATTAGAGAACAATCCAAAAGCCAAGCTCCCAGTTGCCACTCCAGGGTCAAGCCCCAAAGCAGGCCTTTCTAAAGACGGCAGCCTCATGCCTGCTTTGTTAATCCTTCCTTGCACTGTGGCTCTGCAGGACCAATGTTGATGTGCCATGAGTCTGTGATTCAAAAGAAAAAGTCAAATAAAATCAGTGCTGTCTGAGCTGAACAAAACAATGGTTTGACCAGATACCGCCATGAGCATTCTACTCGCAACTGTGCTGTGCCACCTCCACCCCATGTGGCAGATCTTGGCCACCGGTGACAGGGAGACAGAGCGAATGCCCCCGCTCTCCTCTGTATTAAAACACCACCAGTCCCAACAAAATGACCTGAATGTATTTTTCTCTCACCTTTGGCCTGACTGTGTGACAACCAAGAGACACAAAAAACTCCCTCAGCAAATACTTAAAAACCGAGAAGACCCCCAGGTACAGAGAGGCAGAGAACAACTCACAAATCTCCTCAAGGATAATATAAAGACGGAGTGATTCTCACCCTACTGTGATGACCCTCCAAGCCCCCTGGCAGCAAAACTTCTCAGATTAAAAGGAGAAATTCTCTAATATGTGCAGCTTCAGTTTTTTAAAGTTTCAGGCATGAAAGAGTTTTTGTTCCCTAATGATGTCGCTCAGATATAGCAAGGCCTGGACTCTGTTTAGCAGGAGAATTGCCTTTAAGTTCACCACAGACTTCCCTCGCCTCGAAGAGAGATGCTCAGTGAGAACAAGGAGCCTGGGAGCCACAGAAATTCGCTGATACTCATTGATCTGCCCCTGGTCGTCAGTTTTTCTGACAATTATTTAAGCCATGCTACAGTGCTAACCAGGTAGGCTCACTAGGTGATGGATGGATAAATGAAGGGGTGGGAGGGTGGGTGGATGAGTGGATGGACATAGATACAGACACAACTAGATATACACAGAGATAAAGTGAGACAGAGAAAGGTGATTTATCCATTTTTTCAATGAGTATTTATTGAGTAACTACAATAGGCCAGGCACTGTTCTAGCTGCTGAGAATATAACGGGAACCAAAATAGACAAACATCCCCTAACTCCATGGAACTCTCATTCTAGAGAGGGAGTGACTGACTATTAAAAACAAAAAAAAGTATAACATATAGGATGATAAATGGTGTTATGTGCTATGGGGAGAAAAAAATCAAAAATGGGGGCTTAGGACTAGCTGGGAAGAGTTTCAACTTTAAATATTAATAGTAGAGTCAGGAAAGGACTAAATACAAAAGTGATTTTTGAATACAGACCTTAAGGAGATGAGAGTGTTCATGTTCAATATTACTTTTTTCTGGGGTCCCCTTGGCCAAGAGGGAGTCCGTTCAGTCAACTGGGGGGTTAGGATTTTGTTTTTAGTTTACACACTTGATAAATGAGTTTAGAAGTTGTCTAGTCCAGACAAGCTTGAAGCCACCTGGTCTAGCCTTTCAGGCGTTCACCTATGCAGTGATGGGGAGCTCATTACCTCTCCAAGCCTGCCTGAAATTCCCACTAGCGTATCCTTCTTTGCCATCTGTTAACATCAATAATTCAACCAATAATTACTAAACACCAAGCATTATTCTAAGTGTTTGGGACACACATATAAAATTACTCCTTCCAAGTTGGTTTGGCCCAGTTTCCAAGGGTTTCCTGCTCAAATTCATGCCTGATTCTGAATTCCCACGCTGGAAGAATTCTTTACCTCCTTGCAGTGAGCTCTGCTTACGGCCTCTCTCCAGCCTGTTGCAACCCACAATGGACCCCATCTCTTCCTTCATTTCCCCAAAGCACCTGTAAGACAGGGCTGTTTCGTGAAGCTGACTTTGCTGCAGCTCTCAGGAAACAGAGGGTGGTTACAGCACACAATAAGCAAGGATTTCCACATAGTTCTCTCTGTCCTGAAGTTCCCCAACTGCCCCTGCCATTGGGAACTCCCTAAGCCATCCTCAGCCCAACTGCTGGCATCTTTCTTGAAGTCCCCTACCAAGTCTCTTCTCCTCCATCTGCTTTTCATTTTTTGCAATTCCCATTTTTTACAAGCCCCCCAAGACCCTGTCTCCCAGAGTTGGGAGACCTCAAATTCCCGCTTTTGTGCATACCAATACAACTGCTTTACCTAAACTTCTCCCATTTCCTTCCACTATGCCCCAGGGGAGGCCTCACTGCAAATAAGCAAACCTCAACGATTAAAGCATTTTTTTCTGGGGGGAAAAAAAGGTGCAGTTGTCTCAGAGGGATTCTTCATGATCTTCCTGGATCAACCAATTCAAATAGCAGCCAATTCATCTACCCAAAAGAACAAAAGACATTCTATGACAAAGATACCTGCACCCAAATGTTTATAGCGGCACAATTCACAATTGCGAAGATGTGGAAACAAACCAAGTGCCCATCAATACATGAGTGGATTAATAAAATGTGGTATATGTATACTACGGAGTACTACTCAGCTCTAAGAAACAATGGTGATATAGCACCTCTTGTATTTTCCTGGAAAGAGTTAGAACCCATTCTACTAAGTGAAGTATCCCAAGAATGGAAAAATAAGCAACACATGTACTCACCATCAAATTGGTTTCACTGATCATCACCTAAAAGCACATTTAGGAATAACACTGATCGGGTGTCAGGCACATGTGGGTGGGGGAGGGGATGGGTGTATATACACATAATGAGTGCAACGCGCACTGTCTAGGGGATGGACACGTTTGAAGCTCTGACTCAGGGGGTGGGGGGCAAGAGTAATATACGTAACCTAAACTTTTGTACCCCCACAACATGCTGAAATAAGAATTAAAAAAAATAGCAGCCAACTTTAAAATTTTTTCATTAAATAATACTAATAATGGCATCAAGCATTGAACCTTTGCATTCATTTCTCCATCTTCCAGATGAAGAAACTGAGGCTCAGAAGGGAAGAAAACTACAAGCCCCAAATCGCTGAGCTAGAAAGTAGAAAAGTGAAGATTCAAAGGGTCTGTCCCCAAAACCAACACACCTTGCCAATGCTCAAGCAGTGATAAGACAAGGAAGTGTAAAATTTAAGGTGGCACGCACTCTTGGGTGCTGACCCTGCACATGCGTGACCCTAAGAATGGGTGCCTCCTTAAGAGCAGGTGCCTAGGGTGGAAGATCATGCAGGTGCAGCCTGAGTGCTGCTTTAATTTGTATTCTGGGCACCTCACTTATCTCATCACAGCCCCCATCCTGCACCTTCCCTTCCACAGCCCTGAAATGTGGGACAGTGACAATCCTAAGGGGGACACTAGCTTGACACTCTGGGCTTGCATAGCGATTGGTGTCTTGCTTTGCCTGTGCAGGTGGGGCTGACTAATGGCTCTGTTCAGAAGAGATCCAGCTGCTGCCTTCGGTTTCCCTTCCTGCAGAGATCCTTAATTACTGGGCTTCACCTGTTGAGTTTCCTTAAATGACATGAGTGTGTATTTTTAAGTGGGAAAACAATTCATTAGGAAGTGCCAACATCTCAGAGGAGGTAGAGCCCCCTGGTTAATTTCAGAACCACACTGCTTCTGCCAGGTAAGAGAGCAGGCCAGGGAGGTGCTGCTTTTATCTGAAAGCCACCAAGCCAAAGAGACCAACCTTTGGCAGATGGCGGGGAGGGGCCCTGAGATCGGACCACCCCCTTCTGAATTGTCATCAACCTTTAGCATTCTCCCTGGTGCCCCCCACCCCACTTTAGCTCAGTGGCCTGGGAATGACAGCACTACACATGCATTTAGATGCCACTTCCACGTGGCTAAAACTGCTTTAGTTTTTTATTAAATAAACACCATCTGTGAAACGGCTAGTCTAAAGTAACTAACAGATATTTTGATCTAAGACAATATGTCTTAAGGTATTAGAATTCAGGTTCTAAGGCAATGGTTCTCAACCATCACATTAGGGGAGATTTTTAAAAATTCAGGTGCCTAGACTCCAGATTCTGACTTAATTAGTCTGGGGTCCAGGCATCAGGATTTTTTTTTAAAGCTCTAACCACCAGCGGTGACTCTGACGTGCAACCAGGGTTGGAAACCACTCTAGTTTGTATTGTTCTTTGACAGATTACAAAATACTTTGTAAAGGCTGCCCTGGGTCTTGCCTCTGTATCACCCATACCAAGCACAATGCCTGGCACAGAGTGTGCCACTGATACATGTTAAATGAATAAAGATAAACGATGTCACTTGATGTTTCCCAGAGGCTGGGGAGCGGAGAGGGAGGATGGGAAGAGGATGGTCAACAGGTGCAAAGTTACAGTTAGACAGGAACAATAGTTCTGGTGATCTATTTACACAGTAGGGTGACTACAGCTAATAACAATGTATTGTGTATTTCAAGACAGCCAGAAAAGAGGATCTTGAAAGTTATCACCACAAAGAATAGATAAGGTTTCAGGTAATAGACATGCTAACTATCCTGATTTGATCATTATACAAAGCATACATGTATTGAAACTTCACAATGTACCCATAAACCTGTATAATTATGTGTCGAAAAACAAAATAAACAAATGATGCCACTTGAGTCCTTTGTTTATTGTTTTTTCAATTATTTAGCCTTATACATATACCCATGTATATATAAATTTTACATAAAAGCATATAAGTGACCAAGTACATGCTTCTTTGTGTGTGTGTGTGAGAGAGAGAGAGAGAGACAAAGACAGAGACACAAGCAGAGACAGAAGAGAGAGGACATGTGAATGTTTTTTCCCTGCCAATTTTGGCTCAGCTGCCCTGCCCTCTCCCAGCCCCAACCCCAGTGCTTTCCTTCCCCTGCAGCACCACCTTCCCCTCCAGAAAATCTGTTAGCCGTCCAGTCTGTGGTCTTCCATACAGTATCCTTCCTCATTCAATTCTAGACAGACATATAGACACATATGATCTTGGGCCATCACTGTCTATTTTGTAGAAATGGGATCTTATCCTACCCACTGTTCTCCACGTAGCTTTCCTCATTCAACACTACCCTGTCTACAGTCCTCCAAGTCCCCTGATATGGTATTGATCTACTTCATTCTCCTCAATGGGCTCATACTAGTCCACGGGTGGAGGCACCATAGCTCAGTCATTCTCTGTGGATGAATACTCACTTTCCTCCCCATTTCTGCCCAGCAGAAACAACACAGAAGCAAACAAGGGGTCATGTGATGCTCACAACCACTCTGTAAAGCACACATATCCATGTGGATCTTTCTTCCCATCCCCAGACACAGAGCCTGCCCAGCCTGCCTTGATACCACTTAAACACCATCTCTGGCCAGGCAGGACTGTAAGGAATTACATGAGACCACAGGTATCAATAACACTTCACAGTCTGTAGAAGGCTTTGTGTCAAAGTCGAGCATTCACGTGGCCGTGGCCAGGTTCTCTGTGGCCAGCCCCATTCATAACATGGCTCCAACAGAAAGAGGTTCAATAGCATCATTAACAGCCCATTGATCCAATTACATTTCTTTCTGTTCCACTTCAGAATTACAATCTCTTGTTCCCCCCGAAAGAGCCCAGATAGATTCTCGATGAGTATCAGAAAAGCTAGCTGCCATCAGGACTTGCTCGACAGACCCAAACACTCATCTAATAGTGGCACAGGATGAATTAATCTGGCTGACACATCAGCCCACTCTCCTCCACGGGAACTTGCCATTTTCTCCAGCCTTTTATTTTTCTTGTGAGATTCAGGGATACGGCCAAACATGGGTCAGCCCAAGGACATCAAAGCACTGCCTTCATCACGTGCTCCTGGCATGGGGTAGGCACCAATGTTGAATTGAAAAACGCCCAAGGGATTGTGTATTGGGGCTCAAAGCAGAGCAGGTTGGCTGAATGAATTGGATTTGCCCAAATGTTCTCTTTGCAGGATGGGCTAGTGTGAGAGATAGAATCTCAGTCCAAAGGTAATATATAAAATAAAAATATATATATACTAGAATACAACAAGCTCAAGATCTTGAATGATAGCTGAGGACAAAGTAGAGGGAACTAAATGCACACTCTAAGTCCAATGGACAGGATAATGAGGGATAGAAGTTGGCAGAAACAGGGTTGAAATAGCATTCACTCACTTGGCAACCACGTACTGAATACCTATGCCAGGCTCCGTGCTAAGTACTGGGGAGTTGCTGGCGTAGAAGACATCCCAGCCCTCAGCTGCTCGTGGTCTCATGAAGGAGACCAAGAGATAAACACACAATCGTAATAGAGCCTTGACAAGACAGGACCAAGCTAAGCCCTGTGACAAACGCAAGCCCAGGGAAATGTGAGAGTACACAGGAAGGTCCCTAAGCCAACCTGGGGAAGTATCAGGCTTCCTGGAGAAAGGGGAGAAGGAAGAAGGAGAGGAGGAGGAGGAGGAGGAGGAGGAGGAGGAGGAGGAGGAGGAGGAGGAGGAGAATTTAGTAAAGCTGAATATTGGCAGGTAAACAGTTTAGACTATGAAAAGCTGTGGCCCCAATCCCCTTGCAGTCACCTCAACATTTGAGTTCTACACTGAGATTCCTGGCCAAGGAGAATGTGTGCCCATAGTCATGTCCCTGGAGTCACCACCCTGTCCTCTCCCACCTCCATGCCTTTGTCCACGCCATCCCCTCTGCCTGGATAGCACTCTCCTGTTTCTCCTCTCCGGTCTGCAAAACCATCCTCTCCTCCTCCCATCAAGGCACAGCTCAAATGCTACCTCCTCATGAAAAGCTTCTCCAAATTCCACTATCTTAAATTAATCTTTCTCTCTCTCTCTCTCAATTCCAATAACACTTTGTTTGTTCCTCTCTCATGGTACACAGCACTCTTGACATCGTATTATAATTATTTGTGTATTTGTCTTAGCTCCTCTACTAAACTTTAAACTCCACTGAAGCAGAAAAACCTTGTCTGCACCACTTTTGTATCCCACCACAGTGCCTTACACAAGGCAGGTGCTCAATACAGTTTGAATGAAGACTGTGTTTACCAGATTCCAGGGAAATGGAAAGAGTTAACAGACAGCACAGCTAGAATCCGTGTGCAAGCCCAACAGCTAGAATGGGCTGCTTGATGAAATCATGAATTTCCCATCACTGGATAAAGAGATTTTTTTAAAAGGAAGATTCTTTGAAAATAGCCATACTAAATGACTTCTAAGTCATCTAACTTATACCAGGTTATTATAATGGAGAATGATTGCTGAGCAGGCAAAGACAACAGAATCCCATTATAAGGTGAGATAGGAAGAGATGTTTTGTCAATGTGATAGCTCCTGGTTGAATGGTAAGTTCAAAGGTAGTTATGAGATTAAATATTTAATCAAATATTTAAAGAGACCCATTCGTAGGGAAATGCTGACAGTATGTCATGAACAAGGATTATAATTACCTTAATTCTAAATGTCCAAGGTCCATTTAAAACATTTGATCTAGGCCCAGTGCCCAGGCATGTGCCTATAATCACAGCACTTTGGGAGGCCGAGACGGGAGGATTACTTGAGGCCAGCCTGAGCAACAAAGAGAGAACCCATCTCTAGTAAAAATTAAAAAATTAGCTGGGCCTGGTGGTGTATGTCTGTAGTCCCAGCTACTCCAGAGGCTGAGGCAGGAGGATCACTTGAACCCAGGAGTCTGAGGTTGCAGGGAGCTGTGATGACACCACTGCACTCTGGCCTGGGTGACATAGTGAGACTCTGTCTCAAAAACACAAATAAATAAAACCTTTGATCTAGGTAATAGCTGATCCCCAGATCTGATTCAGTACATCAATGGGGTCAAGTGACATGGGCTTCCTAGAGCACAAATCTCACGATGTCACACTGCTACTTAAAACCTTCAATGGCTTCCCAGTGCCCTACAACGCACTCCCCGGTCTTCAGCCCTTCCAAGTTTTCAGAAGAATCAGGAAATTCAGAGTTTTCTGGGTAGGATCTGCCATTTTTCACTGTTGGCTCAAAAACATTTGAACACTGTTCAGGCCAGAAAACACCCATCTGCGGCCCATGGATCTCTATGTTTTAATTAGATTCTGTTTTTTTTTTAACTGCTTAGATTTACTGGAAGGTGCTATGCTTGCTCCCCTCCATAAATACCTCCCTGATGTTTTTTCTGCCTAGATTATGCCTCTCCATCTTATTTCCTGGCTTCATTCCTGCCCAACCTTTAAAACTCACTTCTAGTTATAGTTACTCCTGCAGAATTATCTATTTCTTTACGCTCTTCCATATTGTCACAGATTTTTACAATGACCCTGAGCAGCAGATGGTGTCACTGCTCCCCTACACCCCTCCAGACCCCTTGACAGTTCCGTGCACAACAGCTCTCCGTGTGCTTTTGCTCTCAACACTTTCCCTGCATGCATGGAGAGCCAGAAGTACCTGGGAATCTATGTCACCCCAGAGCAGCCCTTAGCCAATGACTGACAGGTGCAGGGGAATAAATACTTCAGCTCCCTTGCCTCCTGATAGAGATCATGCCAAAATATGCTGAGTCCAGCTACCCCCTGCAGATTGAGCCAAAGTTCTTTTCTGCAGGACTCTTTGTTTGATATCACACATTTGGTTGTATTTTTTTTTTTTTTTTTTTTTTGTGAAACGCTTCCTAATAATTGGTTTAAAAAGAGCCCTCCTCATAGGATCTGCTTCTAGGACCTGTGACAGGCAGCTTCTGTTATGGCCTTCAGTGATCTCCACCTCCTTGTGTTCATGCCCTCGTGTAAGCCTCTCACACTGAGTGTGACTTGCTTCTAATTCTAAAGGTGATGGATGTCATTTCCATGATTAGGTTAGAAGAGATTATGACTTCCGTCTTGCTACTAGACTGTCTGGATTGTCTTCTCGCCTTGCGTGCTTTGATAATGCAAGCTGCCATGTTGGAGGGACCCATGTGGCAAGGAACTGAAGGTGGCCTCTGGTCAACAGCCAGTGAGGAGCTCAGTGCTGCCCACAACTACTGAAGGAGCCTGGGAATGGATCCTTCCCCAGTCGGGTCTTTAGATGAGACCACAGACCTTGGGCCAACACGTGATTGTAACCTTGTGCAAAGGCATGAAGCAGAGGACCTAGCTAATGCACATCCAGATTCCCAGCCCACAACTGTGAGATGATAAATGTGTGTTAAACTGCTACGTTTTGGGATGACCTGCTCTGTAGCAATAGATGACAAACACAGGATCCCAACTTAGGACAACATGTAATACTTTTATAATTAGAAAAGATTCTGTCCCAGACATGCTCAGAAAGCCATTCCTGAACCCCCAGGCCAGAGCCTATGTGTCCCCTCTGTCATGGTCTTCATCAACTTGAATTTAATCATCCATATCCCCATTTGTCTCTCCTACTCATCACCTTGAGGGCAGAGCTTTTGGAGAGAGAAGGTCTGATATAATCTTTTTCTTTTTTGAGACAGGGTCTTGCTCTGTCACCCTAGCTAGAGTGCAGTGACGTCATCATAGCTCACTACAACTTCAAACTCCTGGGCTCAAGTGATCCTCCTGCCTCTGCCTCCTGAGTAGCTGGGACTACATGTGTTCACCACCATGCCCGGCTAATTTTTTCTATTTTTATTAAAGATAGGTCTGACTCTTGCTCAGGCTGGTCTCGAACTCCTGACCTCAAGCCATCCTCCTGCCTCGGCCTCCCAGAATGCTAGGATTCCAGGCATGAGCCACCACACCCGGCCTGATATGTTTCTTTATTCATCACCTAAGCATAGTGTCTGGTACATAGTAGATGCTTAATAAATGTTTATTCAAGTAATTTATTTGTTAATTATTTCCTCCATGAGATTTTGGCCAAATGCCTCCCTATACTCCATCATTTTCCAGAAGCCAAATCAAGGGTAAAGCAGGCCTGCAGTGTTCAGCAAGATCTCCGCTCCATGTTCCCTCCACATCATTTTCTAGGCAGCTTCTTCTTTTTCCATCACCAGGGTGCTTATCAATTTCACATTGACACTTCCTCCCATCTGTTCGATTCATCTGTTGGACGGTCACTCACTGCCACTTCAGAGCAACAGGGAGTTCACTCTGCCTTTCCTACTCCTCTGGGAAGCCCAGGGAAATTATCTCTGATTAATGTGATTTCTTCTTTTTGTCCTAATGACAAAATTACAGCAAAATCCAGCCCTACTTTGCACCACACTTGAAAGAAATCTGCTCACCTTCTGTCTGCCAACCACAGCAAAAACTTGATTAACCAGGACTTAGTGTACGTGGGTAGGGTTTTTTCCTTCCCTGGTTAGCAGAGGGATAAAACTGAAAACCCTATTTATTTCCTCCCTTATTACCTGAAAAAGGAATCAATAGGTTAGCCCACATTGCTGCCCACTGTCAATAAATTCCCCCAAAGAAATTGAGTCTGGAAAGGATGAGCAATCTTGCAGGCCTCAGGATCACGTATTCTGGTACTAAAGATAGTACTAGAAATTAGGCCGAATTGGCAGAGATCTTTGGAGTGTGGAGTTTTAATTTAAAGAAACATTTGCTATCGCTCATACTCCTTGTCCTCGCCCTTCTCCTGCAAGCAAAGCATAGAGAATGTGTGTTCCGGTTATTTAAGGGTTGCAGATTCTTAAAATTTCCCCTCATATAAATTGTATTATTCTTATTTCTATGATCAAGAGTCACAGATACCTAAATTCAAGCTTATTAAATAAACGTCTCATATTCTATCTACTCAGTGGGCATTCACAGTCTCCTAAGCATCTCGGATCCGCTTCCCACTCCCTCTGGGCACATGAAACTCCTACCTGGTACCTTTCCATGGTATATGGCAGGGTGAGAAAAGACAAACCTTTCTTGTTATGCAACTACTAGATCCTTTCAATTCTAGGGGAGGAAGCAGCAGCGGGAATGGTAACTCGATACCTTGAACAAGTTTCAACCAACCCCGTTTTAAGGGAAGGAATTGCTAAAAAATGAAACATTAGATTACTGACAACTGGACTGTGCCAGGCACTGAATTAAAAATGCATTTTTTTGACTCCTGATCATAGCCTATGAAGCCCTACATAATCCAGCCCCTGCCTTTTTGACTACATCTCTGACCATGACCCCACATCACTTACTATACTACATCCACACTTGGCCCTTCACGTTTTCTAGATCCTGCCATGCTCTTCCTACCTCAGGGCCTTTGCACTTGCTGTTCCCTCTACCGAGAATGCTCTTCCTCAGATATTTGCATGGCTTATTTCTTGTCATCCTTCGTTTCTCAATTCAGTATCACCTCTGAAAGGTCCTCCCTAGCTAAGCCGCCCACCTGTCACGCCCAGCCATTCTCTCCATCATCTTCCTTTCTTGTATTCTCTTCGTAGCACACCACCATTTTAAATGAACTCGGTTATTGTCTGCCTCTCCATGAATATATGAGATTCATGAAAGCAAGGAGCTTTCCTGCCTTACGACTGGGAGACCGACATGCCAGTATGTGCCTGCCATCTAACGGAAGCTCTATAAACGTTTCTGGAAGGAACGAATAAGTAACCTTAGTTCTGAACCCTCCCGAGATAAATACTGTTATTCTCCCCATTAGCAGTAAGGAAGTTGAGGCTCTGAGCAGATAAGGAAACTCCGCAACTCTGCGCAGTAGTGGGTGGTAGAGCCAGCTGCCAACCACAGAACCGTCTGACTCCAGTGCCGGCATTCTCTCCATCACTCCTAGATACCGTGTGGGAAGACAAGAGATTATGCCTTAATCAATTGTTTTCTAACTCCTGTTAATGAAAAATGTCTGGGCAGCTGTGACAAGGAAAGAAAAAATCTTTTATCAGCCCACAGTTTTGAGTATGTCACACCAGGGATGTGTCTTCCGCATCAAGCACTGCCATTTTGTCAAATATCAGAATACAATGGAACTTCAGGAAACCATTATTTCTGATGCATCACTAATGCACCTGTTTCTTTGGGATCCTCTCAATGGGCAGATGAGGTCCAGGCAGTAGAATGGGTGGGGAGGCATCTTTCTAGGATGGTTGGAGTGGATGGATTTGATGAACCCTTTATTTGATGAGGGCTATCTGTCCTCACCGGAACCTTCTCACCGAAGTGACCACCCACCCAGCATGGAAGCCAGCACTGCAACATCGTGGGCCCTGCATCCCTGTTGGTAGCCATTTTTCGGGGACCTTCTCCTTTTATTAACACTGTTGCTTATACTCCCGTCTTCAATTAATCTTCACCCAGACATCTCATCCTTTGCTTTACTTCTCGTCTCCAGCTCAAAGCTCAAAAGCCTCACTGTAAAGGACTGCATTTTGTTTTCTGGGTCTTGATCCCTGGGGTAACCTAAAAGAGAGGCCTATATACCACCCCCCCTCCCCCCGTCTTCTAGTCATTCCTGAGCGTGACTGATTTAGGAGGTTGCTGCAACACAATTTCAAACCTGAAACCAAGTTCAACTCTGGACATCTTTAACTGCTATGGTTTGAATGTTTGTATCTCCCCCAAAAATTCATCTGTTGAAATCCTAACCCCCAAGGAGATGGTAGTAGGAGGTGGGGCCTTTGGGAGGTGATTAGGGCATAAAGGTGAAGCCCTCATGAATGGGATTAGTGACTTTATAAAAGAGACCCTAGTCCCTTCCAGCAGGTGAGATTACAGTGAAAAGTCGGCCATCTACGAACCAGGAAAGAGGTCCTCACCAGACACCAAATCTGCTGGCACCTTGATCTTGGATTTCCTGGGCTCCAGAACTGTGAGAAATAAATTTCTGTTGTTTGTAAGTCACGCAGTGTATAGTATTTTGTTAAAGCAACCCAAATAGACTTCAACGCTACCCCAGTTCCACTTAAAAGAAAATAATCCATTACTTTACATATTTACATTTACTGTCCTGAAAATTTCTGACCAGAAGAGAAAGCTTTATGGAGGGGACCTAACAACATGGGGTGCTTACGGCTCTGTGACTGGCAACCGGAATCAAAGAGAGAAGTCACAGTTCAAAGGCAAGACCCGTGCTACCTCCTCATTCCCAATTTTTTTCTTACTTTAAGTCTTTTTTATTAAGGGAGTCATAATGTTCTCTATCTACATGACACTTCCCATCTTTAAACATTAACTAATTAATTGACTGAAATGGTATCTCGGGAGCATTTATCACCTATCACATTAGCCAGAGAGCCTGGCAACTGTCTATAAAAGCTGTCGAACACTCACTGGAGGCTCCATCTTTCTACCTCCTTTCCCAGAAACGTTTTTTCTGTGTGTCTGTGTCTGAATGTGTAATGGAAAAAAAATTAAAAGGAGAGGATTTGACTTCCACCAACTGCTATAAAAATCGACCTCTGGGAGACATGGAATTTCAGTTGTGAAATAATCAGTCTTGGAAATTGTCCTGTCCTCTAGGAAAAGAAAAAAATAAGTAGTTTAACAGCGATTGCCCTTCAAAACAATTACTAATTATAATGTCTACAAAGAAAAATACCCTCGATACCCTTACTCCTAATAAAGCCAGGCGAATCTTTAGAAAGGAATTAGCTGGCATGTCTAAAATCTGATGGGGGAGCTCTTGGGGATGGGTCAGAGGGGAGTGTGCTCCAACTGGCTTAAAAACCAGGATCCAAAGCTTAAGGAGGCTTACCACCTGGAGCAAGCCTCTCTCAACAAACTGGGAAGATTAGCACAGGAAATCAGGCCACGACAATTACAAGATGAAAACCCAAGTTATTTTTCCTGACCTTCCTTCCACTCTATCCCATCCCAGTTTTCTCCCCTGACCCTTAACCTCCCCCTCAAGCAGCTGTCAGGGTACCCAGAATTCATGCCTCTCCCTTTCACCATGGCCCCCTTAAAGGCACAGAGTTCAGCATCTCTGTTTCACCACAGTCCCCCTAAAGACACCGAGGTGCCCAGGAAAAGTTAGATCAAGTCCCTAAAGCTTTGGAATGAATGTGACTGTCTGATCTCATCTGTTTGAAACAAAGCGTGCAATGGGGAAAGATACTGGAGGAAAGAAAGAGAGGAAAGAGGCCCAGAAAGAAGCCTTGGAGGGCAGCACTGAAGATAAGTAAGTGGAAACAGTCAGTTCTGGTTTCAAATTATCTACCACTTCCCTGCTGTGAAATCTGACTCAAGTCATTGGAACTCTCTGATCCTCAGACCTCAGATTCTCATCTGTAAAATGGGGAAGAGGGATACATCAAACCTACTGTTTTAATTAGCATTTGGTTGCAGACAACAGAAACCACTCCAGCCACTTCAAGCAGAAAGGAATTAGACTTAGAAAACCATTGGAAGGACTCAAAGAGTTGCAGCTTCCAAAAACAATTCCATGACCCACCCCCCAAATCACTCTGCCTCTGCTATGATGGCGAAAACTGTCACACCACTACGAGAAGTCACCAAGTCAGGAAGCTAATGTCTACAGAACCATTCAGAGCCTGTGGTGGTCCACAGGAGCACAGTGGACTGCATTATGCCTTTCTCCCCTCATAACTCAGTTCTGAATTCAAGATTCACAGGAGGGCATCTGATTTGCAGAACCTGAACCATAATCAGAATCCTAGCTGCAAGGGAGTCTAGGAAATGGGTGTTCTAACATCCCCGCCTCTGCAGTGCAGAACAGCACAGTCGATGGAAGCTGGAATGGAAGGTGAAGGGAACCACCAGAAAAGTGCAACACCCTCTTTTTGCAGGCTCATCAAGAGAATTAAATGAGATGGTATTTATAAAGTGCCTTTCATGGTGCCTGGCCATTAGTAGGCTCTCAATAAACACTAGTTTCCCTTCTCTCTCTGAAAATTCTGCTACATGTTGGCCCTGTGGATCATTCCAAGAGAACAGATTAAAAAAACCTGGGAGCAGAGAATGGATCTTCCTAAATTATTTGTGAGGTTTATTTGGACATCTTCAATTTAACAACCTCATCAAACATCAGTGTTATCCCTATTTAAGGCATTCCCCTACCTCCACATAAAGATGCGATCATTCTAAACAGTAGTTTAAGATTTTACTCTGGCCAAACAAAATTTTCAAAGGGTCTCCCTCTGGATAATTATGTTTGCTTTAGTGATCTAACCACTGTTACTGGGCATGTACTAGATGCTAGGCAGGTGTGATTCCCCCTCTTTAACGAGTTAATGATCTAGACAGGATAATTATACAAAACTTGTAAGATTACAAATTCTGATAAAAAGCTAAGAGAAAAGAACAGGTGTCATGAGCCAGAATAAATAGGGTGAAACATTCTGTTCAGGGAGACGGTAAAGATCTCCTTGAGGAAGTAATGTCTAAGACCAGAAGGATGAATAAAAGTTAACCACGTAAAGAGTGGGAGGGAGGAGCATTTCTGGCAGAGAAAACAGCACAGGCAAAGGCTGTATGTTAGAGGAAACCAGAACACCAGCACGGCTAGAGTGTGCCGAGTGGGAAGGAGAGGGGGTGAGAATTACCTTGGCTGTGTAACCCCAGGCTACTATCTGGGGTGACATTTTCCCTGAGGTTGGAATCCAGGTATGTTAGGCAATTAACATTTCACAAAAACAACATTTGAAACAGTATTTTTCTACCTTTCTGCATCTCAGTGGCTTCCTCTGTAACACAGAATAATGTTAACCTTTCATTGGGTGGTTGTAAGTGTTAATTGAGCTAACAAATGCAAAGTTATTAGAAGAGGGCTGGGCACATTTGAGTGCCAACAGCAACATCCTCCTCATCGTCATGTCCAGCCACACCACTCCAGAGAGGTCTGTCCTTTCTTCCCTGTGTGCAGAACTTCTCAGAGACCCTCTCTGGCCCACACACAGCAGAGGCAGCCATGTGACTCCCCCACCTGGCCACAGCTGATTGGACAAGAATGAACACTTACCCCTATCTGGACCTATCAGATTCTTAACACCCGAGAAATTCTTCCAATTCAGAAAGAGGCTGAATAGGCCAGAGGGTGTCAGAAGTTAGAGCTGTAAGGTCACAGAGAAGAAGGACCAGAGCCCTAGACAGGTAGAAACTGGGCCAGAACAAAACGTGAGATCCCAGCAGCAGATGCTGGTCTGCAGAGAGAATGGGGCAGATGTGCAGAGATAAGCTCCAGAGACCAAGACGGAGAGAGCAGTTGATTAACAACATTCCACATCCCATGAGGTCCCACTGCATACGCTGGACTCCGGGAGAACCTTCTGTGTCCTGACAATAAAACTTCCTGTTCATTTATTTAATTTCTTTGAATGAGAAAGACAGGGAGAGAGAGGGGGGCTATCACAGGAATATTTTTAAAGCTATCTTAGATGGCAGGGGAACAGGCGGATGGAGGAGAGGGTTTCTAGTGATCCCGTATCACACCATTCTTCTGAATTTTCACAGAAAATAAATGTAGTGGACATCTCATTTTTGGCTGTTCAGCAGCTATTTTCCCTGACTCTGGATATAGCACCTCACTTTTCCTTTTGCAAAAGCATCCTCCTGCCTTCTCAGTCCACCCCTACCTTGGTGTAGATGGTGCTAATTCAACACCTCCCCGACGCTGGCATGAGAGCCGGGGGTGAATCCCAGGTCTAGCCAACCAGCGTGTTCCAGCCTCACGATGAGCGGCTTAGGGATAATCGTGGGACAGAGTTTAATCAAAGGAGAGTCACTCTCAGGATTCTTGGGAGAGCCAGTGAGAAAGACAAGCTCTTTTGTCACTAGTGTCCCCAAGCTGGCAGTACCCTTGAGCTGCTGAAGCCCACCTTGTAACTATGAGGGAGAAAAGCCTCCCTGAGCTGACAAGAAAAGTAGCCGGCCTGGGAAAAAAAGATGCTCCTGAGGATAGTTTGAACATCTGGATCCAACCAGATCCATCCTGGATTTTTCCACTGTGGCTCAATAAATCCTACTTTTTCTGCTTAAGCTAGGGTTTCTGAACCTCAGCATTGCCGATAGTTTTTGGCAGGATGGGAGCTGTCCTGTGCATTTTTGAATGTATAACATCATCCCTGGCTACTACCCACTAAACGTTGAAGAGCCATCCTTAACCCCCGGTTCTAGCCACCAAAAACAGCTCCAGTTCCCTGGGAGGTCAAGGGAAGAAGGGAGAATTGCCTCTTCTGATTAAGAACCACTGATTTCAAGACCCTATCTCCACAAAAAATAGAAAAATTAGCCAGATGTGGTTGTGAGTGCCTGTACTCCCAGCTACTCTGGAGGCTGAGGCAGGAGGATCGCTTGAGCCCAGGATTTTGAGGTTGTAGTGAGCTATGATGACGCCACTGCTTTCTAGCCTGGGCAACACATAGAGACGCTATATCCAAAAAAAAAAAAAAATCCACTGCATTGGTTTAAACTGGTTTGAATTAGGTTTCTATTGCTTGCAACCAAAAGAGTCATGAGCTCACAGTAACCCATCAAATAATTCCCTGCCCAATTTCCAGAAGTAACCCTCACTCCTACATTTCTTTACTTTCTGTGGTACCTGAAACATCTCTCTATGGGCTTTGCTTTCCAAAGCCATTCAGTTGATTTCACATTTTTTAAATACTGGAGTAAATAAAAATAAGTTAATCAGATCAAGAATAACTTAGATCTCAGCTCCAGCAGTACTTTTATAAGAGGCATATTCAGATATATCGATTATGCTTTTTCTCCCCTTTAAAAATTTAAACATCTTCCCTCATTTACCTTCTTTATTTTAGAATTTCCAGCAGTCAATTTTCTTTTCTCCACAGACCTTGCCTTCGATGGGAAACTAATCAATAAGAAATTATATTTTTGCCAAGCTATTTTAAAGTAATGTAACCAACATATTTTTCTTCTCATTCATGGCTTTATTGACTGAGAAATGAAAACAGAAATACCACATCCCTGAAACCCCAATTTCATTAAGTTCCAACACAGCTACCTTCATCCAGCCGATCCGCTTCTTCCGGTGTCATCGTTTTGGGTGAAGCCTGTGCTTGATCATCAACCTCCTATTTTAAATTGAAGTTCAGCCCGAATAGAGTTACTCCTTCAGGATGAAGGATGGCAGGGTTGGAGTTAGCAGCAAAGCTTGGGAAAACAGGCTGCATCCACTAATTCTACCTGAAATTCTTTTTGCCAATAATGACTCTTATCTTGGTGATGCTGACTCACCTCTTGGCCCCTAAATTGGAGTCTCCCTTTCAAGAAAATGTCACATTGTGTTGAACAAGAAAAAAATGAAATAGAAATTGAGTTCCAAGAGAGGTGTAACTACCATCTTTTCAACTGTCTTTTAAAACATCCGCCGGGTAAGCTTTGAAGACACAGGCACAGCGAGATGTGTGGATCTGTTGCACGGAGGTACTTGTGCATCTGAAGATGACCGTGATGCTTATGAGAAATGGGGAGGGAAAGAAACGCTCAGCAAGTGCCCAAGCAGAGTAGGTGCCTTTTAACACCTGCTGATCTGACCCACTTTTTGGCATGGAAAGGGGGAAGGGTGGAGTTATGTTGACCCTTTATTAGAGGGAGAGAAATCTATCTATTCGGAGAAATGGCTTCAATCAAGTGTGTCAAGTCATTGGATCAAAGGTACTTTGGGAACAAGCAGACCAAACATCACCAAGCACGTATAGTCTCACAGCCAGAAGGCCACAATGAACCAACAACTCATTTGAACAGAACAGAGAGTTAACAAGACCTCTCTGTAGAAGCTCCACTCCTGGCTGCCCAGGCTATGGACCACCCTCCATGCTGATGATCTTATAACAAAAATAGGCACATGCAAAGGAATAAGGCAGCAATAGGGCAAGACAATGCGTGATTTCACCAATTCCACCTTGAAGGCAAATAAGGGATAGAGGCCAGGTGAGGTTTGTGCATTTATTCTTCCTACAAAATTATTGAGCCCCTGTGCTGTGCCTGGCACTGTCCTAGGCTCAGAATACAAACAAAACAGAGATCGCTGCACTTGCGGGGCAGACGCTGTCACAGGCAAAGGGTGAGATCCCAGGGGAAGGCCAAGGACTGTGGGAAAAAGGGATTGCACTGAGCCTGAACATTCCCTACGTCCTACAAGCCTGTAACAACTCCCACTGCCTTTAGCAGAGGGGAGCATAAATAAACAAAATGTTTCCTGCATCCTGTGTCCTCTTCTATTTTACCTGTTATGGGCACAACCTCCCGTCACCAGGACAGGGAGGTGGTAGAGCAACTCCTTCTGGTACAGTAGCTGTGGCGAGCTGACTTGAGCTGTAGCCAGCTGGGACAGTTATCTGCTTAGATAATTCACCCATCCCTGACTGCCATCAATAAAGTTGGAGCCTCCACAAAGCAGTTAGGATTAACATATAAGACAGTGTCTTAGTCTGTTCTGCATTGCTATTAAAGAACAACAGAGACTGGATAATTCATAAAGAAAAAGAGTTTATCTGGCTCATGATTCTGCTTAGCTGGAAGATGGAGCATCTGGTAAAAACCTCAGGCTATTTCCACTCATGGCAGAAGGTGAAGGGAAGCTGACATGTGCAGAGATCCCGGGGCGAGAGAGGAAGCGAGAGAGACGTGAGGGGTACCAGGCTCTTTTTAACAATCAGCTCTTGTGGAAACGAACAGAGCAAGAACTTGCTCATTATCATGAGGACAGCACCAAGCCATTCATGGGGGATCCATCTCCATGACCCAAACACCTTTCACGAGGCCCCAACTTCAACATGAGCTTGGAAGGGTGACAAACATCAAAACCATAGCAGGCAGTGAGCAGAACCCACAATAACTAACACATGCCGAGTCCGCTTGGTTCACCCCTTCACCTATGTCATGCCTTGTCTCATTTTTACATTTCTCTGAGGTATGTTTGTATTACCCCCATCTCACAGATGAAGAAACTGAGGCTCAGAGAGAATAAGTGGCTTGCATAAGGTCTGACTCCAAAGTTCATGGCCTTTCTGCATGGCTGTGCTGCCCATGTCACTCAGTAAAGCTGAACTCATTAGCATGTGAGTGTTAACAGATGGATAATATCGGCCTTTCCAGGGGCTGGCTCTGTGCCTCTCCCTAGGCTGGGCACCATGAGGGTATGGAACTAAGGTGCAGTCTTTGCTCTCCTAAGACTAAGTCTAGCTAAGGAGATAAGGGAAGAAATACTCATTGAAAATTTTATAAACAATACCAGCACTCCACACGCATCCACCTTATCTTGCACAAATACTTGCAGTTCCCAGAACATGCCGTGCTTTTGCACAAGCCTGCAATGTCCTTTCCTCTCACCTCTCTCCTCCTAACTAAATCCTCATCATCGCCCAAGAGTTAGATCCTCTGCGAGGCCCTTCTGAACCCGCAGGCTGGTCAGTGGACCCTCCTCTGTGCACCCCACGGCTCCAGTGCTCACCTCCACCGTGAAAACTTACAATACCTCTGAGAAAGAGAGTCTCAGTGAGAGCTTCAGAAGTCAGGGAACCCTGGAAGCAAGATGACTGTGGAGGAAACAAAAGCCTGACATGGGGGGCAGAGGCGGCTTAAGATAAAAGGAACGAAGGAATGTGTACGTCATCCGAGGCGGTACCATCTACAACAGAAAACTGATAGCCAGGTGAGGGCCCGTACGTTGTCATGGTAAGATACAGAAGACAGCATTCCTCAAAACCAAATTCATTACAATGTTTCTCTTTTACTTATTTTCTCTAAGTGCTTCCACCTCTGGAAACATATCTGTGCAGCACAACTGTGGGATCGGTGGCAGGTATCATCGTCATCCTCATCTGATGGAAGAAGGCTCAGAGCTCAGATGAGCTGCCGGAGCTCCGACACCATGAAGATTCCAAGGCAGCAGAGCTGTGTGGTTAAGATCACACACTCTGGTGACAGACAAACAACAGCTGTCAACTTCCTGGCCCTGTGACCTTGGACAAGAGACTTAACTTCTCCAGGACTTGGTTTCCACATCTAGAAAGGGGGACTACTAGAAAAGTCTCTACTTCACAGAGATGGAATAGTTATATAAAACCTCGGTCAGCCCTTGACATCTGTGACAATAAACCTTGCTCCCATCCATCACCACTGATTTTGTTTTGCTGGATGCATCTGCGGAACCGCTTGTGCGAAACGCTGGTCCCAGCGGCTCTCCAGGGACATCAGGGCTTCCTTTTGAATTGTGCAGCCAAGGTGGCTTTGGACCCCAAGTTTCTGGGCTCTTGTCTGCCTGTGCATCCCCTTCCTTCAAAAGCCACGGGCTTCCCATTTCCTTTCTAAGCTGCCAGGAAACAAATGCCAGAGGCTGCTGTGTGGAACCGTTTGGGAAATAATTAGTTTGCCTTCCACAAAGGCCAGAGTTCACTTCTGAGATATTTAAAACTCTACTGATGGCTTAAAATAAATATCACAATGGAGATGTCGAAATAGTTGCGTGTTCTCACACATGACATTTTGTGGGGAGGGGAGAGTAAAAAATGTAAATGGATTTACCAAAATAATCTCAAGGTAAGGCCTTTGAGGCTTGACACCACAGAAATGTCACATTGTTTGAAGTTTCTTTCCCCCCCCCCCCCCCCGTAAGTTTGTTTTTCTCCTTTGAGGGCACTGGAAGTTTTGTTATGAAAAAGAATAAAGAACTGTTCTCAAAAAGAAAAAAAATCATGATTGCATTTTTTAATCAATTTTAATAATTTCCAGCTATTTCTTTATGAGTTTAATTCAATCCCCAAACACTAATAACTGATTTCTACTATGTGAAGATGTGTTGAGCACCCAAAGGATGCCAAGTACTAGGCTGAGTATTTTAAATATTTCTTCCATTATTTAATCCTCACAGATGTTCAGTGAGGCAGGAATGGTTATGCCCACTCTGCAGAGGAGGTAATGGAGACCCTCAGGTACTTGCTGAAGGACGTGGGGTTAATAAAGCAAACAGTCAGGACTGGACCCCAAGTCTGTCTTTATCCCACTCCATGTTCTTTCCAGCATATTCCCAGAGTTCTTTACCCCACCCAGACCTATGAGTGTTCAGCAATCAATACTATTAGACAAAGCAACAGATACAATCACGTATACTGGAGTTCATAGCTGACATAAGGCAGTAAGGGGTAAATCTCAAAAGAAAGCAGTTCTAAGAAATACTCACAAACTCAAGAATATGTCCTCTTCCCCATGGCCTACCTGGAAAAATCTTCTTCATCCCTTACTGTTTCCCACTTTGCACTTTCTGCTCTGTTAAACACCAAATCACTTCTGTTGCCCAGAACTGTGTCCCATGTTCCCCATCACAGTGCCTTTGCAAATGCTAGTCCTTCCTCCCAAATGCTCTTCCTTTGCAATCCGCTTGGCAGACTCCTGTTCACCCACCAAAACCCTGGTGAAACATAACCTTTTGGAAGAAGCCTTCCTCATCCCTCTCCCCCTCCTACACCCGGTGGAATTCATACATTCCTACTAGTCTTCTCTCTGTATCGTGTACATGCTTACATTTTCATAATTATCCCAATGTTTGGGGTTTTGTTCTCAGGGTTGGTTGACTGGTTTGGCTGATTTTTCTGTTTCCCTCGCCAGAGTGACTTTCCTGCAGGCGGGGGCTATGCTTTAATCCACCCCTGTGTCCCCTCTGCCCAGCCCCCTGCCTGTGTCAAAACAAGCATCTAAGTGAATTGAATCAAAATTGAAAATGAAAACAAATATCATGGAGGACTCGAAGATAGGGAAACAAGTGTTAATGTTGTGAAAGTCTATTACAGAGCAATCAACCAGACCATGTTTTCCTAATACAGATTACAAAACTGGCACACAGGCACGACGGAGCAGCAGTGGGGATTTATACTCTCTGGACATCTGTTGGGCGTCTCATCTGATAAATCCTCGCCTTGCCTTGCTGACGATTTCATCTTCCAGAAGACAGAGGGAGCAACAAAGGAAACAGTTACTTGGCACTAAATCCTGGCAACAAGGAAACACCGGTTAATGAGAAAAGTGGAGTCCTCGGGAGAAAATGAAATGGGCACGTAACCTTAGAATTAAAGATAGCGCAAGAAAGGAAGAAAGGAAATAAGCATTCGTTAAACACCTACTGTGTGCTGCCTATATCACTTGTGTTACTACATTTAATTCTCACAACCACCCTAGATGGTAGGCGTAAGTCACTTCAAAATGCAGAGAAGAAAACCAGAAAATGCGGAAAGGTACAGTAACTTGCTCGAGGTCATACAATACAAGGTCATATCTGCTTGCAAACCTCAGGTTCCAATCTCATACTAGGCAGCTAAGCAAGAAAGCAGGGCATCACCCTAATTAAAACCTAGAGTTGATGAAAAACAGTATCAAACAGTACAGGGTAGGCAATGCTACAGTAACAAAACCACACACACACACACACACACACACACCCCGCAAAATTATAATAATATGATACAATTAAGCTATTTCTTCAAGCCTCAACAGCTTTCTAGGACAAACAGCCATCCCTTCATGCGTTGGCTCAGTACCCTAGTCTGCTTGCAGCTCATGAAACTCCATCCCAACAGATGCTTCAGGGTTTGCCTCGGTCAGGGGAAAAAAAAAAAAAAAAAAACCCTGGAAGATCTCACTCCAGCAATTAAATGCTTCCACCCATAAGTAGCATGTGTCACTTCCACTCAAATGACATAACCTAATGCCACGGGGCAGAGAGGTACAATTCTCCAACCAGAAGGAGAAAGAACCAGAAATGGTTGAGCACCAAAAGTTCCCACCACAGCACCTTTGGTTAAGTTGCAAATGGAAGCTTCCATCTGTGGCAATGAACGCGTGCCAAACTCTGCCTCTGCATACTACCAGGAGAGAGAGGAAAAACATGAAAACAAAAATTAATAACTATGTAGCAATGCTCAAGAAAAACACAGAGAGAGAGAAAGAAAATGCTGTTGATAAGAGAATTGGGTTATGGAAGATGATTTCACAACCAAAAATAAGCAAGTGTGTGAGGAAGGTTGGTGCCATGAACAAGGTCCCCTGGCCACAGCTCAAGAAGGAAATACTGTGCAAGACAAATAAGAGTACCTTCGTCAGGTGGGGCTGTTATACCAAAAGTACCATAGACTGGGTGCCTTATAACAACAGAAATTTCTTTCTTATGTTTCCGGAAGCTGTAGTCCAAGATCAGAGCAGCACATGGCCAGGTTCTGATAAGGGCTTGTTTCATGGTGTATAGGCAGTGATTTTCTTGCTGCGTCCTCACATAGTAGAGAAAGAGGGAGGTCTGCTCACTCTCTTCTTACTGGGACACTAATCCCATTCATGAGGGCTCCACCTTCATAACTTAATCACATCCCAAAGGCCCCACTTCCTAATCCCATCCCATTGGGGGTTAGGGTTTCAACATATGAATTTGGGAGGAAGGGAGGGGGACACAAATGTAAATCTATAGTAAAGAGGCTCAGAAATTTTGTCTACCCATTCAATATTTACCATTCAATTCCATTTCCAGTGAGAAGGAAGAGGAGGCATCAAAAGCAACTGATAGGACTAATGACAGCTTCCTGGAGGCTCTTATTTAAAAGGCTATAAGTAAACGCTGGAAGGGGGGACACAGATAAAATTGCTTTGAAAATGGAAGCAGGATGGTATGATAGAAAATTCACTGAGCCTTTGCCACTGGGCTATTCCCTTCAGGAAAAGGGACTCATATGGGGGGGAACTTAACTTCTCTGAGCCTTGGTTTTCTTGTATGTGTAACGGAATGATATAGTCTCTGCCTCAAAAGGTTGTGGTGAGGATTGAAAAGATCCTGCAGGTAATGTACTTGTCAAAGTGCTTGCAAAATGCTAAAGCAAGGAAGAGAGTGATTAGATTAAGAAGGAGAGGCTGGTGCAGTGGCTCATGCCTGTAATCCCAGCACTTTGGGAGGCCAAGGTGGAAGGATCACTGAGGCCAGGAGTTTGAGGCCAGACCGGACAACATAGTGAGATCCCATCTCTACAAAAAAATTGAAAAATTATCCAGGTGTGGTGGGCACACCTGTAGTCCTAGCTACTCGGGAGGCTGAGGCAGGAGGATCACTTGAGCCCAGAAATTTGAGGTTGCAGTGAGCTATGATCATGCCCCTGTACTCCAGCCTGGGTGACAGAGCAAGACCTTATCTCTAAAAAAAAAAAAATTTTTTAAAGAATAAGAAGGATGATAATGACAATAAGCCCTCTGATTGGCTAAATATCAAGTTGGTTGTCCCAGGAACCATTTGTCTTATTCACTCTCTGACTTCACTTCCCGTCACCCTGTTCTTGCCTGAACTTGCTTCATTCTAGCTACGTTGGCCTTTTTGCTGTTATGTGATCGTGCCAGGAGTGTTCATCCTCAATGCCTAGGCACTCTGGAGTCCCTTCTTCCTACAGTGCTCTTCCCAGAACAGGAGAGCGTGTCTTGCTCAAGTGCTATGTACTCATCGAAACCCTCCACCACTATCTACTTGGAATTATAATATCTACCCCTTACCCCGTACTCTCTGTCCCCTTTCCTGACTTTATCTTCACATTGGCATTTGTCATTTGCTAATATACTTACTTATTTTGTCTATTGTCTATACCCCCCCATTAGAACATATTCCCAAACTTAGATGAATCCCCAGCCCAGAAAAACGCCTGGCACGTAGTTTGCATTTACCATTATGAATTGTTGTTGTTATTGCATTTCTCTACTCTCATCCATTGCTCCTTGGTTTTATACTGTAGCAATAAGGTATTCCTTATTTTTAAATTCAAAATCTCCTTCATCTTCTACCCTTTAATTCTTACATTCCAAGATTCCATAACAAAATATCCTCAAGAGCTCGTTGTCCAAGTGCAACCCACTCTTTCCATACTGTCTTCCAGAAACCCGTCCTTACTTCAGTCTTACAACTGCCCACCACATCACACTTCTTGAGCTCTGCGGCTGCTTGGAAAGCAACTTGTGAGAGGTCACCAGCAGCCGAAATGCCCAAGACTCACAGAAAAGTCAGCATAAGTTCCTGTAAGTATTGTATTTCCTCAACTGCACACTCACGGTGTGGCTGTGAGTCTCAGTCTGCCTTTACTCCTTTTGTGCCATTTACAATATTTTTTTTTTCCAGGGGAATGGGGTTTTCACTGAAACTGGAACTAAACTCATGGGATTCTGTACATAAATAATACAGAAGTACATGTACTGGGCTTTATCAAGAGTTCTTGCACTCAGTTAAGAAACAATGGGTTGCAAGTAGTTATAACATCTGAATTCCTTAGACAATTCCTAATTACTTTTGAAACACAGAGACAAAATTTGGGGGCCGTTTTAATATGAAGTCTTATTTGGATGAAAATATCAAAATCCCTAGGGCACTGAAATAAGTAGTCAGCTACAAATTATCAACAGGGTACACCCTCCCACCCTTTGGGAAAAGGGACTCATACATACTTTCACCATACCAGGCCTAGCAATGAGAATTTTAAATATGTTATCACATTTCATATCTACAATATAGCTTAGAGCAAGGTAAATTCTATTAGCCCCATTTTTCAGACAAGAAAACTGAGGTTTAGAGAGGTTACAATCATTGCCCAAGCCCATGCATTTAGCAAGAAACAGGGCAAAAATCAAAGCTGTATCTGCCTGACTCCAGAGACTGCTTTTTCCACTACAAGGGATGAGGACTGGGACAAACAAGCTGCTCAGAAAACCAATGAAGAGGAGTGCTGGCGGGCCTGCTTCTTTGTGATCCTTGAAGGAGCCACTCCTTTGGGTTTGGAGCCACCAAAGCCAGGATAAGGCTACACATTCAGTCCAGATGGGCCCCTCAATCCATTTGGGAGTTTATCACTGTCCCCAGCAGACCTAGCTCATTGGCGGCATTTCATTGAATTCATTCATCTACAATTACTAATTGGCCTCCACAAGCCAATAAAAGAAAGGATCTGTTCATCCAGTTGACCTTGGGACTGGCTCACCCTTGATCACAATGCTCATCAAATGGAGAGAAATCCTCCAGGCCAAGACTGGGAAAGTGAGAGCCCCCCTCTCTCAATACCAACTTCATATCACAAGAGATGAGGAGAGGCAGATGGCGGGTAACGCACCTACAAAAACTCAAAGATGCACAGGGCCAGTGTAGCAACCTGTGCGTCCCATTTTCCTCCAAAATAACATCTCAACCTGATTGTCTCATAAGCCAAAGCATTTTTTTTGTACCATCCGATACTCTCAGCCTTGATTTTTAAGTGAATGAAAATTCAAGAGGCAAAGGAGTGATGAAGAGTCTTGGACTCGAGAGTCCGCCAGATATAGGTTTGAATCCTAGACCCAGAGCACACCGGCTGTAGGACCGTGAGCAATTACTGAATGTCTCTAAGCCTCAGTTTCTTCATCTCTAAAAAGGGAATTAGCATAATCTCTCCCTTTCATCGGGTTGCAAAAGTCAAGTGAAGAAATAGGGTAAAGCCCTTGACACAAGGCCCAGTACCACGCAGCAAGTACTCAATAAATGTCGGCTGTTTGTTCTAAGAAGAAAAAAGGTTAGCTAGTCGGTAAATCTTACAGGTCAACATCAGTCCTGAAAATGACTGTTTGCCATACTTGGAATCTGCTTATACTTTCTGAATTTCAAGCTTCTCTTAATTCATTATTTGGGGGTTTGTGGAGGCAGTGTCCCCAAGACGATTTCCTCTGCACTCTGCTTGATTCATGTTCCTTCTGGAAAAGCTCATCCACATATCATGGTTCGGCCATCTAATCATTCCCTCAGGAAATACTATCAGTCATCTACTGATCACCAATTACTGTGCTCTACGCACAGAGCTGGGCACCACATACCCTACTCATCCCCACTTGGGTGCCCAAGACGCCTGAAACTCAAAATGGGCAAAACTTGATGCTATAAGATGAATAGTGTCTCCCCACCTCACCCCCAGAAGTCATACGCTGAAGTCCTAGCACATTTGGGAGCGTGATGGTATTTGGAGATGGCGCCTTTGGGAAGTAATCAGGTTTAGATGAGGCCGTGAGGGTGGGGTCCCCCATGATCGGATAGTGCCCTTATAAGAAGAGACTAGTGAGCTCACTTGCTCTCTCTTCGCCACGTGAGGGCACAGGGAGAAAACAATCATCTGCAAGCCAGGAAGCGAGCCCTCGCCTGGGACCATGATCTTGGACTTCCCAGGATCCAGAACTGTGAGAAATAGATGTGTGTTGTTCAAGCGCCTCCACCTATGGTATTTTGTTAGAGCAGCCCAAACTAAGACATTGACCTTCCATCTTTCTTTTAAAATATGCTTCTCCTGCTGTCTACTTTCTTGGTGGAGGTTTCCACCAATCTCCCAAACTGGAATCATTCTAGACCTCCTCTCCCTGCTCACTCGCATATACAAACAGTCCCCAATTCTTGTGGGCTGTGGGTCTGACGTGGTTCTCCCGTCAGACCTTTCTCTCCATTCACAGCTGGTTCCGACTCATACTCAGAGCTCATAGTGTCTCCTCTATAACACTCCAGCAGCCTCCAACATGGCCATACTACTTCCATTCTCCCTCGATGGGGTCCCCATGCACAGCACAAAAGCCATCTTCTGAAACATAATCGGGAATCTGCCACCATCCAGTCTAAAATCCTTCCAGAATTCACAAAATCTCCAGGACAAAGTCTCTGCTCCTCTGCCAGGAGGGCCTGCCACAATCGAGCCCTGCCTCCGCACCCTGCCCCGCTGCGGCCAGGCTCCACGAGCCCTGTTCACCTCAGGGGCAGCTCCCCCTCCATGGCCCAGCCCTTTCCACTCCTCCGCGCCTTCGCACGTGCTGTTCCTTCTGCTCACAACCCCCCTCCCTTCCTTCACTGCTGAGCTAACACCTCATCATCATCTTTCATAAGTTCAAATCCCCCCACAGGCTGTATGAGGCAACTTTTCTCATACAGGAAACTTTCCTCTCTGCTCCTTCTACGTATTCCCACCATAATAAATACGATGCAGTGTTGAAACTTGGTTTTTTTGTCCTCTTTCTCTGTCCCCCTCATAGCTAGGTGGTTATCTCTTTCAGGATAGAGATCCTGTCATTTATTTTCAATGTCATACATATTTTAAGGATAAAAATCAGGAGAAAATAAAGCTTTTACAACTGTGCTAAAGCCAGAAATTTTTGAAAACAACTGTTTAATGCATGCCAGGGGAATAATTATAATGATAATAACAATATCAATGATTTTTAAGGGCTTAATATCATTAAACATTTTATGAGCGTAGCTCATTTGATCCTTTTAACCACCCTATGAGGAAGTATTGTTTTTATTCTTTTTTTTTTTAGATGAGGCAAGTGAAGCACAGAGATCACACATGTGTATTCACACATGTGTGCAGTACACACACACACACACACACACACGCACACACGGTGGGTTCTAGAGTCAGAAGGGCATGGTTCCTAATGTGGCTCTGTCATTTATCATCTATGTGACCTCGAGATAACTCACTTTAGTCATCATTTGTTTTCTCACCTCTGGAAGGGGAAAATATTTGTTGTGATCATTAAAAATACTATTGCAAAATTACTGGCACATAGTAGGTACTTGGTGTTAATGCCTCTTTCCCCAAACAATAACCTCTGAATACTTGTCTAGAGCGACCCTTATTTTTCCGGATTATCATTACAGTCCTAAGCTGCATAACTGCCCTCTGGCCGAAATCAGGCGTGTTAATGTGTTCAGTGCTGGCTTACCCAACACCAGCTCTGAGTCTCTCTCGTGCACGTCCCCGCCACCCCGATCGGTCCCACACACAGCCCTGCCTTCACAGACAAGGTGAAGCTCCCGGAATGTGATCTGGGATGAGGTTAGAAAGAGCATGAATGACTCCCATGCAGGTTACCTGATAACTTTTAAAAAGCCGAAAGCTCAGCAGTTTGGTTTTGAGGTAGTGAAGCAAATGCGAAAGTGTATTTCTGGCAACTACATCTGAAAGGCTGTGTACAACCCCACGTGCCCAGGCGTGGAAGCTCAGCGATTTGATACAGGTGGGCATTTGCCGTGATGGGCTTGAAGCAACAACCTGTTTGCCTGGAGATGCTGACTCGGCCTTCCTGCCGGCTCCGAACCCCAGCCCCACGCCCACCCAACGCCAGCTCCACGCTCGGGAATACATTGACATTTCGAAACGTATTGATTACAGGAGCCGACTAGATTCGGGCAGGAGAAGGGGGAGAAATGGATTGACTTCATTATTTGTGGAAAGAAAAAAGAAGGATAAACAAGGGTGCTTTTGTTTGGAGGACAAAACGAAAATTATCGGTTGAATGGGGCTGAATTAAACACTTAAAGTTCAATCTTTCCAGAGTGCTGACAACGCAGGTGGAGATCAATACGGAAACAATTTGCACCGTGGGGAACCTGGGCCCTGGTTATTAACAACTAATTATACCAAGTTTTCTGCGGAATTGGGGTAGTTCCCCTAGAGGCTGCAATACAGCAGACCCCAGACCCAGGTCAGGGATCTGGTTCCCAGAGAGGGAAGTCCAAGGCTCAGGATAAAGAAACTCCCGAGGGCCTTTGTTCTGTGGAGACTGTGTCACAGTTTGCCACTTGCAAATCAGGGTATAGGAAGCCCACCATATTTTTATCAGAATTTCAAAATATAACTACCACCAGCAAGGCTGCTATTTCATTAGGAGTGTCAGGATGGCCATACTATTGTTAAAACATGGAAATTCTCCCCATGCCTCCTGCTAAGCACCCACCCCGGACCTCCCAGACCAGTCCATCCCATTATGCAAGAACTAGAGGGTTAACACCTGGCACGGCACGGGGTCTTCAGGGCCTGTGACAACATCCACTCTGATGGTTCCATGCTCATGCCCTGCAGATGGTCAAATACTTTGCGTATGACCCTGATCACAGACAACAGCTTCCTATAATTAGGCAGTTACCAGCCTGTCTAAATCCCAGGTGCCTTCCCTGGGGGGAGGGCAGTGTTTATTATACATAAATAATGCCACACACACACTATATACATACACGCACAAACACCTATATACTAGTTTTATATATATATAGCTATGTATAAAACCACACATAATATGAAAATATTTATATTTTATATTACATTCCATTAAATATTGATACATACTATTATATACTATATATAACTATGTATAGTTTACTATAGTTATAGTATAGCTAACTACATACAACTATAGTTTATATATAATAGCATATAAACTATAACTACATATAAGCTATATACAGTTGTCCCTTGGTATACACGGGTGATTGTTTCCAGGACCCCCCAAGTATACCAAAATCCATGCATAATCAACTCCTGCAGTTGGCCTTGCAGAACTCATACAAAAGCCCTAAGTATAGCAGGTTTCAAATCTTATGTTTGGTTGAAAAAAATCTGTGTATAAGTGGACCTGTACAGTTCAAACCCATGTTGAAGTCAAGGGTCAACTGTACATATTACACAAACACACACACACACACACACAGAGTCTATGTAAACTTATGTTTGGGTAATGTTTCCATGTTAACATGTATAAATTTATCTCATCATTTGAATAGCGACATGGCACTCAGTAGCATGGATGTACCATAATTTAGCCACCCCCCGTGGATGGATATTCAGGTTGCTCCCACTTTTTCACTACCATGAACGACCCTGCAATGAATGCCTTGAACATACGTTATTCCAAAAACATGTGACTATTTCTATAGAATTGATTCCAAGAAGTGGAACTGTTGGAGGAGCAGCGATGTGTATTTTTAATTTTGACACATCATGAGGAACTACTTATACGTTCTTTCACACATAAATGATGGCGGCATGTGCCCCCTTTATCTGGATCATTTGCCAAAATTGCTCCCTCAAAGTCCACTCGAAGGGTCTCTGTGATGTGCCCAGTTGCATTTAACAATCAGAGTCCACGAGGCTCTTCCCTGTCTGCCCCAGCACACAATCGCCCACAGAAAGAGGCCGAGGGAAGTGTCACTGCTGCTTCTGGCCAACAGATTATTCCAGATGCCCCCAAAACCTCCCATCTGGTGAGCTACATGAGAGTAGCAAATAGCAAATTTCCCTGCAGAGTCTAGGAGTTAAAGAGTTCGGTCACCAGTTGTCACCCAGATCCTGAAGCCACTTTCCTTGTCTCCAGAGTGATACAAATCCCCTCTGAAAGTTCTGCCAACTCCTGGCCACCATGCCTTGCTTAGGATGTCACCAAACCCAGTGAAAAACAGCTGTCAGTCTCTGTCCTTCTAATCACAGGATGTCAAACCCAGCATAGACAGGCTAATAGAAAACACATGCTATTTCATTCCCTCCACCTTCCTCCTTCCCATAAACAAAAGCCCCAGGCCATGGAAGCAGGCAGAAGAGAGGAAAATATTGTCCACAGTAAAAGCATCTCCACCCCCAGCTCAGTCAGCCAAAAGGCCCTGCTATACAAGCATTTCTACTTAGCCCATGAATGACTCGGGGCAGCTTCCAAAAATGTACCCAACACAATGAAATTGGAAAATGTAGTTAAAAGACAAAACCAAGGAAAATATACATGAGAGAAGAAATGAAGAGCAAGGGGAAATATATCTATGTGAGGCATTAGGTTCTGCACAATTTTTAGGCATTTGGACTCCAAATGGGCTCTAAATGCAAAAAAAAAAGCGGTGAGGGGAGGAGTGGAAAATTAGACTTAGTATCCAGGTCCACAATGTGCATGAAGAAGATCCCCACATTTAGATTTCAAGAATAAACACAGGGAGGAAAATAGGAAATTAAGATGGCACAACTCTCAATTAATTTCTCAGAACAGTTCTGTTTCTCCTGTGAACACAGGTCCCAACAGCACAAAATCCAGCCAAGTCCACCTCTCCAACCAGCAGGGCAAGACCCTTCCGAACGGACTGGATGTGCTCCATGCCCCATCTCAGCTGCCCCCCACACACTTCCACTTCTCGGGGCTGCCCCCTCTCCCACCCCTCCTGGGATGCCGCCCAAACCAGACAAAACCCAGGCGCCCAAGATGCTCCCACACAACCCTCTAAGGCTCCTGGTAGCTTCTGCTCATTCCTTTTTTAAAAAAACTTACTTGGCAACTGTTGAACATTAAGAAATCTCACATAAAAACCCTGATTTTTCCACTTTAAAAAAAATCGGGTGGAAAAAAAATTAGGCAACAGGGCATCTCCCCACAGTTGGGGTGCGTAACAGTCACCTCCTTGAATAGGGAAGGGCACCTCCCATTTATCACGTCTCCCCATTGTGTGCACTCATGCCGGTGCAAAGCACAGTCTAGGCAACAAATACTTCAACTTTTATAAAATAACAAATAAAGAGAAGAGGAAAATGAGGTGGGCAAAATTGCTCCAGAAGACCTGAATTCAGACCCACGACTTAACCATCCATTTTCCGGATCCACAAAACAAAGGGTCAGACACAGAGTGACAAATTCTTTCCACCTCTGACCATATTCTTTCTTCCAGCTGACAGAGGTCCTGCTTTCCAGAGTGGGGGCATTTGATGACATTTACAAACCATGCCAACTTTGATTAAAGGGTCCAGAGAGGGGATCCCTATGACGGAGCCATCTCACTTTATTTATTTAGTTTTCCCGGAAACGTGCTGCCTCCGTCCCCTCCTGCCACCGCCCGCCCCTCCCAGGGTTTTGCCAGGATGTAAGGCTGCTGCAGCTACAAGGAGGAACGGCAGGCTGAGAGGCAGGAGATGGACTTTGTAAGCAGAAAGAAAAACAAAACAAGACAATGACAAAAAAAAAACACCTCACCCCAGAAACAAAACAAAACAAAATTAAAAAAAAAAAAAAAAAAAAAAAAAGCCCTCTTCCTTCCCTGGTTGCATAAAACCAGTAGCCTGTTTACCAGAGGACCAGAGGCGGCTGGAGCCCCAGGTGTGTCCTGGACGCTGAGCCTGGAGCGCCATCTAGGAGCAGAGGGCGGCACTGCAGGTTCCCACCCTTGGGCTTCGCCTCTGGTCCCTGGGACCCCTTCCCTCCCGGGTCTCTTCTCCCGTTGCCATTGTTGGAAGGTCTCAGTAGAGGCGATGCGCTACAGTGGGGTGTCATGAGCTTTGCAGTCAGACCCTGCCACTTCACTAGCTGTGGGGTCTTGGATAATTCTTCCCTTTATCTGCAAAATGAGGATAGTCACGACCACCTTCCTCAGTGACTGGAAGACGAAATAAGAAAACTACATATTCGGGCATGTAACATACAGCCAGTAAATATATTCCTTTCCCCCACAGCACAATAAACTGACTCAGACCACATACAAGTAACTCTGGGGGGGCTTTTTTGGCTTATCTGTAAAACAGGCTTGCCAGAGGCAGATGTAACATAACCCCATATATACAACAACTGGCCCAGCATCAGTGCTTGGCTGTTTATGGGGGGAAGGGAAGGAAACTGTAAATCCGGCTCTGTTATAGGCCCTCAGGTTAAGCAAATACAAGAGACAGTTATAAAGATAAATAAGACAGTCTCTTAGCGAGAGCGTCAAATGTAAATAATAATACCAGGTAACGAATGAGATGTATGAACAAAGTACCTGTCAACATAGCTTTCCATACACATCTTGCAACCAAGGATTGTCACCCCCACCCCAATTTACAGGTGAGCCAAGGGAGGCTCCGAAGGGGTTCGTGATCCCGCCTCTTCTCTGACCTTCTTCCCCAACATCTGTGTCTTTTTTCCCCAAAATGTTTCCCCACTTCTGCCACTGAAATAGAACAAATTCAGAATCAGACAATACCTTCCCCTCTCTCACCTCCACCCTGCCCGTCCAGTACTTTGGCAGTCTGAAGTCAGCTCGATTCTCCATGTCTCTCCCATCCACCCCTCTGCAGTTCCTCTCTCGTCTCCCCAAGTAAGACCCCTCCACTTCCCACCTGCCGGCCTGAGAAGCCTCCTACCTGGGCTCTCTGCTTCTGGCTCTTCTCCCTCCAATCCATCCTGCAGGGGCTCCTAGGGGAATGTCACCCTTTCAGGTCCAGCTACAAGTCTAACCCCTCCACACCACGGACCTTCCTCCAGGAAGTTTTTCCCAGTGACACTAACCCATAAGAATCTCTGCTTTCCCTAAACACAGAATTTGCAACTCTGCCTGCACGTTGGAACAACCCGGGGAAGATTACACCACCTGTTCACCAACAAGCACAGGGAGAGATGCTCCATGTCATCAGCCACCAGGGAAACGTGAAGCCAAACCGCAATGAGGTACCACTTCACACACGCTAAAATGCTTGTAATAAAAAAAAAAAAAAAAGATGTACAATAACAAGTGTTGGTGAAGACATGGAGATACTGCAACCCTTATACATACTACTGGTAGGAACGTAAAATGGTGCAGTCATTTTAGAAAACAAAGTTAGCAGTTAGTTCCTCAAAAAGTTAAACATAGAGTTAACGTACGACACAGCAATTCCACTCCTATATGTCCACACAACAACTTGTATACAAACGTTCATAATATCCAAAAAGTAGAAACATTCTAAGTGTCCATCAACTGATGAATGGATGAACAAAATATGGTCTAACCATATAATGGAATATTCAGCAACAACAGGAATGAAGTACTGATACACACTATACCATCGATGGACCTTAAAAATACGATGCTGAGTGAAAAGAAGCCAATCACAAAGACCCACATATTGTCTGATTCCATTTATATGAAATGTGCAAAACAGACAAAGCCATAGAGACAGAAAGTAGATTAGCAGTTGCCCGGGGCTGGGGGAGGAGAGATGGGAAGAAATGGGGAGTTTCTGATAGTGGGTACAGAATTTCTTTTGGGGGTGATGAAAATGTTGAAAAGTTGATTGTGGTGATGGGTGCACAATTCTGTGAATATACTAAAAACTACTGAATTGTGCACTTCCAATGAGTAAATTGTATGGTATGTGAGTTTTATGTAAATAAAGCTGTTATATCATATTAAAAAAGAAATCTCTTATCCCCATCATTTCCTTACTATTCTGTATTCCTTCATATATTTCTTCATAAATAAAATATATTTATTTAACATTGATTTGCTTATTGCCTACCACCACAATAAAGGCAATCCTAATGAGAGTGGAAACTGTAGCTTCACTTCTATATCCTCAGGACTTTGAAAGGTGCTTGGCATAAAACAGGACTGAATAAGTAAGTGCCAGTCTGTGAATATATGAGTAGATGTGTGCTTAATAAGGATCAGCAAAAATAAAATAAAATAAAATACTGCTTCCAGGGCTCCACCGCCGAGATGCAGATGCCATTGACCAGAGGGAGACCCTGGCATAGGTCCTGGTTCAAGCTTCCTCAGGTGATTCCATCGTACAAGCCAAGACTGAGACCCTGTCCTAAGGCAGGCCTCCCCTGTAAACTTAACTGTTCTGGGCTCCCAGGCCTCCTACAGTTACACTCAACCAGGGATGATCATGCTCCTCAGGGGAAACTAGGCAATTCTGGAGATGGTTTTCATTGTCACAATTGGGAGGGTGCTACTGCCTTCTAGTGGGTGGAGGTCAGGGATGCTGCTAAACATCCTACAATGTGCAGTACAGCCCCTTACTTCTCTCCCCCTGCCTCCTGCAAAGAATTATCTGACCCAGAATGTCAGTAGTTCCGAGCTTGAGAAACCCTGCCACAGCCTATTGTCATGTGAGTTCCTCGAGGGCAAGGAATGTGTAAGACACACCTGCATAACCTCGGTACCAACTACAGAGCCTTGGACACACGAGGTATTTGGCAAATGTTACCGGAATGAATTATCTGTACCCCTCATGTGGTATTTAGGTGTGTTCATCTCTACGCCACTTTATTCCAGAAAATATTTGTAGCTGCTAACAAAAACCCTGTGCAACACAACAGGATAAAATAAGTAAGGGAATCTTAGAAGGAGAAGCTAAGATGAAGTTATATGTAAGTTGGGATCAGGTATCAGGAACGGTTGTTATAGGCATAAGGTAGAGAGGAGCTGACATTTGTCTCTGGGCTTCTGGTTGGCCACAGCAAAGAGGGAAACATGAGACTTCTGGCATCCGTGCAATAAAAATGCCCCAGTTGCTCAAGGGAAGCACAGCTCTCTGCAGCAGAGACATGATGGGCTCCGGGTGTAAAATGGACAAACCTCTCAACAGCATCAATACCAATAGCCCTTCGTGACTATTTCTGATAACTTCCTCTGAGTTCTTCTCTCCACCCTGAACTCATTCTCTGTGCTGTGTAACTTGATAGTTTCTCTCCATCCCTGAGTTTCGGCTTGGCCTTATGACTTGTTTTGGTCAATGAAATAAAGACAGACATGATGTAAGCAGCAGCTTTAGATGTGTTTGTGCAACTGGATGTGATTTCTTGCATCGCTGCCATCACCATGAGAAGAACATGCCTCAGCTAGATCCTTGGTTCAAAGAGCGTGAGAGAGATTTGGAGACAAGTTGATTCAATTTAACCCACAGACCTGCAGCCTACAGAAGAACCACACGGCTGAGCCCAGTCCAGCTCAGCAGATACCCTGCTGACCTGCAGTTGCATGAGCAAGCCCAGCTGGGTTTAGCAAAGCCTTCCCAGCCATCTCTCCAGATGCATGAGCTAAATTCATGTTCATTGGTGCATGCCACCCTATAATAACTTCCCACTCCCTTTCATACTCAGAGGTGTCCAAGTTTGGATTATAAATTAAAATGGTCACCTACCATGAAGTCAGGGTTGGGTGTTGACTGCAAGAAGGAGGGGCTAGCATCTCTATTCCTGAACTGCAGAACTGCAAGGTCCCTCTAGCGCTGTCATTCAAGCAAAGTGGAGTGAGGACATTCTTGGAAAAGTCGACTCTGAGTAAAGCTTAATATAGGAAAAAGATGAGGGCAAGTATCTCCCTCTCATTCTCTGTGTCCTTAGAGTGCTTCGCAGATGCCCATGACTTCATGGTAGACAAGGAAGCCAGAGAGACAGGTATGAAGTTATGCAGAGATCCACCAAGAGAGAGGCTTGGGACCAGAGATAGTTGAAAGGGGCTTAAGGGAGGCAGAGCTGGCCCTCTCTTAGGGGTCTCAGTGATTGGGCACAGGTGACACTGGAACCAAGCACACCACCCATGACAGAGCCATCCCATTTGCAAAAGTCTTGAGCAGCAGGAAGACCTGGTGTTATTCAGAGTGAGATCAGAAATGCCACCCACAGCTAAAACTATGCTAAGTAAAGATGTGCTTACCCATTTTCTCTCTCCCTCCTCCCCATCTCAACAGATAAGGAGAAGGGTGGGGATGTATAAAGAACTAAACATGCCCCCTTCACACACCTCTTCAGGTTCCTGCTGTGGGGAAGAGAGAGCACTTTTAGCTGTATCTGAAATTGTAAGTTTAAACTAGACTGAACTGAGTTTTTTTTATAGCTGAAAATGGTCAAAAGTTTAAGAGACTTATTATCCGGTGGAGTAGAGAGATTGAACACAGTTGACAACAGGATCGAAAAAAAATAAAACTGTTTCATGTTTTTATACCTATGGAGTTGAAACTTCTCCCCAAACTAATTACTGCCATTTAATAGGTACTTTGTGCTAAGTGCTTTACTTATTTTCCTTTTAGGATAAAATCCTGAGATACGTGTGCTCAAAGGAAATACTTGTTGACTTGCCTGGAAAGGTCCTGTTCTCAGCTTTGGTTCTGCCCTGCCCGGCTGCCTCGCGGTGTTCGCATCAATGCTTGAGTCTCTGCCAACTTGATTTCCCTGTAAGAGCAGAAATTTAGCTCATTTAAACCTCACAACAACCCTTACCCCCATCTAACAGATGTGGAAACTGAGGCGCAAAGAGGTAAAGCAATTTGCCCAAAGGATTCCAGCTAAAAAATTAGCAGAGTAAGGATTCGAACCCAGGCCTGTCTCCCTGCACATCCTCAGCGCTTTCCCCTACATTGAGCTCTTTCCTCAATTCCACCTTCACCCACCTCAATTCCCAGACGTTTCCTGGGCCTCCTCAATGCCAGGTTGCAGGCCGTAGCCCCGTCCTGCTAAATAGCACGCAGCCTCTGTGGGAGAAGGCTCTAATTGTGCCTGACCACAAGGTCTGCAGGGAGTTAATAAGTTATTCCAAGAGAATATTTGCACTGAAGGCCTTATTGACTGGAGTCCATTTCCTGAGCTGGCATAATTCTTTTTTTCCTCCAGCAGTTGTTACAAAGCAAGTGCAAGTGCAAATCTTGAAGCCTCATCTGTAGGATCCTTTGATTATCACCAAGGATACAGTCTTCAAAGCCCACCTCCCAGTCAAGGTCATCACAGAGGGATAATCCCTTAGGCAAGAAGAAAGATGTTTCAGGGGTCCCTGAGTTTTCATAGAAAAGACAATTCAGTTCCATTCTTTATGAAACTACCCACAATTTATAGATTAATGTCACTTCTCTCCCTTCCAGCCTCTTCTTTTTCCTAAAAAAAAAAAAAAAAACCACAACTGATTCATTGCAGTGTTATAACACCCAATGAATAGAAACAACCTGAATGTCCATCCACAGGGGAATGGCTGAACAAACCATGGCATATCCATGCAATAGAATACTGTGAAACCATCCTGAAAGCATGAGAAAAATCTCTATGCCCTAATATGGAGGAGTCTCCAGGTTATATCTTTCTTAGGAAATTATCACGGTTTTCAGAAAAGAATATAGAGTTTTGCATGAGAAAATGAAAGGGATGAGAACATATATTTGTTTATGTTATCAAAATGAAATAATGGGAGGATCAAACCACAGAAAATGGTTCCCCTGGGTGGGGAGAGAAGAGTAGGAGTGATAGGCACAGAAATGCGATCTCTCTGAGGCCAAGAGGGGGAAGCATGGGAGGGGTCTGCCCTGCCAGGCGCAGTCAATAGGTGCATTGTCTGTAGAGAATTTAGAAAACAATAATAAAACCAACTACTAAATGCAAGGTGGTGTCTGGATTAGCCCAAAAAAGGACATTAGTGGAAAAACGGGTGAAAGCTAAATAAGGTCTAGAGTTTAGTCAATAGCATTGTGTCAATATTAATTTCTCAGTTTTGACAAATATACCATGGTAATGTAAGATGCTAATATTAAGGAAAGCTGGATGAAGGGTAAATACAGGAATTCTCTTTGCTGTTACTTTTCTGTAAATCTAAAGTTATTCCAAAACAAAAAGGTTATTTTTAAAAATATATGAGACATGCTGAATTTCACATGCACAAATAAACATTATGAAATGGGGGGAAAAAAGCAACTAAAGGTCAAGGTCGTCTGTTTTCATTATTACTGGCAATTCTGAAGAATATTGGCTGTAGAACTCCCCACTCCTCCAACCACTCATCCTGCACCTGCTCTGAGGATACCGTTCTTTTTAACTGAATTCTTAGTATGCAATGATGTAAATGTTTTGTGTACATAAAAAATAAAACAAAATTTGAAAACAAAAAGAAAGGAGTTACGGTATCAGTCATAAATAATCCGAATCTGAGCACCATCACCACGGGCCCCCCTTGAGTCCAGGTTTGAGCAGCTCTCACCAAAATCCCACGGCAGTAAAAATCACAGAATTCAAATCCAGGTCTGTGTGAGCCCTGATCCCTCAAGCTTTATGACAGACCTTCTTAGGGGTGACAAAACAGGAATAAAAGATCAGAATGGGAACTTGCTCCTCTGTCCTCCTTAGAAGGGTCAACAGGGATGTGAAGATTCATCATCAACAGGACTGTCACTCTGCCCTTGCATCAGGCACAGGCTCTTACAGGGAAATCAAGTTGGCAAAGCCTCAAACATCGAACCTGAGATGGAGCCAGACAGGGCAGAAAGAAAGCTGAGGACAGGCCCTTTCCATCTCCAGTCAACAAATAATTCCTTAGTGTGCACTTATCTCTAGGGTTTTTTTCCTAAAAGGGAAACCCCTCTTCACATAAATCCCCCTCAAAGAACTCACAACTTTCTCTATGCATGACCTTGGCATTGCATTATGACACTTCCATTATTGCATGCTGTATGATGATAGCCATCATTTCTAAGCCCAGTGGGTACTTGCCCATCTTGGAGCCTTTGAAACACTGCCTTTCTTTGCTCCCACTGACCCCCAGATAATTTGAATGGCTCATGCTCTCAGTTCATTCAGGTGTTTACTCAAAGCCACCTCTTCAGAGAGGCCTTCCCTCCCCACCCTATCAAAACTGAGGCACCCCTCCCATCCCTCTCTAACCCCTTCCCCTTATCTCCATAATGCTCACTTCCTCTTGATATTTATCTATATGTTGACTTGTTTGCTGTCTCCCCTCTCTGAAAGCTCCATGACAGCAGGGTCTTTTGATGATGCATCTGCAGAGCCTAATTTTTTTTCATAGTAAATATTAATAGCAGGTGCAAAGGCCCTGGGGTGCAAAGGGCCATGGTGTGCTAAAGGACAAGAAAGAAGGCAAATATAGCCAGAGGGAGAGTGCTAGAGATGAGCTAAGAGAGGTAAGCAGGGCCTTGTAAAGGCCATGGCAAGTGATTTGGGTTTTATTCTGACTACAGTGAGCAGCCTCTGGAGAGCTGGAAGCTGCGGGGCAGGTGTGACATCATCTGATTATGTTTAGTCTAAAGATTATTCTTCTTTCTATAAGAAGAACAGACTGAATAAGGAAGAGGTAAACCAGGTTTAAGGAAGAGGTAAACCAGGAGGTAAACCAATTAAGGCTACTGGAATAGTGCAAGGGAGATGAGATGGTGGCTTAGATTAAGGGGATGGCTCTGAAGATGCACACAAGTAGAGAGAAGGCTTGCGGGCATTTCTGGGCCATTTGCGGATAAACTGCATGTGGAATGTAGGAGAAAGAAAAAAGGCAAGAAGTTGCCTCTAAGTTCAAAGAGCAGAGCAACTGAGTGGATGACGGTAGCATTGACTGAGATGAGGAGTCTAGAAAAATATGCCCAGGGGGGTGCACAAAAAGTTGGTCATGTTTTATCCCAAGAACACCAAGGTACCAAGGTACTTATAGGAGGTATCTAAAATAGTCAAATTCATAAAAAATCAAAGAGTGGAATGGTGGTTGCCAGGGGCTGGGAAGAAAGGAAACTGGGGAGTTATTAATCAGTGGACACAAAGTTTCAGTTAAGCAAGATGAGTATGTTCTAGAGATCTGCTGTATGTATCACTGAACTACAGTCAACAATAACATATTGTACACTTAAAAATTTGTTAAGAGTGTAGATCTCATGTTGTGTTTTTACCACAACAAAGTTATTTTTTTTAATTTGTTTACTATATGCCTTAGAATCAAGAATATAACCACTGGATGACTTATATATATACCCCAAGCTCTGTGTCTCACATTTACTTCAATTACATGCAGATAACAGAAAGAACGTTTAGACAACTCAGATTGCATCTCAGCTTATCACCTGGTTTGTCCCTAAATTTATTGTTTCTCCAGGGTGAGCAGACACGTCCCCCTCTCTCTCCCTCTCAGGGCATATTTCAATAACACTCCTTTTTGATGAAGTAAGACAAGACACAGAAGCAGCCCTAAAACTCAATTTATGGAAGTCAGTTGAGACGAGACTTTGGATTGAACCTCCCAAACCTGCCTAATTAATGACACACATTATTGCCCCTGTTCCCCTAACTGAATGCAGCCTCCAAACCTTGACATGTTTTCCCAACGATAAAACACAATAAATGAATGAGTGTCCCGAGGGACCGTGGCGGGCACGAAGGGAAAGCCATGAAAGATAGATGATGTCTCAACTAATTTTATGATTTATCGATCTCCACTTTGCTCATTTTGCAATGTGGGAGAGCTCATTTTTCTGCCAGGCCCACAGCGGTGTCACCCTTGCTAATAGACATGATTACCATCCCCCAAACTGTGTTTGTGGAAATAAGAAGTGTGGCATCTCTCTGCTGCTGACCTCAGCAGTTTTCTTTTATTATGTGCTGGATCTGCTAAGAACCAAAATTGATGCACTTATCTGGGGACTCTGTTGGACGCTCACAAGCATTTTTCTCATTTTTCTCCCAAACAAGTTCATCTTTAAGCAAGTACAGATTCATGGTTTAAATTCCCGAGTTGACACATCATCTGTTTTCGGTGTGTGTATTCTTAAAGGAGGATCTTTTACGTGATCAAAGCCAGCAGGAAGGGAGATAGAAGTGTCACCGTGAACCATTTTTGGCCCACCTGCCAGCCTGAGTTTAAAGATATACTTGTTAGGACACAACGCAAACTGGTTTGGATGGTTCAACAATTCCAGTCGGCAAATATTGATTGGGTATAGGAATTGTGCTAACTATTCTGGGGGTATTCAGTCATTCGATAAATGTGTATTGAAGATTTTTTGTCTATATAACTGGAGTTTTGTATACATAACTGGAACAAAATAGACAATGTCACTTTTCTTGTGGAAACTATGTCCTAATGAGAAAGAATGAAAATTTCAAAATAACGATTACGGAGAAAGTAAAACAGGATGTATCAGTCAACCCTGCCACAGTAGCGCTGTGTTGCATGCAACCAGGGCTTACAACCACAAGCATTCAGGTCTCACTCATGCTTCTGTGGTTTGGCTTGGGTTTGGCTGATCTAGGCTGGGCTTGGCTCGGTTCAGTCCTGTTCCACGTATCTCTGATTCTCCTGGGACCAGCTGGTTACCCAGGGCATGCTGGTCTCACAGCCATGGCAGAAATAAAGCAGGCAAGCCCAACTACTCTATCCTATTGCAAATCTCTCTTCATGTCATACCCACTAATAACCTATTGGCTAAAACAAGTTGTATGGCCAAGCCCAAAATCAAGGGGTAAAGGAGTAAACTTCATGCACAATTGGAGGGAGAAAGGAGTGAACATTTGCTGGGCAATAATCCAAACCATCACAGAGAATGACATGATTTTAAAAAGTGATTTGTGAGGGATCAGAGAGAGTGGAGCACAGTGAGTGATGGGGAGAGTTCACTGGAATGATGTCAGAGAGCTAGGCAGGGGCCAGATCTTGCTGGGCTGTGGGAAAGAATGGCACATTTGATTTGTGATTTCAAATAGTCCCTTTCACTGCCACATGGAAATGGATTGTAAGGGGCACAAGAGTGGGTCCAGAGAGTCCCATTAGGTAGGACCCTGGGTCAGTGTCCTAGGTTGGAGGTAACGGATGGCATGGACTTGAGCAGTAGCAGGGGAGATGAAGGCAGTGGCTACATCAAGAAACAGAAGCCAATGGACAGGGTACCGAGGTAGGTAACCTGGGGGCTCTGACCTTACAGGGCTGCACCTCTCTTGAAGAAGTCAAGTTCTTGAAGCACTTGTTTGCTATTAGATGAGAAAAATATGTATAGAATAGCCATGGTATAATGAGATATGTTTTTTAATAAGGCCATAAACAAAGTACTAAGAAAACACAAAGAGAGCTGTGAACCTTATCTGAGGGCATCTGGAAAACCTCAGAGAGGAGGTGACATTTAAGTTGGGCTTCAAACGTATCATCCCAAATGGCATCAAGCTGGTGAGCAAGAACGACCCGAATCAGATGGACTGGGTGTCACAAAGCTGCACCTAGGATGGGCATACAGGAAAGTATGGCAGCCAAGCAGGGGGAGGACAACTTCCCACAAAGACAAGTGTTAGTGGTGTAAGAGTGCAAGCTGTGGCCCACGGGCCCAAAGCCAGTGAATCTTCAAGGAGGCGGCACCATGCAACAGGGTGGGCACTATGTAGGTAGGTACTCCCCGAGAACTCTGACTCAGTACACCGGAAGTGAATCCCCCACTTTGCTACCATTCCGCCAAGCAAAAACAGACTAGAGGTTTGAGGAAAGCAGTCTGGCAAAGAGAATGCCTCAGGATCGAAAGACCTAAGAGCACAGAACCAGCTGCGCCTCCAACTAACATAATGATTTCTTTGCTCTTCAGATTCCACAAAAGTAAAATGATGGGTGCTGCGTAACATAAGCAGATATAATACCAAGATACGTGGCACATCATAGACTCTCAAGTATTTGTTGAACAAACAAATGAATATTCAATGCAGCACTATGTATAATCGTAAAAACTTGGAAACTGCCCAAAGGCCCTCAGTAGGACAATAATTAAACAAACAATGCTTTGTTCATACCTTGGACTACTATATAGCTGTGAAAATTTTTCTCATCATTAAATTCATCATTAAAAACATGGAAAACACAGAAAGATGCCAAGAAGAAAATAAAACATGACCCCCAGAGATAACCTGCATTAACATGGTAGGATATCCTCCCATTCCGTGTAGCACTTTTCTAGTGTGTGGAGCATGTGTGTGCCCATGTGTATTTATTTAACACAACTGAAATTATACCAAACATATGAATTTCAATCCTTCTTTTTCTTTTAATATTGTTTTGAGATGGTTTCCCATATCTACAAATTTTTACAAAGAAGTTTAATGATGTGAGAAATTGGTACTGATTTTATGAGGGTGGAAAATTGGAATGCAAAATTATATATTCAGCGTGGTTTTGATTACATAAACATTTCATGGAGACAGGCATGTGTGTGTTGTGTACATCTGTATGAGTAACTGTCAGGAAATATTCCCAAGGTGACCACTGGTTGTCTTTGGGCTGTGGCACTGTGATAGGCTGTCATCCCATCACTTCTGTTTTTCTGCGTCTTCTCCATAGCATATAATAAGCATGTATTACTATTGCAATGAGGGGGGAAAAGAAATGTTATTTGAACAGGGAAAATGAATTCAAAAGAAAAATTAGGGTGAGCTAATTAACCAACTCTGATATCTATGATTCCACAATCTAGGGGGCACACTGGCAGCTCCAGGCTCACCCCAACCTCCTGCAGCTACGCCTACTCCTCGGGCAAGGACTTAGATGTCATGGGACAGGCTGGGAGTCCATGGCACCCAAAGGGTCTGTCCCGTTAGCTCAGGAGTTGGTGAATAAGGGAACAGAACCTGCAGGTCTAGCAATGTAAGGCACAGGGAAAACTATATTGCAAGATTCCAGACATTGGGAGGTCAAAGCGTCTGGAAGAACAGCAGCAGCCAGCCCTCATTCAGACCAAGGACATTCCAACACCCCCTACACTGCAGGGATCGGAAGACATTCTAAAGCCTGACTCTGAGGACTTCCTCAGACCCTCACTCCCCTGACCACAATGGCAAGAAAAGTCTTGACTGTCACCCTCCCCACAGAAGTTAGTGGAGAAGAGGGCAGTGGAGACCTAACATGGTCATGAGAAAGGGCACTTTGTTTGCATCGGCTCACTTACAGGCTCAGAAAACACTGACATCCTGCTGCTGCCTGAAAAGGAAAACCAAATTCTTTTAGCGCAACAGTCAAGGCTTCCCTGGATCTGTCTCCAACCATCAGCCACCTTTCCCCTACACACACACACACACACACACACACACGCACACACACACACCCCCCTCTACTGTCCACACCTGCTCACAGCATTTCCTCTGCCTGGAATACCTTTCCCTCATTACTACTTATTTAAATTCTTCACATCTTCAAACCCCTCTTCCAAGGAGACTTTGGAAAAACCGTTGAGTGAATAAAGCAAGAGCCTGGATCATACAGGTTCTGTTTCAACCCAGACCTCTCTCCTTAACAGCCGTGTGACTTTGGACAAGTCAAATCATCCTTCTGATACCCATTTTCTGGTTGGTAAAATTAGATTGTAGCTGCCTTGATGCCTTGCTATGAGGATTAAAGCAGAAAACGTATTTTACAATATCTGTTGAAAAGCAGTCAACTTTATTTCAATAAATGTCAACAAGTGTCATAAATGCCATAGGCTTTTTCCTGGTTTCAGTTCTCTGCCTCATTTTCTGGGCGGTATTTTGCCTGTGTGTTCACCATCTTCTGTCCAGGTTCATGTTTATGTCTCCTGGACTCAAGAGTTCTGCAATTACTACCTCTGAATTTAGACACAGTTGGGTGGCATCCCAGCTCTGATATCTCATAGCTGCGTGGTGTCAAACAAATCATCGCACCTCTCAGAGCCTCAGTTTCCTCATGTGAAAATGAGTTTAAGGTCTACTGCAAAGAGGGTTAAGTGAGTCAATGTACAGAAACTTCTTAGAACAGTGCCTGGCACACAGAAAGTGCTAGAAGGGTTTGTTGTTACTGCCTCAGGGATTATGGTGAAGACGGAATGGGCTTTGTGTGCCTGCAAAGCCCTTATCCAAAGTCCTGGCATGTAGCAGACACTCCATAAACATCGGTAGTATAATCCGGAATTTAGTAAACAAGTCCAATGCCCCCCTCTGTCCTCCCCCTGAGCAGTTTTAGAGATGTCAGTCAATCCCTTTTCAAACTCTACCGTTGCAGACCAAAAAGGCCTGTTCTCTCCTCCACTGGGGTCGCCCTGGGCTAACTTAAACAAGAGGATTCCTGGAGCCAAGTAGGATCGTCCTCCAGCACCACAAGGACCCCAGGGCAGCTAACACACCGTCTGGCTAATTTGGAGCCAAGCAGAAACTGGCGCTGGAGGACATCGCCGGCTTATTGCATTTCCTTTCCCCATAAAGGAACCCTACGGTCCAGCCCAGCAAGCGCCTCTCATCGACCAGCTAATGGGGTTACAAGATTTCACTCCCCATGAAACTGACTTTAATAATGGGATGCCACGGAAAGAACAGTCCTAGCAGGGAAAGAGAGGGAGGGCAGGTGAGGGTATGTGTCTGAGGCTGAGTGACACATCCTATATGAAGTTGATTCATGTCGGAGCAAATCTGGGCAGGGACCAGCTGATTCAGGCAGTTAAGTTATTGCTCTGCCAGTTTAATATTTCGCCATCTGCTAACTGAAGGCTCTACTGCCTGCTGGGTCCTATAAAGACTTTTATTTATTATATTACACATGGCAACATCTGCCACCGGATGAGGCTCTACTCAGCGCCCTAATTAAACAAACACACACTTCAGCGTCGGCAGAGGGCTGGGTCTTGCTGTGAATGAGCTGAACTGTTGCAGAGAATTAAAAAACTTGGAGTGTCCCATCCAGAGGAGTTTTCCTGAGAAAAAGGCAGCATGTGGGCATTCAGCTCACCTCCTGATGGTCACTGAAGACTTACAGCTGATTAAAAGTAGGTTGGAAAAATGAGTTTTAAAAAAAATAGGCTGGGTTTTCAACTCCTCTAACCTGCCTCATTCCCAAATAGAACTTGAATTTTAGGACTTGGTTTGGCCAGCGGTCAGAATTCCTGGTCTCCTGGTCCTACCGCTCCATCACATGGGCCCCTGCCAGCTTCACCCTTCAATCTCCTTGTGCACTCTCAGAAACATGAAGCCCTACAGAGGGAGAAAATCAATTTCAATGTTTTCATCCATTTTTTTCATGCATGTATGCGTTCAATAAATATTTATTGAGTATGTGCTACATGACCCACACTCTGGCAGGTGAACTGGTAAATAAAACAGACATTTCTGTCTTCATAAAAGCCACATTTGACTAGAATCATCGAGTGGACAAATAAACAAACAAGATAATTACAGATTGTTATGAGTGCTAGCAAGGAAATAAAGAGGGTGATGTACGTGGTGGAGACGGTTAGCAACCAGGCGGGTACGTGGATGCTACAGTTGCCTATGGCTGCTGGAGCAAGTTACCACACACTGAGTGGCTTAAAACAACCCAAACATAGTGTCTCACAGTTCTGTACTTCGGAAGTCCAACGCAGCTAAAATTATTGGGCTAAAATCGAGATGTCAGCAGGGCTGTTCCTTCTGGAAGCTCTAGGAGAGAACCCACTTCCTTGCCTTTTCCAGCTGCTAGAAGCCAACCATATCCCTTGGCTTGTGTCCCCTGCCACAAAGGCAGCACCGTGGCATCTCTCTGACCCTGTTTCCGTCATCACATTTCCATCTCTGACTCTTTTCTTCTGCCTCTCTCTTCCACTTTTAAGGATTTTTAGGATTCCACTGGACCCAGCCAGATATTCTAAGATGGTCTCCCTATTTTCAGATCAGCAGATTAGTAATGTTAATTCCATCTGCTACCTCAATTCCCCCTTGCCATGTCACCTAACATATCCATAGATCCTGGGGATTAGGATGTGAACACCTTTGGGGGGGAGGGGGGGGTCACTGTTCTGCCTACCACAATAGGCAAGAAACTACTTTAGATACAGTGGTCTCAGGAGGGCTTCCCTGAGAGGTGACAATGAGAAGTGGTTGTGAGCAGAAGGAAAAGGAATCGCACAGATCCAGAGGCAGGAAAGAATTTGGAGTGGTCTCAGTATGAAGGGAAACTAGCTATGGGCTCAGGAGAGTTCTAGAGAATCATGGGCACAGGAAACGTGGCCCCAGAGGAAGCTGAACAAGTTAAAAAAAAGGGGGGGGGTCAGGTTATAGAGTCTTGCATGCCTTGCAGAGGCAGCCTGGTGCAATGATTAAAAGGCCAGACATAGGAAGGGAACTTACTTTCATTTAGCACCTAATTTTTACCTGATCCTGTCCCAGGACCGTTAAAAATACTATCTCATTGAATTCCTAGACTAAGTACACAAAATATGCATTGTAATTTCCATTTTACAGATGAGAAAGTAGTGAATTGAAAAACTAAGTGATAAAGACAGGATGGGAACCCTGAAATATCTGACTCTTAGCCCCACGCTCTCTCCACCACCCAAGACTGCTATCTAAATGATTCTGCCTTCTATGCATTTGTGACTATGAAGCCAGGATGCTCTATCTTCCTCTTCCTCCTTTAACTTGATAGCCTGCAGAACCCAAAACTGACATGCAACAGAGTATCCCACTTAAATATGTTTTACTTGTCACCACTTTATCAAGACTTATGTGAAATTCCCCTTCTCTGCCCTAAAGAGGTTGGATTATTGGTGAGACAGAGCCTATATGCTCACCAGTCCCACTGCTGAGGATGCATGTCAGTCGGGACCCTGGCTGAGTTGCTGATACAGAAGACCCAAAAAACATACTGACTTAAACAGCAACACTGTCACAGATTGGTCCAGAGGTAAATAATCTGGGGTGACCATGGTTCCTCTGCCCTTTGCAATCACCCCAGGATCTGGTTGCTCGTATTTTATTGTTCTTCTTTCTCCTGGAGTATTGTCCACATCCACACCGTTGAAGCAGGCTTACCAGAACCCCGTCAAATCCCAGCCAAAGGGGAACGCACAGGAGGGAATTCAAGCATTTTCCTGTTAAACGCTGTGACTTGATGCTGCATGCATCACTTCTGCCCACACACCACTGGCAGCAACTTAGTTACGTGTCTACACACAGTTGCAAGAGACGCAGGGAAATGCAGTCTCCATCCGGGTGCTCGTGCGCTCAGCTAAAGCTTGGGAGGGTCTCCCGCTAACAGAACGGGTAAAATAAATACTGCAGCATAATTAGCACTCTGCCACAGGGATGACTGTCCTTTTGGTTTATTGAAAGGCTAAGTGTTCTTTGCCCATTGGGTATTGTTTTAAAAAATTCAGAGGCAATAAATCTCTATTGTCCAGGAAAGAGAACTAAATTAATTCCTTTTTTTGTTTGTTTCAGGGACAAGAAGTAATAATGGCCTGATCCTGGGTAGATCTCACTCACCTCCTGTCCTTGAAAAAGGCACAGGGGTTGTGGGGACCATAGTGAATAAATAAACAAGCCTCATCTGGAACAGGACCTCTGAACGGGGGCTACCCTGAGTGATACACAGCCCGACGGTGCCGGCTTGTGTTCAACAGCGCCATCTTGTGGCAGCAAATAACACTAACAGGCTGTCAAATACCAGAGCTTTTCCCTAACTGGGAGAACAAGTTGTGAGGACCTTTTAACTACACAAGAACCCTGGAATTGGAGAGGAAAATCCCAGTAAGGTAATTCAAGACTTCTGGCCAACCCAGAATCTTGTAAATCAAGCAATCTGGACTTACATTTGGGGGGAAAAATTAAAAACGTGACAGTACTTGCTCTTGATATATTTGTGGAAATGCTTATTCTGTCAATAAACAAAAGAGACAAAAATTTTAAAAATCCCCTGAATATCTCCTCAAAATGCTGCAGAAGCCTGGGTCGATAAAATGGCAAAGCCTTGGCTTATAAGAATGCAGAGAGACTCACGAGCAGCCAAGGTGACCCACTAAAACAACTGCAAGTGCAATTTTTGAACAAAATCTCACTTTGGTGATTGTTTACCTAAAGTAACTGAAGGACTGCAGCAGGCCCAATGAGGAAAGGACGTGAGGGGTGCCACCAGGGCAGATACTGACCACAGCAGTCACCTGACAGTCACATAAGCGTATGGCCCATTCTCCATTTGTTCCTTGTCTCCCCACCTGAATTTAAATTTATCTAACATTTCTGAACGGTTCCTTTTAGTCTCGCGTTTTGTACTTGTATAAGGAGGGTGAGGAACTGGAAGTTACCTAGGAGGGATGGAGAAGGATGAAGCAGAAGTCACTCAGCCAATCGTCCTTGCTGCCAGATTACAGTTTTTATGAAAATCTGCACAAATGTCTATAAATAAAATTCAGGGGTTGTTTTATGCACTGTATGGGGGAGGGACAGGCTTGTAGCTCTGGCTTGGGTGGGACACACACATTACATGTAACCAAAATGTTTATACCCCCATAATGTTCTGAATAAAAAAAAAATTCAGGAACCCAAAATGCTTTAATCTGGGAACCCCATGAGTACTCCAATAGCTGGTACAAATTATGTGTTGTAAGAACACAGGGAAGCAGAAACCTAAGCTTTGTGGCTCCCGTTAGTGTCCCTGAGGAAGCAGCACCTGAGGTAGGTGTTGAAGGCAGGCAGGGATTTTAATGAGCAGAGTTTGGGCGGAAGTGCAGGAGAGTTGTGTGGAAGAGACTGTGTACAAGGCCTCTCTGAGCCTTTGTCTCCACATCAGTGAAGTGGGTGATTGTGCAGGTCACAAACAGTGTTTGTAGAATACCCAGGACAGTGTATGGTATAAAAAGCTACCAAGTGATTATGATGAAAGCAACAACCTATCACTGACTGTAGCAAGGTTGGGAATACAAATCTGAGATTCCCACCTGAAGCCAGTTCTTTTGAAGGGCAACAAAGCAGATGATGGCCCCTGGCTCCTAACAGAAGCCAATGAACACCCTCTCTGCCTGGAAGTGGGCCATCAGGATGTCCATAGATTAAGATCAAACTTCTATGACCTCACAATCAAAGGCCACCAAACTCACTAGGAAATAAGCCACCATGAATGAGAATTAGCAGAAATAATAAACAACATATTTTTACCCCTACCAACTTTAGATCTTGGAACCACTGAAACAACCAGATACATAACATAAAATAATTATGATTAAAATATCTATTTAAAAAAAATAAAAGATGGAATTAGAACAATGAGAAAGTAATTAAAGATTATTTTTAAAATGATGATACACAGTTGAAAAAGAGCCAAATAAAAATTTTAGAAATCAAATATAAAACTGTTGAAGTCAAAAACCCAATTCAGATTAAAAATGGCAGAAAAGACAATTAAAACTTGAAGATATTTCTAAAGAAATTATCCAGAATACAACACAAATAGACAAGAAGATTAAAGCTAATACAGAGAAGTTAAGAGATACAGAAGACAGAAAGAGACAGACTATTTAACATGTATCTAATATATTAGACGTAGTATCAGGAGAAAATAAAGAGATTGGCTTAGAGGAGATATTTAAATTTATAATAGATGGGAATCTTAGAGAAATCGTAAAATACAGTCTTGCACTGCACAATAAAGTTTGAGTCAATGACAGACCACATCCAACAGTAGCCCTATAAGATTATAACACCATATTTTTATTGTACTTTTTCTATAGTTAGATATATTTAGATACACAGATGCTTAACCACTGTGTTTAAATTCAGTACAGTAACAAGCTGTACAGGTGTGTAGCCTCCAGGGCTGGGGAACCTGTGGTCTTAAGGCCACGTGTGGCCTTCTAGGTCCTTAAATGCAGCCTTTTGACTGATGGCCACACTTAAGGACCTAGAAGACCACAGGTTCCCCACCCCTGTAAGTATACTCTGATGTTCACACAATAACCAAATCACCTCATGATGTGCTTCTCAGAATGTATCTCCACTGTTAAGTGACACATGACTATATATAAATCTTCAGATACAAGCACAACATATACAAGCGAGATGAGTAAAAAGAAACCCATACCAAAACATATTGCAATGAAACCACCGAACATCAAAGACCGAGAAGACCGAAAAGCTCCCAGAGGAAAAAGACAGGTTCCCTTCAAAAGAGCAACAGTTAGATCATCTGAGTTTTTAGGCACAGCAATAAAATCCAGAAGACTCTGGAATAATACCTTCAAAATTCTAAGAGAAAACAACCATCATTCTAGAACTGTGCATCAGGCAAAATATATCTTTTAAGGACGAGTCTGACATGACAACATTTCCATATAAACAAAAACTGACAGATTTTATTACCAACAGATTTCCACTAAAAGAATTCCAAAGGCAATAGAAAAAGGGAAGTGGCCCAGAAGGAAGGTCTCAGGTTCAAGAAGAAGAGTTAGCAAATAAACTCACAAACTGGAAGGTAAATCTAAAACATTATCTATATAAAATATTAATAATAACAATTTGGTTTGCGAGAGATTTTGAAAAAGACAAAATTGAAACTAATAACATTGACATTTAAGTCAACAGGAAGCCATTGACATTAAAATATTATAAAGTCCTTATGTTGTTTCGAAGGGGAATTTAAGATAGTTATAGGCTTTTTTTTTTTTTTTTAAGAAACAGGGTTTCACTGTGTCACCCAGACTGGAGTGCAGTGGCATGACCATAGCTCACTGTGACCACAAAATCCCGGGCTCAGGTGATCCTCTCACCTCAGCCTCCTGAGTAGCTGGAACTACAGGTGCACAACACCATGCCCAGCTAAGTTGTGTTTATTTATTTATTTATTTATTTATTCATTTTTTTAGAGATGGGATCTTGCTATATTGCCAGGCTGGTCTCAAACTCCTTGACTCAAGCAATCCTCCCACCTCAGGCTCCCAAAGACTTTTATTAGATATACATAGTAAAATTTCAAGAAAAAAATAATAGAAAATGGGTTTTTAACTTTTGAAATTTGGGGAATTGGGGGAATTTTTATTTTTTAATTTAGGAATTATGAAGTTTAAATTTTAGAATTTTAAAATTTCACACCAGTACAGGGAAAAACAGAATATGAAAACAAACAAACAAAAAAATAACAAACAAAAACTTCAAAGAAAGGAGAAAATAGAAGCATAGAAAAAAAATGGGGTAAATCTTAGAAACTACATGGAGTGAAAAAAGCAAGTCCTAAAATATTATTTATGGTACAATATCATCTTTATAAAGCTCAAAAGCAAAGAAAACAAATATATATACATATATAAACACACTAGTAATGAAGTTAATAAAGCAAAGGAAAGGAATGACAAATACAGAACAGGATGGTACGACGGATTCCTGCATAGGGATGGGATGGGGGATGGGAGAGGTAATTCACACCCAGACAGACCCCGCAGAATTAGTAATTTTAATTAATAATTTAGACAATGATTTCATGGGCCTTAATTTTGTTAATATGCTTTATAACTCACATATATCATATACATTCTTCTGTGTGTTTCAAATATTGCATCTTAAAATATCTGAAAATAAATTAAATGAGTAAGACAGTAGGAGGATAAGTTTCCTGAGGACAAGAGCAAAAACAAAGCTTTTCTCTATCCCGTTTGCTGTGCACACAGTGGGCCCTCAACAAATATCTGCTTACATAACAGCCGGGCTATTGGTTTGCCTTAGTGCATCACAAAAGGATGAAGAAAACCAAGTCTTCTCAAAAGCAAAAGTCAGTGGAGCAGACGGAGGACTAAATTATATGATAATACAGCATATAATATAGTATAATGGGAATGATACAGGTAATAATAATGGAAAAACAAATCAGTTTTTCAGCCATGAATTATACTGTCTCTGTGGCTCTAGGCAGGAAGCATGCCTGTAGCTACCCTGGGCTTCATGTTGTTAAATCATGATGGATGATCCCATAAGGAACCAAACAAGATCAGTGGAATTCATTCATTTGCCTGGTGCCCTGGGAACTCTTTCATTTCCCCCCAGATCTGACTGCCTCCTCCCATTACTGGAGGCAGCAGATGGTCCACACCACACAGACTAACAACGAAGTGGGAGAGGACCCAGGATCACAAAGCCAGCACCTCTGATCCAGCCACAACGGTTAGAAAACAAGCCTCTCTCACATCCAGTCCAAATGAGCAGCAGGGTGGTTTGGGGGCAGGGTACGAGGCTACACTCAGGAATCCAATCTTACATCTGCGACTGCTGGTTATGTGTCTGGGAATGGATTCTTTTGCCTGCACAAGTCTCAGTTTTTGCATTAGGAGAATGGGAATAATAATGTGTAATTCGAGGATTACTGGCAAGACATCATCTTGCACCAGGTCTAGCACATACTAAGTGTTCCCAAAATGTCCCCTTTTCTTATAGTAAGTTCCTTCCACATCTTCACCTCTGACCCCCAACTTGTAAATAAAGAAAAGATCGCAATCATGAGTAACAGAGCGAGGAAAATGCTATTGAAAACTGCTATGGACTACAGCTGCTTCTGTTCCTAGGGAAGAGACATTATTTCTCTCCAGACTAAATATTAATATATTTTCTTTAGCAAAAACTTTGATAGGCAGCTTTGGTTATAAATGTGGGCCCCCCCAGGACAGTTTACAAGGAAACAGTGAAACAAAGACGTGGTAGAACAGCTCTGCACTGGAAAAATGAACAGAGATGCTAGGGTTTGGCCGCACGCTGGGAAGGGATGACAGGAGAATACAAATTGCAAGAGCAACTCCCGTCTCCACCTGACAACTCATCCTGTCCTCTTCCCCTACATCATTTCTCTCACTGGAAATTATCAGCATCTTACATACTGCACATTCCACATATTTGTTTAATGTCTGTCTCTTTCCTCAAGAATGTAAGCCCCACAAGGGCAGAATGTATGTCCAGTGTATTCCCTGCTGTCTCCCCAGAGCCCAGAAGAGTGCATGGAAAATAAGAGATATACAATACATTTGTCCACAATAGATAATTAAGAGGGGGATTCTGAGGAATTCTGAAGCTGAACTGCCAAAGCTGAACTGAAGCTCAATGAGAATAAGTGACTATGGTTTTAAGTCTGAATTTAGGGGGTGTTTGTTGTGCGGCATTAGCATAGTAATAGCTGACTGATACAAACAGCAATATTGGCTGGTTCAGATATGATAAAAAAATCACATCAAACTTGTGTGACAGACTGAGGTTTTGGGCTAAGATCATCCCACACTTAATCTTGTCCCACCATCTCTGAGCCTTTGTTTCCTCCTCTGTAAAGAATAAATCCTTCTTCCAGAGGAATACTGTGATACCTTCTTCACAGGTAACCATGTGAATTAAAATACCACTTTTTCTTATAATAAGCACTCAATAAATGGTAACCGTTATTTGCTTGACAACAATTCTGATGTTTGATGAATTCTCTGTGTAAGGCCAATCTTGCTAAAAAATGAACATGAAATTTTTATCTTATATATATTATTGTGGATTACATGTCTTGAAGATAAAGATGTGTAATCCATAATAATATTTTTCTAATAAATTAGCAAAACATAATTAATTATAATACTCAAAGCTTGTGAGGCAAAATGGTTATTCTCATTCATTGAAAATAGGTATAACTTCTCTTTTTTGAAAAGTAATAAAGTAATATTTTATTTAGAACCCAAAAAAAACTTTTAGTTGGCCCAATATCCACTTCTGGAATTTATATTAAGGAAATTATTGTAAATATTTTTCTATAAAACACTTTATGAATGTAGATATTTATTTTACCATAATTGGTTGCATTTTACTTTTAATTCAGAAGTAGAAAGTCACCAGAAAATGCTATTCTCACCCAAAAAACCAAAACAGATGAACTATAAAGCTGGTTTTTAATAAACATCTCAGTGAGCTAAAAAACAGAGAAATCCAGAAAGTGAAGGTCATTTTAGACGACAGAAGTTTGTCTGTTTTCTCCTTACCTTGTCCATCGCCCTCTTCTTCCTGTAGTTCTGCCAGGGATAACATCAGTTTCTCTTGGGGGTCGGGGTGTCAAAATCACCCTCAGTTGAAAGCCACTGATTTAGGGTTTAATATCATGATGTCTGTAAATTACTTTAAACCACTTCAGAAGAAAAGAAACACAGCCAAAAGAAATATGACAAATATTAGTGTTAATTCTAAGTGACGAATATGTGGGTGTTTATTACAGTATTCTGTCTTATTTTCTATTATGTTCAAAAGTTTCGTAATAAAAGTCAAAATAGTTTTTTAAGATGCCATAGGTGGAAAATGCAATACTCACAATTGCATGGGGAGTGGGATTATAAATAGTATAAAATTATGTCTACAAAAACTATTCAAAGAAATATGTTCAAAAGGAGTAAGTCTTCACTGCAGTGAGTAGCAGCCACTCCAGCGAGCACGGGGACCAGCCCAGGTGGGCTGGCCGTGGGCATCGGGAGAGACGCTGCTGCCATAGCTTCCTGCGTTCGCTTGGAGGAGAGAATTGAGCGTCTCCACGCATCTTTTGTGCTTCATCAGCTGTATAATGAATCCCAGCATGAAGCAGAAACAAGAAGAAATCAAAGAGAGTGTAAAGTATAGTCCTGTCCCAAGAGAATTCCGTAGATGATTCGGCCTTCAACAGCCGGACCCACTGTGGGAAGAGAAAATGAGTTGGCTACAGGATTATCCAAAAGGAAACGTTCGAATGACCAGTTAACAGATAGAACTTTCAGCTCTGAACTTGTTCTTGTCCCAGAATATAGTGAAAATAAAAATCTTGGAGGAGTCACCCAAGAAGCATTTGATTGTATGATTTTTAAAAAAAAAAAAAAAAACCCATCCTCTCAATTTTGGAAAGAAGTACCAGAAATACAAAGGAAATCCCTCTATTTAGCACTTAAGGAAAATGAGAAACTTTATAAAGAAATTGAACAAAAGGACAATGAAATTGCTCACGTGAAGTAGCAAAATAAAGAATTGGCGTAAGTGGCAGAACATGTACAATATGTGGCAAAGGTCACAGAGACGGAGTGATGAAGCTCTGGGTAACTCTCAGTCACCGGATAGTCAGGGATTTGATTCTGCAAAGGAAACTGGTGAGAATTCTGAAGCGAACTGTATCTTGCTCTGCAGATGCAAAACCCTGTATGAAATTCACTCAGGTTTGACTCTTGAGAAACGCACTGCCCAAGTTTACCTCTACTATCGTTCTTTGTGGCAAAGTACATACCTACACAATGCAAACTCCAGACTTCCTTGTTTGAATCCTGGAATTAAAATACAAACACTATGTACTTGTAATTTATGATGTTTTATGTAAATAGCATTTTCTCAACTGTCAGACATAACTTGTGTATACGACTAAATAAATTTCAGTCTCCTATTAAAAAAAGAAAGAAATATATTCAAGGGGTTGTGAATGAGTTAGAGTGTCGTTCATGATTTCCGTTCCCGGATTTTAAAATAATCTATAATTATACGCTTATTATATGCTTTTATATTGAAAAAATGGGCAAACCCAAGTGTTGGAATGCAATGTTATTAATCATTCGTGGTCTAATATTAGAAGAGAATTAGCAGTAAACACAGCAGGGCCAGGAAACTTGCAGATTCCAGTCCCTCTTCCATTCACTGCAAAGAAAACATGGAAAGGCAGCATGGCTTTGAATGGGCATACATCTGCATAATGACTTTCCTTTGTTCTTTTCTTGCTGGCTAATTGAGTAACTTGTTAAAAAAAAAAAAACATGCCTTTAGAGTTCACACCAGATTAAAGCCTTTTGTAAATAAAATTATAGCTGGGAATATGTTTCCCCTAGCTGGTAAATAAATTTACGAATTTTGAGATTTGGCATTGCAATACCAAGATGTCTAAGTAAATCTCAAATTCTTCCACGTTTACAAATAAATGCCAAGGATCATCAAATGCCAAGAGCTCAGAAAACAAAAAGGGCTCACCTCACCCTCTGAATCAGAACAATCCCACCTGAATCAAAACATCCCACCTGAAAAGCAGTCCCTTTCTCTCCTACCCCATTGTATACACATGGATGTCACTGATGTCATACTTGGCTGGGATATCACCCGGTTCCTATGCTGAGGACAGTAAAATCTCTTAGGATTCCGTGGCAGTCTCTCTCTCCTGAATTCATGCTCTTACCCATCTCTCCATATAACATGAGAGCCTCCTTTGGTACTAGACATTTTTCTAATCACTGGCATTATAATAGTGAACAAAAAACAAATAAAAAAAAAAAGTCTGTCTTCAGAGAGCTTACTTTTTAATAGATTCCTATTTAATTTTCTCCAGCGTCCTAGGAGTTGTGACCACAGGCAGAGGATGGATGCTGTGATGGAGTTAAGTTGTTTGGGCAGTGTATCTGTTCTTCATGTAAGCATAAAAATCTTCATATGATTTCGGACACAGAATAGTCACAGTCATGGACCATTTCAGGAAATGATGATCAGGAAGGAGAACACGTGCCTTTGAACCTTTCTGAACAGAATCGGCGTCTGCCTAGGAGATGAGGAAGCTGAACGGGGTCACACTGAGATGGGAAGGAAGCTGACTGCCCTGGAGAGTTTGGGGGGAGGGTCTCTCCACCCATGATGTCCTTGTCTCTGGGGACAGCCAGCCTCTTATCCCATAACTCCTGGATCAAGAAAGCAGGGTGTGGGACCAGAGGAGCCCTCCAAGACAGGTGGCTTCAGTCTAAATACCGGCTCTGCCACTTACTTGTTGTGCTTCACTGGACAAAGTACTCGACTTTCCTGCCTCAATTTCCTCATCTGTAAAGTGAGGAGAACAAGAACACTTCACAGAGCCGCTGTGAGGGGTGAGTGGGTGTTTCATGGGAAGCAGTGAGCACAGTGCCTACCACACAGTAAACACTCCACAAACATTAGCTATTTCCCACTCATATGGTGAAGTGTGTTAATGGAAAAAAACCAAACCCTGGAAAATATTTTAAAGAGGTTTATTCTGAGCCAAATATGAGTGACCGCAGCCTGAGGAGATGTAGTCTCAAGAGGTCCTAAGAAAATGTGCCCAAGGCAATCAGGTTACAGTCTGGCTTTACACACGTTGGGGAGACAGGAATTGCAGGTAAAATCATAAACCAATACATGGAAGGTGTACATTGGTTCAGCACAAAAACGTGGGACATCCTGAACTAAGGGCTTAAAAATTATAGGGAGGTTTAAGGATTTTTTTTCTTTTTTTTTTTAGTTGGCAATTGGTTGAGAGTGTTAAAAAGCTTCGTTTAAAATGTGGAGTCAGTAGGAAGGGATGCTTATGTTAATAGAAGGGAGTCTATTATCTGCCATGTGATACCACACCAGCAAAAAACAGACCTGTTTACCTAGATGTTATCGGTGGCAAGATGTGACTTAACCCTTGCCGGGCGTGGCTTTAGGTCTTGTCAGTCTTATGAACTCTATGTTAATATTAATGCTGGTCAGCTGCTGTGTCTAAACTCCAAAAGGGAGGGAGTGCAAGGAGGTGTGTCCAACCTCCCTTCCTGTCATGACCGGGATCTCAGTTTTAAGGTTTCTCTGGGGTCCCCTTGGCCAAGAGAGGGTCTGCCCAGTTGGTGGGGGAGCTTAGGATTTTCTTTTAGTTTACAAGTGTATATAATATAATGCTGGCTAGTTATGAGTAATTATGGTCTTAGTTACTCACCAGAAGCCCCAGTTATATTCTGAGTACCTGCTATGTGTGAGGCATCATGCTAACTGCTGTTTACATGCTCTTCTTTAATCCTTCCAGCAGCCTATAAGGGAAGTATTATCATCTCCATTTTACAGGTGAGGATACTGAGCTCAGAGAGATGAAGCAAACTGTCGAAAGTCACACAGCCATGAGAAGCAAAGTCAGGATTCAAACCCAGGTCCATCTTACTTGAAATTCTATTCTCTCTTCCCAGCACAATCCAGCTTCCTCATCTTTCTGTCTTTCTAATCACACCATTATCTCCAAGCTCTCAACTTACCATGTTCTTTAAGCAACGTGTCATTCAGATTTTTTTTTTAAACTGGCAACCTGAGGCAGGTCTCTCTTAACCAGCTGGCAGCTTCAGCTCATTGCTAAAGCACATTCCCATGTGCCCTTGGACCTCTGAGCACCATCAAAGTGACAAATGCACTCACCCTTTAGCTCCACAATTCTACTTTTGGAAATTTATCCTTTAGGTAAACATATACCTGGGCACAACGACATGCTTGCAATGTTATTCATTGCATTGTGGTTTGTAATAGCAAAAGACTGAAAATATCCCAAATGTCCATTCAAGAGGGGAATAATTAAATAAATCATGATATATGCACATTATAGACAAACATATGAATAAGAATGAAAGAACTCATTATATGCCCTGATATGGAAGAGTAAACAAGATATAGAGTAAGTTTAAAAAGGCAGCATACAGAACTGTGTAGTGTAGTTTTTTTTTAAAAAAAGAGCATATATACACATTCTAGATGCCTGAAATTCTGCAAAGATAAAGAAAAAACAAATAGCAGTGGCTTCTGTGACAACAGAATGTCAGAGGTAGGAGGGAGCGTTTTCACCAGATACTCTAGCATACTCTTATTAGTATATTTGTGAATCATGTGAATGAATGGCCTATGCAAAAAAGGAAATAATAAAAAATATATTTTAGGAGCATTAGATTGGGAATCAGAGACTTGAGGGATGGGGCCAACTTGGATGGCTGACTTCATCCCTGTCAGCCTTGGTTTCTTCATCAGCAAAATCTCCAAACCCCCAAAATACTGTGATCTAATAATGGCGTTCATTATCATCATCATAGCTACCATTTATGAAGTGCTTACTATTTGCCAAGCCCTATACTAGAGCCCTGTAAGGACTCATTCCAGTAAATCATCTCAAGCAACCCTATGAGGTAGGAACTATATTATTACCCCCATTTCACAGATGAGCAAACTGAAGCTCAGAGCAGGGAGGTAACTTGCCCAAGGTCACACAGATTATGGAGCAGAGCCAGAATTTGAACCCAGGTCTCTCTGCCTCCAAGGCCTGTATTTAGACTTGACGGTTTCCTGTCTCCATCCACACTGGTAATTTTCCCAGTTGTGCTCCCTGGCCCCTTCCACAAATCCCATCCACCACTTCCCTCCTGAGCGTTGCTGGCTTCCACCAGGCCTGGCCCTCACTCATTTCCAATCACCCTTTATCCACCATAGCTTTGGAAATGGACTGTTACTAATGGCTAGTCATATGTCAGCCTAATGAATGGGATGCAGACTTCCATTAAAATAATGAAATTAGCGAGTTTCGAATTTGGTTACATCGCATGGCACACAGCCTCAAGTAATTACCACCCCATGCTCTTACCCTCAAATTAAAGTCAGTTTATTTATTTAAGGTCTTTGGCTGGGCCATCTCTATTAAGCTCACATCATCTGTTTGTGGATGGATTTTTTTTTTTTTTTGGCTTGTTTGTTTAAATGATGTTCAGGCTGTTCCCCTGATTAATAAAGTCGTAAACACAGTCAGAAGCAGCTTCTGAACCATGTGCAAAAGCAAAGAATATAAGTCAAAGAATAATTCTTTGGGGGGTTGGGTTTTTGTTTGTTTGGTTGTTTTTTCCCCAAAGAACAGAAACGATGAGAGAGAAGCTCTTTGAGCTCCAGGAACTCCAATTATGCTGACATTTCTGCTGCAGAAATACACCAAGATCCATTTTGCAGGAACCCAGTGAACTAGCTAATCAGATTTCCTTGGATAATTTGCTCCAAAGGTCAGCTGCCTTAAAAAGCACCCAGTGCCTCATTATTGGATGAAGCAGGCTGCACACAGGCTGGGATTTGGAACCCAGCCTCCCATGGCAAGGAAGTAATTCTGGAAATTTTTAGCCCAGATCCTGCAGCCTTGGCCTTGGCCAAAGTCTCATCTACCTTTGTAATCGACCTCCAGACAAAAACCACCACCAGAAAAAGCATCTGAATCTGTAAGGTCACTGTCTCCAAGATGGGTCTCTCCCACGTCCCAGGAGCACCAGAGACGGCATGAAATTTTCATGCCACTGGTATGTCTCAAGAGAGGCTTTTATTGATGCTGTGATGGGTAGATGGCCAGGCCTAGGTTATAATCACCAAGTCCCATTCTGCAAAATTCCTGACCTGTACTCTTCAAAACGAACAAGATCATGAAAAACAAGAAAAGACGGAGAAATTGTCACAGACCAGAGAAGACTACAGAGACATGAGATGAAATGTAACATGGGACTCTGGATTGAATCCTGGACAGAAAAAGGACATTAGTAGAAAAACTGGTAAAATCCAAATAAAATCTGGAATTTAGTTAAGTTTCTCATGTCAGTGTCATAGTTGTGACAAACAGACCACAGTAGCGCAAGGCAGTAACCTGAGAGGGAAATGAAATTCGATAAGGATCATTGCAACTTTTCTATACATCTAAAACTATTTCAAAATTTTAAAAACTATTTTAAAATATTTATATACCACAAAAAAATCCACTGTGCATTATTTGTAATTTGATGAAAATAATTAAGTTTAAGTTTATTCCTAAAGTTAAACTTGATATAGCCGTCTAAAAACAAAACAAGTCCAGAAAGGAGGGCAAAGCCATTCCTATGACTCCTCTTCTTGGGGAAAAAAAAAAAAAAAAAAAAAAAATCTCTTTTAAAATCCCAGCAAACACAAAAAGAAACAACAAAAAAGAAAACTAAAACTAAATTCAAATATGATGGATGTTCTCTCTCTATGAATCGAGACAGGAAAAACCCCGACAAAGGAACTTGGTTTCTCACTGTTTGTTTACCATTCCCACCAACCTCACCACCCCGAGGGGTTATGACATCACAATGACAGCCACAAAGGCGAATGTCCGTGGGCTCAGCTCCCATTCTCATGCGTTGATAAGATCCCCAGCTCCAACCCCCGCCCTCTGATCCCTCCTCACGGCTGTGAGCCATCTCATAGAAGGAGATGCAGGGAAGAGTCTGCTGCGAAGTAGGCACTGAGCTTGACAATGAAGCCACCAAGTCCACCGAGACCAGACCCTTCTTGAGGAGTCTTGGAAAACTTGCCCAAGAGAGTCTGAGCTAAATCCTGAAGGAGGAACAGAAGGTAGTCGGATGAAGACAGGGAAGAGGCTCCCAGAGAGATGCAGGCCAGAGCACCGAAGTCACGAGACGCAGAGAGGTGGGCAAAACTGAGGTGGGAGGAATTAGAAAGGGCTCCCAGGTGAACCTTGTGTACTAAGGAATTTAACTTTCTCCTGAGGGTGATGGGGAGTTTTAAGCAAGTGTTTTAGAAAGAGTCAACAGATAACAGCAGATGGAGGGTGAGGCCAAAAAAAAAGGAGACCCCCAATCCAGGCCAGAAGTGTGAAGACCCTGCCCAGAGAGAGTGGGAGACATTTCCCCAAGGATTCCTTGCAGGAAATAGGGTCCTCCCCAGTAACCTGAGGTTACTGTTTCTCTATTGGTCTTGGAGCTCAGCACCTGTCCCTACTCCAGCTGGAAAGTGTCCTCTGCCATCCCTCCATTCCCTGCTCTGCGTTATTGCCACTAACCCTCTGACTCTTTTATGCTGTATCTTGAATCATCAACCTAAAGATCTCAGTTACTTGCAAAAAACGAGGGAATCACCTGTGCTTAATAAAGTTAACAGCAGTTATCATGATATGAGCACAGACTGTATCTAGGCATCGTGCTGGCCTTTAACCTGTAGAACAAGATACAGTTATCACCATTTTACAGATAGGAAAACTGAGACTCCAACAAGTTAAAAGACCTCATCCTATGGCTCTTAATGGGACTAGAGATGGGATGTGGATCCAAGAATATCTGACTCCAACCACCCTTTCTATGGCACCTCATTGTTCCACTTGTAATTTCTCTTTGCTCATTTACTGCCACTCTCACTCTCTCTCAGAATCAAACATAAGCCCATAAGGTTGGACCAGAATAAAATTTGAATAGCCACATCCAACTGTTTCCAAAATGTCGTTCTTTCCTGACAGATCTCTGACACTTCAACACTACAGCCTTCTGGAGTGGCTGGCTAAACAACAAGAAGAATGGTTCCAAACTTCTTTTTCAGTGGATCAGTGGAACAAGTTTTGTTTACCATCTAAAACCAAAATGGTGGCCCTTTCCCCATTCCTGGAAAAAAATAATTATATGGATGGATGGATGGATGGATGGATGGAGAAGTAGATAAATGGATGGATGGATGGATAAGTGGATGGATGGATGGACAAGTGGATGGATGGATGGATAGATGGATGGATGAATAAGTGGATGGATGGATAATGGATAGATGGATGGGTGGGTGGATATGCATTTACAATACAGAATATTTCTAAAAGGTAACATAGGAAACTATCAACAGTGGTTGCCATTCCTGGGAGGGAACACAGTGACTAAGAAAAGTCTGGGAGTGGAAACTACCATTTACTATGCAGTCTTTTGTACCTTTCAAGTTTTGAGCCATGTCTGTAATACCTATTTTAAAAATATACAGCAACATAAAGCTAATTTTTAAACATTTTTGTTAAGTAGATACATGTATGAATGGGTGGATGGAAGAATGAACAAATCCTAAAAATAAAATTTTTTAAGTAAATAAATAAGTTTCAACTGGTAAAAAAAAAAAATTTCTACTGATTTTTCTTTAAATTCTTGGCACTAACTTCTACTTGCCTGTATGAGAATCTAATGGGCTGTATATCCAACTTAGCACATGATCAATTAGAAAATTCTATTACACTAAGTCAATTATGCCGATAACGTTGTGGTGCTTTGCAAAGAGCATCTTGACTCCAAGTTTGCTCACTGAAGTCTATTCAAGGACCTTTCTGCAGGAATTACAGTGAGGGACCACAGGGATGAGGCCTGGGACACTCGACCCCACCCAATTTTCTTTACTTAAGCTGTAATTCTCCTCTGCGCAAGGAACCCTGCCTTCATTGCTGGCCTTCTGAACACCATGCCCTGCATCATTGAGAGAGCATAGGCAAGAGCTAGGAGTGGTCAGACCCAGCCAAGGGAAAGTTAAGAAGACAAATGACTTCCCTAGCCACCCTCAGTAGCATTTCCAGGAAGAAATGAATAGAACTGACTCTTGGCCATAAAGGATTTATTGCTTCTCTTTCCATTGGTATGGAAATGAAGGAGGGTTGCTCCAAAGCTTGGGTTTTCCACCTTTCCCAGGAGCTGCATGGTCCCAGAGAGGTGAACACCACTCAGCAAGACTCTATAGAGCTTCCGATGGGTTGGCACGGACCCCAGGTCCTGCCCTCAAGGGCCTTACACTTTAATCCAATATGTAAAATATAACCCATAAAAGGCAGAGGCAGACTTTGGATACCAAGTGTCTATAGCAGGTGCCACAGTATTTGCATGGAAGGGGGATAGAGGCAAGTGTGTGACAGGCCCACTCTAATTCCTCTGTGAGCAGAGTTGGACCTTTTAACCATAGGCGATGTGATAGGACTATCAGCGGTCTGTGAAACCATCTTTTTAACAGTGGGACACAAGTTACAGTTCTATTCCTTCTGGGACTTTGGAAATCACACATTGCTCATGAAGAAAATGAAAACAGAGAAAACCCAATTGACAGCAATGGCTCAATAGCACCATCTCGTGGTCAGCTCTGCCCCCTCCCTGGAGCAGTGCACGGCCCCGCCCCTTGCCAGGTGTTTTCCTCTCCCTTAACCTTTGGATGTCACCTGCAAAATGGGCAGAAGAGTAGCTATTTTCATTTATTTAACAAGTATTTATTGAACATTTACTACTTATGTGGAACTATGTTAGGTACCGGGGATAGAACAGTGAACAAGGTAACTAGGTCCTCCTACCCACGGAGCTTATGATCCAGGTATGAAAACATGATCACAATTTCATGTAACTCCAACACCATCCGTGAGATGGCCTAACACCTGTATGTCCCAAGTCAGTCTGGGGGGTTCAGGGAGGACCTCTCAGCTGAGTGGCATCTAAACTGAGCACTAAAAGATATGAAGAAATTACTTCTTCGATATCCCTTTCCTTCTTCCTTATTAACAGAATCCCAGTGTGTCTCTTTTTTTCCCCCTGAGGGCAACAATGTATCCAGCTTAAAATTCTCCCTTACTAGCATCTCTTGCAGCTAGGGCTGGCCATCTGACCAGTGAAAGAAAGGCAGAGTGCACCTTTAGCCTTTTGGCTCTTTGTCCTTCTTTGGCTGCCAGGCCTGCTGATGTGATGCCTGGAGGTGAGGCAGCCATTCTGTCACCATGAGGATGGAACCTACATGGCAGAATAGGAAGATGAAAAGCTGGGGTTCCTGATGACATCTCTAACTCACTATCTCAACCATGGCTTGCCTACTGCTTAGTTTATTATTGTTCAAGCCAATTTAAACCCTTCCTCTTCGAGCCATTGTAGCAGGGTTTTCTGATATTTACAGTCATGGGCAATCCTCTTGTCCCATGCAAGATACTAGTAAGGGTAAGAAAAGAAAAGTGAAATGTACTAAGCCCAAGACACAGCATGTGCAGAGGCCCAGGGGTGCCAGTGAGCGAAGTCAATTTAGGCAACAGAAAGAGTTCAGCACAGCAGAAATGGAGTGGATGAAAAGAAGGTACCAAGTGAAGAGTTTGCAAAAGTAAACAGGGATCCCACTGAAATTGAAGTCTTTGTAAATCAAATTAGAGAAACAGTGAAGAGCAATTGCAAGCTGCTAGGAAAAATCAGAGTTAATTTATAGAAAGTGCCCCACATAGAATGGGTGCCCAAAATATGACATGCATTGGAGTATTGTTTTACCTCTGAAAACGCACAAACAACTCCTGCAACAAAATGAAGATGCATCACCTTTATTTGCAAGCCCTCCAGCGCAGGGGACACAGCGTGGTGAGATGGAAGAGAAAAGCAAACCCTCAAGGACAGTTAAACCGATGCTTTATCCGTATTTGCCACCACCAGGATTTATTCCCGCACAGAACTTCCCCACAGCACAACCTCAAGGCCCCTCTGCAATTCACCGTGCTGAGCCGTGACCAAGGCAAGGTGGCCGCCTGAAGTGGCCTTTTCCCTTCCTTCCTTGTCCCTGGGCTGTTTCCAGCAGACGGCAGCGAATGCCTAAATGAGGGTTTGATCAATGGGGGCCAGGCTGATATTGATAAAGCAGCTGCAGTTTCTGCAAATCATCCGGCGCTCATAGATACTGAAGATTAATCTTTACAAATACGGGGCAAAGGCGGAGAAAAAAAACCCAGGTCGATTTAGTTTCTGATTATTACTTTCTCCAGAAGGCACAGAAGAGTCAAAAGTTTAACTGATGTACATTAGACAGGGAGACAAATCCAGAAATATCACCCAATTACCTGGTAGCTTCTAGAAGGTATTTTTCATGACAGCAGGTGGGTTTGCCTTTTCTAAATCAGGAAGGAGACAAGACACCACTAAAAGGATGTTGACTTGGCCCGGCGAACAAGCACTAACCTCACCGGACAAACTTAAGCCCGAAAAGTTGTTCTCAGTCTACATAGTGCCCTTGAAAATGCATTTCCACCAATTTCCTAGTTATTTTTGTTTTATGCCGCATAGATCTTTAGAAATTAGACTGACAGTTCCTTCCTGGAGATGGATTTTTTTGTAACTACAAAGAAACAATAAGTAAAAGTGCTTAGCCTCTCTAGGCCTCCATTTTCACATCCAGAAAGTGGGTACAGCCCAGTATGTGATGTATAGCCAGGCACTACTGACTTCTGGAGCCAGATCATTCTCTACTAGGGATGGGATGGGGGTGGGGGTGCTGTCCTGTGCATCGTAAGATATTTAGTAGCATCCTTGACATCTAACCACCAAATGCCAGTGGCAACCACTCCCCATTCCCCAGTTGAAGCAACCAAAAATATCTCCAGACATTGCCAAATGTCCCAGGGGGAGATAAAACTACTTGCATATAGCAGTGAGCAAATAGGTAACATAAGTAAGAGTTCAAAAAACACTTATCAAAAAATCTTCCACGTTGTATTCACATAAGCACCACCATCAAACGCCCAGCCTTGATGCCAGTCGTAACCTCTTCGTTCACATCCATATCACAGCCAAAGAACTTGAGGCAGAGAGTTTTCTAAAAAGCGGACCACACAGCAATGACCTGAGGTCAAGGCCACTTCCTGGTGTGCCACCTGGATAGCTACACACACCCCCGTGGTTGGAGGACCCCATTCTGCTGCTGGTATCTTGAAACTGCTACTAATTTTCATAGTAAGGAGCCCTGCATTTTCATTTTGTGCTGGGCCCTGTAAATTATGTAGCTAGCCCTGCCCAGCATGCATGTTTTATTGCATTTTTTCCATCTTTACTGACAAATAAAATTGACAAATAAAAATTGAATATATTTACCATGTACAAAGTGAAGTTCTGATACATGTATACTTTGTGAAATGATTACCATGAAACAACTAGTGACCCTACCCATCGCCTCACATGGTTATCTTTGTGTGTGAGGTCAGCATGCTTCAGATCTACTCTCTTGACAAATTTCAAGTATACAATATAGTATTGTTTGCTATAATCGCCACGCCCTACGTTAGATCCCCAGAACTTAGTTCATCTTATAACTGAGACTTTGTACCCTTTGACTGGCATCTCCCCATTTCCCCAACCCTGCAGCCCCTGGCAACCACCATGCCAATTCTACTCTCTCTTTCCAGGGGTTCAACGTTTGCAGATTCCACACATAAGTGAGATCACACAGTATTTGTCTTTCTCTGTCTGACTTATTTCACTTAGCATAATCCAAGCTACTTGTTTTAAACTCAGGTTCCTGGGCCCCACTGTCTTCAACAGCTCAGCTTGGTATCAAAGCCTGGAAGAGACACTTTGATTCTCTGAATTAAAGTGAGGGATGAGAGAGCATAAGAAGAGAGGAATTCTCTCTAAAACCTGGGGAATTCCAATTAAAAGTCATCTCTCATTTTAAGTGTATAAAACATACAGCAGAGACCCAAGATGGGTTGGAAGACAAAACTCTGAAACTGGTCTGGGAGGCTTACATGACTTCGTGGAAATGAATACAAATATATTTAAGATATTTAAATGGTCTAACCTTTCCATTTTTACTTCCAAATGAGCTGAGAAGAAAATCAGATCAATTGAGGGGAATGAGAAAGGACAATTTTTATAAAACTAAAATCACATTCCCTGAACCTTCAACTTGCTTAGCATAGGGAATGAAACTGACCTGGAATTTTCTTTGTGTGAGAGGGAAGACCACGTCCCCAGTGTGGATATGTTACTAGTTAGATTTTTCCCAGCACGGTTCACACTGCATAATTTGCTTAACTGGTTTCTTCTTTTTAATCAGTTTTCACTTGCACTCCCAACTACTTCCAAAAAATAAATAAAGTGAAGACCTAAACTCTTGGGAACCTGGTTATAAAAGGAATTTTCCAGTCTGCATGCAGACGCCTTATTTAATTAGCTACCAGGAAAACAAGACAGACGGTATTTCCAAGGAGTTGACTCAGTGTAATGATATCACGCTATACAGATCTAACATCATACTGGGTGAGACACACAGTCTCTGTTCTAGAAGGCAAAACAGAAGCAAAGCACGCCAAAGATGTATTCCGTGCACTTCACCGTATGAGTCCTGAAATCCACCTGGTAAAGGATGAGACGGAAGTTAGAGGACTTGGTAGAATCACAGAACACAGGAAAATGTTTCCAAAGGGGCCTCACCTGATGCTGCAAAAAAGATGCACGTTTTGTCTAGAGGAAAAATATAAAAAATAGTGTTGCCTGTTTCTTAGGGTTTTTTTTTTTTTTTTTTTAACTTCATCAATGCTAAGTTCTTGTTCCTATGAAGCCCTGGAAGCATTCAGGAAAGGCAATGTGGAAGCAGGAACTGGAGAGAAATGACCTGCTTAATAGAAAGGGAACGGTTTTGAAGCCCAACAAGAAAGGGGAAGGGCCAGAGCTGGGGAGAGGACAGAAGTTTCCAGAAACTTGCATGTGCCAGAAAATCATCCCCTTCTGAAGCCCCCAGTCTTCAAGGGGGTCCCATGAACTCGCAAGCTGTGAGTAGGTTTCCCGTAGGCAATGAGGAGAGGACAAGTTCAGCATGTGGGCTTACGTGGGGTGAAACCAAGACAGCATGGGGGTACTGGAGCCAGAGGCAGATGGGACCCTGAAAAGATCCCATCCCCCAAATTAGCAGGAATTAGCCTGGGTAAATTTTACCTAGGTCTCTGAGGATCGAGGGGACGATGGCCGACATCTGGGTTGTTCTACCTTGTTATAAAACGTTTGGCCTTGGGCCCATGGGACTCAGGAGCATTTCCCAGCCGTCTCTGGGTGCTCTGCCATGGCAGTCGCTGTCAGTGTGTGGTCCACCCTGGCCCTTACCGTCAGGGTCCACACTTGCCCCATTCCCGATGGCCAATACCTGCATATTATTTACACCCCATAACATTCCACTGTGTGACAGTATAATATCAACTACGCCCCTTTAGCTGGATATCCGGGGTCCCTCCAGTTTTCTTCCTAATTAAATGATGCTGCGATAAATGCCTGTGTAGCAGCTTTGGTGAGGCTTACTCAGATCAGTGTAACGGGGGCTTCTCCATCAGGGCTGGTGGGTTTCAGGGGCTGTCTGGGACCAAGTGAAAAGCAAGCATTTCATGGGTCCCAAAGGTCCCCCCTCCAAATACCATCACGCTGGGGGATGAGGTTTCAATATATCTGGGGGGATACAAACATTCCGTCTATAGCAAGCATGAAGCATTTATCAAGCTTATTTGCCCATAATGCCTATGAAATTCTGAAGTCTGTGAGCAGCTGAGCACAAAAGTGAGGTTCACTCAGGCGTGAATGCCCAACTCCAAAGGGTCCCAAGGAATAAGTCAACAACCCCGTCTTTCTTGTCCACATGGGCCACCCTAAGGCTCTCATGGCATCTTCCAATACTCAGACCACAGGTGCTCTGGGTCTTGTGGTCAGCAGTATTTTCAATCAACCTACCACACTGGGTTCTGGGTTGTCTACTTCCAGAAATTGTAGAGGAGCAGAGCATGAGAAGGAAGAGATATTATAAGGAGGTAGGACTGTGGTGCTTTGGGGCGGAAGCCACTGATGAGAAACTGCCCCTCAAAAGCACCCCAAATAGTGATGCCCACAGGTACAACATCAAGGTAGAACCACCATCAATGCCTTTGGGAGCCCAGGACCTGATCTCCAAGATGGCTCTACGTGACTACCAAAGTGGTGCTAGGAAAGCCCTCCCCAGTCCATCCATCCACAACCACTTTTAGGAGGCTGCTCCCAGGCTCAGAGGGCTTCCTGAGCCCCGTCTGCCACTATGAGCAGACGAGAGAGCGTAGTACTGTTCCCAACTCTGCTATCTCATCTGTCTTCCATGGCTTTTCTTTTAAAGAGTTATTTAGGAAGAGCTAAAGCAATTTGCTTTTAAAAATGAAAAACAGCAGAACCAGTATTTTTTGAAAGTCAGCTCGAGACACAGTAAACAACCCTGCCAAAAGCAAAGCAGAAAATGCTGAAAATGTCCGTGTCTCTTCACCTGCCCTGACCAAGGTTTGAGAGGATGCTCCAAAGGGAGATACGGGCTCAGAGCTACAGAGGCAGGAGTCACGGATACCCCAAGCTTGTCTTTCCAAGGAGCAATTTTACCAGCCCGTTTCCCTGGGACCCTTTCTCTACCACCTCACAACCCCACTCCCATTTGGCAACAAAAATACAATCTTTGAAAGGAGAAGGCAAATAACTGTTTAAATAAAAATAATACATCCCTAGCATTCACTCACCCTCTTCATCCTCCTTCTTGCCCTTGCCCCCCCCAAAAATCTCATTTATCATGTTGATTTTCTCATCTCTCACAAACACCACACAATTGGGTAAATAAGTTCTGTGTTCAATCTTTTAACAGGGGTTATTCAATTTACTCCAGCCAACATGAATATTTCCCCTGGTTTCCATGACAACCTCTCAGCACATTCAGTCTTCACAGAAATGAGTTATTGCTTTTATGTTCTCATACCCTAAGACAATGGGGAAATTAACATAATGTGGTCATACTAAAAAAAAAAAAAACAATCAAAACAATCAAAATCCTCATATCCTCCCCAGAAATTCACAGATAGCGTTCGGTGAAAAAGAACCGAAGAGAAATGAGGCCTTCACATCTGACAACACTGTTAACATTAGAGATTTCATTTCAGATGCATTTAAATGAAGCCAGACCATAATAAGGTTTAAAAAGTGTATAGACAGAGAACCAAAGTGAAGGGGAAAGAGATATAAAGACAGGAGCCCAAATTCACTTTCAGGCCACATGTCCGCCCAACGTGACCACCTTCCTCTACCTCTCTCTGCCCTTCAGGCACGCTAGCATTCCTGCCCCAGGACCTTCACACATGCCGTTGTCTGTGCTTGAACATTCTTCCCCTGCTCTTCTCCCCAGGCCTGCTTTGCTTAGCTAATTCTTACTCATGCTTCAGGTCTCAGCTGAGAAAAGTCACCTTGTCAGGGAAGTCGTGCTTTGCCACTCCCTGTCATATATTTATATATCCTCCTGGTTCCTTGTATTCCTCATCGTCTTAGGTTGTGTCTTCCCAGAAGCAGATCCTATGGGAAGGATTTGAAGGCAAGTGGTTTATTTGGAAACCGATCCCAGGAAACACTGGTACAATAGTGGAGGAGTGAGACAGAGAAGGGGAAGAAGTCAATCCAGGTCATGCTGATGAGCAGGTCGCTACTATGGGCAACCAGAGATCGATCCCACTGGGGACATCTGGGGGACAGCATAGAGCACGCCTCACCCTGGGGTAAGGAAGATGGAACAACTGCACTCAGTGGTTGGTTGGGGGGACTCTCCTGGGCTTTCATTTCTCTGCACTTCCAGCCTGCCCCACAAGGACCCAGCATGCTACGGTGGCCAGAGAAAGCCCAAGCATCACTGCAGTGCTTGGGGGAGGAATGGTGAGCACTGAAGGGATCTGTGGGCAAGGCACCAGGCACCTGCCACATCCTCCAATGCAAACAGCATAATTACAGCTGGAGACTGGAGATCAATGGAACAGAAGACAAGGAGTTTAATTCAAAGCCATTAGGCAAACAGCAATGGGAGTCTGACTGAAGACAAAGAAAGGCATGGCAACAGAGGGGGAAGTATAAATTCACAAGATAGCAAAGAACTTGGCTCCAGGCCTGGGTGAGTGATTGTATGTTGGGGTACAGATGTTGGCCAAAGAGCTGGAGACCTGATGGAAGAGGGGTGTCTAAGGACCTTCCTGCATCCTAACAACTCCCGATCTTCTCTTTTGTTGGCCAGGGCCTACCTGGTAGGACAATCCAATCCAGGGCAATTCCAGCGCACCAGCTGGGAGCTGGGCTCTCCCTCTCCACATCATCTTGGGGTCTCTCCACATGTCCCTTGAGGTCTCTCCACCATTTCCCTCCAACTGAGTCTTCAGATTTTTTGCACGGTAACTCGGGGCTTTAAGGCCAAGAGTTCCAAGAGGCAGGGGGCAGAAACTACGCGATCCCTTAAAGGCTAGGATAAAAACCATCATGGCGCCAACTTCTATGGCATTCTATTAGTCAAAGCGGTCCCAGGCCAGGCCGGGCTCAAGGGGAAGGTAAATAGATTCCACTTCTCAACGCCTGGGGTGTCAGTTTGCAGTCATCCTTAACCTACTGCAGATACGCAAGAAACTGGGGAGAGGAGTGGGCTGAAGCCTGCAGCACTGGCGTAGGAAGGGTCCTTTCACCCTGCTGACATGATTTCCATGTGCATGTATTGCTTTTTTCAAATAAAAAATGGGGAAGGACAAAAGCAGGGGGAGGGCTGATGTCAATAACCTGAATCCTCCTCTTGTATGGCAGAGAGTCAATAGAGAATGTCTTAGATTGATAAATCAGGAAACAGCTGCATAAGCATCTTATTTGGAGTTCCAGAGACAAACACCAGAAGACCTAAAAATGGAAACATTTCAAGCAGTTTCCTCTGGGAAATAAGACTTGAGGAGAGGAGAGCTGGGGAAGGGGTGATGAACCCCTACCTTCATTAGCAACTCTTCTGTATTTGACTGTGTACCATGTGCACATATGACTTTGATTTAAAAATTTCAAAAGGGGAAAAAAATAAGAGAAAACAACTGGTGATGATTATTTTAAAAACTATGTAATTAAACCTGGTGAAAGAAGATCTCATTTTGCTAAGTGGAAAAAAATGGCAGGATACAAAATGATATTATTAGTATGGTCACAAGTGTATTTAACAAAAAACGAGAGAAAACGTATGAGAGACAAAGGCTGCAAAGAAATGTCCCTAACAAATGATGGCAGGTGGGTTTCTCTTCTTTTCTGGATTTCCCAAATTTTCAGTAATGTGATTCTCTTGCTTTGCTAAGGAAAAGAAGTAAATTCATGACATTAAATAAGTGATTGAGCAGTAATTAAATAAAAATGTCAGAAGAGTCTCTGAAGAAATCTCGGCTACTATATGAGAAGCGTGTTTTAAATCCCTGAGCCTCTGTCCCTATCTGCAGATAGGGGACTCGGTCCAGAGGTTCTGGAAGACTCCAGTCAGTCCTGCTGGCAGATTTGGTTCTACAACCTTCCGAGAAGGAATTTAGCCCATTTTAATTCAACTCAACAAGAACTGTTTTAAGTCTCCAATATATTCAGTTCTGAATTTGGAACACCCATTCAGCCACAAAATAAACATTTATCGAGCACCTACTATGTGCCAGCCAGATGCTAGTTGCTGGGGTGACAATGATAAATGAGATAGGCAAAATATCCACCTCTTTGGAGCCATAGACTAGTGTGGGAGGCAGCCAAGTGACCGGGAAAATGCAATATGTCCTAGTAGGTGCTCTGATGGGGGAAAGTACAAGGAGCTGTAGAAGGAGATAACCCGGAGGGCCTCCTGGAAGAGGCCAAATCTAAGCTCAGACTCAAAGGCTGAACCAGGAGCAGATCAGGCTAACTTGGAAAAAGTGTTTCCAGCACAGAGAACAGAATATGCAAAGACTCAGAGACAAGAGAGAAGATAGATAAATTCAAAGAATTAGGAGTGACCAAAAATGACTTCCCATGATCAGAAGAGACAGCCCCAAAAGACCACTCACTTGGGGGCTCTGGGACTAGATAGCTTGAATGGGAATCTCAACCCTATCATGTGAGCTCAGTCAAGGTGCTTCACCTCATGTGCCTCAGTTTCCATATCTGCAAAATGGAGTAGAACTTATAAGAGTTACAAGAATTAAATGAGAGAATAAGTGAGCATCGTTTAGTTGTTTATAAGTGTTGCTTGTTGTTACTATTCCACAACTGCCAGTAAAAGTAATAGCTTGGGCTTTTGTTGAGCCATCATTTTGCACAAGGCCAGTAACAGGTACATTATGTCAATAACGCAAGTGCAGGTATCTCATTTAATCCTTTCATCAACACTCAGGTAGGTTCATCAGCATCCCCATTTTACAGATGAGGCAAACTGAGGCAGAGAGAAGTTGTGCAATACTGTAGTTGCTCCTGGTGCCTCACCCAGAACCTCTTTACGAGCCAACCCATCCATTCTCAGCCTTTGCCAGTCTGTGCCCAGTAGAGAACTCCCCTTGGCTGATGGAAGTCATCTCACCCAGGGCAGTTAGGCTATTTCATCCTGGGACAGCCATGTACCTGATATGGGATTGGTCGGGGGTGGGGGACTGTGGGGAGTAGTACAAAAGTCCAGTCCTCTTGCCTCAAGGCACAGCACACTCCAGAGCCCCATGTGGGATCAAGGCCAGACCTGGCCCATAAGACCCTACCCATGCTTGGCTCTGTCCCCTCCCCCACCCTCCTTCCTTCACTTCCCTTCTCCTGAGAACTCTCCTTGAGTAAATGACTCCCACCCAAATCCCTGTCTCAGCCTTCTGAGGAATCCAACCCAAGTCACACAACCCACAGGGATACAGACCAGGTGTTCCCATGCCACAGGGCCCCATGTTAGACCACCGAGTCTAGGTGAGCACCATGCTCACCTCTAAGTCTGCATCCTGGGATCAAAGAACAGTTGCTGCTGCCAAGCCCTGCCAGGAATGAGCCCGCTGTTGGGGGAACAAGGTGAGCCAGACATCAGCTCTGACTGGGGGAGCAAGTCCAGGGAGACGACAGAAGGGTCACAGCAAATGTGAGCACAGCCTGCTGCACTCTCGTGGGGGTTGCTGAAAAGCATTCATAAGGGCAGTTTAAAAGGGGCATCATAGAGCAGGTGGGCTTTGGAGCCCTGGTCTTGGGGAACAAGTGAAAGAGTGTGAAACAATATGGGCTTGAGACAGATCCATTCCCAGCCCTCAAGTTCCATGGCCTCAGTTTCTTTATTTGTGACATGACCGGAATATCTGGCATCTACAAAGCACCTACACTGTGCCTGGCGTGCACTAGGTGCTTCGCACGTGTCTATTCCCTTTTCCCCTGTTCAAGGCCACCTAGTGCAAGACTGGCAGAGCTAGGAGCCTTCTCATCTACCAAAATCAAAGAACTTCTCCCAAAAAGAAACCGCCCCCTGCCCTCTCCTGCCCCCCACCTTAATAGTTTATTTCCCAGTTATTCAATGCAAGAGACTTAGCCCAGCTAAAGTTATTCACAATCGACCTTGAGATCAGGAACAAATTGGCTACAGCAGTCAGCGATTGGCAAATGCAATCTAAATGCCCCAGGCGGCATTAGAGCCTTCAACGTTGACAGGAAGAGTCAATGTGCATCTTGGAAAATTCTGAGAAAAAAAAAAAGTAAAGGTCACCACATTTGTAGGCAGCATGGATTTTCTTGAGACCATTACAAACAGACTGCCTGAACTGCAAAGATTCCAAGCTTGACAGCTCCCGGAGGACTCCAGATGGAAAGAACACCACCCCCGTCTCATACATATCCCGGCGGCCGTCTGTGGCCATCCGAAGGTTCTCCCGCTGCCCGTCCTGTTGTTGAAATGCCACAGGCAGCCGGCGATGCCCTAGAGAACTGTCCTTCTGGGAGGACCAACGTGGGGCCACCCTATGTTCCAAGGATCTGACCAGGCAGAGAAGCCAAGGAGGCACAAATCAGGACGCTGGCTCCAGATTCTTCTGTAGGAAGAGAATCTTGAACCAAAGCAGGAGGACCAAACCCCAGGTAAGTCTAGAAGGACAGAGCAGGACCATAGTCTGGAAGGAGACTAGATTAGGGGCCAACAGACGACAGGCTGGAATAATGGCCTTGAGCAGCATTAGAATTCTTACGTTGTCTGTTTTTGTTGTAAGAGTAATATTAATATTAATAAAACAGCTAATATTTAGCAAGTGTCTTCAAGTGTCTGTGCTAAACCTTCACATGCATCCTCTCACTTAATTCTCACAGTGCTCTACGAAACAGGTATTGCTTCATGACCATTTCACAGAGAAGAAGACTGAGGCTCAGAGAGGTATCTGCAAGGTCACCCAGGTAATCATGAAAGCCCAGGAAATCCAGCTGCAGAACTCCAGACCTTGTCCATGTCACTTTATTACACGTGGGGAGCTCCAGGGTGTGTTAGCTTAACTCAAGTAAATAGTGAAAGTTAATTCTCAACATAAGCCAGTCATTTTTTAAAGTATCTTACATTTATTTTATTTATTTTTTATTAATTAATTTTTTAAGCTGACCAAATTGTACATATTTATCATGTACAACATGATGTTCTAAAATGTTCTAAATACATTTAGAACATGATGTTCTAAATACAGGATGCAATGGCTAAATCCAACTAATTAACATATGCATTGTCTCACTTTTTTTGTGATGAGAATACTTAAAATCTACTCTCTTAGCAATTTTCAAGAATACAGTACATTGTTATTAACTATAGTCACCATTTTTCAAACAAGGAAATCAATGCCCAGTAAAAGTATGGGGCATAATAGAACCCTTCACTGAAGCTGGGGTCATGGGTGAAAAAATACAAATACATTTGCATATAATGCAAATATGATATTGGTATATGTTGTTGTTCAGCAACTATTTACTTCCTACCATTCCTTCCACCACGCGAGGAATATAATTCTCTGCCCCGTTAATGTTGGCTTTGTTTCGGTCAATGGAACATGAGCAAAAGCCCAGCTGAAGCTTTAAGAGACAACAGGTATTTCTGCTCACCACTCTGGAAGCTGCCAACCGTAACCAGGAAACCACTGCTCTCCAGTTGGGGCCTCAGAAGCAAAGAAATCAGACCTGAACTCAACCTACAGCCTAAAGCAGAGTCTCCCCAGCCAAACCACAGACCGACTAGGGCTTTTTTAAGGTTGCTTATTACACAGCTATAGGTAACTGATACATTTACACAGGGATGTGTATAGGTATATTAATACATGTACGTATTCTATAGGATACGTATCTGTGGATGTGTTACATAGAGATACATATGTATAAAGACTGAAAATATATCTCCATATTTGGGAGACAGTAAATGGAATCAGATTTGGAGACAATGAAATTTGCATTCTTGCTCTGACACTTAATGGCTGTGTGTTTGGGGGAAAGTACTTGACCTCTCTGAGTACATTTTCTCCTTTGCAACATGAAGATAAAAATGGTGCCTATATACATAATGGATTTAGCATAGAGCCTAACACAATACTCGCTCATTTATTCAGTCAACAAATACTTATTGAATGACTGCATTTGCCAGGTCCTCCTCTAGGTGGTCAGAACACAGTTAATAGCTGTTGGAAGGCAAGAAAAAAAACAAGCAGGAAAGGGAGAACCAGGGAGGAGGAGGGATGCATTTGATGTGAAGGGTTCCACGCAGTGTCTGGCACGTAAAATCAGTCTCTCTACTCCGCAGCAGACCCAGGTCCTCAGAACCTTTGGCAAACCTCAGCGATAGATCAAGGACCTTCAGTGGGTGGATACAGCCGCAGGCGCTGTTGTGCCTGACACACAGTCCCTGCAACGCAAGCCAGACTCGTACAGCCGGGCTGAGAACAGACAGGCCAGCTGCCATTGGGAGATGCAAGCTCTGCTTCTCCATGGAAGAGGAAGATTCCTGGGGCCTGCGCCGTGCTTCAGACCCACCGTCACATCACACACACACTGCAGGGGGAGCCGGCCAGGAGCTCAGACGCTGAGGGCGACCCCCTGTGTGGGTGTCGGGAGTCAGGAGTGCCTTCTGGGACATCAGCGGGTGGAGAAACACGCACGCCTTTGCAAACCACACTTACTTAATGGGCTGCCCTTGAGGCCACCTACTGTTTTTTGGCCCTAATTGGCATGTTTTTCTGTCTCAGAAAGCAGCCACGGGGGACAACATAACAGAGCAGTTAAAAGCATGGTCTTTGGGTTTATAGCCCGACTCTGATACTCACAGCTGCGTCCTTGGGCTGGCCACTTAACCCCAGGAGCTGCCCACTCCATTGCTGGGAGGATTAACTGAGATAACCTTGTAACACCTTATATGTAAAATACCTCCAAGCAGAGCGCAGAGCACAGCGCCCAGTACAGGATGCTTATATAACCGTGGGTGTTATTACTGACTCATTTTACAAACGAGGACCGCGAGACCCAGACAGGCTAAGTGATCTGCTCAAGGTCAGAAGGGCACTCCGTCCTTGGCATCAAACTTGGGATTTGTTTCCTCTCTCACGCCAACCGCAGCTGATCTACTCCTCAAACTTCAGAAATCCTCGAAGGATGAATGTTGCTTTACCTAGAGCCCTGCTGACTGATCCCAAGAACCTAACAGATAAATATTTTCAGAACAGGGGAAACTTGGCCATGGCCTTGAACACTATGGATGACAAAGTCACTGAAGGCGAACTTAGGACTGGGGTTTGGTCCCTCTGTCAGCAGTGATTAGCATAGAGCGTGAACTCAACAGACCAAACATAGCAATGAAGTCACAAACTCAGATTCGTACGAGTCTGAGTTCTACCAGGGTGACCGTCCGTCCCAGTTGAGCACTGACAGTCCCACACCCTGGGAAACTGCCCAGTATTGGGTAAAGCAGGACAGCTGGTCACCTAGTTGTAAGATAACTAGGTGTGAAGGTGAGTGAAGGTGCAAGAAGGCACCTGTCTCTGTGCTCTCCACTTCTGAGAAGCAACCATGTGCAGCGGTTAGGTTAAAAGCAAGGGCTGCAGAGCCAGCCTCACTTGGTCTATATCGCCCCGCCTGTGCTCAGCAGCTGTGGGACCTAGGGCACAGCATCACCAACTCTCCATGCCTCAGTTTCATCACCTGTAAAACGGAGATAATAGAGCAACCTCCCCTAGGTTAACCTCAACGCCATTGACATTTGAGACCTGATCATTCTTTAGCGGGGGCTGGGGGGACAGTCTGTGCACTGTAAGATGTTGAACAGCTTCCTTGGCCTCTACACACTAGACGCCAGTAACACAGTGCACACACCCCCCAACACACACACACACACACACACACACACTTATGATAATCAAAAATGTCTCCAGACATTGTCAAATGCCCTCTATGGGGACAAAAGTGTCCCCAGTTGAGGACCAGTTTTCTGGGCAGTGTTGGAAGGATATGGGAAGAGATTCATGCAAAATGCTGAGCAGACAGCTGGGACGTGGAGAGTCTGTTTCTGCAGAAACAATCACTGAAGCCTTAGTGAGAGAGCTGGAAGATGGCAAGCCAAGAGACTAGCAAGCAGGACCCTGGATGGACCAGAGGCAGGGGAGCCAAGCCACCGCTGGGGGAGGACAGCTCTGCAAATGGAGCCCGGCTTGGCCAGCACAGCTCTCAATGAGCTTGGGCTTTTATCTCACCCCAGGTGCAAAGCTGAGTAAATTATTCCTCAGGTGCTCCATCCTGCAGTGCAAAGTTTTCTTGTTTGATGTATTCCTTTTCTCTCAAATGTGTACATATTCTTGTAAAGTGTGTTTGTTCAAATATTGAGTGCTTATATGTGCCGAGGATACAGTGGTGAACAAAATGGACAAAACCCCCTGCCCTCGTGATGCTTTAAACATATTGTGTTAGTTTGTGTGTGATACATTTCTAACCAATAAGAATCGTGCCGGGCTACAGAACTGATTCTGTCGCTTATGTTTCCCCCCTTCAGTGCTTGGTTTTTAAGACCCACCCACACTGGTGTGGGCATATCACATCTGTTCTTCCAACTACTGTGCCGTAGTCCACGCTGTACATCCATCACATGTTCCTTATCTAGTCCCCCTCGCATGGACACCTCAGTGGCTTCCAATTCCCACAACCACAAGCCCACCTCCTGGAACATCCCTGGGTGCAACTTTCTCTGGGGTGTAAATCCAGGCGTGGCATTGCTGCCCGGGTGACGCTGATGCTGCTGGTCCGCGGTATGTGCAGACTTCATTTGGTACCAGATCTCTCTAGAACGGCCGCACCAGTCAACAGACACTCTCAGGACTTGCCTTTAAAGGGGGCCAAGCCCCTCTGCCCCTCCCTGACATGATAGAGACTTGAGGGGCTCTGCTAACAGCCACCATTAACCAAAAAGTATCATGTCTCTATTCCCACCTCCAGTCAACACGCTTGGCCGTTTTGCCTTAAGCAACCCTCAGTTTCCAAGTACATCCCAACATCAGAGCCCCTAAATGCTGGAGTGGGATGATCTAGGAGGACCACCAGCCCAAGCTCTTGGCTTCACAAAGGGAGAAACTGAGGCTCAGAGACGTGCAAAAAAATCACAGAAGTGTTTCTGGCAGAGCCGGGTTTTAGAAATTCCTGTTTCTTCGCATCTTGCCCCTCCACAGCGCATTCTTGAGTGATCAGAAACTCGTCCATAATTTACAGGAGTTAGTTCACGATCTTGATCTTTCTCCATATCCCCTGCCCTGCCCCACCCCCAAGCCTATTCCCTACCCCCCAGCCCACCCTGCTTTTTAATCCTTGCTAGAATCATCCATTTTTCGACCAAGTGTTGACTTCAAATGATACATGAGACGATTGACATTTCAAATATTCCAGGCAGGATAAGAATTCTGGTCATAGCCCACTCTGAAACATCTCCTCCATATCTCCTTCCTTATTCCTTCTGGGCAATAATTGTTTCCCCATCACCCCACCCTCCCACCCTGACATTAATTTCCCCTGATTCATTTTTCATGCCTTTGAATTCTGCCTTTTCAAAGCAGAATATGTTTCTGTAGCTGTTTCTCATACCTCCCTTCCCCTCATGAATATTTCAAATGCAATAGTGATATGATCGCTCAACCTTAGAGGCACACCAACTTTATCTTATTTATCTTACTGAGCTGCTTCCGATCTGGGATTAAGTCCAAAACATCCTCTGAGAATCTGTTTGGGTTGTTTTCCCCCAGGCTGTTGCTGCCGTGTATATAAATTACAAAGAGAAGCGGCCTCCCTCTCCACCCCCAGCCCCAACCCCGGGGGAACTCACCCCTGGCCCTGCACCCACCTTGCCTGTGCCAGTCCTGCTCTGGGGGACGCAGGACACGCTCCCCTCCAAGCCAACTGGCAGGACTTCTGACAGGTCCCGGCCATGGCACACATCTCCCCCTGCTGCCAGCCCGGTGGTCTCTTGGAAGCACAAAACTAACTCGCCGTGTGACGCTAGGTAGGTCATTTCGCCTCTCAGGCCAAGTTTCCCCATCGACAAACAGGAAGGTTGGACATCGTGACCTAAAGTCCTTTTGGCTCTAAGACTCCATATGATGTGACATAACAAACAGAGCACAGGACTCTGATTCATATCGAAGCTCTACCCCTACACTAGCTGTGTGGCCCTTGACTGTGTGTGCCGCTGACTAGCTGGTGTGACCATGATGAGCATTACAGAAGCTCTCAGAGCTTCAGACTCCTCCCTGTCACATAACTTTGGTTAATAACTGGTGTCCCTTAGGGTTGCAGTAGGGTGACCGGCCATCTCATTTGGTTTGCCTGGGACTGAGGAGGTTCCAGGGACATGGAGCTTTCATTGCCCAAACTGGGAAAGTGCTAAAACCCAGATAAGTTGGTCACCCAAAGTTGTAGTGATAATTAGAGGTGTGTGAGATGACATGTGAAAAACCTAGTACAGCTATATGTTAGTATCTAGCATCAATTACTATTAGTAATGTTAATTGTTCTGCCCATGGTTATATGGGAATTTTTTTTTTTGCTTCTGATTTTTTTCAAGAATTTTAAAATTTCTCTTTATCCAAGCAGTGCAAGTGCATGATGCAAATGGCTTGAAATGAAAAAGCCGTCTTGCTCCAGCCCTTCTCGCCACCTAATCCTTCTCCCCAGAGGCAGCCAATGTGAGCCCTTTTTAGCATCTGATCTGCCACCATCACTAAGGATCAGCTTCTCAAGGCAGGGTGGTGTCCCAGATGTAACGGTTCTACAGCAAGAGCACCGGGGGCCAGAACAAAGAATGCGAGCAGCCCCTGGGGACCCCTCTGTCAGGCCAGATGTTAACTCTTTAATGCAGATCATGGGGTGTGGGAGGAAAGAGTGGCAGGAAGGGGAGCAGCTGCCGTGGGGTGGAAGTATTTTGACACTGGCAAATGCCACTGAACATCAGCCCTGCTTGTGAGGGGCTCGTTGACTCCAGAGGTGCAGAAATCATCCAAGCAGAGAGACTGGAAGAAAAGCCGGACATCAGGAGCTCCCGGCACAACCATGGCCAAGGCTTCCTGGACACCCGTTTTGCACCTGGGTCTCCCTGGCAACACTGTCTCCAGCAGATCACAGTCAGTTTGGAGTGAGAGAATGTCAGATCCACAAGGTAGATCTTGGCCCGTCACCTCCTGGCTAAACCCAAACAGCACAGGTGTCCAAGCAAGTCGTGCCCCAGACAGGAAGAAGGTCCGACAGCAGCTGCCGACCACCCTGCCTGGTGCGGACCATCGGTTTTCATCATCCCCGCCTGACAGGTGAGCAGGCGGGTTCACACTCACGCAGCTGGCGTGGCTCGTCTCCCCTGCCAAATCAGAACCCCACCCTGGAGAGGTGTGCGGAGCAGCAGATCATCCTGCAGCAGGTTGTTTAATTTCCATGATTTTGTGTAGATCTGAGTGTTTCTCTTGGAATTGATTTCTAGTTTTATTCTACTGTGGTCTGAGAAGATACACGGTATGATTTCAATTTTTTTTGTTTTTTTTGTTTTTTTTGCTGAGACTTCTTTTGTGGCCTAGGCTATGATCAATCTTGGAAAATGTCCCATGTGCTGAGGAGCAGAAATGTATATTCAGTAGTTTTTTGGTAAAATGTTCTGTAAATGCCTGTTAGGTTCATTTGTTCTAGAGTCCCATTTAAGTCTAGTGTTTCTTCATTGATTTTCTGCTTCGATGAACTATCCAGTTCTGTCGGTGAGGCGTTAAAGTCCCCGGCAATTATGATGCTACTGTTTATTTCTTTACTCAGGTCCAGTAGAATTTGTTTTATGAATCAGGGAGCTCCTGTGTTAGCTCATGGATTGGTAGAATCAACATCGTTAAAATGTCCATACTGCCCACAGTGATATACAGATTCAACACAATCCCCATTAAAATACCAACATCACATTTCACAGAGCTAGAAAAAAATAATTCTAAGCTTCACTTGGAACCAAAAAAGAGTCCAAATAGCCAAAGCAATCTGAAGCAAAAAGAGCAAATCTGGAGGCATCACATTATCCGACTTCAAATTATAGTATAAGGCTACAGTGACCACAACAGCATGGTACTGGAATAAAAGCAGACACATAGACCAATGGAGCAGAATAGAGAACCCAGAAACGAAACCATTCACTTACAACCAACTTATCTTTGACAAAGCCTACAACAACATACACTGGGGGAATGACATCCTATTGAACAAATGGTGCTGGGAAAACTGGATAGCCACATGCAGAAGAATGAAACAGGACCCCTATCTGTTACCATGTACAAAAATCAATTCAAGATGGATAAAAGACTTAAATGTAAAGCATGAAACCATAAAAGTTCTAGGAGAAAACATAGGAAAAACACTTCTAGACATGAGCCTACGTGAAGAATTTATGACCAAGATCCCAAAGGAAAATATAGCAACAACAAAAATAAATGAAGGGGACTTAATTAAATTAAAAAGGTTTTGTACAGCAAAGGAAATAATCAACAGAGTAAATACACAACCTACAGAATGGGAGAAAATATTCGCAAACTATACGTCAGATAAAGGGCTAATATCCAGAATCTACAAAAAACTCACACAAATCAGCAAGAAAAAAAACAAACAACCCCATTAAAAAGAAGGCAAAAGACATACATGAACAGAAGTTTTTCAAAAGATGATAGACAGGCCGGGCGCGGTGGCTCATGCCTGTAATCCTAGCACTCTGGGAGGCCGAGACAGGTGGATCGTTTGAGCTCAGGAGTTCGAGACCAGCCTGAGCAAGAGCGAGACCCTGTCTCTACTAAAAGTAGAAAGAAATTATATGGACAGCTAAAAATATATATACAAAAAATTAGCCGGGTATGGTGGCACATGCCTGTAGTCCCAGCTACTTGGGAGGCTGAGGCAGGAGGATTGCTTGAGCCTGGTAGTTTGAGGTTGCTGTGAGCTAGGCTGACGCCACGGCACTCACTCTAGCCTGGGCAAGAGAGTGAGACTCTGTCTCAAAAAAAAAAAAAAAAGATGATAGACAAATGGCCAAGAAACATATGAAAAAATGTTCAACAACACTCATTATCAGGGAAATGCAAATTAAAACCACAATGAGATACCAGCTTACCCCTGTCAGAATGGCCATTATTAAAAAGTCCAAAAACAATAGATGCTGGCGTGGATACAGAGAGAAAGAATGCTTACACACTGTTGGTGGGACTGCAAATTAGTACAGCCTCCGTGGAAAACAGTATGGAGATTCCTCAAAGATTCCCCAAAGGAAAAGAAGTCATTTTATAAAAAAAGACACCTGCATCCAAATGTTTGTCGCAGAACAATTCACAATAGCAAAGATGTAGAATCAACCTAAGTGGCCATCAATTCATGGGTGGATAAAGAAAACGGGGTGTAGATATACCGTGGAGTACTGCTCAGCTGTAAAAGGGAATGAAATAATGTCTTTTGCAGCAACCTGGATGGAACTGGAGACCATTATCTTAAGTGAAGTATCTCAGAAATAGAGAAACAAACACCACATGTAATTGGGAATGAAATGATGGGTACACACAGGCACAAAGAGCTGTAAATGACATTGGAAACCAAGAGGAGAGTGGGTGGGAGTGAGAGATAAAAACTCCCCATCATGCACAATGAACACTAATCTGGTGACGGGCACACTAAAAGCCCAGACTTCAGCATTATACAAGGTATCCATGTAACAAAAACATTTGTACCCCCTTTATGTTTTGAAAAAAAACAATTTAAATAAGTTAAAACCAAAAGAAAATATTCCTTACAAAGAATGGCAGAAAATGATCCATAACTACATGATTATTTTCTATGGTCTAGAGTAATTTTAATGTTTGAGAATCTCAGAAATTAGAAGCTAAATAAAGAAATTCATGTCCTTTAAAAACAACAAAATCAACATGTAGAAATAAAAAGTATTCATTAGAAATTAAAAAGGAGAAACTTAGGGCATCAAAAAAAGAATAAAGTTCCCACACCTGTGGTGGTTCTCAGCCCTTGCTGCAGGTAGAATCAACCAGAAAGCCTTTTAGAAACCACTGATGCCAGGACCTCACCCTCAGAAATTGGGATTTAATTGGCCTGAGTAGGACTGTCTTGTTTCAAAGCTCCCCCAGGTGACTCTAACGTGAGGTTAAAAATGAGAGCCATCGTTCTGCAAATGAGATCCACTGCATGTGGGCTCCACAAATCAGCAGGACTGGCATCATGGCCTCCGGAGGAGCTTATTGGAAACGCAGGTTCTCAGACCTTCTGAATTAGAATCTGCCTCTGAACAGGATCCTGGGTTAGTCTTAAGCAGATTAAAGGTTGAGAAGCTCTGGACTGGAGGGTCATGGAATGACTGGACTCCAATCACTCTACACCCCTGAGAATCTTGCCTTAAGATGCAAATCCCAAAAGACAAGCGCTTGCTGGGCCCTGCTTTCGTCACACTGTGACAGAGGATGGAAACTGTGCCCGGCTGTCCCATCAGACCCACAGGCAGGAAAAGGGCCGTCCCTGAAAAGATTGGGATGGAGGGCAGATAAATACTACATAGGTTCAGCACAGTGACCTTGGACAAGTTCAGAGATAGCAGTGCCAACTACCACTTATTAAGTGCCTGCTGTATGCCAGACACTGTGCCAAGGACTCCAATTAGCTCATACAATCCTCCCTGTAATCCATGAGGCAGATATTACTATGCTTACTATTGCTACTATGACTATTGTTATTATTTTATAAAGGAAGAAACTAAGGTTTAGAGCAGATCGCAGACCTTAGCGTGAATCAGAATCTCCTAGATTTATGAAATCGCAGACTTCTGGCCGCACCCTCAGAGGTTCTGATTCAGTAAGTCTAGGGTAAAATCTAAGAATTTGTATTTGTAACAAGTTCCCAGATGATGCTGGTGCCGTTTGTCCATTCACACATGGTGGGAGGCAGGCATTCAACCCGCATGTCAGGAGAAGGAAGTAAAAACCAAGTTAAAGTTTTTTCAAGAAGTCCAGAAATGACTACATTCCCCAAGAAAGGTAATGCCAAGTATTAGGCAAGTCCTCATCTTCACCGCAAGAGCCCCTCCAACCTCAGCTTAGAGAAATGCTTTTCCCAGGAAACAGGTGCAGCTGGCATTTTGCAGAAAGCATACGTTGGAAAGAAGCAAACCTGCTTAGAAAAATAGTTCATGGGAATTCTTTGGAATTCATAGGATCAGGAGAGACTCATTTCCCTCAGCCACACACCTGGCTGGGAAAGTGACAATGTCCTGAGGAGGGAGAGGCTGGGAAAAAAACTAATATCAGAGCCCTGACTTTTGTTTGCAACGTGCAGCAATGCTTTTGCTCAGGTTATATCTTTAGGGAGCTGTGCACAGTAACGCTAACCATTCAGGTAGAATTACCCTCAACTCGTCATCTCTGTCTTGCCAAAAAAGAAAAGAATAACACTTGTAGAAGTTGAACTGCCCAGGGTCAAACCTGGGATCCACCGTTTCCTGGCTGTGGTCATTAGGCAAGATGCTCACCTTCATCTGTAAATGGGGAAATTAAAATAATACCCAACCTACAGGTTACTGGAAGGACTAAATGAGATAACATCAGTAAAATTCTCAGTTAAGATGGCTGAAATATAAGCTCCGAGTAAGTCTATTTTATTATAATATTGTTATTGGCAGAAGTGCTGGTGGTGTTAAAATATTGTTGGTAATACCGAAACTATCTGGATCCCTGGAAATAACTGCAATCATGATTCTGACATCTGACACTCCCGTGGGTGGGAATGTAAACAGGTACGATTTTTCTAGAAAGCCATTTGGCAATATGTATCAAGAGCCTTAGAAATACCTACTTGCTTTGACCCAGAAAGCCTGCAGCTAGGAATTTATTTTAGGGGAGTAATTCAGTATGGGGACAAAGATGTGTGCCCAGGGATGCCATCACATTATTGCAAATAGTAAAACAATGAAGTGTCAACCAATAGAAAAACGTTTTTAAGATTATGTTACGTTCATACGATGGAATGGAGTCTTTTGCAGCTATTAAAATAATGTTCATGATTTTTTCATGGGGGAGATTCTATTTTTTTAAACACATATGTAAAATTTCACATAGACCATGAACTCAATTATGTAAATATATGAAAGACAAAGGGAAGGAAATAATTCACAAGGCATCTACTCTGGGTCTTGAGATGGGACTTCTCATGGTTTTTTGCATTTTTCCAGATTTTCCTCAATAGTCACCTTATAACCAGGGAGGTCTGGGTAGAACCTGGTGCAGGAGATTGCAGCAAACTAGAGAATTAACTTAGCAAAGATTATCTCTGTCTGGGTGTGCCCTTAAGTTACAAGGAGCTTTTGTAAATGTGGGCAATAATTAAAAGAGGGGCATAGTGCTGGGAAGAGAAGGGGAGTAAAGAGAAATGAAGACAAAGAGTAGGTATTATTTCCATGCAGTCTTGAGAGATTAAGAACGGTGAGAGGAAAGGTACCAGCAGTGATGGCCGAGCCCCAGACACAATGGGGAGGGTTGAGGGAGCAAGAGCAGAGACATCTGTGATGTTCCCATTTGATGGGACAAAACCGATCATTAGCAGAATTAAAGTTGCATCAGGTATGGATTAGGAAAGAGGATAGAGAAATATCTCGTGGAAACATATGGCCTTTTTGAATCGCAAGTTGACAGAAACGCAACTCAGTCTGGCTTAATTAAGAAACTGACTCCAGCTGAGCTCTGTCTTCAGGCTCAACAGAGGGTAGGCTCCTGGGCAGTGTGGTCAGCGTGCTTTCTCCTCCCACAGCTTTCCTGTGACGTCGTTCTCGGGCAGGCTCTCCCCCAAGGTGATCAGATGACCACCAGCAGCTCCCGGATTGCATCCTACCAGCTTCTCAACCCCAGCAAAAAAAGAACACGGCTTTCCCTGTTGATCTAACAAAAGTCCTGCAGCTGACACTCATTGGCCCAACTCAAATGCCTGTTCCTGAACCAGTCACTACAGCCAGGACGATGGCATCCTCCCATCTGCCCAGCCCAGGCGAGTGACTCCCCTGTCCCGTGAGTCACCCAAAACACACAGACGAGAATGGAGGAGGGAAGTTCCAACCCCCAAAAAACTGGATGCCGGTCTAAGAAAAATAAGGATAGATGCTAAACAGGTAAAAGTAACAAAGAATCACTTCATGGAGGTTTTTCTATCCAGAATATGAATCAAGTACTCCAGTAACCCCAGAGGGTATCAGGAGAAAGGATTCAACAGTGCCCTCTAATTAGGGCTGTGGTTCTCTACCCGGGGGGGATGCCTCCCTCCCCCCAGGGACATTTGGCAATGACTTAGGGGACAGGGGAGTGTGCTGCTGGTATCTAGTGGGTAGAGGCCAGGAATGCTGCTAAACACCCGACAGTGCATAGGGACAGCTCCCGCAACAAAGGATCACCCAGCCCAAAATGTCAACAGTGCTGAGACTGTGAAACCCTCAGCTACGGTGACCACAGAGTCTATCGCCCAAACCAGAATGCTTCTGAGACAAGAAAACCAGGAAAGCAGCGTAACAGGCATGGTGGCAGCAAACAAGGACATATGGTTCCCCTACTCTCAACACCCCGTCCAAATCTGAGATAGAGCCATTATCATTCGAGGCTGAGATTCAGAGAAAACGTCTCCCCCTGACACTTGTCAATTACAGGACCCCAGAGATGCACCTCCCAGCTGAGGCTCCCCTCCGATGCCTGCGACCCCTTCCCCTGCTCCCACTCTGGCGCTGCTGACAGTCAGTCCCTGCTGCCTACTCCTAGGAGGTCACTACGATCTACCAGGGCACGCCAGCCAAGCTAAGTTGCCCAGGTGTCTGCCCACAGATGCCACTTTGAAAAGATCGTGTCTGGCGTGGTCCACGCTGCTGCAGCGAGGCAGGCTGCCTTGCTGGGTGGAAGGAATCCCACCCCAATTACATTGCTGGAGCCCTGAAGGGAAGGAGGGGAGGTGGGGGGTGGGGGGAGGTGGGGGGGGGAGGGCCTGCAGAGCTGCTCCTGCCTCTCTTTTTCATCTCGGAAGAGCCAATTTCAAACTTGCCTCGGGTCATAAAAGAAATTAATTTGATTCTCTCAACCTTGCTCAGAGTGGACACATGTCCTCCACTGGAGCATCTGCTGCTGGTAGAGCCTGAGCGAGGAAATGATTCCGGTTGCAGGACTGGGCCAAAATCATTTGCCTGGAGCCGGAAAAACAGCTGCCCAGAATTCTCTGGGCTGTCAATTTGGCTGGTAAGTTCCCAAACCATCTCCCGCTGCTGAGTCCTGAGTCGCAGGAGGCGAACCCAGAGGGACACGCATGGGGAGGGCTGGTCCTTGGCGAACACCCAGACAGGATTTAGCACTGGCACCTTCATATTAACAAGCACGATCGCATCGAGCCCTGGGATGTGCCGGGAAGGGGCCCTGGGCCTCAGCCCTGACTGCTCTACCCATTTGCGGTGGACACAACTAAGATGACCCCCCTGGACAACCCCCTCCCCTGGAGTGTGGATGGAACCTGCGACTCGCTAATCAATAGAATATGGCAAAGGTGCTTGTTAGGGTGGAAAGCTCACTAGGTGCTCACGGCATGGGTGGAGAAAGATTTCTCATGCAGAGGTTAGGATATATAAAAGTAAAAAGTTTATCTTCTTAGAGGAGAGAGAGTGAGAAAGAGAGGGAAAAAGAGGGGGAAAGACAGCAGGGAACCGGGTGGCATCCCAAAGAAAGAGAGGGGGGTGCCAGCCCTGAGACCAAGTGGCTCGCTAATTTTAAAGGGGATAAAGAGAAAAAAAAAAAAAAAAACAGTGATGGCTGTCAGTTGATAACAAAAGCAGTGGCAGGATGTCAAAGTCCCAGAGTTGCCTTCCCTGCCTTTCCTTGGAGACAGGATTATCGCGGGAGCTGTGACGCTGTCCTCGAGATGTGGTTGAGGCTGTAGCTCGTTCTCCTGCTGTTTACTCAGGAACTCTGTAAAAGCAGATTCTCAGAAAAACAATTTTGAAAGAGAGAGATTTACATCTCTTTTCCATCCGTTCAGCTCTTTTCAGAAGTGGTGCAAAACAGAATTCCTGCAGGGCGCCTGGTAGTGAGAGAACTCGTGGGATTGATTTTAACTGTTACTGGGGAAATCGTGGGACTAGGTATGCTCTTGTTATTTTTTGCAAGGCCGCCCCTTTCAGTGCTGGATGTCACTGCGCTGACAACGTGACATCGTACAAGGTTCCATCTCAGCAGACTGGAGAGACTCCCGTGCTGGCCTGACTGGAGAGACTCCCATGCTGGCCTGGAGGAAGGAAGCTACCAAGTTGTGGCAGGGCCATGTGGTGAGGACGCACGTGGCCCCTAGGAGCTGACAGCCGGCAAGAAAACAAGGTCCCAGCTTCGCAGCCACAGGCAGGTCCCCCAACAACTGCCTTGAGGAGCCACTGTCTAAACCTTTTCATGTAGTGATAGAATAAAACAATGCTGGAAACCACACAAAACAAATGTGTAGCTTATTCAGTCTTTCCTTGTTTGTTTTTCATGACGTTGGCGGTTTTGAGGAATGCTGGTCAGGGGTTTTGTAGAATGTACCTCAATTTGAGTGTGTGATGTGTTTGGTTTGGTTTGGTTTTTTCATGATGGGACCGGAGTGATGGGTTTGGGGAAAGCAGACCACAGAGCGGAAGCGCCCTTCTCTTCTAATCTCATCGCTCTCACGTGGTGCAGTTCTGTATGTCCCCCTGCCCTGCAATGTTCCTGCCAGTTGGCAGCCGGATCTAGATTTTTTAGACCAAGATAATCCCATTAGAACTCATTCAAGAAGGATGAAGGGTGTATTTGTTTCCTAGGGCTGACATAACAAAATGGCACAAACTAGGTGGCTTAAAACAACAGAAATTGATTCTCCCACAATTCTTGACGGCAGAAGTCCAAAATCAAGGGGCTGGCAGAGCTGTGCTCCCTCAGAATCCCCAAGAAAGGATCCATGCTTGCCTGTTCCTGCTTCTGGGAGCCCCCAGCGTTCCGTGGCTTGGAGCAGCATCACTTCATTCTCCGCCTCCATTCTCACGTGGTGTCTTCCCTCTGTGTCTGTTTCCAAATTTTCCTCTTCTTATAAGGACAACAGTCATATTGAATTAAGGGTCCCCCCTGCTAGCTAAGCTATCACCGTATCTTAGCTATTTACACTTGTAGTGACCCTGTTTCCAACCGAGGTCACATTCTGAGGCACTGAGGAGTCAGAGCTCCAACATATCTTTTTGAAGAACACAATCTCAATCTAGTAAACAGAGTATCCCACAAAACCCAAAGTCAGAAAGCACAGCGAGGCTTTGCGACAGAAAGACAGCAGGAGCCAACACAGCCCGTCTTTGTCTTTCTAGGATTTCCCGGTCTGTCCTTCTTAGTCTCTGTTTTTGTATTTTATTCACTTTCCTTCTCTCTCTCCCTCACTGCCCACCAGTTTTTTCTGCTGCAGCTGCCCACAGCCCAAACATGACTGTGCAGTCATCAATTTTCCATCTCCCCTAGGCTCCAGCACCTGCCAGAGACGAGCTCAGAGACTCTCAACTCCAAATTCCCAGAAGAGGGTCCACATGGTCTGGCTTTGATCCCATTTCCCCCTCTTGGTACAATCAGCCCACGGCCGGAACCAAAAGAATCACAGGTACAGAGTTCTGAATCTTCCAGGGCCCCAGAAGTGCACGTTTCAAAGGAAGGAGGAATGGGACTGGAGAAAAAAATGACTGGCTGAGAAAACAGTTGGTGGACGAGACGGTATCCGTGGTAGAGAATGCAAGAGGCTGCTATGTTCTGGAACACAAAGAAAACTCCCCCTGGGTTCTCAGGACTCTCTGAGCAGAATTTGAAAGCAGCTGAATTCTCACAAGAAAGACAGAGAAAAAAAATACTGCTTTGTGGCACTTGGTGCAACTCTGTATCTCATACCTTTGGGAACATGGGTGACATCCATGCCCCTCCTTTCCATTTTCCTCATCACCCTGAACAAAAGTTGCAGTTCATGAAGTACAACCTCATCATTTCTGAAAGACAGTGTCAGGGGTAGTGTCTTAGTCAGCTCGAATTGCTATAACAAATTACCATACACTGGGTGGCTTAAACAATAGCAATTTATTTCTCATGGTTCTAGAGGCTGGGAAGTCCAAGATCAGGCTCCCGCATGGTCGGGTTCTGGTGAGGACTCTCTCCTGACTTGCAGAGGGCTGCCTTCTCACCGTGTCTTTATGTGGTGGAGAAACAGAGATCACCTCTCTCATGTCCCTTTCCATAAGGGCACCAATAACATTCATGAACACCCCATTCTCATGACTTCAACACCTCTCACAGGCCTTACCTCTTAAATACCATCACATTGGGGGTTAGGCTTTATGTATCTGAGGGCAACATACACATTCAGTCCACAGCAGACAGTGAGGAAGAGGCAGGGAGGAGATTTATCCTGGGAAGGACTGGCGTTGAACTCTGAATGCATGATGGAGGAAGACCCCATCAGTTCTTCCAGCCCTGGTGACTCCTCACAAGGGCTCCCACATCCAGTTCTTCCCCGTCAGGAGTGAGCCCAGCCCAGCATTTCATAAACAACTGTTATCAGGAGTCAAAAGATACAGGAAGGGTCTGATAAGCAGGGTGAAGAGGAGGTTTGGAGAAGGCAGGGTGTTCCAAGAAACTCAACAAGCATTTCCCCTCCAGCTTCCCCTGGATTTGCTCTATTATCTGCCCTGCTGAAGGGATGGGTCATCCAAGACAAGGCATCGGTCAATGTCGTCCTGTGCCAAGGCTCTAGGAGACAGGACTGGATTGCTGTCTTTCTTCTTTATTCTGCAGAAAGAAGTGATTGCCAAGGTATCCTCCAACCCATCTACATCCGACACAATGATATTTAACTATGTGTTGCTATGTTACTATGGTGTTATTAACTCATTTATTCCTCACACCAACCCTGTGTCATCCCCATTTAAAGATGACAAAACAGAGCCACAGAAAGTTTTATTATGCTTAAGATCACTCAGCTGATAAATGGCATATCTATGTCACCCTAAATCCTTTGTGTTTTCACACTGGGCAAACCTGCCTTAGATATAATTGGTTGGGGGAAAAATGGTGGATGCTTCCAACAGGTGTCTCAGAAATAATTTGTTGTAATTTTCACTGTGAATAGCTCAGACTCAAAAAGAAAAGAAGTTATCTACATAATGATTTGCAACAGTCATGATTCTTTATTATGCAAATATAACCCAAATCAAACTGGCATAACTAAGCAAAAATATATGGTTTATTAACTTATATCCAGAGGTAGACTCAGGCACAGCTGGATCCAGGAACTCTGACAAGGCAAACAGAAATCCATATTTTATCTCTCAGCTCTTTTTTAAACTCTATAATGGCTCTTCCCATACACCAGCTCTTCATAACAACTTTTGGTTTATGTTCTACAACCATTCCAGTGGACAGACAGTCTCAGCAAAAGTCTTCGGGCTGATATTCATTGGCTTGGCTTGGCCACATGTCAATCACTGTGGCTAATATGCTGGGTCAGCTGATGGGCCAGACCTGGTACACAAGCCACCCCTAAAAAGATGGATGAGAAACAGTCCCTCAAAAACCGTAAAGCCTGAAAATAAAGGAGAGGGAGGGGTGACATTGAAAATAGTTAACAATTAGCACAGCACACCCACCAGTCAGAATGGATGCTGCCCAGAAGTAACCAGTGTGGCCATACCTGTGTGCACTGGCTAGTTATCAACCCGGGGAGCAGTGACTGCCCAAAGAACATTTTACTCTTATTATAAGAGCAGCATATGAATTCTGAACAAGCAAAAGTACAGACTTCCTCTACAGGGCTGTTTTATGTGTCTTTCCCCATCTCTGTTCATTTGGCAAACTCCTACTCACCCTTCAAGACCCAGCCAAAAAATCTCTTCTTCAATAAGCCTTTACTTCCCTACCTCACCCTTGTCCAAGTGGTTCGTTCCCTCACATGGCCCATAAATGCTGTCTCTACAATACCACCTTTCACACACTCGAGTTTTTAAGTCTATGAGTTCCTCGAGCTGGGCCTGTCTAGGGCTAGATGCATCCCCAGCTTCTAGCCCTGGACCTTTGACATGGTTTAAGTGTCCAATATATAATGGGTGAATGGATAAACAAACAAACAAGTTCCCTTCTGTTTTACCTCACAGGGTAAAAGCAAAGGGAGGAGAATTACACAAAGGAGAAAGTTTTCCTGGAAAATAAAGATAGAGCAGGTCAGACGAATCAAAAATAGCAGCCAATACAAAATCAAAGTTCAAAAATATGAAAGGGTTATCCCAATTTTTCTGACCTAGTAAATGGCAGAGAAGAATTTTCCCAAACACCATGTACTGGAAGGAAGAGATTTCTGCAGAAACATCAGGTTAATAAACAAAAATTCATCTTCAAGGGATGGGGCTGGAGCTACCTCTAGAAGCAAGCAGGAAAATTTAGGGAGTGTGGCTGGCATATCCAGCAGGTACCCCCAAGATGCATCTAGCACCCCAGCAGGAAGCACAGAACCCAAGGCTGTGTTGGCAAAGAGAGAACCCTGGGGACCCAAAGGGCTTAGAGAGCCCAAGAATTCCCAGTGCAAACCCTCAGATGTCTTGGTGCCTTAAAGGAGGACACACCAGCCACATGTTGCCTAACTTCAGTGAGGAAAGAAAAGGACCACTCCCCTTAACATAAGCCCCAATTACCTTGATGCCTTGTGGCTGTCATTTTAGAGAATTACAATGCCACCCGTGATTGATCCTGCAGTGTGGCCGCACAGCGAATGCTCATAAATAACCCCCCAGCATGAATGCTGAGAAAATCCAGACTGATCACAGCTTCATATACATTTTAGATTTTTTGCTAAATTGGCCCTTGATAAAGCATGTGGCCACCTTCATCACAGAAATCAGCGTCCTCCCTGGGCCTAAAATTAGAAGCCCCAACTGCTGATCGTTAGGTGCAGAGCGCACTACCTGCTGAGCTTCTCTTCTGCAGAGAATATTTCAAGCAGTCACCAGCTCTCCTGTCGGCTGGCCTGGGGGAGGGCAGCAGGCAGCAAGAGGGACAAGCTGGCATACAAAGAGGCCAGCAGATGAGGGATGACCCTGGAGACAGGGGAGCTGGCTGGTCCTTGCAAAGCTTCCTGCTGCAGGTCTGGAGCAGAGAACTCGGACTCCCACAGAGTAGAGTGTGGCTTGGCAGAATTACAGACCAGATGCAGGCTGGATACTGAATTTTGAGGGGAGCCCATAGCACTTTGTCTAAAATCATTTACTTTGATAATCAACACATCCAGATGCGCAGCCACTCAGAATGATGGCTGAAATCAAAATGAAAGATACCACGTTATCATTGGGATAAGGGTTCTGAGGAAAGAGAATTGGGTGCTGGAAGAGTGTAGGGCGATCCAGTTGGTCTGGGGAGAGGGGAGTATCCATTGGGCTTCCCCCGGGTCATGACAGTTAAGGTAAGACAACAAGGAGTTAGCCAGGTGTGAAGTGAGAGGAAAGCCTTCATACAGAGATAACAATATGTGCAAAGGCCCTGGGGTGAGGAGTGTCATGTACTGGAGGAATTGGGATGCTGAAAGCAACAGGGAGAGTGTGGTGAGAGAGTTAGGCCAGGAAGGCCAGCAGGGTGGCAGGGGCTAGTTCAGACAGGATTAGGGAAACTCTGTTACGGATTTCATGTGTTCACGGAAACCCACCAACTTCACAGAATGCTAATATTTATTTGTCAGGTTTGGGATTGTGTTTGTCTGGGGCATGTTGTCCATCTTCTCCACTAGAATGTAAGCTCCTTGAAGGCAATGACCTTTGGTTCAAAGCTCTATCACCAACATCTAGCACAATACCTAGAACAAAAGAATGTTCTCCTAACACCCTCAACACCCATAACCATGACCTCTCCCTCTTAGAGAAGCTAAACGAAGATGGTCCCTGTTCATAGCAACTGTTGTCAGGGGTCCCCAAGACCACCCTCAGGCTTCGTGATTTGCTAGAAGGACTCAAAGAATCAGAAAAGCCATTATACTCACAGTTACGGTTCATTACTGTGAAGGGATACAGGAGTAACAGCTGCATAGGGCAGAATCCAAGAGGCCAGTTTCCAGTTGTCCTCTCCCAGTGGAGTCATACGACAGCTCCTAATTGTCCAGGTAACAATGTGCGGCAACACATACAAAGTACTGCCAGACAGAGAAGCTCCTCCAAGCCTTGTTGTCCAGGGATTTTATTGCGGTTTTGGGGTTTTGTCACATCAGCACAGAGCACTTGCAAGGCCGACCTTCCTTACTCGGTCTCCAGCCCCTCCGGAGGTCAAACTGATACCGCATGGCCCAAAGCCTGCCATGCAAAATCAGACACTCAGCATAAACCATATCATTAGCATGGACAATCTGGCTTGGCCCAAGGCCCCAAATAAAAACACTTTTATCAGACAGGATATTCTAAAGACATAGAGGTTATCTCCTAGAAGCCAGTCAAGGGTCAGAGCTTTGTTTTGAATATGCAGGGTTTGAACACCCCAGACCCGGTGAGTCAATTCTTTCACTGCATGGGGACAATATACACATGAGAAAGACCAAACCTACATAGGGCCTACCAGATAGACAACAGAAACATCACCCTTCCCTGGGAGTACCTGGGGGACGGTTCCCTGACAGGCAGGAGAGATAACTCTCCTGCCCCCCACCCATGCCCTGCTGTGATGTTTATAAGCCTGTCAGTTTCTGGGGAGACTAACCCTGGCGTGGAGATCTGCATGCACCTGTCATGAAGCAGGGGAGGAGTGGTACTGTGGAACAGTTGCTATGGATACCTAAGGCAACCCCATAGGGGAGCCTTGAAACTCGACATGTCTTCAAAGATGTCCCAGATCAAGACAAAAGACATAAGCCTTTGTAACCCTCAAGGATCAGCCATTGGATATGGGAAGACTTTGAGGGGAGGGAGGATTTCCTGGAAGTATACGACTCTGCTATGAGCTGCAAGGAGCCCGCTCTCCCAGCAGCTAGGAGGAAGAGTGCCTTGCTGGTATTGCACAGAGGTCTGGGTGGTGCAGCTCCCACAGCAAAGCCCATGACCAAAGTGGAAACAGAAAGACATAAGGAACCTTGAACTGATTAAAGTTTAAAACCCAGGTTGACTTGAGAATCCTGAATTGACTGCTTACCCAAGAGACTAGGTTTTAAACCAGAAGGGTCTGGATTTACACTGACTTAGAGAGACTGAGTGTTCTATCCCTGGAGTACTGGGAGGCTGTTGTGGATCTAGGAAAAAGAAGGAAAGTATTGGACAAAGAAGTTTAGGAGAAAGAAAGAAACACATTAGACTTCAGGGACTGGGGTAACTGCAAATACGTAGACATCCTGAGCGTTCACCATGAGGCAACAGGTTAGCTAATCTAAACACATCCATATACTGGAATACTACATAGCTGTTAAAAAGGGTGAGGCACCTCTATACGTACTGATATGCGAGAATCCCAAAGATATATTGTTAAGTGAAAAAAAAACTCAAGATACAGAATAATATGCACGGTGGGCTATCATTTGTATTTTTTAAAACTTGGAGGGGACAACATATATATATATTCTTCTATATAAAAAAGGTATCTCTGGAAGGTTTCAAGAGAAGCCAGTGACATTTGTGACCTTGGACAAAGAGAACTGGTGTGTTGGGATGGGAAGGAGACTGAAGTTTCACTGTACATTTTCTGGTACTGTTTAAATTTTTTTTTACCATATGCACACATTCCCCATTCAAAAAAGAATTTTTTTAAAACTGGAAACAATGAAAAATCTTATAGGCATACAAACTAAATTAATTAGCCATTCCTATAGCTCCAACATGCATTTAAATTTGCTAGCATCCTGGCCTCCAAGATTGATTGGCTGTAAACTGAGAACCTCAGCAATTTCCCTTCACAGGGACAGATGTTGACATTGTTCCTGTGATTTTTCACAGATGTTTGCCTTCCAGCATCTTTAAAATCGGGTTTTCTGTCAACGTGGAAATCCCAAATTTCTCATATCAAATCAAAATGACAGGAAAATCAAAGCCATTATCACATTTTGAAAGAGTTTATAGATGGCAACTGGCAGTGGGAAGGGAGATGTTTAAGGAGGAGCCAACATTTCTTTCTTAAGCTCTCCTTGTCACTCCTGCCTCAGTTTACCTGAAAGAAAAACGCTTGGCACCTGCTGACAGCTCCACAGGTGGTTTTTCCCTTCCCTCCCCAAACAGCTTTGCCTCTTTCTTTGTGTCCACATTTTGCTTTAAGGCATCAGAGGCTCTCCTGGTGTCCCCAGATTTACCCATTTTTGAAACATTATATGGAAACAGCCCCCAGAACTCTCCTGACTTTTGTGTCCCCCACACACACTTACGGCTCTGCTATTCCTAAATGACAACAGGCAGGAATATGATCCACTAATAAAAGCTGAACCTCCGCCGATTGTGCGTCTTAGGTAACAACGCCCAACGTGCATCCAACGTGCACCATGTCAACACCTTGACAGGCATTTCACCCGTATTACACCCCAAACCCTCTCAACAGCAGAAAGCACTATTATTATCCCCGTTTTATAGGTGTGGAAATGAGCACCAGAGGTGATGTAACTTGTAAACATCTGGGTGGTGGATCTGGGAATCAAATAATCCTGAACCCCAACCACAGACACATCTTAAGTTCAAGCTGGGTCTCCCCACTTTGCTATTATTAATGGGGCATTATGCTCCCTGGATGGACAGGATGCTGTGGTTAATTCTGCTCCTATGGCTGAATGCAAGTATTTGGGCAACTAGCAATTATAAGTTGTGCAGCCACAGACAACAAAAGGCAAGTCTCAGAGCTTTAATTTCTTCATCTGTCAAATGAGAATAGCAAGGATGATGGGGAGGGCTTAAACGGGATATTTGGAAAAAGAAGCACTATGAACTGAATGTTTGCACCCCCACCAAATTGATATGTTAAAGTCCAGGAGAAAAAAGACAGGAGAAAAGACAGCAGGCTTGGCCCCACGAATAAAAGCAAAACAGGAGGAGAGGAAGCAGGGGCTCCCTAAGGAAACACCCACTGAGTTCATTCTGTCCCCGTGCCTACAGGGGATGGTTTGTGTCCCAGATGTAATCAGGGGCCCAGTCTCTGCATTCAGGGAAGCATATTTCAGAGAACCAAAAGCAATTTAAAAGCGGTTCCACATAACAACTCAAAGACCACCACAAGGCAGAGGTCCTCAGTGCCATCGGATCCAGCACCCCGTGTGTTAACCAGTATTCTGAAAAGCCCTATTCTCCATCCTGAAAGGAAACTCACTAAGCACATAACCTACCTACCCTTATTTTAACCAATCACTATCATGCCCTAATTATAATAAAAAGGAGAAATGAAATGAAAGTTTATAATGAAATAATTTATAGTGAAATGATAAGGGGTTTCTATCAGGAAAGACAGAGGGAAGTAGTCCGATGCTTACATGTACGCGCAGCGTAACTGTGAAGGTGACAGTCATAAATACAGACTGCGCAGTGTGCTGTCACAGCAGCATGACTGAGTGCCGTGGTCTTCCTGAAAGGCGGCTCCTTCTTCATAAAGTCCCCCACAGAACAAAGCCGGACCTTCTCTTGATTTGCACCGTAGTCGCATGCCTAGAAACGTCAGTATTCATGCAGCGTGTATGTGTAAAACAGAATAAGCTTCTAGACTCAGATAATCATAAATAGTTTTCTAGCTCATATTATTAAATAATGCCTGGTAGATCATTCAGATATCAACCAGAATGTGGGGAATATATACACATATATATACACACACATATATACATACATGCATATATTCAAAACAGTCCCCAACCATGACAACTCCCCCATCCGCATCATTAAGGCAACCAAAAGCTCTCCACAAATTTCAAACACACACATGCGCGCGTGCACACACACACACACACACACACACACACAATTCAGTCCCCAAGGAGAATCTCTACAATAGGAGTTCCAAGTCCTAACCCGCCATGACATTCTTAAAGTCCCCTTTCCTGCCTCCTCAGTTCTCTTGCATTTCCCAGCTTCCCTAGAACAACCCCCAAAAGATCTCTCTGACCCCCAGACAGCTGCGACTGTCTTGTCTCTCTCCCAACATCACGGCTCCCGACCCTCATGGAGCGCACGCCACGACGGGGAAAGAACGTGTGTGCCAGACTAGGCCTTGGAGATGCACCGATTCTTGGTACCTGCTCATGTGGTGATGGAAGTGACCATTATTTAGACCAGGGGTCTGCACACTACACCCTGCAGGCCAAATCCGGGCCCCCTGTTCTCCTATGGCCTGCAAACTAAGAACGGTTTTTACCTTTCAAGTGGTTGGGGGGTATGGGGATCAAAAGAAGAATAGTATGTCATGACATGAAAATTACATGAAATTCAGATTTCATAAAATAAAGTTTTACCGGAGCACAGCCACACCCGTCCATGTGTCTATTGTCCGTGGCCACTTTCGTGCGGCAACACCAGAGATGAGCAGCTGCAACAGAGACCACATGGCCCGCAATGCCTCAAATACTCACTAACTGGGCCTTTACAGGAAGTGGCCAACCGCTGGTTCAGACACTAAACAAGTGCTTTAAAGCACCTACTATGCGCCAGATACTAAGGTGAGAGAGAGAAGAGGCAGTCGACAAGAAATATTCCTTCTCGGCGATTTTAAAAGCATGTTATTCAGAACCGTGTGGACTTGGGTGTCATTTCAGCTCTGCTGGTCTTGGCATGTTTCGTGACCTGAGCCTCCCCTTCTACAAGCAGGGCTGTGGATGACCCACCTCGCCCCGCTACGTGGCTATCAGATGGGACACGTCGTGCCAAGTAATATTTCTTTTCTGGCTCATCACCGCTTCCCACGTAGGCCAAGAAAGCAGGCGAGAATGAGTGAGGGAGGTCACAGCCTCGCTGTCTAAATGTTTTCTTGCTAGAAAACTTCTTCTTAAGATCTCTTTTTACATTAAAAAAATGCCCGTCAGAGGAATATTAAAAGGCCCTAACCTGCAGTCAGATGGGAGGCAAGACTGTGATCTCACAACTGAATCACTTTACCCTCCCTCTCTACCGATCTAATATTGCCCCCTTTGGAAAAAAAAATAATAATAAAAATATGAAAGTTGGGAAGTGGAAAACTTCATCCTCCGGAGTTTTCAAAAACTAATTCAGTTGTAATCACAGAAGATTGAAACTAGGATTCATGACACATTTCTCTTCCTCCTGGGCAGATGAATCTATGATTTGTATTTGATTTTAAATGTGATTCTCCTGCATCTTCAGTGGGTTTGATTGATAGAGCACATGAGGCCACTCAGTAAAATGATACAGTGGAGATCAAAGCGTGAAAGATAATTTTTGCTGAAATGTCTGTAGCCGACAGTGAGTTATAAGCCTTTGTCTCCCACTTTATAGAACACAATTTCATTTAAAGCCGAAATCTGTCACTTCTGCATTGTTTATCAAAATGCATCTCATACCACGGTCCCCTGAAGAACAATGTCAAGTCAAAAGGTAAAAAATCAAATGGGTACAAACAGCCCAGGACCAAATAAAGTAAGGAGAATGGCTTCCAATCTGCATAAATATTACCCACCGGTGACGCCTCTGGGGCACAAGATGAAGTCATTCATCTGTAAGGTAAACACGCCGTTGTCAGAGGTGCCTGACAAAGCCCTATAATCCCAGTGAGCTCTGCCGGCAGCTCAAACGTCTCCACTGGGTAACTTTGCTTTATCCAGGGGTCCACAATGAGAGCCACAACTACAACTGGGTTTTTATCTTTTCACAACTTTTTAAACCTTTTTTTTTTTTTCATTCATTTGTACCCTGAATACATCACCATTGAGGAGTCCCCCTGTAGATTACATGGCGTTATCTAGAAGGCAGGGAGGCAGACAACTAGGACATCTTTGGTTAAAAGATCTGGGCTTGAGTCCAGAGGTTCCTGTTCTCCAGGTGGGTGACTTTGAGCAGGTCCCTCCACCTTTCTGAACCTCAGTTTCCCCACTGCAAAGTGGAGAGCAAATGAGACACAGAGCTGGAAATGCTTTGGACACTATCGAGTGCTTCGGGATGTCAAGGCCAAAGACAGCACCATTCTAGGCACTGTTGGGACAACTGGGAGGCCAAAGTTGTCACTGATTCCCTGAAGGGGTCTCTACAGCTAAAAGTTACCAGAATCAGCAATCCCAGTGTTTGTGGAGAAAATACCTTCTTTTATACGAAGAAAATGAGACCAGACCTCTAGGAGCCTCAATTCCTCTCCACCAATTGGCTCTGTGACACTGGGACAGTCACTCTCAAGGTTCCTGGATCTTGCCTACTTCACCAGGATGTCATCTTCTGGAACCTTCTCAGCCTCCAACCTCATCAGTCACCACACTCCTCAAGCTTTTGCCACGCTACAGTAGATGCGTCTATTGCTTGTCTGAGAAAGAGCCCCCTTTCTTTGCTAAGAGAACCTTAATTTTTAAAGTATGGAATGGTCATGTGACTCAGGAGAAGCTGGGACCCTTCTGAGCCTCAAGGAGTGAATCTTGACTGTTCTAGACCAATCACAGTAATGCTGACCTGCTGACCCTTTCTAGCAATTGCTCTAGGAATAGGCACATGACCAGTCCTGACCAAGGAGAGCCAATGGAAGTTTCTCCTTGCTGTTAAAAAGGGACATGAGGAAGACAGATTTCTCTTCAGATTTTATCTTCACACTGTTATGCAGGGATGTGATGAGATATCCGGCACTGTGGCAGCCATCTTGTGACCATAAGAGGAAAGGACTAGAGCAAAGCCCACGCTGTACATAAGTCAGAGCAGAAAGATGGCAAGTGCCCCGGTCTTTGACAATGTCACTCAACTACTGAATAAACTAATCCTAGAGTCACCTACCTCCAAATTCCTTTTTATGTGAGGTAATAATTCCCTGTATTGTTTAAGCCATTTGAGTTGAGCTTTTTATTACTTACTAAAAGATACACTTGGATCTCAACTTGTTCTTTTCTTGTGAAATGCTTCTGACATCATTCACCCTGCTGTCCTCGAGAGCGGTGGCTGGACTAAGTACCGCCCAGGAGGAGTTGTCAGAATCAGAGCTGCAAGGAGCTGCTTGACCTCTGACCCCTGTGCCTAGGCCTGTGGCCTTCTGTACCCCTCCCCCAACAGAGTGACTCAGACTCAACCAATCAGATGATTTCCCTTGGAGACCTTGACTCAGGATGCAATAGCGAGTGTTTCCACAGATTCTCTGCAGGGACAGCAGGGGGTCCTCCCACTGCCCCTCCCCAACACATGGCCTTGGTAGAGCTGCTGCTCGTAGCCCTCTGGAGCTACCTTGTTTGGGGTCCTTCTTCAGCAATCCCCTCAGCATGTTCCCTGTTTTCTCTGAAAGTCAGTTTCTGGGGTGAACATGTGAGAACTCAGAGACATAGACAAGAAATCACATCTCACTCTTAAAAGCCTCAGCACAAAGCCTGGCACAGAGTAAGTTTGGAAAGTTTGGTAAGTGAATAATGGAGTAAGAAAGTTAAGTGAATTGACTCCTCTCTTTAGGATACTGTATCCATCCGGGTTGTGGCAGGAAACCTGGCACATTCCAACGGGCTAACGGAAGAGAGTTTAGCAAAGGGCTGTGTATAGCAGCGTGAGCTGGATTAAGGAAAACAAAAGAGGAATGTAGCTGTAGCCCGAACTAGCAACAGTGAGGAGACATTACCACCCCTTTTCCTGGAAGGGAAACGGTTGTGGAAGCCAAGGAGAGTAGCCCCATCTGTCAGGGAAAGAGAGCTGCCTGGCAACAGCTGCCAACCTACGGCAAGGCACAAGAGTAAACACCCCAGCCCCTCTCTCCCCCCACCCTCTAATTTCCTACGAGGGCCTCCCGTTGGCCAAACGCACCCAGCCATCAGAGGATGGGAGAGCCCAGGTGATGCATTCCAGAGAGGTCGGCTTCCCAGGGCACAGAGCAGGGAGCGGGTGGCAAGTCAGTCTGGAGGGGCAAATGCAAAATATCCAACACAGATACTGCTATGGTCACATGTGTCCCCCAAAGCTTATGTGTTGGAAATCTAATCCCCAATGCAACAGTGCTGAGAGGTGGGACCCTTAAGAGGTGTTTGGGTCACGGGGCATGACCCTCATGAATGGATGAATGCCATTATCGTGGGACTGCGTGTGTTATCACAGCAGTGGGTGTTCACGCTCGCCCATATGATGCCTTCTGCCGTGTTACAACACAGCAAGAGGGCCCCCACCAGATGCAGCCCCTCAGTCTTGGACTTTCCAGCCGCCAGAACTCTGAGCTAAATAAATTTCTATTCATTATAAATTACCCAGTCTGATATTGCCACAGCAGCACAAAACAGACTAAGACAGACACTACCCAGAGATGGGACTGAGAGACTAAGAGAACCTCTTTCACCTCGATTCTCCAACCCCAGAGGGGCCAAAGCTCTCTGGAGAGTTAACCCCAGCAACCAGCCAGCAGCATCATCAGCAAGCAGCAGGCTTACCCCAAACTCTAGTGTATCTCCTTCATCTGTACAAGTTCCCACCATTATTTCGCTCATATGGGCTACTATTCTCCAAAGCCCAGAATAATTACAGAGCCCAGAAGGCCTGGGGCTTTCTGAATTTGAAGCAGATTCAGGGCTCAAGAGAGCCAGGAACTCATATCGGTGCCAGGAATCGGGACCGCAGGCAGCTACCCCAACAGAAGTGCAGGCTGTCTTCCCCTCCCCTAAAAAGCAGCAAACGCATTTATTATTCACCGTGAGCCCTTCGCGTCCACCTGGGAGGTAGCAATGACTTCCTAAGGTTTAGCGGCATCCAGCATGACAGCATGTCTTTCATGCACAGAAAAGAGAAACTCACTCATCTCTGGGCAGGAAACATGGCCGCGAGCTCCCCTTCTTCTCAGTTTGTGCCCACTAAGCCCTTCCTCGGGACATCAGCCATGTTTTGTGGATCTGTAAATGCTTCTGGGAGGAGAAGGATTTACTAGTGATGAGAAATAAAAACGCAAATGTTTTATTGATGAGATGTGCATGTAAAGTGCTTGATATAGTGCCTGACATGGAAAAAACATTCAATAAATGTTAGCCATCAGTCTTTAGATCATCATTCTTATTAATACTGGCCATTTATTGAGAATCTCCTATGGGCTAGCTGCAGTATAGACATTTATTCCCCACAGCAACTCTGTTTGGAGACCTGTCGTATTCCTGCCTATTACCCTTTTCTAAGAACTTCTCCGCCCCTCCCTGACCAGAGTTGCTTGACTCAGGAATGGACACATCACCCAAGTTGGGCCAAATGGTTCCTTTCTTGGGCTTTTTCGATTTTGGGACCAGAAGAACTGGATCCATCTCACTCTTGTCATTGATTCAATAAGATGTAAAGATTCATCTCGTGGAGAATTCTGTTCTATACAAGAGATGCGAAGTCTTATGCAAAAACCATCCTAGAGATGCACCAATCCTAGAACCAGTTTTCCAAGGCCTGATGGCAATCCTGCCTTTCTGTGGCCTTTTGTCCTATGAACTACCCCGGTGTCCTCTGAATAAATTCCTTCTTTGCACTTGAGATAGCTTGATTTGAGTTGGGCTTCTGGCACTTGTAATCACAAGCATCCAGAATAATATAAAAACCTTTCAGGACAGTTATTAATATCTCTGCTTTCTAGAGGAGAACACTACGTCTCCAAAAATGGTGAATTAAGTAATCTGCCCACGATCTCCCCGGTACTATGCAGTAAAAGCCACCGTTCAACCAGGGTTGTCTGATTCCTGTGCAAGCTCATTCTGTCCCCCTCACGTCACTCTCCTAAGATCTGGGTTGACTTAAATACTCCCTTGCAGCCCATACTCTCATCGAGAAAGGAAGAAAAAGGGAAAAGGAGAAATGAAGTTTTAGAAAACAAAAAGAGGGAAAGGAAAAGTACCCAATACAGATTTTCACCCAATTAGACTGAACTGAATAGAGTTGAATTGAATTACTGTGTTGCCATCACTCTAAGCTACGTGCTTTTTACATTTTATCCTCTCTAAACCAGATTCAACTTACAATCAATGTGAGCATTTAATGCAGCATTTCTCAAACACACACACACAAAGAGCTGTTATCAAATCAATGATCTAACTTACAATCAATGGTACCTTATAAATGAGAAAACATGGTAAAAAGTGTCACCTTAGGAAGGCACCTACTTATTCTGAGGACACTGCCAGTGTTGCAAACACTTCTGGAATCCGCTAGAACTACATTTCTCCGATGTTCACATTGAGACAGCTTGCTTTGTTTTTGGTGGGGAAAGAGATCCCAGCAACCACGCGTGCTATTTGTTCCCACTCTGTGCGTGTGCAGCTGCTGACAACACTTCACAGCAGCCGGCCATAAGGAAAAACTTAACTTGTATCCTCAGCAAACTCCAGGGAACACACGATTTCATGTATAGATACCAAATTTTGAAAACACTTAAATTTGGAAGGCTGCCTTAGTCACAAGTAAAATAAAGTCTTGGGAGGTGCATTTCATCAGCTCATTAGAACTGAAGAATTTCATTTTTACATCAGTTCAAGCCCAGCCAGCTCTCCTTCTCTTGCGGAGAGACAGGACTTATAAATGTTGCTAGAGGTGAGAGAGTCGGGGAGAAAACCTGTGACTTGATATAGTCCTTATCAAGGGGAGTTCAACAATATCAAAATTACAAATTCACATATCCTTTTGACCCAGCAATTTTACCTCTAGAAATACATGCTACCAATGTACTTGCATGTGTACGTACAAGATTATTCATAAAAGCAGTATAATATCAAAACATTGAAAATGACATCAATAAGGGACTGGCTCAACAAATACAGCCAATTGATGGAATATTATTCAGCTGGATAAAAAGGACAGCGAAACACCTGTAATCCCAGCACTTTGGGAGGCCAAAGTAGGAGGATTAGTTGAGGCCAGGAGTTCAAGACCAGCCTGAGCAACATAGCAAGACTCTGTCTATACAAAAAGTACAAAACTTAGCTGGGCTTCATGATGTGCACCTGTATTCCCAGGTACTCAGGAGGCTGAGACAGGAAGATCTCTTGAGCCCCGGAGTTTGAGGTTGCAGTGAGCTATGATGACACTACTACACTCTAGCCCAGGCAACAGAGCAAGACTCTGCCCCAAAAAAAAAAAAGGAAGATTTCTATATACTATTTCTATGTACTAGTATCTCTCTAAGCTATAGAACAGTATGTGAAGCAGGCTATGTTTTGAGGAAAGGGGAAAGAAGAGTTCATATTTATATCTGCCAGCATTCACATATACAAATCTCAGAAAGAAATAAGAAACTCTTAAGGGTAAGATGTACTAGTTACCTATAATTACCCAAAACATACCAGCTTAAAACAAAAAACATTTAGTTCTCACATAGTCTGTGAATCTGAAATCCATATACACCTTAGCTGGATGGTTCTGGCTCAGGGTCTCTCATGAGGCTTCCGGTATGATGTCAGCCAGGACTGCGGTCATCTGAGGGTTGTCTGGGGCCGACGGACACCCCTGCAGCCTCCCTCATGTTGTTGTTGCCAGGCCTCTATTCCTTACTGGCTATTAGCCAGATAGCTCAATTCCTCACAACATGGCGGCCAACTTCCTCCAAAGCAACTGACCCAAGAAAGAGAAAGAGCTGAAAATGGAAGAAGCAGTCTTTTATAACTTAATCTCAGAAGCGGCATACCATCACATCTGCAACATTCTGTTGGTCACAAAGACCAATCCTTTTCTAACATGGGAGAGGACTACACAAGGGTGTGAATGCCAGTAGGCAGGCATTTCTGGGGGCCATCTTGGAAGCTGGCTACCTCCAAGGAGCACTGGGAAGATGGGGGACAAGGACATGAGAGAGACTTTTCACTACACTTTTTATATTATTTCATTTTTGAACTTTACACTGTATTTCCTATTCAAAACATTGGAATTAGAGAGAAAGAGAGTATCTTCAGGGACAACCAGATGCCTGGATCATAGTTTGAGACTCCCTCTAATAGAGCCAAGGTTCTCAAACTAGGACAACAGGTACCCCAAGGGAACCCTGCCGTATCCCTGGGACAAACAAAGCTACAGTATAAACATGACCATCTTCCTGGGGCATCAGTAGACTTTAGTAAAAGTAATAGGAATTTAAAATCGATGTGGCACAAAGTAGAATGCAGAATTCACAAATATCTAAGATAAAACGTGAGACTTCAAAGAAAGTTTCACCCTTGCAGAGGCTATTTGGGGCTACACTCCGCAGGGTTTGAATTCATTCTCCTTTCTTCTTGGGGATGATTTGTTAAGAGTTTGAAAACCACTGCTCTGGGCAAACTGTCCTCCAGAGTCACAAACACACACACAATCAATCTCATTATTAAAAGATAAACTTCATTTCAATAAAAATTATAATAATGAGCTTGATCATCTATTATTTTCACTCAACTTGGCTACAAATGACTTCCAACTGTTTAAAAAAATTCCAATCCACCCTCAGAGAGCCAATATGCTATTAATTCTAAAGATCACAGGCTAAAGAAGTTGCTCATGATCTTAGTATTGGCAGCACCACCAGAATAAGGCACATACTCCAATAAAAGCTATTTGGAAGGAAAAAAACACTTTAGCAAAAACATCAGCTTTGCTTTGTTTCTTAAATATAGCTCATGACCACAAATGGAGTTTGTTTCCTTGCTCTATGTTTTTCCATTTGGTACTTTTGTTTCTTTCCCATCACTCCCCTTTAAACCCAAAGGAATCTTGTTATCCTAATAATACGCAGACGGAGAAGAGAAGAGGACCCTGGACTCTAAAAGTCTCACTATCTGAATCCAAATTCTAGCCCCCCCTTTCAGATGCTGTGTGACTGTGGGTAAGTTCCTACCCCCTCTGAGCCTGTTTCTCCACTTGGAAAATAAAAGTATACATATATATGTAAAGCTCTTAGCCAGGACTTGGCATAGAGTAACCATTCAAGAAATATTAGTATTATCAAAGAAATAGCTTCGGATCAATTCATTTTGATTAAGCAATGAATGTCTATAACAGTAATGACCTCTGACCAACCAGCCCAAAGCCTGACAAGAGATGTATATTTACATTTTTCTTCTTTATAATTTCCTAGCGTCCAGATTCTCTAAAATGAGCAAGTGTAACATCTGCAGTCAGACAGAAAGCTGGCCTTAACTCTCTGCATGCTGATCCTGAACCCAGCCTTTGGCCACCGATTCCTGGTTTGGCCCCTCCACTTTCAGAGCACGGCTACTCCCATTACAGGCGGAGAGGCTCATCTTGTGTTTTGTTGTTGTTATGCCTCGGTTTTGTGAACAAATAAGTAAATAATCAAATGGAGATACACCCTCCAGACAGCATGTAACTTCCTAAGCTTGGGAAAAACAGGATGAAATTGAAAATGTCTTTCTCCGGTTCGAATCCCCTGCCCTCTCCCATCTGCCAACTCTGGTCTCCCACACTCTGGAGAAAACCCTAAGTGGCTCACTTGGTGCTTTTACGTTGGACGGTCGAGGTCAGAAGCAGGAGGGAGGCTGCCCGGCTAACGTGGAGCGATGGCAGAAATCAGGCTGAATTAGAGAAGCGTAAACTCTAGAGCGTGTTTTTACAACTCCATTAGTTCTAAGCTCATAAGGATTTCAAACCAAAGAGCATCCACACACAAATCCTTGGATTATTTAAGAGATAAGGCGTATCCAAAATTAGCATATAGATCAGAGGCATGCAGTTGAGTGCTGCTAAAGTAGGCTATAAATGCCTTGGGGGAAGAAAAGCAGTTGTTTCTCTAAAGAAAGCTTTACACTACTCCAAAATCCTGTTCAGGAAGTGTGAACTATAAATCAGATGAACTGCACTGCTATGGACTGAGTTGTGTCTTCCCACTAAATGGATATGTTGAAGCCCTAACTTCCAGTGTGATGGTGTTTGGAGATGGGTCTTTTAGAAGACAATTTGGGTTTGCATGAGGTCATAAGGGTGGGGTCTTCATGGTGGGATTAGAGTCCTTATAAAGAGACCTGGCAAGGAGGAGCGAGATGGCCAAATGGAAGCCTCCAGCGATCATCCCTCTGCACAAACACCAAATTCAACAACTATCCATGCAAGCAAGCACCTTCAGAAGAACCAAAAATCAGGTGAGCGATCATACTATTCATACCTGGTTTTAACATTATATGAAGGAAAGAGGGACTGAAGAGGGCAGAAAAGAAGTGGAGCATTGCCTACGCCACCCAATCCCTGGCAGTGCCACATCAGCACGCACAATGGAGGGAGAATCTGTGTGCCTGGGGGAGGGAGAGTGAAGTGATTGTGAGACTTTGCATTGAAATTCAGGGCCACCCTGGCACAGGGGAACACGGCCCAGCGCAGAATTCTGCTGGTGCCCACAGAGGGAGCATTTTCACCAGCCCAGACAGAGGGAAATCCTCTGCCCTGAAACCCGAGTTCCAGCTACTTCTGGCTAGCCCCACCGCTGGCTGACAAAATGGGATCACATTACGCTAAAAAGCTTCTGCACAGCAAAGGAAACAATCAACAAAGTGAAGAGACAACCCACAGAACGGGAGAAAATATGTGCAAACTACCCATCTGACAAGGGATTAAGAACTAGAATATATAAGGAGCTCCAACAACTCAATCGGAAACATCAAATAGCCCAATTAAAAATGGGTAAAGCATCTAAGTAGACATTTCTCAAAAGAGGACATGCAAATGGCCAACAGCTGTATGAAAAAATGCTCAGCATCATTAGTCATCAGAGAAAGGCAAGTCGAAACTACAATAAGACATCTTACCCCAGTTAAAACACCTTGTATCAAAAAGACAGGCAGGCAATAATGAATGTTGGCAAGGATGTGGAGAAAGGGGCACCCTTATACACTGTTGGTGGAAACGGAAATTAGTGCAAACACTATGGAGAACAGGATGGAGGTTCCTCAAAAAACTAAAAACAGAACTACCATATGACCCAGCAACCCCAGTGCTGGGTATATATCCAAAGGAGGGGAATTGAGTATATTGAAAACATATCTGCCCTCCCATATTTTTTGTAGCACTACTCATAATAGCCAAGATATGGAATCAACCTAACTGCCATCAGTGGATGAGTGGATAAAGAAATTGTGGTACATATATACAATAGAATATTATATAGCCACAAAAAAAATGAAACCCTGCCATTTGAAACAGCATGGATGGAACTGGAGAACATTATGTTAAGTGAAATAAGCCAAGCACAGAAAGACAAATCTCGCATGTTCTTACTCATAAATGGGAGCTAAATATTAAAAACAACTGATCTCATGGAAGCAGAGAGTAGAACGATGGTTACCAGAGGCTGGAAAGGATAGCAAGGAGGGGGGATGGCTAATGGGTGCAAAGATATAATTAGACAGTTAGACAGAATGAACAATATCTGATAACACAACAAAGTGACTATAATCAACAAGTTAGGGTATACTTTAAAATAACTAAAAGAGTAGAACTGGAATGTTCATAACACAAAGAAATGTTAAATGCCTGAGGTGACAGATACCCTAATTACCCTGATTTGATTAATTCACACTGTATGCCTGTATCAAAACATCACATGTACCCTATAAAGATATACAACTATTATATACGCATAATTCAAAATTTTTAAATTAAAAAAAAGAGATGCCAGAGAGCATATACACATGCTCTCTTTATTTTTTAATTAACATAAGTTCCTATAGTGTTTCCAAAAGAGATCACGATGATAAATGCTTGCTCTGTCTCTCTTTTTAAAAATTACAGTCCTTACACGTGACATGTAATGTAGTACTTGGTGTCACCCTACAAAGAATAAATTTAAATTGAAGAAGCAGAAATGTGGGCAGAGTCCTTGTTTGGGCTTAGTTTGTACTGGAGTACAATAAAAATTCTATCCTAGAAGCTATAGGCATAAAACTAAAAGTCAGGAAAGAGAAGAATGGCTAATTAAGCTCTGAAACTAAAACCTCTTTCTTTATCACTGTTTCGTTAAGTCCTATCAATTGGTCAGGCACAGGGGCTTAGCTGTGCCATTCTAGTTAATGGCCGGTTACAAATTTCCACCATAAACTCATCTTCCTTCCAGCACCTTAAGTCTCAGACACTGGAAGCTAATAAGGAGGGAAAGCTCGTAGGCCCAGGGTACTCTCTCTTTCAATCCCAATCTCCCTCTCAACCCCAATCTCCCTCTCTGCCCCCTACCCACCCTACTACCTTAACTGTTAGTAAGGGATCTTGGTTGCATGCCCAGTAACCTAACTCTAGCTAAATTAATCAAGAAAAGAATACTGATTCATCCAGCTGCAGTTATTCGCAGAAAGGGTGTGCTTTGGTTTGAACGTGTCTCCTCCAAAATTCATGTTGAAACTTAATCCTCATTGCGGTGATATTAAGAGGTGGGGCCTTTTAGCAAGTGATTAAGTCATGAGGTTCCTTCTTCATGGATGTATCAGTGCCTTACAAAAGGGCTGGGGCGAACTAGTTTAGGCCCTTTCGCCCTTCCACCTTTTGCATGTGAGGATACAGCATTCATCCCCTCTGGAGGACACAACAAGGCGTCATCTTGGAAGCAAGGAATGGGGCCCCCATCAGACATCAAACCCACTGGTGCCTTGGGCTTGGACCTCCCAGCCTCCAGAACTGTGAGAAATAAACTTGGGTATTCTGTTATAGCAACAGAAACAGACTAAGACAGGGCAGGGGCAAGAACTAGGGCCCCAGGGACAGGACTCACTGTCACCAAGACACATACACACACTCTCTCTCCTCATTTCTCTTCTCTGTTTGTCTTTGCTCAGCCTTATTCTCCATCTCTCTCCATGTGGGAGGACAAGTAGAAGCCAACGGCTCCAGATTCTTATCCTTCCTATTTAGGAACCACCATAAATTAATCCCAGGGTTAGATTCTGGTGGGTCCTGCCTAAGCATGAGTCACTCCGTGGTCCAACACTGCTAGGTGGATGGAGCCCTGTGGCTGACCAGGCCCTGGCCACTTACCCCCCATACCAGGCACTGGCCATGCCCCACCCACGTCCCTTGGCCCTCCTCAGCCCACACAAGCTGAAGGCATCCCTCTGCAGGTACCTGAGACTCTCCACTGAAGGCTTTTACTTGGCCTAGAAGTAAAGGAAGTTCTAGGAAGTAAAAGTCTCTGGGAGCATCCCTCAGTCATTGTCAGAGTCACCCTATGAATAAACAATTTACATGCAAATCCTTGTCACAGGGTCTGCTTCTAGGAAACCCAGCCTAAGACACCCATGACTTTCAGAAGAGAAGAAAGAGCTCTAGGATTGGCAGCCTTACCAAACCACACGGAAGGGGGAAGGAGTGCTACCTAAACAAAAGGGTGTAGGCAATTAAAACAACCTAAATCCACAATGGTCCACAATGTTGAACAAGTGAGATGGGGTGAAACAGTTCTCAACAAGTGTCAAAATGTTGCTGTGACTCTTGGACTGGCCTGACATAAAGGCAGAGTGTCCACCTGCTCAAACATCCATCTCGACTAAAATTTCTCCATGACAATCAGAACTTTTACTCTCTTCCTGGGCTCTCAGTGACTTCTCCCAGCCAGGAAGGGAGCTCTTTGGCTGGGCCCGCTGCTCTATTCCCATTTGGTCAGCCTCTAGCCTTGTATCCCAATCTCCAGCTTTGCGCCCACCCATTAGCCTCCATGGCTGAACTTGACTTCCATTGTCTCAATTTCTTACATGGCTTTAAGGCAAGGGTTGCAAACTTAAATGCCCACAGGGGGCAGAAAGTGACACAAAGGGGTGAAGAAGACTAGAGACAGGACAAGAGGGCCGAGTGAGGACTGTGGCAAACTGGAGAGCACACACCCCATCTAAAGAGGCAGCAAGGGCTCCATTCTTCAAGATTTGTGGAAATGGAAACCAAATGTTCCCAAACTGCCTCTATTTTTAAAAGAGAATGCATCGGTGAATGCTAACAACTAACTTTTTAAATGTAAAAAGTGCATGAGCTGAATCAAATTTTCTGCCAGCCCAGTGCTGCATGGGTCATGCTGTTGTGGCCCCAAGAATGGGCCTCACAGACCTCCCTCTACGGGGGTTGGGACTGACCAGGGCTCCCTTCTGCTGTGCTAGAAGGTCCATATGCTTCCAGAGCACTTCCCAGCTAGTGACTGAGTATGTCAGGGATACTAAAGCAGACCCCTTCCTGGAAGACACAGGTTTCCTCTGTCCCAGCTTTGGCTCGAGGACTCCCCTGTGATGTTTCCACCCTAACATCCTTCCCTCTTTCCTTCCCTCAGGGTCAGACTTGCATTGCCGTCTGAGGGTTCTCCTAGCTTCTTCTAGCACCCTCCCTATTTTCTCTCTCAGGAATTTCCTCTAATAAAAATCATGTATGCTTAATCCCATATTGGAGCTGGTTTCTCAGAAGAACTAGGCTAACACACCACCTTGCAAATTCTGCTTTCGATGTTCAGCTCACACTCACTCACATCCTCCAAACTCCGGCTGTTTGGTTCTAATTCCACTCCAGCTCCCACGCCCTGGATCCTTATCCCTCTCCCATTCTGCTTTCCTGGTAACAGCATTTCTGCTTTCTTTTGGACGATGACCCTTCCCTCATTGTTCATTCATTAGCTTGGATAGGGCTGACACCATCCCCTGGAGCTAGGGCTGACCACATGACCAGGACTGACCAATCACCATCTTCTATAATACTTCCATAGCCAAATAATTGGTTCAGAGATGGGCACATGACCCTTATGATCCAACAAGAGTCATTCCCAGGGCTTCTTATGTCAATTCTCTTGGCAAAGTTCATTTTCCCATGGGATTACTAAACTGGTGAGAGGTAAGTCAGGAGCCACAGATGACACAAGAAAAGAGACTATCTGATAATGAAGCCAAAGTAGATGAAAAGAGAGCTGAGAGGTAGCAATCAGACAGATTCCAAAGTATATCACTGAAGCACCTGGCTCCAGCCATACTTAAAGTCCAGGGTTATTCGTGGGCTTTGAAGTTGCATGAGCAATAACAAGATGCAACTGAAACAGTTTTGGCTAATATACCACCTCACTTCTCATTCAGTTTCCTGGGCTATAAATGAAACTTTCCCACTCTTTTGCCACGTGACCTAGGTAAATTTCTAATCCATTCTGAACTTAAGCTTTTTTCTCTCTCAAATGTAGCAAATACAATATACCCTGCTTTCCTTGGATGGAAATCAGATTACCTTATCCAGGAAAGTACAGAGAAAGTTATAACACATTACTATTTCCAAAGAAATTCCAGCACACAAGTCCAGGGGCATATGAACAAGGGCTCTAGGGTCAGACTGCCCGAATTCAGATTCCAGCTCCATTACTAACTGGCTGTGTGTCCTTGAACAAGTGAGTTGACCTCTCTGGCCCTTAGTTTCCTCATCTGTAACATGGAGACCCAATCACATCCATTGCATAGGATAGTCATAGAAATTAATAGATATGTAAAGTGTTTGGTGCAATGTCAGGGACTCAAAATATGTATGGTATGATAGTTGTTGATATTGTAGTTGACCCTTGAATGATGCGGGGATTAGGGGAACCGACTCTCTGCACAGTTAAAAATCCATGTATAATTTCTGACTCGCCAAAAACTTACCTGATGATATCCTATTGTTGACTGGAAGCCTTACTGATAACATAAATGTTGATTAACACATATTTTATATATGTATTACATACTGTATTCTTACAATAAAGTAATCCAGAGAAAAAAATATTAAGAAAATCATAAGGAAGAGACAATATATTTGCTATTCATTAAGTAGAAGTGGACCATCATAAAGGTCTTCATCCTGTTGTCTTCATGTTGAGGAAGTTGAGGAGGGGCTGGTCTTGCAAAGACCCTGCCTCAGGGTTAGCAGACGTGGAAAAAAATCCAAATAGAGGTGTACCCGCACAATTCAAACTGGTGTTGTTCAAAGGTCAACTGTATTTATATTATAATAAATGTTGTTAGTGTTTTTACTGTTGACACTTCCACCCTAACTTCCTTCCCTCTCTCGGTCCTCAACACAACTTCCTGTACCTAATAGAAAATTCCATCTTAAAACCCCACCGCCCAAGGCCTCCTCGCTAGACCCAGCTAGATGGCTTGTTAAGGACATATGACCTTCATATGACATATGAACTTCTCCAGCCCAATTTCAACTGCCATTTGGGGAAGTTTCACAATTACCACAACACTTTCACACATAAATATGAATTACTTTAATTGCCCCATAACACACTGTTGAAACATTTGACTTGCCCAGAACTAATTGTCTGTCAAAAAGATATTTTGCAGCCAAGCTAATCTCTTAATTGGACTTCTAATTTAACTGAAACCTTTTTTTTCCCCCTGCTTATTTTACGCTTTCTTCTCTTGTTTTTGCCAAATTCTGGATGCTAGGCACTGCTTTCAAATATAATTTATCTGCTTTTTTCTATTATAAAAGTAACACATGCTCACTGTGGAAAACCTGAAAAAATGCCAATGGAAGAAATTGACCCTAGACTCAGTGCCTAGAGAAAGACTACCAACATTTTAGCAAATTTCCTCCCCAGGTTTTTCATAGGGATGATTCTACAGAGTTAATAAAAACATATATTCAATTTTTGCAGCCTGGCTTTCCTCACTTTAGATTTTAAGTTGAACATTTCCATTTGCCATTCCAAGATCTTTGGAAATTTAGAAATGCCATAATATCCCAAAAACAGTCTGTTTAACCTCTTCCCCTAATGTTGGACTTTTGTTACTTTATGAATAAATTTTCTGCATGTGTTTCAGATACAGTTTCCTTAGGAAAGATTCTCCATGTTAGGTGACAATTCTCCATGTGTCTCTCACATTTCTGCACATCTTGTATCAGCTTTTGTTCCATGCTATCTCTAAAAGCATTTTGTAATGCTAACAGCATTAGAAGACAGATGATAAGGCAGAAGATATTTATTTGCTGACCGAGATTATAATGATAATGTCTCCCTCCAGGGCAAAGGTTGGGCAGCACCTTTACAAAAAGCTTGGGATTCCTAAACTTGGGGTTCCTCAGCTGTGATGCAAATCCATTGCATGCACAGCACCCACCTGGATCCCCTTCTGTGTCATCCCTGAGGTACTTGGGGGTCAAGGGGAACAGGTGCAAACATGAAGCACAAGCTTACCATTATGTCATGAAAAATGAAATCCCTTATCTCTGAACCCGGAGTCTCATGTCTTCTGACAACACCCACAAAACTCTGATAGGCTAACTTGTTAGCTTACAGGTAGGATGCCACCTTAGACCCTTCATAGTTCTTGACACTCTAGAAGTAAACTTGCTGGGTCAAAGAGCATGGACAATTGCTAAGATGCTTAGTATGTATTGTCAATTAGCTCTCCAAACTCACTCACTCATTCCTCTATACTCACTCTCTGAACTCCATGGCCACATCCTACCTAAGCAACAGCTAGTATTCAGGACAGCTAGGCTGTGCTGCAGTAACAAACAGCCCGAGTCTCAGGAGCTTAAAACACAATCGCATCTCTTACTCACCCTGCACGCCCACTGCAGGCCAGATGCAGCTCTGCCCAGTACTGAACTTGCTCCGTGACTCAGGCTTCCAGAGCAGCCACTACCGGGAATGTCGCCAGGATCTGCAACAGAGAAAAGAGTGTGGTGGATCACATGCTTGCTCTTAAAGCTTCTACCTGAATGTGACAACCATCACTTCCTGTGTGTATGTCACTGGCAAACCAAGTCACATGGTCATGTCTAATTTGGAGGGCAGGGGAGAAAGGGGTAATTTGCATGTGCCCAGAGACAGGGAACTGGAAATACTTGGTGAACAGCATTGATAACTACCCTGAGGCTTCAAAGACCTTATATGATCACATAGCATTCCCACCCAGATAATGTCAGATGCCTTGGTATTTGGCACTCCATCACAAAGGAGGGGAGGGAGACTTGTAACTTCTCTATGGTTGTTTAGAAACACTTATAAAGAAGTCTGGCTTTGGGGTGTTTTATTTCAAAATGTTTTCCATTTGTCAGATCCTGCTGGTCCAGCAGATAATTCTGTCAATGCTTCTTGAAATCCATGCTAAAACCTATCTATCCATGACCCTCAAATTCCTAGTTCAGTAGAAAAGTGATTCTCAAAATATCTCCAGCCTCAATTCCTTGAGCATAACTCATCCCAACCCTCCAACACTCTTCAAGCTAAGTTTGCTGAATCCTGCAGATGGAAGACACCAGTACCCAAAGCTAATGGGATACTGAAGACAGAGGCTGCCCAAATAAATGTCATCCCTAGTAGCCACTGAACACTCTGTGTCTGGCAAGTTTATCATTATTCACCTATTCATTCACTCAATCAACAACTATTTGCTAAATTAATATAGCATTGCGGTTATGAGCACAGACTTTGGAGCAAGAGGGCCCAAGTTCAAATCCCACCTTCCCTCTTTATTAGCTATATGATTTCTCAGTGCCTCAGTTTCTCTATCCAGAAAAATGGGAATTATAATTAATAGTTACCTACCTCCCATTGGGTTGAGAGGATTAAGTTAATATATGTAGAGCACTTAGAACGGTGCCCTGCCCGTATGAAGTGCTCTGAAATATTTGTTATTATTACTGAGTGCCAGGCACTGTTCTTTATCATGGAGACTATGGCAATGAATTGGACAGACAAGGCTCCTGTCTCCATGGAGCCCATATTCTGGGGAGGGAGAGAGACTTCATTAGCAAGTAACCCCTGATCCAGCCATGCCTGAAGCTTATACCACATCACTGAACTTTCCAATTTCCTGAAGCATTAAGTTCTTCTTTCTTCTCTGCATAGGCCAGCTTGAGCTGAGTTTCCCTCCCTTGTGAATCAAACTGTCCCGACAAATGCAAGGCTCCAAAGCCAAGCCCTTTCTGCTCTGCCCTTCTGCCTCTTTTCAGCTGAGGGCCTATGAGGTTGCACCTAACACCACCACTGTGTCCAATCTGTTAAACCACCTGGTGAGGCCTTGAATATTCAAACCAGTCTTTAAACAGAGAGTTAGGAACTATAAACAGTATATTATCACAAGCATGAAATGGAAACATGCTGTGGATCATTCCCCAAGAGGACAATAAAATGTCTCGGCTCCTACATGTTTTATGGAAAACATGACTATGTATAAAAATCCTTCTTTAATAAAGAATAATTTACTAAGTAAATTAGATTTCCTAATGTGTTATCTAATTAATCCAGCCCTTAGCATAAGAAAGATAACTTCGTAATTGCCAGCTAATTTCATCAATATAACGCATTTGTCTCACTCCTTAGAGCCCCCTCTCCACCAAGAGGACGCCTGTTGCTGTGCATTGGCAAAGAACAGGGTGGGCACGAAAGGTGGTGGAGTGTTAGTAAAATATACATGGATTTGGAGTCAGACAGGCCTCATTTTAAATGCTAACTTCATCACTTACTAGTGGTATGCCTCAGCCTGGGTTTCCCCAAATCAGATTCTTGAGACAAGAATCCAAGCATAAGTAGTTTATTTGGGAGGTAAATGAAATATGATAGGTGAAATGAGAGAGGTGGGGAAGGCAGCCAATAAAGGGCATATTATCAAACAAGTTACTACTTTCAAGAACTGGAGCTTAAGCCTGCTGGGAAACTCTAGGAGACAGTACAGAACACACCTAGTAGTGTGCTGGTAAATGTTTAATGACTGACTCTCCAGGAAAGTATAAAAAGCCCACCCAGATTTGCAGTGTCTGCCCATATCCATGGTGTAAACACACCCAGCATGGCTGACTTCATACTACTGATATGACATCCCTGATCAAGGACTTGGGAAAAGATGCACATGACCAGCTCTTGCAAAGCTAGTTGTGTTTCACAGTTTATAAAGAGCTTTCCCATTCTTGATCTCATTGGGTCCTCACCACAGCTCTGTGGGGCAGGTAGGGCAGACGTCGTTATCTCCCTATTGGAGGTGAGGGCACTAAGGACCAGAAAGACAATGGGCATACCCAAGGTGACCCACCCAATAAATGGCAGAGTTAGATAAGAACTGTGATCTTTTGGAGCCTTACAGAGCACTTTTTCTATGGTACAACCCTACCTCTCTTCATTAGCATCTTTGAAAACGATACTCCTTTTGCTCAGGCACTCTTAGCTGCTCAGAAGCAAGCAATACCCCAAGCTGGCATTGGGAGAGTCATTTCACGGGTGGAAAATGGAGGCCCGATGGAGTAGGAATTAGCCTCGGTTATCCAGTGTATTTGGTGGCACTGGTGTTGCTGATCCACAGCCCAGTCATGGCAGAGGCTGGTTCTACAGTGAACCACGTCACAGTTGGCTGGTTGGGGAAGAGGAAGGTCCAAAAATAGAATTTCCTGAAGCAGATATGTAAGCCCAGACATTCTCCCAAACTGGGAGTTATCAGAAAGAAAGAAAAAAATGGAGGGAATGACAAAGGCATTCCAGTGTGCTTCCTGGGACAGACTTAGCCAGTCTTTCTAATTTCAGATTCGCAAGGACACTGCAAAGAATTTCTAGTTGTACCCATCAAAATTGGCTGGGTGGGCCAAAAATAAATTTATTCTTCCTCCCAAATAATTTTACTCCTGTTTCTGGGCTCCCTGTCTCAGTGACTATCATCACCATTCACCTAACTACCCAAACCAAGAGCCTGGACATCATCTTTGAGTCCTCCTCCCTCACACCTGACATGGAACCAATCACCACATTGTCTTTAATCTCCCTTTTTAAGCCATGGCCTTAATTTAGGAACCATCATTTCAAATTTAGACTTGTCTTCATGGTCAAATATGGCATCTGGAGATCCAGCCATTGCATCCTAATCCAAGACCAACAATAGGAAGAATGAACAAAGAAAGGTATGATCTTCCCTCTGAGAATATTTCCATATTTCCCTTCTCTTTGCATTACATCGGCCAAAACTAAATCACATAGCCACAGCTAGTTCATGAGAGACTGGAAAATCTGGGAGTGTTTTTTTTTTTAGCCCAGTCTATGTCGCCCTAATTAAAATCAGGGTTATCTTCCTTTCTCAAAAATTCAGTTTTAAAGTTCATTAAATGGAACAAAACAAGGTAAGCAGCCATGAGAGGAGATGGGACAGACACCCAGCATGGGGTGTTGAAGCCTAAATCAGTTTATAACCTGAATCTAGTTATAAAGACAATCCCCAAATGAGAGACCTTATACAAAATAAATGCTCTGTACTCTCCCAAAGTATCAAGGTCAAGAAAGTAACAGAGACCAAAGAAACTTCCAGAATAAGATAAGACAACTAAACACTATGCTGGATCCTTTATAAAAGATGTTATTGAGACAGTCAGTGGAACTTGAATGGGCCCTGTGGATTAGATGATGGTAATGTATCAATGTCCATTTCCTGATTTTAATGGTTGGGGGATGGGTTTATGGGAGAAGGTCCTTTATTATAAAAAATACACAGTAAAGTACTGACAAATGATGGCAAGCATGTCAGAAACTTACAAATGATTTGGTGGAGGGGCAAAACTTATTTGTACTATTCTTGTAACTTTTCTCCAAGTTTGAAATGTTTACTCCCAAAAACTAGGGCTTTCTTTTAGAGAAGAAAAAGGAGTATGGATGTTCCAATATGCAAACAGCAGGCTCCACCACAGATGGCACTCACATAATGTATGAGAGGAGGTCATTCCAAGGAGGTAATAAAGTCAGAGCCAAAGATAAAGAGCCGTCTATGTGAAGAGTGGGGAGACAGAGTTTTCAGGCAGAGGGAGCAGCATGTGCAAAGTAGCTGAACTGGTTTTCAGAGTTATAACCCGAGAGATCTGACTGCAAACAAACTAGCAATGCGGTTGAAAATAACTGCTATTCCTTGAGAAACGTGAGTAAACACCACCGTGTATCAGAACTTGTAGCAGTCAGCTAGGGACACAATGATGCTGGGAAACAAACAACCACAAACTCTCAGCAAGCATTTATTTCCCAGCCACACCTGGATGGGCTGGCTGGAGCAGTTGGGCCAGAGGCTGCAGGTCTGCAGGTGAGCTGGCTAGTTCTGCTCTAGACGGATCTCATTTCTCTATGACCAGTGACTCACGAAGGCATGTTGCTCTTACAGAGAAGGCAGAACACAAGACAGCAAGGCTCTCGCAGTGCTTATGTCCTCTCATGTCTCATTGGCCAAAGAAAGTCACAGGCAACCCAACAGTCCACACGCCCCATCAGGGCAAAGCAAGTCACATGGGCTAGCCCAACATCAATGAAGTGATGGGGGAGGGGGCAAATATTGACTGAACAATAATCTAATTTACTATAAAGCTCAAACACTTCACAAAAGAGCCATCCTTAGAAATAGCCTCTCTCTAATCTATTTTATTGGGGTGGAGGGAATGACGAGGCCCTTTTAAGAATTCTCTATACCCTAGATACACTTAACTTTTGGAGGCCTCACCAGAGGGCATTTCAAACATACTACAAATTTGTCAACTTCCTACATTAAATGGGTTTCTTGCTATAAAAACTTTGAGAAAGTTTTTAAATTTTGCTCCTGAAAATTATTTGGCAAAAAGTGACTTGTTTAATTTTTGATTGCAGGTGATTTCTCGGCAATTGTGCATATTCAGAAGCTCTTGAAAGTGAGAAATTCTAACTATCCCTGTTTTCAGATGTAATGAAATCCCTCCAAACACTAAATTTACCAATTAGTGATACTGACAAAGTAGCACAGTTTGTAGGTAATTTCTTAAATATTCATTAACTTCAATTTTGCCATTTTCTTGTTTGCATTTTGAAGCCAATAAGTTTTGTTTGTTTGTTTGTTTGTTTTTCAGGACTCACTTTTGTAGACCCTCAAAAAGCACAGAGAGAGTCTGCGCCTAATGGATTAAAAACACAAACATTGCCTGGAATCAAAGCTAATAGGTATCGGTTGTGAAATGGATCTTCTCCAACTCCAGGCTTTGATGCAGGAAAATGAGAGCAGCTGACTCCAAGGGAACCCAGTCCATTCAGGAGGTGCCCTTCCTCCGCACCAGGGTAAATGGCTGGGGTTTGCCGCTCACCAGAGCCCTTCATCTCGTTTGCAAAGCCATTCACACTGTATCCACTCCATTTGTAAGGCAAATAAAAATGTCATCTTCCAATCTTGGCTCATTTCATCTTATATGAAAAGTCTCTCCTCCCAATGCCTTGCCGTCATTTCCCTGTTGTGATTAAAAAAAAAAAAAAAAACAATGGGCAATAAAAGTTGGCCTAACGGTTGGTCCTCCAAGGACCAAAATATGATTGAAGAAGCAATAACTTACCCAAATGCCCCCAAGGAAGGTTTTCTCAATAATGTAACAAAGCTACAGTTAATGGTGGCACAGTGCATTTCACTGATACTGAGCCATAAACTGCTCCCATTCAATTAGTTACATATGTATAATATTAAAGGGATTCAATATATATTTACAGCAATCATTTATATGTGCACAAGGTGTCACAAAAATGTAGCTCTCTGCCCCTTCTGGTGATTTGGCAACATGGGAATAAGGACCAACCACAGATGAGATTCTGGATAAGTAATTAATTTTCATCTCTATGGTCGCCCCTGTATTAAGCTTCTATTTTACTCTGTGCCAAGTACTTCACACATGTAAACGGATAGTGCATGTTTCAAATGAGGTCACGTTTTTTGTTTCCTACAATCCCTACCAGCTCCTTCCGCACCTGGCCCATGCTAGTCACTTAAGAAATTCTTCTGGGCTGGGTGAGGTGGCTCACACCTGTAATCCTAGCACTCTGGGAGGCCGAGGCAGGTGGCTCACTCGAGGTCAGTTTGAGACCAGCCTGAGCAAGATTGAGACCCCCGTCTCTACCAAAAATAGAAATAAATTAGTGGCCCAACTAAAAATATATAGAAAAAAAATTAGCCGGGCATGGTGGCACATGCCTGTAGTCCCAGCTACTTGGGAGGCTGAGGCAGGAGGATCGCTTGAGCCCAGGAGTTTGAGGTTGCTGTGAGCTAGGCTGATGCCACGGCACTTCTAGCCTGGGCAACAGAGTGAGACTTTGTCTCAAAAAAAAAAAAAAAAGAAAGAAAAGAAAAAGAAAAAGAAAAAGAAACTCTCCTGGAGTGAATAAATGAAAGATCCAATGGCTCCAAGACCCTACCTTAAAGATAGGCAACAAGACCCTGCTTCTGCGGTCCCTACATGTTCCTTCTGCCCCTCACCTCCAGATCTCTTGGTAAGTACGCAGGGGGTGTCTCGCATGAACTGCCCCATCATTTCGCTTCTCTGTTTGCACCATTACCTGTCTCCTTACCTGGTCATAATCATTCCTTTCAAAGGCCACTGTTCACACCTCTGTCAGATGCTCTGCAGCTCTGGGACTCCCTAGCTCTTGGAACAATGCTTATACTATCCTATCGCGCCTGCAGTGCAGAGAGACTGACTTTCCTGGACATTTTCTATTCATCATACATTTGCTAATTTAAAAAAAAAATCAGATTGTAATACATATGTAAATAAGATGCAGAACTACAAATAGAACACACACAGAAACACAAATATTTTTTAAAAGAATCAGAAACATCCACCCCAAAATGTTAATATGGTTATCTTTGGGTGGCGAAATACTGGTTAATATTTACTTTTCTTTTTCTATTCTCTTTTTCCCCACATTTGTTTATCAAGAGCAAGTATACATTATTTGGGGGGCCAATAAATGTTTGGCTTATTTAAGCAGCGCCCTTGACAGCAGGCCAGGAACTTGGGGAACAAGGGCTGGCCTCCTGAAACCTTGTAAGAACCTCAGGTGGGTTAGGCCACCCATTCGCCAATACCCCATTTACAGGGGTATGGGTAAGGTGGTGGAGACCATCCCAGCGGCAGCTTCATTTCCAAAACTTAGTCCCTGACTTGGAAGCCAATTCAGCCATGGAGAAGAGGAATTTCACCCGTTGAGACTAAGCACGTTCACTTCCTTTAGAAATCCTCCCCAAGGATTGATTTCCCGGATGCCAGTACCAACACACCTCAACACGCTATCTCTGGCTTCCAGTGACTTCTCCCTTGGTCCTTCTTTCTTCAAAAGTAAGACTGCCCATTCCAAGCCAACATCTTGAATGCACACGTTCTTAAAACAGTGAGTCGCTTATTCACCCGCACATTCAACAATTTATTTATTATCTAGTGAATGCCCGTATGGACACGCAGCTATGTTCAGAGCTGGGGACACCGCAGTGAGACACCTGCAGATTTGCTCCCTGCCCAGGTGGAGCTCACAGTGCAGTGGAGGAATTACACGTTAATCAAATAAACACAGTAATGAATGTATAATTAGAAACCAGAATAAGAGCTCTGTAGGGAAGGAACATGGTTTGATACATGGGGAGTCACGGAAGGCTTCCGGAGACAGCGCCTGGGCTCTCGAGAATGAGGCGGAGCTAAGTGCGGGGGCAATGTGGGTGCAGGTGGGACAGCAGCGAGCAGCAGGTGGGACAGCAGCGAGCAGCAGGTGCGAGGGGCTGGCGCAGGAGCAGAGAACCAGGCTACGACGCCGGGGACACAAACAAGGGCATGGCCATGGAGGTTGTTAATACAACCTTTGGTTTCCATTTTGTTACTATAAAGGAATACCTGAGGCCGGGTGATTCACGAAGACAAGAGGTTGGCTCACCAGCATCTGCTTCTGGCGAGGGCCTCAGGAAGCTTCCAGCAAGGTGAAGAGGAGGAGGGAGCATGCGCGTCACACATGTACGTCACACAGGCGCGCCACACATGCGCGTCACACGCGAGAGCCGGAAGAAGCAGGAGGTGCCAGGCTCCTTTAAAGAAACAGGTTTCCCGCAAACTAAAAAAGCGAGAACCCGTTCATTTCGCGGGGAGGGCACCAAGCCATTCATGAGGGATCCACCCCCATGACCCGGACCCCCTCCCGCCAGGCCCCACCGCCAACACTGGGGATCGCATGTCAACATAAAATATGGAGGGCACGAGTACCCAAACTACGTCAGAGGACTTCGTAAGATGCCACGTTGAGGATTTGGGTCTTTAACCCAAGATCAGCGTGAAGCGATTGGAGGATAGCAAGCCCTTGATTAACCAAAAACTTCGAGATCCGTCTCTAAACATGCCTTGTAGGGAAAGGGAGCACAGAAGTCCAAACACAAGGTGCTGTGATTTCAGTTGGAAAGGTTTCTAGGGTCTGCCTCCCGTCCATCTATCTTTGGGTCCTACTCATTAATCGTTCCTATTAATTATTTATTATGTGCCAGGCATTGTGACGAGGTACACTTTATAGCCATTGTCACATTGAATCCTCACAGCAAGATTTAGGTCCTATCATGATGCCCATTTCACAGATGAAGAAACTGAAGTTCAGAGAGGTTTATACTTAGCAAGTTACAGAGCCAGGACTCAAGCCCATGGGATTCTCTCTCCAAAGGCCATTCTCCTTCCCCTAAGCCAAGCTAGTGCATCTTGGGATCCTGGCAACTAGGAGATGATTTTCAGAATTATAAGACTCAGGTCCTGCAAGCTTCTTAATCATCAAAGAAAGTCTGGAAAGAGAAGATGTTTACAGAAAGCCACCACAGGAGAGAACATTGCAGACAGACAACAGCATGCAGAAGCAAACCCACACGACAGACCCCAGGGGTCAGAAATATGGCAGGGAGGAGACCCCTGAGGGAGAGACCCAGAGAGAGACAGGACAGATTGCAGTGGGTCCTGGACGTGCATTAAATAAAGCCACAGCGACAGAGGAGTTGGGAGCAGCAAGGAATCCACAGTCACAGACACAGACGCGGTGTTTGTATAAAACCATCGCGTTTTCCAGCCCACTTGCTGATCACAGAAAGATGCTTTATCTGCCCTGTGCCTGCCCTCTGAGCTCGCAAATGGCGCATTGTCGTCAATCAACTTCCATTTGGGGAAGAGACAGAGGCAAAGGGAGCGACACTTCACCCATTTTTTAATAAATGTGTCCTGGGGAGAGAGTTGGCCAGGATAGTGTAGTCTCCAAGATCTGAGAGTCCACATCAGCAATGGCGGGGGGACAACAGGACAAACGGCTAGAATAACAAGTCACACCTTCAACAAGCCAGAGGAGTCATTTTTTCTTCTTCACTGACTCTGGGCCCTGGAGAAATGCCACAGCAAGGCATGGAGACAACAGTTTAAGGTAGACAGTGCCTAGACGTTATTTCTGCCAGTTCATTTTAGTTCGTTTGATAAACATCTTGCATTTGCGATTTGACATAGTTTAATAATAACTGTCAATGTCAGTGATAAATGCCATCACGATGGCACAAATATCCTTCTGGGCTTGGGGGTGGGGAGGGGAGTGCAGTGGGGGCTGACTTCCTCGTCTCCTGTCCTTTCAGTTGTTATTAATAATAATCCATATTTGTATAGCTTTGTGTTTTCAGAGAGCTTTAGGCTTTCTGAGAGTTTTCACCTACCGAAAGCTCAGCTGATCTTGCACAATGTGGAATGTCTGTTTTGGCCTCATGCTGGGAAGGTTTGGCAGGGTCAGGAAGGGCCACACAATCCAGGGGTCTCTATAAAACAAGAACCACAAACGAAAATGCCTGCAGAGTACAGGCAGGTTACATAAAGGAAGAAAGAGGGAAGAATGAAAAGCAGTAAGGAATGGTGAGGTCTGTGGCAAACTGGAGTACATGTCCCACGGAAAGGTGGGGTGACAGCTTCTTATCTTGTGCCCACCAACTGTTTCCTTGTGGAAACATGGAGCCAATGATGCCATAGCTTCCAGTACACCGAGAGAAGCTAAAAGCTAGATGCTAAGTTATGTAAATCTCCCAATTATTAAACGATTGCAACTGGATTTTTGAAACACCTTACCAAACAAACAAAACACACGTGAGGGCCAGAAATAGCCCTTGAGCCCCCAGCTTGCAACCTCTAGAGCCACACCTTGGAGGGATTTGTTAAGTTAGAACTTTATGGAGGTAAGAGTTAACTATGATCAACCCAGCCACATTCAAAAGAACACTCTCTATGGTTTTACATGTGTTAGGATTCACTTGGTTGCTATTGAAAAGAACCCAACTCAAGCTGACAAACAAAAAAGCAGATTTATTAAGTTCCTAGTTAGGGAAGGATTAAACAACCGAACCCTGGGAAAGGTAAGAAAGAGGTCACCTTCAGGAACGCTGGAACCAGGACCCTTCATGTCTCTGGGATTCATAGGTCCTGTCTCTCATCTCTGCTTCCCCTGCACATCAGATCCATCTCTCATGCTACAGACTGGCCTCTTCCCCGGCCACCAAAGTTCCCAAGTTCTACATCATGGACCTCCCATCCTCAGAGAAGTGACCGATTAACATTCTCGGTTGCACACAGAAAATCCCCTGATTGCACCAGTTTAGTACAGGTGCCTATAGGTGGACCCATCACCTGTGGCCATAAAGACAGGTGTCATAATGGGCCCAGCTTCACTGAGGTGCCCTCCTCTAAGCCAGGGGTCAATGTGGAAGAACACAGCAGCCCCCTTAAGGCCATGTGGAACATGGGCCATTGTAGGAGAAGGGACACATGGGTCCAGAGACCCACGACTAGTTCATTCTACATTTGATAGACAGTGACTTCAGAAGGACAGTGGCTGCCCCGCTGTTTGGCACAGATCATTCCTCAGCTGCCAAGGGTATTGGCTCACTGCTGAGTCCTCCCCAGATGTTTCCCTTGGCCAAAGGGAGTGGCCTCACCCAAGGGTACGCTCCCAGGGCGCAGTCCACCTCTCATGGCTGGGCTCTGTACAATGCAAAGGCTGAGCACGCAAGCCTCAACTTGGAACAAGAGGGCTTGCTCTGCTTCACAGATGGCAAGTGTCACCTGGTGGCTGTGTCCTTGAGTGGCAGAGGAGGCCAGGCAGCTTGCTCAAGCCTCTGGTATAAGGGCACGAATCCCAACCATGAGAATAGAGCCCTTGTGAATTAGCCGCTTCCCAAAGGCCTCACCCCTTAATATGAATATATTGGGCATTAGGTTCCAACATATAAATTTCGAGGGGACACCCACATTCAGACCGTAGCACTGCTGTCTGTTTGGGGGAGCCCCTCATATTCGTCAAGGCTCCAGGCCTCCTGGCAAGACCGCAGCTCCTTGCACACGGGGCAGGGCTGTGCTTCAGGAGCCGCTTCCTGTCCTCAGACAATGCTGAGCCCAGAACTGTGCACGCAGCACACGTGGACTTGGTTCCAGAGCACGCCCCTGCGCCAGCCTGGAGGGAAAGCTTCCGACCGGGGAGACGCAGTGTGGGCACGGCGGAGAATGCAGGGATTCATCAGACAGAGGCAGTCTAGACACGGCCACCTGGCAAAGTCGCCAGGAGCCCTGGGAGCAGCTGCCCACGCCTCCCTGGCACTCTCTGCACCTGCCCCGTCCCCGCCAGCTCTTCCCTCAGACACTCTCCACGAGGCAGCCACTCCCCGCAGCCCACCCCCTGCACAACCAGGTGGCGCCTGCCAGCCGCCCAGGGAGCCAGAGTCCCACCCCGCTGGAGCCCAAGGGCTCCATCTGATCTCAGCCTAATCCACAAATCAGACCTTTGGAGAGCCAGGAAACTGAGCTGCCCTGCTAGCTGGCCATGTGACAGCCACCGGGAAGTTCAGATGTCCCCGAGCACGGGAGAGAGGCAGGGAGGAGGGTCACGAGGAGCAGGTGGGCTTCTCTCCTCCAGCCACGTCTCCCACAGACAAGCTGGGGGAGGGCTCCTGCAGGGTCCACGGGAAGAGGCTGAGCAGAAGCGTGAATGAGAGAGGAGGGCGCGGGAGACCAGTGTGGAGCGGATAAGGAGTGGGGAGCAGACAGCAGGGACCCCCGCCCCAGGTGCTGCCGCCCTTGTGGTGCAAATCCGCACGCTTACATGCACACCTTCCCGCCTGTGCTCCTCTCCCGGCCCCTGGCTCCCTAGCACGTGCCCCGGCCTTTAGGGTCAGGCTCAAAACTCGGGCTAGCCACCCACGCACTAGTGGTGACTTTGAGCAACTTCACCTCTCTGTGTCTCAGTTTCCTCACCTGTAGTAAGGGGATATGTAAGTTCAAGGGCATAATGCCTATACCGTGCCTAGCATGGAAACTAGAAGACAGCCAGCACTCCGTGCTTGGGCACTGTTTATTACTACCATGGTCACTGTCGTCACCAGCATTATTACTATTATTAATTTTTACTAAAAAAATCAAGGGAGGCCAGCACCCAGGCTGTGAGGTGGCCAACCGTCCAGGGCGCACGGAGCTCAGAGGACTTGCATAAAATCGCAGAATCGGGAAGCTAAGAAATAAAACTAAATCAAGACTTTAAAAGCAAGACATTAAGTAAGTTGGCTCTCGGCTGACCTGGATTTGGGGGCGTGTCGTAGTGAGTGCTACAGGTGAACATGCCGCAGCCGCCTGCCCCTTCCTCCTTGTAAATCAAATCCCAATCTTCCTAAGGAATCGGGGCTCTCTGTGTCTCCAGGGAAGGCTGGAGTCTCCCCAGTTTCGGGGATGACTCTTGATCGGCCTTAGCAACAGCCGGCAAACCGTGATCTAAACCCAGCCCACCGCCTGCTTTTGTGTGGCCCAGGAGCTGAAAATGGCTTTCACGTTTTTAAGTGGCTAGAAAAGATCAAAAGCATAATAGTATCTCCTAACACATAAAAATTATATGAAATTCAAATCTCAGTCTCCATAAATAAGCCCACTCGTGAATGTATTATCTGTAGGCACGTTCGAGCTACAACAGCAGAGCAGAGCGGTTGCCGTAGGGACTGCGTGGCCGCAAGGCTAAAACAGGTCCTCTCTGGCTCTTTATGTGAGACGACCTCAGACAACCAGAGGTTCTCAAACTCGGTGTCCATCAGAATCACCTGGAGGGCTTATTCAGCCATAGATCGTGGGCCTCACCCCGGAGTTTCTGATTTAGTAGGTCTGGGCTGGGGGCTGAGAATTTGTAAGTTCCCAGAGGATGATGATGATGATGGTCTGGGGGGGTCACATCTTGAGAATCCCTGGTCCAAGCCAACCATGGGAATTCCATTTCCCTGGGCAGCAGTTAGCTTGAAAAAGGCCCGTAATGCCTTTCTGACCAGCGAGAGTCAAGGGGACGTCAGCCGGCGGCTTCCAGGAAGGGCCGGGCTCTCTTCTGTCTTTTCTGTATCATCCTGAGACCATGAGGGGGCACACCTGTGGGACGAGAGCCACCTGCTAGAATGGAAGAGTGGAAACGTGTATGGAAGCTAGTCCTGCCATTCCACAGCTGAGCCACTGAATGAACCAACCACAGGGTCACCTTCCGTGAAACAATAACTGCCGTCATCATCCAAGCCACTTGCAGTTGGGTCCTCAGTGATTTGAAGCCAAACACACCCTCCCTGGTATCCCTACAGCCCACCCTTCCCCACTGTGAGGACAGCACCGATCCCAGGCCGTGAGGGTTGGTGCCAGGCACGTGCTCCACACTCCCCACCATCCTGCAAGGGCCAGAGCAGACCTGGGGCGGGAGAAAGTGTATGATTTGGGAGCCGCGGAGCCCAGATTGAAGGCGTAATGCTACCACTCAGTAACTGTGGACCTGAGCAGCACCTACCCTCCACTCTGGGGTGGGACTGACCCCTGCAGGTTGACTGGGCAGCCCTGTCTGGGTGTCTGGGCAAGTTCTTTCCCTGTGTGGACCATTCCTGGCCATTAGAGCTAGCACGTGTCCCCAGGTCCCACGCCCTGTCTGAAGGCCTCCACCTAATCAGCTCATTACCTTGCAGCAACCCTGTCAGGCGGGCACCAGCGTCATCCCCACAGATCAGGAAACGGAGGCTCTGAACGATGGCGTGGCTTGCCCAAGGTCGTGCTGCTTCTAAGCTCAGAGATAGGATTCCCATTCAGGTGCGTCTGGCTCGAGAACCCACGTGTCCGAGCTCCGCGTGGTAATGCCAGGGTTAAATGGGAGGGCGTGTGCCGAGGGCCTTGGAAACACCACTGCGTCTGAGTTTGAGTTTGAGTCTAACACGTGCTGTCTTTCCTCTCTCATCACCCATCACTCAGCCGACACAAGGGGTCGGAACGTTGACTCCACTTTGAGAAGCTTGCCAGCTCCGGCCTGTCAACCAGAGTGAGGCTGGCATGAGCAACAGGGAAATATTTAAAGGTAACTGGGGACGTGGCCAATGAGACCGTGTCCCCTGACAACTGCGGCAGCAGCGGGACTCAAGGGTCCAGGCCCGCTCTGCATCTCTGCGGCTTGGGCTCCTGGGCCGCAACCCGGCCCTACCTGCCAGTTTCCACGCCTGGCTGGGCCTCCTCTGCCGCCCCTCTGGCTTCCAGGTGTCTAATCAACCCCGTCGACTCCGCCCTGGAGGACTCGGCCGTCTGCCTTGCCCCTCTGGAGGGCGGGCAGACGCCGCGTATCGGGCAGCACTTCCAGAGCCATCACGGCTCCTGGCTGAAACCAAACATGACAGATTTACCATTGGGCAGGCTGTTCCATTTATTATTTAACGCTCGCAATAAATATTTGCATGACCCAGTGCTGGAGGGAACGCTCTGTGATAACTCACTGCGTTTCGCTGCCAAACGGCACCGCAATCAGATTTCAAAGCTGCGGCAGAGAATATTTTATGCTATTCTAAGGACTGGGTGATGGCCCTCTGTTAGGAAACATTTTCTCACCCATTCCTAAATAGGGAAAGGGTGCAGGGAAACCATAGCTCCAAGAGGCAACCGGAAGAGGAGGAGGAGGATGAAGATGTTGACAGCCAACATTTACTTAGCACCTACTATGTGCCAGGCTCTATGCTAAGGGCTTCACGCTCATTCAGCACCTATCTTTTGAGGGTGGGGCTATCCGACTTAGCAAACAAAAACACAGGACACCAGGTTAGATTTTAAATTCAGAGAAACAAGGACTGATTTTTTTTTTTAGTATAAGTATGTCCCGGGCAATGCTAGAAAATTATTTGATGTTTATCTAAGATTCCAATTTAAATGGGTGCCCTGTTTTTATCTGGTAACCCTAATCCAGACACTAGATAACAAAGCGGATTTTTTAAAAATTTATTTCATTTCATTTTATTTGTTTAGAGACGAGGTCTCACTATGTTGCCCAGGCTGCAGTTGCAGCCTCCAACTCCTGGGCTCAAACGATCCTCCCGACTCAGCCTCCCAAGGAGCCGGGACTACAGGTGCACACCACCACACCAGCTGCTTCTTTTCCTTTTTACAAAAAGATTTCTTTTTCACTGGAGGTTAGGAAAGGACTGGCTATGGAGGTGCCGCTTGAGCAGAGATGTCAGAGTGAGAAGGAGCTATCCATGACAAAAATGGGGGACCAGGGTTCCAGGCAGAGACAACGCAAAGCCCCGGGGCTCAGAAACATTGTGGAGAGTTTCAGGAGTCCAGGGAGGCAGCATTTTTGGAACTGTGTGAAAGAGGGGACCGTGACAGGAGGCCACACAAGGCCAACGTTCACAACAAGGGATTTGGATGTTACACAACAAGGGATTTGGATGTTACTCGAGGTTGAAGGGGAGACACTGGAGACCTTTTCAGCTGCAGGTGGCCGGGCTGGGTCTGACTCCTGCCACACGGATTTCTGAATCCAGATACGGCACCAAGGACCCAACACGCTGGCAGGAAAAGAAAAGAGGAGGGACAAGGAAATGAGAAATTGCTTTAGAAGAGAGCTGGTCAGGTCTTGCAAGAAAAGTTCACGCAATAACCAACCAGCTGCCCTCGACAGAAATCTCCGTGTTTTCCCAGAGCTGTCCCCGAGCCGGGCAGCCAGAGGGAGGGGGACGCCGGCTGTGACAACGCTATCAATTTCCATTTTGCTTTTGCCAAATACAGAAAAGGACACTTCAAAGACTTTTAAAAATAACTTCCAAACAACTCAAGGGTGGAAACAAAAAAAAGAAAGAAAGAAAAAATTAACAATCTGCCTGCTCGGGAATAGTGATAATGACAATAAGTTATACAGATAAAAACACGTGGGTTTTTTTCCCTACGTATGTTCTATCATCTGCTCCTTAGCTCTCCATGAAGCAGGCAGGGCAGACTGTGGTGTCCCCGTTTCATAAATAAAGAAATGGAGGCTCAGAAAAGTAAGATCCGACAGACAAGAGATGACCAGGCAGAGCATGAAAATATGTCTGTCTGGCCCCAAAGCCTGAGCTCCCCATGGCCCGCTGCAGGCCGACATGAGCCCATCCTCCCAACCCTGCTGTAGGGAGCAAACGCCCGTCCCCCAGCCCCCTTGGCCTTCCATTGACACCAGAGGGGGCTTCCTGCCTGGCAAGCCTGTTCCTTCTTCCCTTCTTCTCCGCAGCACTCACATCTTGGCACATGTCCAACAAGAAGTCACAGCCCTGCAAGGGCCCCTCCCTGGGGAGGAACGCAGTGGCAGAGTGGAAGGAGCTTTGGCATTAGAAAATGTGTGTTCGAATCCCAGCTCAGTCACCAACTGCTTGGGTGGCCGTGAGAAAAGAACCAGAACTGGGTTTCCTCTTCCAAGGAGTGGGGATATCCCACCCACCCTCATGGGATCATCGTGGGGATTAAATGAGATGCTATATACAAAACATCAACACCACGTCTGGCACCCAGGCAGCACCTAATAAGTAGTAGCTGTTAGTCATGATAATTACAACAATGACGGCGCTCGAATCGTGGGACTGAGTGTCCATTCATCCATTCAGTTTTTATTGAACACCTACTATGTGCTATAGGCATTTGGGGATACAACAAGAAACAACACACAGTGAAATGTACGATATAATGGAAGAAATGAACTTACGATATAATGAAAGAAACACATTTGTTAAAAATCAAGTATAAAAAGCATTAAAAGTGTGGAAGAGGGCCGTAAAAGAAGAAAAGAGGTTTCTGTGAAAGCATCACCTACTTTAGATCAAGGCATCCGAGAAGGCCTGGAAGGACATTTCAGCGGAGACCTGGGGTGTGAAGGGGGCGTGGGGCCAGCCACGGGGAGATCAGGAAGGGACAGGCCCTCCCTGCACAGGAACGGCACGTGCAGAGCTCACGCTGGGAGGCGGAGGGAAGCCAGTTGGCTGGCGGAGGCAAGGAAGAGGAGATTTAGGCAGAGGAGACAACCAGGATCCGAGCGTGCAGGGCCTGATAATCCACTTCTAAGTTATTCTGAAATCAAAAGGAAGCAGGCTTTCAAGCTAAGAATGCAGCTCAGTGGCTGGTACGGAGTAAGAGTTCAAAAAATGTAAGCTCCCTTCCCTACCCCCAAGCGGCCAAGATAAATAAAAATGGCCCTTCTGTTTTGAATTTGGGGATTTGATTTTGCCTCAGAACCGTTTCCTTAAAACAATGACTATGCACTGGCGTACTGAGCGAGGACAGGGTGCGGGGGCCGGGGGAGGCATATTCAAAACATGTTCAAAACATGTTCAAAATCAAAAAAAAAAGTCAGAACTCCCAGCTGGAAATGTTCTCTCTAGATCTCTGCAGGAAGAGCCACATGAGTGGAACTGAGAGAGGCAGAGCAGAGCGGGAATCAGCAGTGCCTGGAATTCTGTCTCTAACGCGGACCCAGATGCCAGGCAGGTAGTGAAGCTGTCCCCACCCCACCTCCATCCTTGCTGCCTGTCTGGGGGCAGAGTCTGCCAGCCCCCTGCTGACACCACACCAACCCCACGTGGCTAGTGTAGGCTGGAAGCCATCAGCCCGGACCGCTTCAATGCCACGAAAGCAAATTGTATTGTTGGCAAAAAGCTAAAAAAAAAATCTCCTGGTAATTGGCGAGTACAGAGCGACAGTGTGAGTCCATGACAAATCATCCTGCATGGAGTGTGGTGTGATTTGGGCTTTTAAAAGTCACTGCATTTTATTTATTCATTCACTACTCTTGTAGAACTTACAGTAGACTCCAAGAAATACATATGACAAAATTATAGGATATAAATTTAAAATTGGGGCTAGAGAAAGATAATCTAGAATTAGAGGTAAAAACTGAAGGATAGAGCAGGCTGGAGGGTAGAATAAACATATTTAGGCCAGAAGGTTCATTACTAAACTGGATCTCAGAACATGGCTCTGAGTTCCCTGGTGGCCAAGTCAAAAAGGGCAGTGGAAGACGTTCTTGTGTTCCACAAGGAGAACTCTCTAGAATCAGCCGCTGTCCTGCCATATGACCCCAGGTGAGTGATTTAACCTACACAAGTTTCCTCATCTCCAAAAAGGGATGAGAAACAATTGCGTCTTTATGACTCTCACTTAAGGTGAAAAGCTGCACTAAAAAACAAAAATGGCTGATCTTCCAGCCTGGATTTCAAAATAAGAATCCTAAACTCAAATGTGTATAAGGACTGGTGAACAACAAAAATGAGAGAAGTAGTCTGAGAATGACACAATAGGGAGTGGTGAGGACTGTGGTGAACCAGAGAGCCCAGGCTCTGTCTCCAGGGGCAGCTGCTTCTCACCTCCAACTGCTCATCTGCTGCAGGAATGTGGGGCTGTGTTGCCCCATCTTCTGATTTCTAAGAGGTCAAAATCAGGATTGTGAACGTAGATTCTTCTAACTTTTAAGTGTTTGCTTTTCATTGAAATTTACTTAAAACAATTATAGGTCAAACGTAGTCCCATCCAAAGATCAATTTCAGAAAGAAATAGCAAATCCCTGCAGAGTCTTACACGCGGACTTTTCTATCTCCAGGTTAAATTGCAATCCTCAGACCCTAACTTCATCCAGCTAAGTATCTCAGAGAAGCATTTCATTCTTTTTAAATCCCATTTCACGAATGTTGTTTAGCCCCGACTGTATTTTAGGGACAGGGGAGGATACACAAGGGTAATAAACACGTTTCCGCCAAGGAGCCAGACAAGCCTGGCCGTGTGCTCCGTCTGGATGCTGGGCAGCTCCCCAGCCTTTCCCAAGGTTGGTGATGTCTGCAGAAATCAGCCCTTTCATCATCAGCTTCGAGACACATGAGTGGATTTATTTCTACTGGGAACCAGAAAATACACACTCCTCTCCAAGTCCTTTTTCCTCTGTCTAGCCCCCTGGGTGAGTCTTCTTCATGGTGCCCTGCAACCCTGTTCATTGCCTGTCCAGCTCAACAAGCACTTGCCAAATGCCCACTGTAAGTAATGGAAAGTGAGTCAATCTGATCAGGGTTCAAGTTAAAGTTCTCCCCTCCACTAGCTATGTAATCTTAGGAAAATCATCTGCCCTCTCTCTGCCTGTTCTCTCATCCATAAACATGGAGGCATAACACCACCTAACCTGCAGTTTGTTGGAAACAGGACTGGCCCATACTGCTGCAAAGGTTGTGCACTGCACAATTCCAAAGGGTGCTATTCAAATAAACTGTAATGACAACGGTTCCCTCCTTGAGTTTTACGGTACTCAATATGAACAGATGTATATGGCATCCCTGGTAGGAAGGAGTAAATACCACACATGGAAGAAATGAGCAGAGTATATACACATAGTAGGTGTTCAAATGAAATCTGTTGCTGTTAATAGTACAGAAACCAACTGGAAAATAATACCTGGTTTTCTTAATTTCTCTTTTCTACCATCTTTTGAACAGGAATCTCACCGCAGAAAGCAAAGCTCCCCTGAACAATCAGGGTCCCCCAGACTCAAGCTGAGCTCTTCTTATCTGTTAGTCTTAGACCACTCCGCACTTCCTCCGAGGAAACACACGTCCCTGTCCTAGAACCTTGATTTATGTCTCTGCCATTCCTGACTGTCAGTCTGTGGTCCATGTCCCTCGTATTCCACCCGGGCCCCAGCCCTGCCTCTGGATTGGCAACCCCTCCTTGGTCCCGAAGGATTCTGCAGGGTGACATGCACTCAGAGTCCACAGCCCTGAGATTTTCTTTTCTTTTAAGCTTCACATTGATTATCTCAAATGTTTAAACATAGCTGGCATCTGGCTCTTGCCTGATTATTTCGGAGGTGATATTGGCCAGGTCTCTTTCTGTTGCAAAGTGACAGAAGCCAACTAGGATTTTTAAATCTTAACTCCAGACTGGGGTGGGGTGAGGGAAGCCTTGGTTTGTAATGTTTTCTGATGGCTGTGGTGTAAATACTCCCACAATGGCCAATTTCAAGCTACCAACAAGATGTCAACTGGCTCGCAATATTCCTGAAAATTGAATGGTTGGTTCTCGCTAGCCGAGACTAGCTGACTCACTCCAACAGACCACTCGCTAGAGGGATACGGGCAGGACAAAAAACGGCATCTGCTGCACGTGCTCGAGATCATACAATGGCTGGGAAGACACCTAGGATAGCTCAACACAGTGGGGTATGATTCCATGGTCTTTGCTTCCTACCACGGTGGTATCATTCATCCACATTCCTCGACTCTGCATGGATTGTGGTGACGAAGAGGCCGAGGCAGGAGAAAGCAGGTGCTGGCCCGGCACAGAGAGGGGCAGAGGCATTCGTGAATATTGAAAACATCCCTGCCAAGTGATCCTGGAGCCTCAATTTGCACAGTCCCATGACAGGGAGCTCACCACACCTCCAACAGAGGGTCAGCCTCTGAAGAGGTCCCCATCACTAGACCCAGATGGGACTCCAGCAGCCAACCACTTGTTAAGGAGTCACTTCGCTGCGCCCAAGGCAATGGATGGATTCTGCACCGGAGGAAGGCACTTGAAGGATGAGCGGACCGCCGGATCAGACACGTGGGGCAGATGAAGTGCCTGGTCCCCGACCAACTTAAGCAATGGCTCCTTTTGTCAAAGCCACTCACCAAAAGCGAGACTATTACATGATAAATGCTGGCCTGGGTCAGACCAATGAAGCATCGCAGGCAGGTTCTCTCTCTGACAGGGCTTCGTGACTTCCCCCAGGCTGAAAGACAAAGACAGAGCTCAAACTTCCCTGTGCATAAGTATCGCCAGGAGCTGCCTGGGCCCCAGCCCAGAGATCCCCGCTCAGCAGGTCTGAGCCGGCCCTGAGAGTCTGTTTCTCAAGATGGTGCCGATACTGCTTCATGGGCGTACGACATCCAAAAGGGGCTCATGCATGGTTAAATGCTCTGTTGCCACCATCTTCATTCTTAATAGTTTTTTAGCAAGGAACCCTGCGCTTTTATTCTGCATGGAGTCCCACGAAGCCTATAACTGGTACAAGCTATGGGTCCCTAAACCATACTTAAGCAGCGATGGATTAAGGAATGATCTCGAGTGTAAACGTGAACACACTTCAAATAATTCAGCTAACATTTACTGAGCACCCAGTGTGTGCTGGGTACACTGGGAGGGCTAGAATACAACAGTCACACCCCTCCTGTGCCCTTGAGGGGTCCACAGGAGAATGGAGGATCTTACAGTTTCTTCAGTCAACCCTCATGTGCCCATTGGCCCAAAGACCAGGCTCTGTTCTGGCAGAGCAGGAAACCTCAGGAGGGAAAAAGATTCTTCCACCGCCACAAAAACTGGGAAATAAAGCTGAACTGAGAGTTAACAATAAAACAAACACCTAATGGGTCAGAACCAAGATATTCAAAAGTCAGAGAAGGGCTCTGTAAAAGTGTAAAATAGCAAGATGGCGCCGTGAGCTATGAAGACAGACATCTTTCATGACAGAGTCAGTGAGAATTTTCAGTATCAGATCCGCCCCCAGACTAGAATCGCACCCAGTCACCTCCCGTGACCCAGCTGCATTTTCCTCCTGGCACCTGCCACTGAGAAGACCCCATGTATTCATGTGTTTATTTCACCAGTGTTTGTCTTTCCACTAGAACATAAAGCTCCACAAGAGTGAGGATTTTGTCTTTTTTTGTTCGCTATTTCCCCAGAGCCTAGACCACTGCCTGGCACTTAACAGGTACTCCCTAAATTTTTGTTGAGTGAACAAGTTTGTAACAAACACACACACACACTCCACACCCAAGACAAAAAAGGAAGCTAAATTGCAGTAAATATGACTTAGCCAGATACACACTAATTAAACACTTCCTACCAAGGTTGAGATCTGGAAAAGGCGAGCATAATAAGCTAAGGAACCATTTTACAACTAAATTATTTAAAACCTGTAGCACCCAGTCCTGGTAACACTGCGAGTATCTTTGTAGTTTGGACACAACCTCTCTGGAAAGCAGCAAGGTATGAAGTGTCAAAAGCCATAAAAATGTTCAATCACTAGACTTGGCATTCCCACTCCTGAGAATTTATAGAAATAATTCAACAGTAGCAAAGGGTTTTTTTTTTTTTTTCATAAAGGTGTTTACTCTTTTATTATCTGAAAAAACTGGAGCAAGTTAACCGTCCAACAGCTGGCGTACACAGCCTATCACCATGGTCATGAAAACTCAGTCAAGCCACGCGGAAAAAGGGTTATGACAAATGAAAGAAGTCAAATAAAAACTAGAATACAGATTATGGTTCCAAGTAGGAAAACTACTTACAAGCAATAGCTAGAAGAGAGCAAGAAATGATGAAAATACGTATTACAGTGGCAGAGACCACCAGCTGTCTATCACGCTGGGTCTCCTGTTCCTGGATAGGATTTCCCAGCAGCCCTTGCAGCCGGGTGGGGCCACAGGACTAGATGCCACTCGGTGGTAAGGGGACAGCAGCAGTGAGTCCCTTCCTGTTCTGGCCCATAAAGTCCCACCACCCGAGCTCTGTCTCCAAGGTGACCTTAGAAGCCACATGGTGAAGGACCTGAGCCTGAGCCCCCAGGGACCACGCAGAACACAGACCTACCCCTCCCCATTCAGCTAGGACCACCATTGTAGCTGAGCTACAATGTGAATAAGAAATAAACCCCTATTGTCTGTGCCCCGTTGAGTCTACCTGTTACCACAGTCCAGCCAACCCTGACTAATATACAATGCGGGGAGGGGCTGAGATGATGTGTCGCGCAGTGGCTAAGAGCACAGATGTCAGCGTCAGAAAGACTCGAGTTCAAGTCCCAGTGACGACATTTACTATGCGACCTTAAGAAGCAGCTTAACTACTCTGAGCCTCTGTTTCCTCATCAGTTTGTTTCGAGAATCATAGAAAATTACAATAAAGCCCTTAGCACTGTACCTAAGATGAAGAGAGGACTCAGTCAACGGATGCAAGCTTCCTGAAGCCCGGTGACATTGCTGCCCTGCCTTGCGCTCGGAGAGACATTTGCCTAAGTTCTTTTGAGCTGGGTTTCCAACTCTTGTAAACAAGAGTGCTGCTGAAGACAACACTGCTCCAAATATTAATGTCTTTCTCCCAGCCCATCACTAGGTGGAACCACCCAGCCTAGGCAAACCCTGGGGGAGGCCAGCTCTCCCGAGGAGGGCTTAGGATGAAACCAGGGGGCACTAACTCACTCAAGGTCCCTGCAAAAGGCAGAACTGGATCCAAAAACCAGATGGACCCCCACCCAGCCTTTCCCAAATCATGGCCCCATGCCCAGTGCCCACCTAGGTCAGGCAGGGCTGTTTTCCCGGACAGAGAAGTCACAGACAAGCAGGCAGTGGCCAGTGGGCTGTGCCCAGGCTGAGAACTTTTCCAGAGCAGATGGTGTCTCTGGCAGGCCCTTAAGGCCAGCAGAGGCCAACTCATGCCCAAGAGGCTAAAACACCCAATATGGTGGGGATGGCCCAGTGTCCCAATGATAAAAGCATCCCAGTGCCTTCCCCATTTGCCAGCTGTCACCACCCGAGGGGTGCAGAGCAGGAGGAGAGCAGGGCCAGCCCAGTCTGGAACACTGGGCCAGAAGTGGGGCTCACAGCCTCAGCTCACACACATTCCTACCAGCGCACACAACCCTACGCACAAATGCAGGCACATGTCACACACACACACACACACACACACACACGCACACAGGCACATTCCTTTCCTGCTGACAGCACAACACTGACGGGGCCACAGCATGGCATGGAGGAAGCCCTGGAGGCTGATCTCTTTTTTTGATGAAGATATTTGACAAAACCCCCGAGTCATATCCCCACTGCGTCCCTGCCTGCCTGCAGACCCCACCCAACCAGCCCCATGGTCCCTGAGATCCCCCCACTGGGTCTCCAGGGATGGGCCTCTGTCCCCGAGATGGCAGAATGATCTAGATCTGTAACAGCTGACACTGTGGCCTTCAGCCAGTTTCCCTAGAGGCAGAGCCGGTGACAGGGACTTGGGCAGATGTGGTTTGCTTTTGTGTTTTGTTTTTGATGTGGTTTTTTGGGGGAAGGACTTCAGGAGAAGGGACATAAGGGCTGCAGGATGCAGGAGACAGAGCGGAGTGAGAACATGGTCCCTAAAGTCCAGCCCGATCCCATGAGGAGCACAGAGTGCATCACAGACCTGTCTCCACCGTGGGACGGGGGCCGGCCACTCACTGCTGTATCAGTTAGTCCCCGGGACATTCCTAGGACATGGCATTCCCTCCCAGGCAAGGTGGCTCCCATGTGAGAGCGATTCTCTGGAAGGGGACAGCTGTGAGCTCTTGCAGCCAGCACTCCCAGCAGCTGGACAGGTGTGCTGCCAAGCAAAGAGGATTCCGGTCGGGCTCCAGCAGCATCTACCCCTGTGTGGACCCGAAGGGAGGAGAGTATTCCTCTCGAGCCAGGGGTGATTTTCTAAATATTGAACATTTGACACGCACAAGCACTGACCAATCAGAACAGACACTGTGACCAGCTGTAACGAATGGGCACAGCCACACCAGCGGATACCCATGCCGCCTCTGCAAAGGGATCGTACCACGAACCAAGCCCTGGACCCGTTGCTCTGTGAGCATCACTTCTCCGAATCCTCACGAGCACCCTGTAATGCCGGGATTACCCCCATTTCACTGCTGAACAGCCTACGGCTGAGGGACGCTCGGTGGCCCTCCCAAAGCCACACAGCCCCAGCAATCATAGGGGCGGGACTCGCACCCAGTTCTGCCTGGCTCCAAGGCCAGTAAACATTTTCCACCCTGCGTTGCTGGCTTGAGAGAGATGACGAAAGAAAGCAAGCCAAAGAAGTCCCGCTTCCGGGAGACACGAAGGTCCCTCGGAGAGGCTAGATCATGATTTTATCATGCTCAGAGGGGAATGGAAGGGACAGAAAACAAGCGATGTGTGGTCTCCTGTCATGTCAGGAGACGCTCCTTTCAGAGAAACGTACATCTCGCAGAGTCAATATGCTCTGAGGCGTCAGGAAGCCGACGAAGACACACAGCCCCGACCCTGCACGTGGGGGCCCCGTCACGGGGGACGTAGACGTGAAGTGGCGCAGGGAGGCTGGAAACATTCGGTGCTAATGATCCACTTCAGTCCCAAAGAAGAGAGCCCTGGGCTTTGTCCAGCTGTGTGCTCAGCTGTCAAAAGACCAACTTGTCCCTTGATAGAAATTCCTGTCCCTTCCCACTAAAGGATGAGATGATAACAGGACTTGTGTCCCCTGTCCCAGATGTTGGCAAACTTTTTCCATAAAGGGCCAGGTAGTCAATGCTCTGTGGGCCATACACTCTCTGCTGCAACTACTCGACTCTGCCGTTGTCACTCGAATAGAGTCATAGAAGACACATAAATGAATGGGCGTGGCTGTTCCAATAAAACTTTATTTCCAAAAACAGACAGACAGTGGATTTGGGCCACAAGCTACATAGTTTGCCAACCCCTGCCTATGCTACTCCTGTTCCTTGGCTTTTTCAGGTGTGACAATGAGTGCTGTCTGGACGCTGGGCTACTTTATGGCCACAGGGCACAACCCTAACCTGGACTTTTTGTCTGTTACCCTGGGTCATTGGCCATGGGGAAGGTCAGGCCACCAAGGTCAGACAGCTGAATACAAATTCCTGCATCTAAACCAGGTAAAAGATGTACTAAGTTGAGCATATGACACTGCTAGTACCCAGCTATTTTTTTTTAAATAAATGTTTAAATAAACTTATTTTAGAACTGTTTTAGAAAAATGGTGAAGGTAGAACAGAGAGCTTCCAGGTGCCCCACAGATGGACGCATCATTATTAACTGAAGTCCATACTGTATTCAGATTTCCTTCGTTTTTACTTAACATCCTTCTTCCATTCCAAGATCCCACATTGAGAGATTGGAGGAGGGCTGGTTCGGTATTTTGCAGAAATAAACCTCGGCTGGGATTTGTTGGATGTTTTTCTCATAATCAGATTGGCCTTTTACGTGTCAGGGGGAGGAAGCCCACAGAGGTAAAGTATCGCTCCCCTCCTGTGTGTCGAGGGCCCAGTCTCTCCAGATGACTCAGCGCTGCTGGTGGTGACCTTGCTCACCCGGCTGAGGTCGGGTCTGTCAAGTTTCTCCACTGGTAAAGTTACTTCCCCCCCTTTCCATACCGTGCTCTTAGGAAGAAAGTCACTACGCACGGCCAGCACTTACCGAGTGGGGAGTTGTGCTCCACCTCCTCGAGGGCGGAGGAGCCACAGAAAGTATTTGGAATTCTGCATGGGACATTTGTCTCCTCTCCTATTTAATCATTTATTTATAACAGTATGGATTCCTGCGTATTTATTTTATGCGTTGGTTTAATCCAGTACTGCTTCATGTTGTTGCTCCAAGGGTCCTAGCTCTGATCACCGGGAGCCCCCGCAGACGGCTCCTGTGTCCCTTTGAGGTCCCCCATCACGGTGGCAGTTTGGCTTTGTTCTGTTTGGTGCTTCCTCCCCTGCAGGCTCATCTTACGTCCTTCCTCCCTCAGTCCGAGAACTGAGATTTCTCCACGGAGCCTGGTTCCTTTACTGGAGATGGTGCTCATTAGAGAATGGAGACCGGGCACTAGGCGTTCCTTGCTCCTGGGGTGTCCCTCAGCTGACAGAGCAAGGACACACATGTGTTAGTAACCCACACCTGTGCACACATCTGTAACCATCTGTGTCCATATGAGGCTAAATGTGTGCTCGTGCTGACAGCTGCGACGCCACCCCACTGCCCACAGGTCACCCGAGGCTCCTGCGCTCACCTGTGGCCTCCCACACAACGGTGGGAAACCCGGCTCCCTTCCTCAGGTCTTGACTCAAATGCCACCTCCTCAGAGAGACCTTCCCTGACACCAGTTGTCCCCCAGCACATTGCCCTGTTCTGTTTCTCTTTTTGATAACACTTGCCGTTTGGCAAGAAACTCGAAATTATGTGTCCACTGTGCATCTCCCTCGCTGGCATTATGCTTCGCGGGAGCTGAGACCTGGTGTCCCGTCCTCGCCACTGGCTCCCCAGGGCACCAGGCAGTGCCCAGCACCGGGCAGATGCTCAGTTAACACTTGGTGAATGAATTAACGACTCCCTCAAAACCAAACTTTACAACGCATCCACTAAACCAGAGATCAGAGAAATTTTTTCTGTAAAAGGCCACATAGTAAATATTTCAGACTTTCGAGGCCATATGGTCTTTGCTGCAACCACTTGTCTCTGCCATTGCAGGGCAAAAGCAGCCATCGACAATCTGGAAATGAACGGGCACAGCTACGTTCCCAGAACACTTCATCTACCAAAACAGCAGTGGGCTGGATTCGGCCCGAGGGCCATAGTCTGCTAACCCCTGCACTGGCCCAATCTAATTCTTGGGCGCCATCCATGTAAATAGTTCGTATGTGGAGAGTTCTTTGCCATCATAATTACTTATTCAACAAATGCATGTTGAGTATCAGTCATCACTCAGCTGGGGCGTTCTTCAAACTCTCTGCAAGGCAAGAAGCATTTGTAGCAGGCAGCAAAATGTTCGTTCTCCATTTTCCTGCCCCCTCCAGGCCATGAAAAGGAAGCAAAGGGGCAGGTGGCAGGTTCCCTGGATGGGCGGCTATTAGTCACCTCTTCCTCCCAGCCCCGAGGGCAGGAACAGGACGAAAATGCAGCAGCTGTTGGCTTCTGTCTCTTGCCAGCCGCCTCCCCTGCACAGACGAGACAGGGAGGGGTGGCTGGCAGTCTCCAGTGGCACGGAGTCTGCACAGAATTGGGGACCGCTTGTTCCAATGCATTCATCTTGGTTTATAAAATCTTCAAATTCCGAAAAGCAAATGCAAGAAGGGGCTGCTGTTTCATCCACACAGCAAAACAGTGAAATATTCACTCGTCCTAAAGGATATGTCAATTGCAGCATCTTAAACCACCCCGGGTGGAACGTACAGCAGAAGGGGGGTAACTAAAATGTTCACGATCCAACCAAGATCCCGCCCTTGTATCATGAAGCATAAACATCCGCCCCCCACTGAAAAGGGGGAAGGAATGGAGTTATACCTTACCTTCCCCACCTACCAAGCCCCGGGCAGGAAAGGAGTCTCCTGGGCCTGGCACATAGTAGGCCCACAGGAAAATGAGTTTCTCCCTTCTCCAGACATAGCATGGTCATGTCCAAATGGTCAGGGGCATTTTGCTAATGAACAGATAAAGACAAAAGTGGGTGACTTTGACCTTGTCATCGAGTTTTGGAAGAAAGCAGCGCTGCCTCCTGTTGGTTTTGCCCACGCAGGACCACTTGCTCCTCTGGGTAATACAGTGCCCGGGCACAGGGGCTGCCTGTCACACGGGCATGGGCGTGGCTTACGTGTGCCCAGGCCTCAGGGGTTCTGCAAACTTTGCCCATCAGTCCTTCACTTGCCCCAGGACTGACACCTTGTGCTATGGGACAGAAGTTCTCCTTCTGCCGGGTCTGCACAGCGAGCTGGTGTAAGGCCCAACGCTGCCGAAGACCGTCTTTAACGGAGGCAGAACCAATAGGCAAAAGCCAGTTTTCCAAAACTCCACTCTCGGTTCCCTGTGTGGATGTGTGTCCAGCAGCTGCCTCTGTCCCCGCCTGTGAGAGTGGTGGCTGAGCAAACAGTCCTGGACCTGGTTTAAAGGACGTGCCTGTTCCCGTTGCTGGCAGAGTGGTCTCGCAGAACGCTCATTACCGAGAGATCTGGCTAGAGGGAGGCAAAGCCAGGAGACGGAAACTGACCCTGGGTCCAGCCCTGCACAAAGCCAAAGACTTCTGGATTTCTCAATTACAAGATGAAGAAATGCTCCATTTTGCTCAAGCTAGTTGGAGTTGGGTTTCTGTTACTTGAAACCAAAAGACTATTACACGACTAGAAATGCATCGGTTTGCTCGGAGTCTCTCCATCACTGTCCGTCCATGTGATAGATATTTATTGAGCATTGTTCCAGTTGCCTAATATTGTCTAAGTTACCCCACAACTTAGAGGCCCAATACAATCATATATCATATTCACAGACTCTGTGGGTTGAGGATTTGGGAAGGGCTCAGCTGGGCTGTATGACCTGGGGTCTCTCGAGTGGTGGCAATCAGACGTCTGTTGCAGCTGCAGTCACGTGAAGGCTTGACCGGGGCGGGAAGATCCGCTTCCAAGGTGGCACCCCTTGCATGGCGGCAAGCTGGCGCTGGCTGCTGGCCAGGGGCCCGGACTCTTCCCCAGGGGACTGCCTGAGCATCGTCATGCAAGGCAGGTGGCTTCCCCAGAGCCGAAGTGTGAAATGCAATGCCTTTTATGACCTCGCCTGGGAGGTCACACATCTCGCTCACTTCTGCCGTACTCCGTGGTCACAGAGGGCCAGCCCTGACTCAGTGTGGGAGGGGAGCACACGTGGGGCAGTGTGACCACTGGGCTGGCCACATACCATAAACCCCCGCTGTGTGCTGGGGACACACAGCCCGCCACCCCCACCGACACCCAGCGTACGCCGGAGGCAACCAGGCAAGCTTCGTCCCCCACACTCTTCCCAACTCTCCTCTGAAGGCTGCTCCAGCTTTTAAGGAAACGGGAATCCTGCCTGTGAAGGGACTGGATCTCAGCCTTGGTCACGTACCTGTGCTTCCAGAAACAGTGCTGATGGGACAATCAAAGATGCTCCACCATCCTCCCCCATCCCAGGACCCCACCATGGCACGCATTGCCCCACGTCACTGTGCCTTTACTAACTTCACTACGGCATACGCCACATCTCCTGCACACGACATCCATTTCTAAGCCTCTGGGTCATTCCCAGACAAGCCGGCACGTGACTACATCAGCTTGTTTCATAAAGCAGGGGCAGGAGAACACGGTGGTGAGAAACTCTCGGACCTGGGTTCAAACTCCAGCTCTGCTACCTGACAGCTACGAGATCAAGTCTCAGTTTCCTCTTCTGTAAAATGGGGCTGCAAACATACCTGCTTCCTGAGGTCATGATGAGTCAAAGTGCACGCAAGGGCCCAGCACAGTGCCTGGCACACAGGAACTGCTCATTCCTGCTGGTGCGCATAGTCCTAGAAGACGATCACTGCCTTTACCTTATTGCATGAATCTTCCTTCCTCACGAGACTGTTACAGTTTAGCACGAGGACTGAGTCTTCCTTCTACACCAGCCCCTCCCCCCAACACACACGTCCTCTCAACCACCTCAGGCCCTTCTCACCCCCACTCCCCCAACTTCTACCTACGGCAGGAATTCAACAATCCTTGCTGGTTGGTGCATAAAACTCAAACTCAAAACATGAAAACCCACAAAGGAAGACTGGGGTGAGGCCAGCACCTCAGAGTGGCACACTGCCCTAAACTCCTCGGGGAGGCCTCATCGAGATTTTGTTTTTATGGTCACTTTAATAGGCAAAAATGTACAAGCAACAGAGTTCTCCAAGCACCCGCCATCTTAGTTATTTTTTAATTCCTCAGGAAAAATATCTCTCATAGAACTTTTGACCCACTCAAAGTCCTCTGACATTAACATTTATTTCCCACAAGATCAGAGTTCTGTCCTGAGACTGGAGAAACTGAAAATTATGCACAACAGAACAGGGTGGACTTTCAGATGGACTGAGAAATGCCCTATAGAAGTTCGCCCAACGCGGATGGTGACCTGTGGCCAGCGACAGGGAAAGACTGCCACTCAATGGCCACATCCGGAACCGGACAGAACATACTGACATTTCGTCATATTTTTCACAAGCTCCTCGACCTTTCCCCGTGTCAACAAAATTCCCACTAACGTTTAAAAGGGATGTTGCTGGGTGTCCACTTGGAGTAAGAGTTAGAAACACTCCAAGAAACGGATGATGCGTCACACCTGTCCCAGGTCACCAATACGGTTCACCTTCCTTCCTCGGTGCCCACCCCAAGAGCCGCTAGTTGGAAACAAAGCAGCTCTGCGGTGGCCCCCAAGAGCCAGGGAGTCCGCCAAGCTGACCCTCGGCATGGGCAGTGGCACCCAACAAGGACCTCTGTGTTGTTTCTCCTCTCTATTCCTGGTCCTTCCAGACTCTGCTCAAGCATCACATCCAGAAAGCTGCCCTAAGCCCTCGGGTGGGGTGAGAACTCTGCTCTAGGTTCTGTGGCCCCAGCTCCCTCCACCTGGAGGCCCTCGGCTCACCGCATCGCCCTTGTTCAAATGCCGGCTTGCCCTCTACCCAGAGACAGGGGCTGCACTCTGCGAGGGTGGGCGCCGTGTGCCCACCTGTTCATCCCTGCATGCGTGCATTCTTCTGTTCCTTACTGAACGCCCACCACATACATGCCAAGCTGTGGGGACATGACGAACAATGCAGACGTGGCCCCTGGCCTCTCCCAACTCCCTCTGTGGTGTCATCTGTACTCGTCTTCGTATTGTCCATGCCTATCGTATGCGGCATTCAATAAATGTTGGATGGATATGTCCCCACCTTCAATATACTGTAATTAACTTAATGACGTCCCACACGAATTAAGTTCCTGCTACTTTTAAAATGCTGCGACTTCCTGTGGGTCTCATGCAAACCAGCAGGCTTCAAGCCTCCCCCAGCCTACACATGCATTTTGTTTGGCCAGAGTGTGTTGTTTTTTTAAAAATTGAATTTGTCACTAACATTTAAAACTGGGAAGATTTCACATACAACTTAATCTTTCTGGCTTTGCTAGAATAATGAATGCATATTCCTGCAGATCGACAGTGAGTCAGGGCTGAGTGACCATGCATCCTCTGGATGGGGCAGGCGCTCTGCCATTTGCTACAAGCCCCACTGTCCCCTACTTTTCCACCACTGAAGCCAAAAGTCAGCTGCCTGGGGTCAACTCAGTGGCGCTACCATTTCTCGTGCCCCAGGCCACGTCACTCAGGACTCTGACCTACCTTAGATGCAGCTCAATTTATGATGCCCATGTCATCCAAGAAACACATCTGAGAAGAGCTACAACACACATGAACAGGCACTTTTATTGATGTTTACCTCCTACCACATTCTCCGAGCAGTGGATACAGGCTGCTGTAGTTCCCAGCAGGGATCTCAAAGTCAAGGGGAAGTTAAGGAAATAGACAAACCAGAAAGGAACTTCATTATGGAACCAAACGCCACGTGTACTGGAGCTCTTCTTGCAAACGAATGCTAAAGGTTAAGAATGACATTCTCACATCGCCGGCACAGCTTAAATACTTCTTTGACAAAAATAATAATAATAAATTATCTTCGACTCAGAAAATGAATTGTGTGTGGCGGAGTGACGGGAGGGTCCATTCACTGCATTGCACAAAGGGCCACACGCAGGGGGACAGGTACAGGCTGCCGGGCTGCCGGGGGAGCGGGGCCAACAGCACGGGCTGAAGGCAATCCACGCATGCTCTGTGCTTTTATCCCACGGCGGGTGGTGGCCCCTGGCTGTGGCCTGTCCCGAGTGAGACTGCAGCTGCCCCCTCCTCATCCTCACGTCCGCCTCGTCTTCTGTTTCTTGGCCTGTCTCTTTGCATCTTCCGGGCCGCTGTTGTCAGAGGCTGCCTGGCCAAGAGCGCGGACTCCCTGCAGCCGACTCGTCAGCTGCAACAGCAAAGGAATGAGCTGGACAGACAGAGAGAGAGAGAGTGAGAAAGAGAGATGCCAGGAGGAGACTTCTGCCCACGTGGACAGTAGAGTCTCACTTATCAACACATCTTCTTCTTCAGGCCCGGTCTGCACTGTGTGCTCACGGGTGGATTCCAGTTCAAAGGAGGCGGGACTTTGGACTAGAGGGTCCGCGGAGACAGGCTGGCCTCTCTCTGGGAGCAACATATCCCTCGAGGTCGTCCAGGTTTAAGGACTCGGAGGGATGTTACTAGAGGTTTATGGCCTCGAAACAAGGCCTAGGACTGGACCTGAGGCCTTCACGGGCCCTTCCAATCCCCAAATTTGGCGATTTCCATAATGCCGCACAACCTCTGCTATCACTCCTACAGCTGCAAGGACTCACTCACCCTGAGACAGGGTCTCTGGATTTCCTACCTTGTCATGGTTGTAACCAGCTAACAGAACAAGCAACGTCAGTGGCAGGGCGATGTATGATCCTTGGGCGATGTCTTGCTCAGGCAGCTTCCTCTGCAAACACCAAGCACACCATTACTCCTCACCAAGGCCTCGCCTTTCTCCATCACCTGCAGTTACGCAGACACAGCCCGCCCAGCCTTCCAAACTGGCCGTCGGAGGACAACCAGGGACACTTGTGATCCAAATTCTTGCCACCCAAAGGAAGAAACCGAAGCAACTCAGACAAGTTTCACGTGAACCCTCTGCTGTCCAAACTCTCGCTACTTGCTTCTGAGACTTAGGAACAAAGAGATTCAATAACAAGGTCCTCTTCGCCCTCTGAACATTCACTATCCAAACTGAGAAAATGAAGAGATGTAGCAAATGGGGAGTCCCTGTGGTTGAAAAGTAAATGGGTCTTTGCTGAGTCTCAGCCATATGCAGAGACTTTGTCCTACAAGAATGTATCGAGAACTCACTGTGCTGGGCCCAGGGCACAGTGACAAGCCAGTCCCAGAGACTGTACCCTAGTGAGGAAACGAACCAGAGACTGCTACTAGTATCCCGTGACCACTCTCCCTTTCTTCCACTGGAACCCCCAAGTTTTATCATCTGGGCCAGTCAGAACACAGACATTTCCCAGCCTCCCTTGCAGCTAGGTGTGACCATGGAACTAAATTCTGGCCCATAGCACATGAACAGAACCGACAGGTGCCAACACCCTGGTTGTACCCTGGAAAAGAAACACTGTGCCTCCCTTCTTGCTGGCTGGACAGCAGCTGGCCAAGTGCACCATTTTGGACAAGAACAACAGGAAAGAAGGGGCCTCTAGGTCCTTGATACCTTGGAGCTACCTTATGATCTCTGGACTGCTTGCTCCTGGACACTGACGTGGGGTAGAAATATCTATCTTGCTAAAGTCCCTGAAATTTTGGATTCTAAAATATCAAATGAATATATAACCCAGCTTGCCCACTCTATTCCCACCAAGGAAACAAACACATCAAATGAGAACTTCCAGATAACGATGTATGTTACAGGGATGCCCCTCCAGGAGGTTCTCAAAGTGCCAAACCATTTCCATAACAATACTAAGGTGTCGTGTGCCATTTTCACTCTCGTTCTCTCCCAAGTGGACAGTGGACTTTTCCAGAGGCTCCATGACGTGACATGACGTCATCACGCTGACAGCTAATGGAATGTGTGGCTTGCGGATTCCTATGATTTCAACATCTCATTTTTAATTTCTAATATGATAAATACAGATAGATAGATTCCATATAAACTCAAGCTCTTTGAGATCCTCTACAATGTCTAACAGTGTAAAGGGGGCCTGAGAACAAAAGCTCTGCGAACTGCTAGAGCATGACTGCGGGGGCCACGCTGCCTACTGAGGCAGGACGGATGCCCTTTAGTAAATGGAAGAATAAGGGCAGGAACAGATCTCTGTCTCCAGCTATATTTTTTGACATGTCTTACGATCCATCCCATTTTCCACTGAAGTAAACACTTCATTAAAGGTGTAACCCAGTGGGAATTAGTAGAGCGATCACAAGCCTAGGCTCAAGTCCCAGGTCTTAGCAGGTAACTTTGGGCAACCACAGGAAGACTCGGTTTACTCAACTATAAAATGGAGGTAGCATGAACAGCACCTACTACAGCAGGAAGCTGTGACATGCAAGGAAATGAGATGTGCAAGGCTCTGCAGTGCATGGAACACTGAGTGAAAAAATGAACTAATGTGGCTGCAGGTAGCTACATCCAACAACGGAGGAAACCAAGTGAGTATAAAGCCCCTCCTGAGTGTACAATGCTAAACCGGCATCGCATGGAGGCTACGGTATGGCTTGAGACAAACCACCTCATCTGGGTCCTGGCTCTGTGGACTAGCCCTGGGAAAGCGACTGAATCTCTCTGAGCTTCCGCAAAAGCGGGAGGAACGGCACTGCCAACACAAAGGCTTACTGTGAGCATCAACCCGTGAATGCCCGCACAGGCCCCGGCCCTCTTGGGGTCCTCTTGGTGCCCTGCTTGAGAATCCAGCCCCTGAAGGACATCATTTTTCATCTTCTCAGAAGTGACAGACACACTCCCGGCAGCAGCCACAAGGCTGGGCTGCTCAACCACCACCAGGCGGCATCTCTGTGCTCCCACCACTGGCTGTCCGAGTGCGTCCCTGGACCCAGATAGGTCTCCTGCGGGGGGGTTCCTTGGGAATGTCGTGCCCCACAGATCAGTGGCCTTCTGAGAGGCCCTCTCCTACTCACTGGGGGTCACAACGTGCCTCCACGAAGAGATAAACACGCTCACCTCTCTGGTACTTTCTAAGCTGGGGAACAAGGTAAGTACTTCCTCCGAGGGCTGTCAGGAAAGCTCTCTTCTCCCAGTAAGTCACATCTGCCAGCTCCCCGAGCCTCAGCTGCTCCTCACCGACCCCCGGAATCAGCAGAAGAGCTTTGCTCAAGTCCTAGCTCTGCCCCACAGGAGCTGGTGACCTTGGGCTGGTCACGTCTCCCCTCTGGGTCCCAACCTTCTCGTCTCCAAATTAGGGATAATTCCTACCAACCTTCCGTACAGGATGGTGTCTAAAAAAGCACTAAATGGTAAGTGGGTGGAATGTGGAAAAAGGTCATTTGGAGCCATTCTTCACACCTTCCACCAGGAGAAACTCCAAATGGGTAGAGAGATTTCAATGTGAAAAATGAAACCATACCAGTCCCACAAGAAAACACAACAAATTCTTCTAAAAACTGGGAATCCAGAAGCAATAAGAAAAATATCAATACATTTAACATAGAAATAAAATAAACTTTTGCATAATCCAAGTGCAAAGATAAGTGACAAAGTGGGAGAAATGTGTACAGTATGTATTGCAGACAAAGGGTTAATATTCCTAATACACAAGGAGCTTCTGAAAACAGTGGAAAAACGCCAACAATTCCATAGAAAAATAGGTTAAAGAAGTAAGCAGTTCACAGAAAAGAAAATACAAATGGCCTTTAGCCACATGCAAAGAGAGAAATGCAAATTAAAACTACCCTGAGATAATACCACTTCTCATCTGCTAGACTGCAAAAATTGAAAAAGTTGACAACATACTCTGTTGGAGAAAAAGGATATTCATACATTGCTGGTGGGAATGCAAAACAGTGCAATCCCTATGGAGGGAAAGTAACAGTTTCAATCAGAATTCCATATGCATTTACCCTTTGATCCAGCAACTCCACTTCTGGGAGTCTGTTCCAAAGATAGACTGACAAACGTTCAAAAATAAGCGTGCATAAGGCAATTCACTAAAGGGTTATCTGTAATCGCAGAAAGCTAGTAACAACCCAAATGCCCCACCAGGGACTGAGTGAATATGGTGCTGAAGTCTGAATGTCTGTGTTCCCCCAAAAAGCACAGGCTGAAACCTCATCCCCAAAGTGAGAGTATTAAGAGGACACCACTTGTAGGAGGTGATTAAGTCCTGAGGGCACAGCCGTCATGAATGGGGTCAGTGCCCTTATAAAAGGCCTGCGGGAGCTATCTGTCCCTTCCGCCATGTGAGGACACAGCCAGACGGCACCAACTGTGGAGCAGAGAGCAAGCCCTCACTAGACGCTGACTCTGCTGGCGCCTTGGTCTTGGACTTCCCAGCCTCTAGAACTGTAAGAAATAAATGTTTGTTGTTTATAAATTACCCGGTCGAAGATATTTTGTTACAGCAGCCCGAATGGACTAAGACTTATGGTATAGCTACGTAAAAAAAGACTATTCAGTTATAAAAAAGGAATAAGGAATATCGAAATATATAATTCCGCATACAGTTATCCTTTTTAAAAAGTATAAAAATAAAATTCTTACTCTTCCCACTAAGAAGGCCTAGAAACAATGACCAACACGGTAGCTAGGAGGCCACATTTTTGTTTTTTAGTGCAGATTCCTGGGTTCTGCATTCACCCCCCCTACCAAGTTCAGAATCAGCAGTCCTGAGTCTGGGCCCCAGAATCTGGTTTCTGTGGTTGTCGCTGATGTGTCTGTTCAACCCTCGGGTGATTCCACCGCAGCTGAGCTGTGAGAATCACGGATCTGAACAATTTTCTCATGAATGAGAAAGACCTGCATGTTTAGTTTATCCTGTTGTTGTTTATGGCCTACTGGATACAAGATCCAGCAAGGGCCACATATTGCAATCAATTAAGTGATAAATTAAGTTTCTTTTAACCTACAGGTATCCCGTCCATCTGGACTTTTTCTCTTGCAATTTATTTGTCAAACAAATCAGGCTCCAGGTGGTTGTTCCGCTTCCCTGTGGTATCACTTACGGACTCCTGTGTCCTGTATGTTCCCAGCAAATTGGCAGTTGATTCTAGAGGTTTCGGCAGGTCAGGTTTCATGTGGGAGACACATGAGACCACTCAGCACGGGGTAGTGGTCTCCCTCCTTCCCCCAAATCACCCCCGAGTCACCGATCTAAACAATTACACCTTTCGCGTCACCAGCTTCCTCCTCGAAGGGAACGACAGGCATCACTGCTCAGAAAAGCTAAAAAGCATCTGGGGAAATCCTGAATCCAGAATGGGAAAGTGACCCAAGCCGGGAGCCCTTTAAATGGCTGCCCTCACCCGGGGCCCGCAGCGCAGGCTGTGTGGACTTGCCTTCTCGCGCCACCCCATGGAGTTTTGTTTTTTTTTTTTAACTCCCCCTTTTACTTACCGTGGGATTAAAAATCAAGGTGATGTGCTTATGGTAGCCCACTGCGGTGAAAGAAACTTGAGGCAGGACGTAGTCATACTGGGATCTGGGGAGCGTGGAGTCCAGAAGCACAACATAATTCTGCACACAAGGAAGAAGGAGTTGGCTGTGTAAGCAAATGAAAACCGAAACCTACCGCAACGCTGTGATGTAAAGGACTTTATGTTTTTAAAGAAATCCCCAAGTCTACACAGCCAAACCAAGGTTGCTAACTTCAAAGTAGTAACCTCAGTGGGCTGGTCCATCAGTGACAACCACGGGTCCCCAGGGTCTCGGAGACGGTGTCTTCTGATAGGCTGTCAGGGCCTGCGGCACTTTCTGATCAGCATATTCAGCCTCCACACTATGGCCCTTTGAGGAAATGACTTTATGAAACACGCAAAGTTACTATGAGCCAATTCTGATGAGGGAGGTGTGATCCAACCGAGGAAGACTGTTTTCAGTCCAAAATGAGGCTGATTTCTAAGGGACGATATTTAAGTGGCTCATAAGCTGGCAAGTTCTAAACATACAATATCCCTGGAATGGTACCGGTGACGGTCACACAGCCCTGACACTGCATCAGGCCCACAGTTGCTTCGCTCTCAACCCCGGGCAAGGTCGGGATTATTATCCCGTTTCACAGAGGAGCAGAGCAAAGCCTGAAGCAGCTGAGTGCGCTTGCCCAGGGCCACCCAGCTAGGAGGGCAGCCAAGCATCTATGAAGGCTCTGAACCCAGGTGACGTCTGACCTCAAAGCCCAACATGTGTCCAGATTGCTGTGGAAAGTGACTACTTTAAAGGGCCAACAGCCATGTGGAGAAACGGGGAGAGAATTCCACGACACCTGTTTCATAGTTTCACAGCCACTTTACACTGAGAAGGGCCACGGTGTACCGTCCCCGTGGCAACTGGGCAGGGGCCAGGAGGGGGAACTTCACACACAGGCTCACAACCGGAATCCTCCGGCTAGGACTGCCAGAACAGAACTAAATCCTTTGCAAAGTTTGCTCTCACCACGCCAACTACCATAGTTGGTCCTCTCCAAACATTACAGAACTGATAATGAACATTTTACAATCAGTAAACGACATCCAAAATAATAGCTGAAAACTTCCCACCTGTGGGGAGGGAGATGGACATTGAGATTCAGGAAACCTAAAGATCACCAAATAGAACCTAAAGTGGTCTCCACGAGACGCATTCTAATTAAATCGTCAAAGAGAGAATTTTGAAAGCAGCATGAGAAAAGTGACTTGTCACGTTCAAGGGAACTCCCATAAGACTATCAGTGAATGTCTCAACAGAAACCTTGCATTCAGGCCGGTAAAGAATGTGTGATACATTCAACGAGCTAAGAGTCAATAAGGCCTAACGGGGCTTTGGTTAAATAAATTAAGGTATTTGCTATATTATGGACTACTGTCCATAAGTCACGTTATGAAAGATTTAATGATGGTAAATAGATTTCTGACAAATTCTTCATTGAAAAGCACACATTACAAAACAATGTACAAAACAGCCCCAGTTTTGAGTTATCACAATAAATAAATACGTATATTCTTACTTATACACGTACACACACACGTGCATTGAGAAAAGACCCAAAGGAGAGCAACCAATACATCAGCAGTGGTTACTTCTGGAATGATGGGATGATGGTGGGTTTTTTTCTTTTTTCCAAAATCTCCTGCCATGAATATGTATTATTTTTGTAAATTGAAAATTAAGAAAAAATAATCCCTACAGAGCCCAACATCCTTTGATTCAGAGAGCACGTTTTCTGCAGAGTGGTATTTGGGAAGATGATGAGAAAATTATGTTTCCTGAAACTAAAGAGCAGAATTATGAAAACAGAGGCAGAAGGGAGAAGCGAGCCACAGGCGTTACCTCGCCGTCTCTGAGCAGCGGAGGGAAGTGGAAGAAGAGGGACTGGCCGAGGGACACCGTCTGAATCGGATTGTCGAGGTTTTCGCTCTTGTAAAGCTTTACCTGGAGAGCAGGAAAAAAGTAGCACATGCTCTTGAAATTGAAACACGATCAACATTTCATTTCAGACATCCTCAGGACAGCTGATCTCTTGGGGAGGGGACTGTCTTTGGAAACATGGATATTTGGAAAAGAAACCGCCCTCCCCCACAGGCTACCCGTCACGCAGTCCTCAGTCATCTGAGACCCCACTTACATGCCAGGCACAGAAATGTAATATTTAAAGTAGACTCTAATTACCTATATTATTGCTCAAAATAGTGCTAATAGTTAAGATTATAATAGGATAATATTAAAATGAATAGCTTCTAACATGTGTTGAACATCTATCTATAATATGCCAGGCGTGCAAAAGGCACTTTACAGACGCTGTCACCAATCCCGACTACAAAACAGGGCACTGCCCCTACGGAGACTCAGAGAGCCTAAGTCACCTAAGGTCACACAGCCTACACTTGGAGGAGCCTGGGACTGATGGTCTTGCCCACCTTGCACTGCCTTGTCACATCATGTAACCTGAACCCCACAAGTGCTTAAACTCAAAACACATTCCATTTTGTATTGGTTCTTCAGATGTCCTCACTGCCATATGCCATGGGGCATGAGGAACTAAGGCACATGCTGCCTAATGATAAAGGCCGCGAAGATGCCCCACTGCACCTGCCACCAGAGGGCACCAGAGACCACGTCCCCAGGACCCATGCCGACACTTTTCCACAATAACACACAGTCAACTGGAGGCCTGTGGGTCACATCCAAGACCACATATGCACATAAGTCTTCTTTCGCCCTGTACAGTGTTTTAAGTAAATTTGAATTCACTGATTATATTTAAAAATCAGGGCCAGGCATGGTGGCTCACACCTGCAATCCTAGCACTTTGGAAGGCTCAGGTGGGAGGATCACTTGAGGCCAGGAGATTGAGACCAACCTGAGCAACACAGTGAGACCCCCATCTCTATAAAAAATAAGAAAAATTAGCCAGGTGTGGTGGTGCACCTGTAGTCCCAGCTACTCTGGAGACTGAGGTAGGAGGATCACCTGAGCCCAGGAGTTTGAGGTTGCAGTGAGCTATGATCGTGCCACTTGCACTCCAGCCTGGGCAACAAAGACCCTGTCTCTAAAAAAAGATAAAAATTTAAAACAAAACAAAACAAAAAAGTCAGGTAACTTTAGTAATTCTAATTTCCAGCTTCTCTGGAAAACTGGGATGTGATACCAACCCTGGGCCAGAATTCCAACCCAGCAACAATCAGAAGAAACTGAGGCATTATCCTCTCCCTTTGTGGATGGGGCAGGGTTTCCCCTGTTCCCCCTACACCCTACCCAGCCCTCTGCCCTCTCTGACACCCCCTGCCTGGTCCCCACAGGCACACACACTTGCAACCCCTAGACTGTGGTGAGTTAAAACCCAAGCACACGTTCTCCCCCAAGCCAAATACTTCACTCTGTATAAAATGACAAGTGCGCCTTAACAATACACCCCCAGACCAATTCGTTAACATCTTTGGAGGGATCGCAGGGCATTTTATAAATATTTGTTCATTAGTCACAGATATGGAGATTCTGCTAGAGCTGGAAGAGACCGTAGAGGTCACTGTGTCCAAGACCCACGTTTCACAGAGGAGGAAACCAAGGCACATGCAAATGAAGTCACTGGCCACGGCAGCAAGGTGAGTAACTACCGGTGACAAGAGTACCCAGACTGCCTGCCTTCCAGGCCACTGCACGTCACCTCCACCCTGGACAGAATTTAAAAAGTTACAAGGCTCTCTTTCCATGTCAGACTCCAGATTGTATCAATCGTTCATCAGGTGTCTACTACAATCTTGCAGATGCTTCACCTCTGGCAAAACAGTTCACTGAAACTGGAACACGTTCTCTCCAACAATCGCTCTCCCATATATGTGCTGTGATGCAAGTTTCTTAAATCTCAAACTCAGCCCTCGGCAGGCAGCACTTTGGAGAACCTCCGTTTGCCGCGTGCTAAAGCTAGAGTCAGACTGGCACAAACACCCCTCCTACTTTTCTCAAAGCCGAACAGAATACAGTATTTGCACCTTCAAAGGCTGGTCTTACCCATAACGTAGGCAGATACTCAGAGGAAGTAATCACATTTCCACTTAAATCGAATTGATTAATCTGCCGGAAAACGATGATGTTTATATCATCGATGTCGTTATTCCCGACCTAGAGAGAAAGAGAAGAATGTTGGTAACAAGAAAGCTGTAGGAGGAACTTCTCTGCTGGCCGTCCGACGGCCTGAGAAAGACTTTACAGCAAATTTCACTTCTTACGTTAAGGGAGCGAAGTTCACCATTGAACTTGCCTAAGTCCAAGGTCACAAACTGATGGCCCACAGACATATTTTGTTTGACAAGTACAGTATTTTTTTTCTAAGTTTTAATTACTTGCCAACATTTTAAAAAGCAAGAAATTTCATACACAAAGCCAGATTTCCCAGCTTCCCTTGAAAAAAGGGTGTTCTTGCCTGGCAGCCACCGGCAGGGCAGTCACAGTGTCCCCTCGGGCTGAGGTCTGAGCTCACGTTTGTGAGACCCCACAGGGCCTGCTTCCCTCCACGTCTGCCTGGCCACAGTCCCCATTTCTGCTGGTGACCCTGGCCTAAGTTACCACGGCAAGGAAATATGAAATTGGAAAGCATTTTGGTGTGAAACGCAGTCATCCCAGCCACTGAAAGGGCTGATGCCATAAGGACACGGAGAAAATCCACTCCCTACATCTGAAGTCCTGAAGAGCCCACACCCCTCCCTCTGAATGCCTCGCAATCTCCACGCCTAATGAAGCCACCTAAATACAGCCACCAAAAGGCAGTTCCTCTTGTCCCGCCAAGATCTCCAGTCTTGCCCACGAGAGTTATTCAGTGAGGGAAAAGCCTTACTTCAAACGATTCCTGGGCCACATTCTGCGACCAGGAGGGTGGCCTCTCTAGGGATCCATTTTAGCTAAATGATGATCTTGAATATCTAAAGACTCCCCACCAAATGGAGGGGAAAGGTCATCTGATCCTAAGAAAACTGGGTGGCCCTGTTGCCCAGCAAGCCCATGTTCTCTTCATTACCCTCCCTTGCTCTGAAACGCTACCTAAGCCTTACGATCCTTAACTTGCAAGTAATGATCGGAGCTTGCAGGGGAAATAGGGTGGGGGGAGCGAGGACACACAGTTCCAATTCCTTTCTGGATGCATGACAGCAACACCGTTCATTAAAATCCCACATACGAGGCTGCTTGTGAAGATGACACTATTCTAAGAGGACCCTTAATTAGGATTTGACGTTCCCCCGACCACAGATGAAAAGCAGACAGCCAGAGAAGAACGGAAGGATTACTGCTGCGGGAAGCAAACAGACCAAGCTGCAGCAGCAGCAACGCAGGGCTCACCTCGATCACCCGATGGTGGGGCAGCGCCCGCTCGATGTGGTCGTTGCCTTCCGCCTTGAGCTGCACGTGGTACACACACCCCGGCTGCAAACAAACACAGGGGTCACTTCTCTAGAAAGGGGGCTTGTCGTGCGTGCCACATCCGGCCTGAGCCTGGCTTCACTGCGTGTGGTCACTGAGACAGGAGCATTTCTGTCCTCTCAGTTCCCAATCTGCAGCCTGTAAACCTCCCTAAGAGTTAAGAGTCCCTTTAAAGGCACCCCTGGTGATGAAACGTCTGAAGTTCTGCAACTCCCTCAATCCCAATTCACATTCGTTTTTCTCTACCCATCAAATTTGGTTGCTTCCTCTTCTCAAATCCTGTCCACTCCTCCCCTCTACCCACACAGATGCCCAGCGATGTCTAGAATGACACTCCCAAATGCTTATAACAAATATTATTTCTGAGAAGTGGGATTTGGGGTTTTTCTTTTTCTTAAAAATTTCTTCTTTATACTTTCTATTCTATTGCTCAAATTTATTGGCATATATCATGTTTGCCCAAAAAGTCATTTTTCTAAAAAAACTTTTAAAACAACCAATTTCTGATCACCAATAGCACAACCAACCCTGTGACCCATTAGGATCTGAGGCACAGGGTTTTGTTCAAAGGTGTCTACGTGCATCAAAGAGGAGAAAACTCTAAGATGCAATTGCTTATTTTTGAACTAGCACAGATAGTGCATCATATGGTTCTGGCCACCTAAAATTCTGTATGTTCTGACCATCTCTGACTGCAGGTGGAACAAGCAGAAATGGCATTCACTACGCGTTAACCAGGAATATTTCTGGGTGATAGGTTTAAAGTGGTTTTCTCCCTTTCCAAGCCTTGTCCTTTTCTACATGTTGCCTGAATTATTTTATAATGAGCTTTTACAAAGACAATAAAGCTATTATTTTTTTTTAAAACTATGAGAACCACCAAATTTATGATCACCAACAGACATGTTAATTCATTTTATAACTCAATTAGAACTGGCAGCGTTGGGTTCAGTTCTAAACAGCTATTTGAACCTTACAGAGAAAAAGCCCCCAGTGGCTGGTTTTGAAGAAAAGGAAAAACAGTAGCACCGAGGCCGGGAAGAGAAGGCACAGGCCTCTCGCTCCAGTGCGGGGACCTGCCAGGCTCCCACCAGGGCAGCTGCTCCGACGCTAACTGGCCCAAGTCCTCACTCAAGGCCAACAGTCTCGGCGATTCGCCTTCATCCTTCAGCAGCAACATCTAACGGTGCAGCTTCTTTCCCAAGATGCCTCGACAAGCACACTGCCCCGCAAGGTCCAATGAAGAAACCGGCCTCGGTGCTCATCCTAACTGGGGTCAAAATCCCGAGAAATCTTCAGCAAGGGACCTCCAGCTTGCCACCCTCCGGGAGAATGGCAAACTCACATCCAAAACCACTGCAACGCCTCAAAGGCTGCTCTTTCAGCAGCCGGGGCCTGGCACAGGCCTTGTACACGGAAGGCATAGTCGCCAGGGTGACTCTAAAAAATACTGAAAGCGTGAATGAATTAACGCCTGTTGGAGGAGGAGGCAGCTGCTGGGAGCATCAGCTGAAATGAAATTCTATCGCGGTGAAGAAGAAAACTATGTCCAGGTAAATTAAAATGTGCTAAGTCAGGGAGTTTAGAAGAACATGTCTGGGCCAGCAAGACACGGGAGGAACAAAGGAGGTGACACTGAATTTTCACTCTTGCAACTACGCGTGAAGTAAGCACAGACCACAGAGCTCATCCGAGGGGAGGCGGAGGCTCCAACTGAGACCGAACAGCCGGGGCAGCCCCGGGTCCTTGTCATGCTACTGAGGTTAGACTGACAAAAGCTGCACACAGCAGACGTCAGCTCCCAGCGTTACCCAGGGAGGGTTTTGTTTGTTTTTGCTTATTTAACTAAACACTTACTGAGCCAAGGCGCCAGCCGCCACTCCATGTGTTTCGCATGGATTAACTCTCGGCCATCCCAAGAGGTAGACGTTGGTCTTATCTTCATTTTACAGATGACAAAACAGACAAGGAAAGGATGAAAAACTTGCCTGAATAGCTAAGGAATGACCAGGGCGGGATCCAAACTCTGCCAGGTGCCAGAGCACAAGGGTGTCCTCGCAGGGAAGAAAGGACGAAACGCAAAGGCCGTGCCTGCCCTCAGCGCGCAGAACGTGGCTCTCGCGACCTTCCCTCTGCCTGCACCTTGGCCACAGCCGGCGGTGCACCCACCCCCACCGCAGTCTGTCCTCTCTGGAACCATCGCCACGAGGGAGGAACCCAGGCCTGGCGGGGAGCAGAGAGCATTCTCCTGGGCCTCGGGAACAGGGGTCCCTGTGGCAGCAGCCACAGGGCAGGGACAGCTGGGAGGCCGCACCAACAGCAACGCGTGTCCAGACCTGTGTGGCTGGCGACAAGCCCGCCATAGCGATGGCTCAGAGAAGCAGGCACCAAAAGAGGGGAGCGGCGGGCAGAGCGGGGGAAGGGGAGCCCACGCGGTCAGTGCGCGTCCAGCTCTGCCCGCCGGACCATCACCCGTCCGGATCCCAGGCCCGAGCATGGCCGGGGAGACACGCCCACGTCTACCCACCTCCGCTGGCCTGAGCGCTCCATGAGCACCAAGCAACCCTCCAAGCCGACTTCCAGGTTCCTCGATACTGAGAGGGAGGATGCCCTGGGCTCTCAACAGGGGTACTCTCGTCTCGGGAAAGACCGGCATTGTCCCAGCACGGATAAACAAACTGGCAGACCGCTTTGCATCTCAGCCCACGTGATTTAGGCAAACATTAGCCTGTCACTGAGATTCGTGTGACTGGCTCTGGGCTCAGCTACAAACGCCTGGTTTGGGAATCTGAAAGGCTGGGGACCACATTCCAGATCTTGGTGGCCCCCTGGAGCTACCCAACTCACACTCCCTCTCAGATACACACTGTGGTTACACTCAGGGTCTGCTGAATGAGCGAATGAAAGAATGAACAAATCAAAATCAAGGAAGAAAGCGCCAAATCCTAAGCCAAATGTTGCAATTTAGCAGCCAACAGGACAAGTAAGTTGCTTATGTGGCCTACACAGAGACACTATGGGTTTCTTTTTTTCTTAATTAGTTTTTAACATCTAAAAATCAGGAGTTTTCACACAAATCTGAATTTCTGACGTTTCTTTCAAAAGATCGGGCAACCCTGAGTCTGTCTTCCCACATGGCTACAACGGGCTGGAGCTGAGAAAACAGGCTGTGCCCTTTCCCTGGGCCAGGCCTCTCCGCAGTCCACACCACTCCCTACTGCCCACCCAGCCGCCCCCGCATTCACACTCCTCTTCTCCCCACAGGCATTTGGTTTAAGAGCTATAGCATCAGCAATAACCACACACCACACACTGCTAGGCAAGAGTTGCACCAAAACCCCATGGTTTTCAACTTGATTTTGCCACAGAATCTTGACCCAACCCCTTCACTAGATAAAAGGCAAAACGTGCCAGTTAAAATAGGGATGGGGAAGGTTCCAGAGCCCCACCCTCAGCCCTCTCGCCTACCCCACTCCTGGCAGTGCTGGGATACCACAAGACACCGCTCAATACCGGATGACAAAAACCCACTGATATTATAAAACGTGTTCCAAGTCTCACCAGCAATCCACGCAATCTGAACTTGCCCTCTTCATCTGTTACGGTGTCTTCTCCGTAAATGCTACAGTCGTTCTGGCCCATGGCTTCCACCGCAACACCCTGCTCTGGTTCTCCATTTAAAGAAGACACCGTACCGTAGCAACTGGTGTGACCAGAAAAGAAACAGAACGTGGCGCTCTCGTGGCTGTCTGAGGCACCCAAAGGATCCCAGGCAGAGTGTTCTGCGTTTACCAACGGCCACGGGACAGAACAGCTCAGGGGAGAACTGCGCCCCAATGACCCCGGCAACTCAGGCGTGGCCGTGGCACCTCCCAGTCAAGCCTCCCTGCCAGAGGGATAACTTACCAATTTCTGTTCCCAAACGTTTTGAGGGACACTCCGGAAAATTGTCATTAAAAAAAGGCAAGCTTTATTTTATTCTTGCTAGGCTTTATTCTAAATAATGGAGCATTCAATAACATAAAAATAACTCACTATATTTTTCATTCCATACATTCAGTTGAAAACGGTCCATTGTTCTAAACCCAACCTTTCCAATTAGTCTTCACCTAAAGCACTTTTGTATGTATATAAAGAAAAGTATGTGTAAGTGTGTATCTGTAAATATTAATATGCATGCACCTGTTTACCTATCCATCGACAGCATGTATATAAACTATCCCTGAAAGTATTCAGAAAAACTGGAAATACTGGTTGTCTCCCAGAAGGGGACCTTGGTGGCTGGGACACAAGGACAGGAGGGAGACTTTATACTATAGTACATTCTTTTCAAGATTTTAAAGTTTTACTCAAGTGAATACATTTTCCCCTTTTAAAGATTTAATTCAAGTTTAAAACTTTTTTAAAAAATAAAATTTTTTAGCAACTCAATAGGCTCTCTTGGGTCAATTTCAAAATAGGAAATTGGAGATGAACCACAAGGCTGAGATATGAAAAGAAAGGGTAGCAATCAAAGTCCCTTGACCTCACATCTCACCCTCCCTTCTTCCCATATAAACTCTGCACAAAGCCTGGGATGCGTTTCTAGGTGACAGAGGCATGAGCCTCTGGGGGAGGGCGGCGGCCGGGGCTGCTCACCTGTAGGCCGTGCGGTACCCCGTGATGGTGATCTTCAGGTTCTGGCCCTCCTGCACCTCGATCATTTGTGAGGACGGCTCAAACCGGAATTCCTTCATCATGGGTTTGAAGTAATACTGGCCAGGGCTCTGCCGAGAGACAATCACACTGAGCCTCAGTGGCCACATCCACATATGGCTTCAAACTGTGGTCCCCAACCCCTGGGCCAGGGACCTGGTCCCCAGCCTGTCAGGGACAGGGCTGCAGAGCTCCGCCCCTCCCCTATCCATGGACAAATCGCTTTCAGTGAAACTTAGGAACCGGGGGCCTCACAGCAGGAGGTGAGCGCCAGAGAGTGAGCGAAGCTTCATCTATATTTACAGCCGCTCCCCATCGCTCGCATCACCGCCTGAGCTCCGCCTCCCCCACAACCGTCGGTGGAAAACCTGTCTTCCATGAAACTGGTCCCTGGTGCTAAAAAGGTTGGGGACCACTCGCTGGTTTAAAAGGTGGGGTCTAATGTCCCAATCAGCCAGAATCTTGCCACAGGAGCTCCAGGGCTTCTCAGACAGGAGGACATGGTGACCCCATCTCTACAATCAATAGTCATAGCCAAGTAGCAGCAATCACGACTGTAACAGCAGCTGTCATTGTTGTGTGCCTACAACAGCTGTCAGGTAGAAGTCATATTTCAATTCTATGAATGAAGAAACTGAGGCTGAGAGGTGAAGTGACTTGTCTGATGGGACGCAGCAAGTAAGGAGTGGTGTGCATCCCTGCACAGCGTGGGGTCTTCGGACACCCCCCGCTGCCTGTCTCTGATGTCCCCACAACAGTTGCTATGTTCCCACCACTGACGGCAGCCAACCCACATGCACTTGGTGAGTCCCCACCAGTCCGGGCCTCAGACTACACCTTGCACGAAAAATTGGTGCCATTTTCCCACCACGTGGGACGTGCTTTGCAGGAGAAACACAAGGCAACCACCGCACAAGCCTCCACCTTGTAAACAATGTGATCCCGTGGCAAAACAGAAGGCCGCCTGAGAGAGGAGCTGCCGCGGCCAGGGAAATTAATTACACTGTCTTAGTGACAAGTGGGTGACCAGAAAACAAGCAGTGTGTGTGCAAGGGAACACGCATCAGTAGCATGAAGTTCTGGTAAGAGCAATCCTCTAATTAAACGTGGTCCCCTAAGAAACTTAAACCGCTCCGTGTTGGTTTTCTTTTCTCACGTTGTCAAGCGATACATGAGTCGCGCACGCCATGTCCCAGCTCTCTCTAGGGGAAGGCAGGCAGGCGGTAACCGCAGCAGGACACATTACCAGGTTTGAGAATGTCAGGATGCCGTTGTCCTGGGTCAGGAGGTTGGAACGAAACACGCCACCGCTGAGGGATAAGAGGACCCCGGGGAGGGGCTGGTCATCTTCAGCCTTTATCTGGGCACGAGAAAGTGAGACGACAGCCAGGTTAAACTCCTATTAACTGTACAGATAATATTTCCCCAAGATAAGAGGTAATTCTTGTATGTTTTTTCCCTTTATTGTTATTCATGGGAGCCTGGGGGGGGCCTATTCTTCCTGCCCACAGGTAACTCATGTTAAAAATTTGGTGTATAGCCTTCCAGAACTCTTTCTATACCCACACAAATTTTACACACATTACGAGTATTGTTGACAGACTGGCGAGTTGATGAGGGGCGGGGGCAGGTGGAACATAAATGGCACATTACACACACGATCCTGCAACTCGCTCTCTTCCTCAGCAATTCATCCTGCCTCTCCTCTTGTGCACAGACACTGCCTCGCGGTTTCTTAGCTGCTGCAAATATTCTAAAGCAGGTGTCTGCAAACTGGGGCACACAGGCCAGCCACCTACTCTTGTGGTAGAAAAGGGAGACAACCAGAATGTCCCCCTGACACATGTATCTTTGTGCACTGATGTTTTCCTCTTTTTCTGAACAATCAATTCCTAGAACTGATGAGTCTGTGCACTCGAAATTCAGAAAGGTACTACCAAATGGCATTCCAAAGTGGCTGTAACCATTTACAGACCCGTAAGTGATTTATGCATAGGAAAACACACACCAAAAAATGGATATTGCTGTAATTACTGAAAATCTAATCTCCTCCCAACCCCCAAAACAGGGTTTTGCTGGTAACTTCCTCTGCATTTCCTCAGTAATTGCCCAGGCTTAGTACTTTTTCTTGTTTATGAGTCGCTTGCATTATTTCCACGATTTCGCTTTTCATATCCTTTGTTCATTTTTTTTCTATTAGGTTGTCTTTTTCTTACCGATTTTAGGAACTCCTTGTAAACTGGGGATGTTATTTATGATACAAATATTCCTTCCCGGATTGGATAGCTTTTACTTTGGTTTAGAATATATTTGGCAATATAGAATTTTAAATTTTTATGTTGATGTAATCTGTCATTCTTTTCATTTAGCCTGTAATTTATAAATACTCCCACTCAAGGATCTGCAGACCCACTTTGTACAATACACAGCAAGCTTCTTCCCGGGAAGGACGGGGGAGAAGAGAGCTAGACAGCAACCACCACCATGAGAACATTCTGTGTCCTTCAACACAGGACGGTTAAGGATGGAAGCTTAAACCACTCCCCAGACGGTACACAAACATGCTAAAGTCAACAGCTCTCCAAATCATGCTGAGTGAAAGAAGCCAGACCAAAAAAAGAGAACATCCTGTATGATTCCATTTATATAAACACTCTAGAAAATGCAACTGATCAACAGTGACAGACACCAGATCAGATTGGCCGGGGGTGAAGGAGGGAGGGATTGCCAAGGGGCAGGAGGAAGTTTTAGGGGTGATGGATACGCTCACTATTTTGACTGTGGAGATGTTTTCATGGGTGGAACTGTCAAACTGTATACTTTTTGTGTGGTTTTATTGTAAGTTAACTTAATTATACCTCAATAAAACTGCCTTTTAAAAATACAGTGTTACCTCAAAGCTTACGCCTGCCAAGGCATAAGCCTTAAAGTCTCCAATGGTTCCTTCCACCGCAGTCAAAACGTAGCCCTCCTTCTGGGAGGTCACCGTGTATTCCAGGTCACTGTGCAGGGGGCCGACACTGAAAGGAAGAAACAGAGCACTGCAGATGGCTCTGCTCCCAATCATGGAGGAGGCGCCACCTGCCCCAAGGGAATCTGGGCTCCCCAGTTCATCTAAGAGGCTCCCCAACTGGTCCCAAGCAAATGGCGTGCGTCACGGGCTCACCTGTAGGCCCCTTTGTCATCAGTGAAGACCGTGATCAGGGGTGAACTCGCCCCCTTCTCGCTGATGACAATCTCGACTCCTTCCAACTCGGGGTGGATCTGGCCTTCTAAGAACAAACCTGCCTTCCCGTGGATCTCGATCAGCTTCCCTGGGCAGCTTTCTAGAAAGGGAAGAAATAAACAAAAGATGAGACTTAGCTGCAGAGAGAGAGGAGCCTTTTGGTTGGAGGTTTCCCATGAAAGAAGGGCCTAGAACTGAGATATTAGAAGCTGCCTGCAAATGAGGTGATTTAGTACTCCAGAAGGCTCAGTAATTAGATGCAGCCCAAGCCTCTCTCCATCCCCAAAAGGCCTTGCTCAACTGCCAAGGACTTCAGCAGGTGAAACGAACAAATGGGAAAACCCGGTTTTCATTACTCCTCCCCCTGCGTTCTCACAAGGCCACAGATCAAGAGCGAACTCCTTACAGCTGACAGGAGGCCGCGCTGCTCAACGTCCCGGGGACCCAGCGCCAAGACTGCCCCAGGGAGCCACCCGACAGGTCACGCCCTTGAACACACTCTACTTCCAAACACAAACCACATAATGCCCACGATTTAATGAACCCATAATGCTGGGGAAATTATCAGTAGCCAAAAAACAAATACTCCACAAGCAAACACTTCCATCATCCACTCCCCAAAAAAGCCCCTCCCACCACACCCTGCCAAACCACAGAAAAGACCATAACAGTTCTGACACGTGAAGATGAATACCTTTTAGTAAGTGGTGGTTTTGCTTCTCACTTACCTTCTGGTGTCAACCTGATAATGTCAAAGAAAACCAAGTCCTTTTCCAAAAAGATCAGCTCAATTCTAATAGCAAAAGTTACTTGAATTTATTTAAATCATTCATTCATCCATCCACCGGACAGGAACACCTGTGTGCCAGAGAGGCTGGCAGGTGGCTTACAAAGATGGCTTCACAATAACGACACCACAAACCAATTTTTCAATGCGGGTAAAGGAACAACTGCAAAGGCACGACATTTGCCCACTGAGTTGACATTTACCTCCGCTGACAATGGCTTCCATCGAGGGGGGATAAAAGAGCAGCTCTTTAGATGAGGGTGTGACGGTGATTCTCTCTCCAGACCTAAAACAATTAAAAGACTTCCGTTTGGCTGGTTTTCTGTACCCCACCAACAGAGGACACTGCAGAGAAATGCAAAAGAGAGCTCACCGTGCCCAGTAAGAGAAGTCGTAGGAGAAGGGGCCCTGTAACTCCTCCACCATCTCCTGCACGGGTGGCTTGGGCCTCCCTTCCCCACCCTCCTCTTGGCTGTTCTTCTCCCTCTCCTGCCTCCGCGTCTCGATCTCGGCCAGCTGCTGCTCCCTCCGCAGCTCCTGCGCGGACTTCAGAGGACCCAAGACCAAGGCGGGTTCACTGTCAATGGAAGATCTGGAAGAAAAAAAGGGGGCAGCCCACGGGACAGGGTCACTCAGCCCTGTCGTCAATGGGAATTCAACATTTCTCCAAGTATGGACTCTGAGTGAAAAACCGAGCACCTTATAATGACACCACAGTGGCACAGATTTCTGTTTTAAATAAACTAATACTTAAACACAAAATAACAACTGAACTTTGTAATGATGAGAGCAGTCCCTGGTAGATCTGGGCTGGAATAAAATACTACTGGCTTTATCATGACCGGATGAAAGCTTGTCAGTTTCCACGTAGGACGTGAAGTTCTATCCACACCGCTACCTTCTGTTTTTCACCCAATCGTCACGGAGAACGTGCTCTGCTAGAGAACTAGGCACTCTCCGGGCACCGGGACACAGCGTCAACAAAACAGACCATGTTCCCCACGCCTGTGGAATCCACATGTTAGTGGGAAGGGGCAGGCAAGAAACAGAAAAATAGTATCAGATGACAGGTACAAGAACGACAGAGCAGCGTGACAGGTAAGAGAGCCAGGAGTGCTATTTTGCATTAAAGGGTCGGCCAAGTCCTTTCCAACAAGGTGACGTGGAGCAAAGGCCTGGAGAGAAGGAGAGTGCCATGCGGCTCTCAGGGTGAAGAGTGGCTCTGGCCAGGGGACACCAAGTCCAAAGTCCCTGGAGAGAGTTCACTCGGATGTTCAAGGGACAGCAAGCAGACCGACGCAGCCTGGGGCGAGAGGGGCCCATGGAAGAGTCAGATCGGTCAGACAGGTCCAAGGGGCAGCAGGTGTCAGATTGAGGCTTTGCAGGCGAGGTGCAGATTTTGGATTTGATCCTGAGTGGGATGGAGCCACTGGAGTTCTAAGTCAAGGAATGGTACGATCCCCACCACTCTGGCTGCCACATGGAGAACACACTGTCACAGCAACAGCTGAAACAGGGAGGCCAGATGGGAGCTGGCGTGACGATCCAGGCAGGAGACGATCGTGGGTCAGACCGAAGTCTGATGGCGAAGTGTTAAAGACTAGGCTGGGGGTGTGTTTTGACTGTGAAGCCCAGGGCTTGCTGAGGGACTGGTTGGATACGGGGTGCAAGAGGAGGAGGAATCGAGGAAGAAGGAGAAAGACAGAGTTGCCGTTTCTCAATCAGGGAAGACCACGGAGCAGGGGTGTGGAGGGCACGCGCCAGGGGTCTGGTTTGGTAAGTTCAAGACCACAGTGGGGATCCGAGCGGCACGTGCAGCTGGACGGCCGGTGCCTTCCATGCAATGCCTGGCACCAGCAAATGACACAGAAACCCTCTGTGTTACAAAAATGAACTTAATCAAGATGAAAATAAGGTAATATGGAGTCACTGTTAGTAAGAATGTGGATTTCTAGTCATATCAATAATTGATACTTTCCAAGCAGGAAAAGTCAATGACAGTAAATGACACTGTGCCGTCACCAGGAACCACGCAGGGCCCCAACAGACCCTCCGCAAATCCTCCTGCTCTAAAAACCTGGCTCCCCAGCAGCCCAGCCTCCTCAGCCAGAAACCAGCCGGGCTGTCCTGACCCTTCTCCCTCCCTGACCCAGCGGTCGGCCCAGTGCCCCGTCCTGTCAACTCAGTCCGCCAATGGCTCTCCGACCCGTCCACTGCACCCACGTCCACGGCCGTCAGTCTGGCTGAGGCCGCATCACCTCTCCCACGGACCTGCCAGCCTCCCCCCGCCACCTCAACTGACTCCCACTCTAGGGCATCTTCTGTTTGTTCCCCACTCAGCAGCCAGGCAGACCTTTCTGTAACAAAAAAGTCATCCCTCTACTTAAAATGTGCCAGTGGTGTCCAGGGGACAAAGACCAAGACCCTTACCATGGCCTGGCCGCTCCCACCTACCTCAGCCCCCAAGGTCAAGCTCAAAGCACTCAGCACAGTTGTCATTTTACAGTTCTGTGTGTGACTCTGACCACTGTGTACCTTCTCCGTGACAACTCCAGGAAGGCAGAGGCTGCGGCCTGATATGCCCAGTGCCTCCACACGGAGAGTCTCACCTTTTCTGCATGGATGGTGGATGGGTGAACAGGTGGTGGACAGAAAGACAGACAGACAGAAATGCAGCTGAAAAGGCAACTTTAACCACAGGCAACAGGGAGAAAGTGACTCCCATCTCCATCCTACTTGACAAAGGCAGTCATGTTGCCAAAATTCTTCCATTTCTCGAGAAAATTAGGGTATCGGCTATAACTGCAAAACTTCCTCTCAGAGGCGACATTCACGTGAACGTGACCTCGGTAGGGGACTGCCTTTCGAACACCTTCTCTCTCATGACACTTCCTACATCAGGTGCTGTTTCTATTTCCTGAGCCTTCAGGAAAAGGTCCAAAGAGAAACAGGCCATGTTTTTGAATTTGCTAAGACACTTGAAATGCAATGAACAAACCCCAGAGATGTTTTGTTCCTTAGCAAAGACAAGAAATATAAAGAGTTCAAACAGAAATTTAAGACACCGAAACAAGCTGTCACAACGCTCTTCCTCACCCGCGGGGAATCCTTAAATCATAAAAGCAAAGGATCAAGGCTGCTATGAATTTATGGCTACGTCACAGAAGAGAGGGAAGGCTGTTTGTATATACACCTAGAGATAAGAAATCAAAAATAATTTTCACAGAGTCTTTTTGAGACTCCCCAGGCTTCATCCATCGCCGCCCCTCAACCTCAGCCCACAGAGGAACACTCGTCTTACTTGATAGTCACGGTGACATCCATCATTTTGTCGGTGGTGATAGTTCCAAGGACATGGTGGCGAATGGCTGTCAACGTCAAGATACTGGGTGAAGACCTATAAATCAAAGAAGTGAAGAGAAAACAGTAGCAATACCGCCAAGCCGTTCTCAAACGACCACCACCTTCCTGGCCCTGAAATCTATGACGTGATGTTGCTCTTCGTCTGGGCCCAAGTATTTCTGGAGATGCGCACAAGTATTTGAAAGATTTAATTTTCATTTTAAAATTAAAAACTAATCCTGCATTCCAAAACTTTACACTTCCAATTCCCAGAGAAACCCACACACATCTGTAAAAATATAAACATGGCAGACTTGAGCTCGAGAGATTCCCATCCGTGAGTGCTGGGGGATTGGACAAAGATTATATTGAAGCCACTTCAAAAGCAGCCTTCTACCCTGGGTTTAAAGGCTTCCTGGGAAAGTGATCCTATCTCCAGTTCCTCAGTAACTTATCCAAGTGTCTTAAAATTCTAATCTAGAATCGTTTTAATGCCTAAAACTTGCCCCTTTCAGAAAAAAAACAGAAAAATTCCTTTTGTTCTCCAAGTAACCGAAGAATAGATGCACACTCACTGTTCCCCACTGAACGTACACAAACACCACATAGTGTTCAGTATCCAGCTTACGTGTCATAGGTGTAGAACGCTTGCTCAAACCGGTGGCAGGAGCGAGGGGTCACTTTGTACACACCTACAGACAGGAAATCAAAAGTAATTTTCAGAGAATGGCACCTATTACGCTAAGCAATTCCAACATTTGAAATCCAAGGGTAGCTCCTTTCATTTAAAAACTCAAACATTTTACAGATCTACAAAAATGAGATCACAAATACTGGCCGGGCATCTTTGCGCTGCCTACGACGGCTGCTTACCAATGACCCAATGCATTTAACAGCCCACTCACGGGCACAGGTTTCTCATTTTCCGTAATTTAACAACTTGGGATAGTCAGATTGTCACAGACCAAGCTCACAGACACATCCACGAGAAGGAAGGGAAAGTAAATTTTGACTGCAAATTAGACTGAGGATAATTTTCTATATCAACGATTCTGTTAAAGATCCAAAAGATAACCACAGCCTAACCTCTTCCTATAAATATTCCTTAAAAGGGGCAGGGAGTAAGGGAAGCCCCAGAAAATTATGAAACAATTGCAGAAAACACTTTTGCACCATGAGCCTACACAGGATAACGCTCAGATTAGGGGCACGTTCCATGCATTTGCTAGAGGAATACAGTCAATTTCGGGAAGAAGCAAAGTATAACAATTTATTCCCCCAAATGATAATTAACCAAAATTTTGGCCATACTTCCTATGAAAACCTGAAGTCAGTTCAAACTACCCTGCTAGCCCCACTGTAGTTATCACCGAAAAAATGACGTGGTTTCTCCATTCATTTTGTTTGTTCTTTCATTCAACAAACACCGACAGAGCACATCCTCCAGGCCGGCTGCTGTGCCAGGTGCTGGTACACAGTAGGAGGCGAGACAGCTGCGGGCCCTGCCTCCATGGGGCTTACCAATGGGTGGGGGTGGCATTCAACAGCCACCAGCATACCAACAGTGGCACATGCAACCAGGGGACAGAACTGAGTGCTGAGAGCAACAGCGTACAGGGAGGCGAAAGTGACCTGGGGCCATCCTCCCCCGGGAAAGTAATACAGAACCGAGAACCGACGGGCAGGAAGGCCCAGGCTGGGTGGTGACAGGGAAGGAGGGCAGGGACACTTGTGTCACAGGCTGGCTGGCTGATTCCTCAACAGCCGTCCTTCTGTCTTGGGAACAGACTCTGCTTCCACTGAGGGTGGCAATGTGCCCCACTTGAGCAATATATCCAAGTGTCCCAGCCTCCCTTGCAGCTAGAAATGGCCATGTGACATCTGGCCAGTAATACACAAAGGCAGCTTACCGGAGAGGGGCGTGGGGAAATGTTTGCCCCACCCCCTCCTAATCTTCCTGCCTTAAACATGCCAAGTTTTCTGAGGCAACCGTAGCCATCTCGAAAACATAAGGCGAAAAATACAAGGGGAAGAACAAAAGACTCATAAAAACATCCCTAACATCTACCAGCTGCTGACCCCATGCTGGCAGCCACACACTGCCAGACTTCTCTACGGAGCCAAAGAAACCCCGACTTGTTGGCACTGTCGTATAGATTTTGTTACGTGTAGCCAAGGGTGTCCTAACACACACAGGACAGAGCGGCTGGGGTAGAGCGCGGCAGACAGGGCGAGGTTACACAGGACCTCAAGGTCAGGTTAAGGAGTTTGTACTTTATCTTGGCAACCGAGAGGAGCCACTGAATTATTCATTAGGAAAATGCAAAATGAAACCACCGTGAGATACCACGTCACATCTACCAGGACGGCGATCATCAAAAAGACAACAATAACAAATGTAACAAATGTTGGCAAGGATGTGGAGCAACAGGAACTCTCATGCATTGCAGTGGGAATATCAAACGGCAGTACAGCCTCTTTGGAAAACAATTTGGCAGTGTCTTAAAAATGCAATTTATCCACAAGTGGAATACTATTCAGTAGTACAAAGGAACACACTACCGATCTATGCTACAACACAGATAAACTTAAAAAAAAATATGCTAAATAAAAGGAACCAGACAAAATACCAGTGTCGTGTGACATCATTTATATGACATGTCCAGAAAAGTCAACTCCATAGAGACAGAAAGTAGATGAGTAGCTGCCCGGGGCTGGGAACTGGGAACTGCTGTCAACAGGCACAAAAGGTCTCAGTGGGGCCGATGCAAAGGTTATAAAACTGGATCATGGTAATGTTTGTGAAACTTGGTAAATCTGCTAAAAATCATTTTATCATACATCTTAAATGGGTGAATTTTAATGGTATGCAAATTATCTCTCAATAAAGTTGTTAAAAAACAGAGAGAGAGAGAGAGAGAAGCCACTGAAGGATTTTAAGCAAAGTGAAAATGATTCACTTTCTAAAATATCACTACAAAGAGAGGTCACTGGCCAAGGGGATAATATTGTTAAAGGTGAAAGGGCCAGCGGTTTCTACCCAACTCACACCCAAGAGACCAGGAACACTTCCCAACACCACTCTCTCCACAGGAAAGAGACAGAAAAACAAGAATATGCTGAACACAACTAAAATTGATAGCTTGATGCAAATAGATCCAAGGCAGGGAAAAATGCCTTTAAAACCATCCTCTGGTGCCTTTCCATTTTTCTAATGCATAGCGCATCAATCCTTGCAAACTTACCAGGCTTGGACAGGCAGAACCGGTTGACTCCCTTGGAGAGGTTATAAATCCCCACATTCTCGGGTCCATTTCCATCCTGATAAAATTCCTAAGGGACCAAAGCCAATACAATGACTTACCGGGAAAGATGGAGACACCAAGATGATTAATCATATTTCTGTTTCCGAACCAGTCATCTGTTTTGCCCATTAATCATTTGAGCAGTTGGGTGCCACAGGAAAATTAAAAACCTTCTACAACTTCCAACAAAAGGGTGCTCTTTTTCACTCAATCAACTAATATTTATTGAGCACCTGCTGTGTGACAGACACAAGGCGGGGCCTTGGGAGGCACCGACACGGCTCCTGTTCTCAGGGGGCTTACATTCTAATAAGGGAAGACAGAAAATCAACGAGGCAACAAGTAAATGAGTGACTTCAGCTCGCAAGTGATGGAGTTGTGAAGAAAATAACCAGGGAAGCAGGATACAGAACAATCCCTGAAGAGGGTTCTTTGGGTTGCTGGTCTTGGGGCAGCCCTCTCAGGCCGGTAACAGCGCGGCTGCAGCCCGAATGATGTGGAAAAACCCAATACGGTCATTTCTGGAGAAGGTGCGGCATTCCAAGCAGCAGGAAGAGCACTTGTAAAGGCCCAAAGCAGGGAATGGTGTGGAGCTGGAGGGGGCCGGTGTGGCCGGAACCCGGCGAGCAAGGGGAGACAGTAGCGGGAGGTAAGGTGAGTTACGCAAGGGCCTTTTTAGCCACTCTTAATAAATAAGAGCAGTGTATGCCAGGAAACTTTTTTAAAAAATTTTTGTACAGATAGGGTCTTACTATTGTTGCCCAGGCTGGTCTCGAACTCTTGGCCTCAAGCAACCCTCCAACCTTAGCCTCCCAAAGTGCTGGGATTACAAGTGTGAGCCACCCCACCTGGACACCAGGAAATGTTAAACACCTAAGAGGTTCACATAAGCCTCCCTACAATCCTGAGAAATGGGTATTATGATCCCAGTTTGAGAACAAACCTAAGGCTCAGAAGCAGTAAACCAACTTGCCAAAAGCTATAAAGCCAGCATGCTTTGCGCTATACTGATGGCCTCCCTAAATCACCAGTCAGATTTAACATGGCGCCGAGACAAGGAAATCTCAGTACCAAGTATCTTTCCACTAAGCAATTGTAAACGCTTCCTGACCATGCCTTGCCTAACAAGTGGGCAAATCAAGGAGCAGAAAAGGAGATCTGGCTTGACTACGGTTACACATTCTTGGCACGCCAGTCTTTCTTTATCTCTACAAGGTAAGTGTTCTTCCCAAGCCACACGTACCAGAGTGATGGCGTGAGAAAGGGAGCATCTCAGCATATAGCCCGTCTGCCTAAACTCAACCGCTGACACGTCATCTTCCACAACTTCCACCTCCAGACTCTTGTTCTTCCAGCACCAATCCTCATGCATGATGCTGACTGCGAAAGCAAACACCACAAAGGGACACGTGGGCACAGAGCACACCACCCTCCTGCACACCACCAGAAAAAACTGTCATAAATTAATTGTAAAATGTGTAGACACACCGACATAAATATATACACATATACGTACGTGTGTGTATGTGTGTGTGTGTGTGTATTTATGGCTAGCAATGCTTGGAACAAATTACTGCTAAAAAAAAAAAAAAAAAAACTAGAACCAATGGCCATTCATCACCAAGAAAGAAATCTAATTAGGCCTAAAAGATCAGGCTGCAAGTAAGATATTCAGGGATCCGCAAACTCTCGCAGGCCACATCACATGCTCTGTAGGTCCTGACTATTTGATTCGGCCACTGTAGCACGCACACAGCCAAGGACAATACATAAACGACGGTCACTGCTGTGTACTAAGGAAACTTTATTTATAAAAACAGGCAGTCAGCCCTTGGGTTGTAGTTTGCCAACCCCTGACGTAACAGAAAATATAATTCCCCAGAAAAAGCAGTCTATTTAACAAGCTATTCATTGCCAACAGCTCCAAGCTGATTTCTGAAAAAGCAGAAATGCAAACAGGACGGGGCTTCTCGAGAAGGGTGGGGGAAAGGAACTCATGTTTGCCAGCACCTGCTACTCACCGGGCACTGTGCGAGGGGCTTCCCAAACCTTATTTCGTTTAGTTTACATTCTGCAGAAAGGTTCTGTTACACATAGTGAACAGATGAGAAAACCGAGTCTCGGGGATACCAAGTGGCACGCCATGGGCACATGCTAAGTGTGGAACATCAGTGAAGTATATCACACGCTCTGTTCTGGCATGTAGAAGTGAAATGGCGTGATCCGGGGAGCCTCCCTGGAACGGAAGCTGATAGTTCACGGAGCCGGGACTTCTGCACCACTGCCCAGCGCTAAACAAGGCACGGCCAAGGTCACAGCGCAATGAAGAGTTAAACGAGGAAAGGCATAGCGTCGTGACACAACTTGAGAACGGGGTTTTAGAAAGTTTACAGGACAGGAAGTGTGTGAGGGCCACGAAACGCTGTGTCTGGTTCTTACTTTTGTATTTTCCGGGGAGCACGCTGTCAAACGTGAAAGCCATGGAGTTGGCCTTGCCGGAGAGCTGGAGGCTCCGCTTCTCACCCTGGCGGCTCAGGGACTGCAGGGTCACCAGCAGGTCACCGCAGGTGTCTGCAGAGGAAAGACGGGAGAGCCCATGTGACTGTCCTGGAGAATCCTAAGCGCACACCGGGGGGGGGGGGGGGAACCTATGTGCTCCTTCAGGACCTAAAGCAGAAATACTCCAAGAGAATGATTCTGGTGACTCACGTGACAATCATTCAGAAAGAACTATGTGCAGTATTGACTTTCAAAAGCCACCCCACCGGAAGAGCGTCCGCAGTCATCGTTAACGCTACCCAGTGGGGAAAGGTTCACCCAAATCCCACCCCCCATGCCTGCTTCTTTGAAACCATCCGTTCTTGCTTTCAACTGACATCTTACCCAAACAAGAGACTTTCCCAGAAACAGATGCCAAAAACTGTACAAAGGCCACATCCATCACGGGCCTGTCGGTCACAGTGAGAGGAAACGTCTGGGGTTTCAACGTCAGCCCTGCTCTGGTCTCTGCCTCCGGAACCATCACCTGCAGAAACACGCGGAAGGAACGTTAGAGGCTGCACTAGGGTTGCTCTTCCCTGGACCCACAGGGCACTAGAACATTCATCTGAGTCCAAGGCTAAATACATGTTGAAGGACAAAGGTTCATTTCCAAGCCCAGTTTCATAATCACAGCAAATCTATGAATAACTTGTATGAAGCAAACACATTTCTACTAAGAAATAAAAAATTAGCCTCAAAAAATGAGTCCCGTGGGTGCGCACGAAAGTGTATCTGGCATCACTCCCCACAGAGGCAAACAAAGCTGCCACGCATGGCCTGAATACTGGCTGGAACCCATACTAAATCCCCATCCCTTTTCTGCCTTTATGTCACTTGTAACACAAGCTGTGAACCTGCTGACACTACGTGGATGACTCCTCGGTGGAACTGAGTCATTTTTTTCTTCCTTTTCTTCTGTGTGCCTTTCCCAGGCTAAAAAGAGGGATGGGAGAAAGGGTCACCTGTTTTATCCCTAATAAAGATCACACTGCCCTTCCTTGGAAAGGGGCTTCAGAAAGGGCTTCCAAAGGCTTGTCAACGTGGCCACCTTCGCAGGCAGCTGGCTACTGTCTAATAAAAGCAGCTGTCACCCCACACGCCACACTGTTTGGTGGAAGCAGGGAGAACCCTACCTCCTGCCCTGCTTCCCCACAGACGGAGGGATCCCACGGCGCCCTAGAGAAAAGCACAGTCCGAGAGTGTAGGGAACCTTCTCGGCCCTCTCCCCTCGTGTTACTTGCTCTTGCACAGGAAGGAGGACCAGGCATGGCAGCTCACTCCTACAATCCTAGCACCTTGGTAAGCTGAGGCAAGAGAATCACTTGAGGCTAGGAGTTTCAGACCAGCCTGGCCAACATAGCGAGACCCCATCTCTACAAAAAAAATTTTTTTAATTAGCCAGGCATGGTGGCGCACGCCTATAGTCCCAGCTACATGGGATGCTGAGGCAGGAGGATCACTTGAGCCCAGGAGTTGGAGGCTGCAGTAAGCTATGATGATGCCACTGCACACTGCACTATAGCCTGGGTGACAGGAGATCCTGACTCAAAAAAACAAAAAACAAAAAGCCCCAGGAGGAGGAGCAGCCACTGATTAGATGGGGAGAGCCTGCGACCCAGAGAAAGACCGTCTTTCCCCAGGGGCAGGGCCGCTGTGCTGAGGGCGCGGTGGGTGGGCCTCTGTTCTGGCAATCTTTGAGCTGCCATTAATAACTGAATTCATGTTGATCTCCCCTTGGACTCCTGGATATTCTACAGCAGCCAGCCTGTGACCGGCAGCCTGAGCCTAACCCGTAGTAAACACCATGACCAGGAAAGAGAGAGGCAGAGGGCATTATTTCTGAACTGGATGCCTGTCTGGCTCTACTAACTGTGACAGGCAATAACATAAAGACTTAAAAATAAGAATTTAGGGCTGGGGGCAGTGGCTCACGCCTGTAATCCCAGCACTCTGGGAGGCCAAGGCAGGAGGGAGTTTGAGACCAGCCTGAGCAAATGTAAGACCCCGTCTCTATTAGAAATAGAAAAATTAGCCAGGCTTCGTGGCACACGCCTATAGTCTCAGCTACTGCGGAGGCTGAGGCAGGAGGATCGCTTGAGCCCAGGAGTTTGAGGTTGCAGTGAGCTAGGCTGACGCCACTGCACTCTAGCCAGGGTGACAGAGTAAGACTCTGTCTCAAGAAAAAAAATAAGAATAAAAATAAAGTAAGAATTTGTAAATTGAAATGTTCCTTCTCTTCTCAAACCCCATTTTAGCTAATAACCCTTTTAAAAATCATTGCTTCTCCTCAAATATTTTAAATTTAAAAAAACTCATCGCACCTGAACTTTGTAGGTCCCCGGTTTTGCTTTAAAACAAAAGGATCCGTGAGCATCCGTCTCCACAGTGACCAAAGACTTGTCCTTGTCTTGAGATGACAGGACAACTTTGTATTTACTCATCTGCTTGACGGTGTCAGGGAAGCGAATGATTGATATCTGGCCACAGACACTGAACCTGCAAAAAGACGACCATTCATTCCAGCATGAGAACTCAATTACAACAGGAAAGGCTCTTATCAACCCAAAAAGATGGAGCCTTCTGCCAGCCCCTGTTCCTGAGACTAGTTTAATCTTAATGAAGAGACAGAATGCAGTCCAAATGAGCTCAGTTTTAAAAAAGAAAAAACCTCAGAAGGAAGGTTGGACTCGTTTCTGCAGAGGCCCGTGGTGGGGCTGTTTGTGTGTTCTAGGTGACATCTGGCAATCCCCCACTGCAGAAGCAATTTTCAGGAAATCTGCAGATAATAAAAATGTTTCAGGTAATTGGATCATTGCTGGTGGAGCAGCTTCGGAGGAGGAATGTGGTCTAGCCCTTAAAAGCAAGAGCTGTAAGTTGCCTAAGAAACTGTGCCATTAACCAGGCCATAAAACAAGGCAGGGTTAGCAAAGGCGTCCTCCTTCTTCCTCGCTTGTGATTATATCTAATGCATGGATAAAAGCAAAGCGAGAGATTGGAACAGAAAAGATAATTAAGTTAAAAAATGCAAAGCTAAAACTGAGCTCCTTGCGAGCTAGGAGCCACACACGCAACTTATAACTGAAAAGCCCTATTAAGGTAATGACTCAGATTTGAGCCTTTCAATGAGCAGTACGGCGCCGCAAAGCATCCCCGGAGAAACATGAAAGGCCAGCGACAGCGACCACTGGCCTGGGAGTGACGGCGTGTCTCAGTGCAATGCATACAGCTGGAGGCCACAAGCGTTTCTTCAGCGGACTAAAGGTTATATTTCCTAACCGTAAAGAATCATTTTAGATAAAAATCAGCTGTTACCTTTGACAGACAGATGAAGAATGTTGGATTCGGACAATTATGGGATACACTAAACGCTAGAACAAACCACTCAGCCTCAACTGAAAAACGGTGGAAAGAAAACAAAATGGTGGATGACTGTGAACGTAAAACCTGCAAGTAATTAGCAGCACCCGTGTCTTCAGAGTGCAGCGACCACCTGGCCACACGAGCTCGCTACCCATGGCAGGGGTCAACAAACCATGGCCCACGGGCCACACAGGCTCCCACCTGTTTCTGTACCGACCAAGAGCCAAGAATGGTTTCTACACTCTCAAGTGGTTAAAAGAGAAAAATAAAAATCAAAAAAAGGATAATATTTCGTGACATATAAAACTCATACGAAATGCAAATTTCAGGGTCAAAAAATGAAATATTATTGGAACACAGCCTCATCCATTCATCTACAAATTGTCTATAATTCATCCTAGAGGCCATATGGGCCCAGAAGCCTGAAATATTTACTCTCTGGCTCTTCGCAGCCAACCTCTGATCTAGATGAAAAGGCGTGCGTTTTGGCTGTCACATTCCCCTACCGTGGGCTTTCAGAATAAAAGGATAGTAAGCGATTATTGGTGGAATTATTCCTAAGGATCTTTCATACTCTTTTGATTTGTGAACCTGTCAGGGAACAAGTCACCTTATCTCTCCCCAGCTGAAGCTCTTTTCCTCTCTAAATGGCAAATATTTTAACCGTAAGATCTGTTTTCGTTCATATTCTCAATGAAAGAGAAGTGCTCAGTTAACCCAAACCTCAAACACATATGGGTTTAGTTTGAAAAAATTATTATAATGCCGGCAGAAGAAGGTTCAGTTCCACTGAAGCTTTCAAAAATTGATTTGTGTCAATAGACTATTTCAGTACAGTTTGGCGTATTTATGGATAGAAACCAGTAATCTTGGTGTATATTGCAATAACTGTATTCTCATAGTCAGCTGGACAGAAATCAAAGAGTTTGGTTTTAAAATAAACAGGGTAAATTTGTTTTTTAAAAAAGAAAACAAGAAAAAGTAGGAAACATGAGTATGTTAAAAAAGTAAATGTGCCATGTTGGCTCAAATGGAAAATGATGAGTTTTTCCCAAAGATGCTCAACAAATGTTATTTTTCTTTCTTTGACCCAAATATACCACTTTAAAGAAGATAAATATATTTCCTCCATCTCTGCGAATAGCACCTCCTCCATCCACCCCGGGGCTCAGATAAGAAACCTGGGACTCCCAGAGCACAGGCCTGTTGGGAGGTCTCTGCGGGACCCACCAAACCCGTCTACACCTCACCTCCTCCCCTGCCAGTGCCCTGGCCCAGCCACCACCCTATCTCCTGGGGACAACTGCCGCTGCCCCTCTGTGGTCCCTCCACGCACACTCTGGCTTCCCTCCAATCCATACTCTGCACGATGGCCAGAGAGAAAAAAAAAAAAAAACTTTTCAAAATGCCATGATCTATATCACTTGCTTGCTGACCACTCTTTTAACGCATTTCCACCGCACTTAGGGAACAAAGCCCAAGCCCACAGCACGGCCACAAGGCCCCACAGCTCTCTGACCTCCCAAAAGTGTTTACGGGAGGGAGGGATGGCTCACGCCCAAGAATTAGTTTCTGAGGGTGATTTGTTTCCTCGTCTCCCACTCGCCACCAAACCCCGACTCTGATCCTCACCCCTCTACAGAATAGGGTCACCCTGGCCTTCTCGGGACCGAGCCAGTAAACTATTCTCCAGAGCTCAGCTCTGTGGCCCGCTCGTCGGGTACACCTTGTACCTAAACTTACTCTCTTAGCTCCTGTGACCTCGCCCACCCTAGGCCCTCCATGGGCCACCCTGTAAATGCTGCATTCCATTTGTGGCCTATGTCCTTCTAGTTCTACCTGCTTGTGCACAGAGTCTGGCTGCCACCTACAGCCGAATCCTGAGTTACAATCTATGCGAGCACCTGCTGGACAGCTCCACCTAGTGGCCCTACAGACCCGCGCAGCCAGAACTGAACCCTCGTCACCTAACCGGCTCCTCTACCTGCGCACAGCCATCCTGCCTCTCAAGTTGGGCACCCCTAAATACCTTGCCAACCTGTCCTTGGCTTCCCTACAAGGCAAGCCCTTGCTGACTCTATTTTTAGACATCCTGGGTCCTAATCTCATCCCCTTCAAAGCTGCCCTCCTCCGTGCCATCTGAATGCCTTACTGAAAATAAAGATCAAACCGTGTTACCTCGAAGGTTAAAACTGTTCATGGCCCCTTGGCCCCTGGAGGAGAAAGCCCCTGTGCTCCGATGGAGCGTGAAGAGGCGCTCTGAGGGCTGCCCCTCCAGCCTCGCCACCGTCCTTCGCCTGCCCAGCACGTTCTGCCCCGGCAGCACCAAGCTTCCTGCTCCCGTCCGCACCGTGCTGCTTGGAGTCCGCTTCCCTTCGCTCACGCTGCCCGTCTCCCCAACACACCCTGCACTCTCCTTCCAAGCTACCGTTTTGTAAGCACCTGTTGCTGTCTAAAAGCAAGATGGCAGCACCTCCATTCTGCAGGTGACACACAGGTGAGAAAACGATCGGAGATCTGACGCCAAGGCCTGAGTTCTCTGCACTACGCGATCCTGCTTCAGAGGGTAAAACTATACAAATTCAACCACAGCATGTTCCCTCCTGAACTTACAATCAGTAACTATAAGGCAGGGAGAACTACGCCAATGACCTGAACTACCTTCCAACAAACTTTCACAACCAACTATCCCATCTTCCAAAGTCCTCAAAGATTAAGCGAAAAAAGAGGCCGGGCGTGGTGGCTCATGCCTGTAATTCTAGTACTCTGAGGCCGAGGCAGGAGGATCACTTGAGGTTAGGAGTTGGAGACCAGCCTGAGCAAAAAGCGAGACCCCTGTCTCTACATAAAAATGATTACAAATAAGAAAAAAAAAAGAGCAAGCAAAAAATGTTCCCATGGATATGAAGTCAGACATGAAAGATCTTTTTCTAACTTAACAAAACCATTTTAACTTTGAAGCAAGAGAATTTTCTTGAAGCATCCAACACCTAAGTACCTTCGGTTTATAAGATTTAGCACTAATCTTTCTGAAGCAGCCAGCCTGCGTTTCCCAACACGTGCCCAAGACTGGATGCGGACGCTCGGCAGAGACACACAGCCAGGTCGCGGGCGATTTTGTTCTCCACTGGCTGCCAACATGAGCACTGGTGCTTCCAAATCCGCACACAATACGCTTACCCTGTCGCGATAATGTCAGCCAGCTGCGGCGTGTTAGGTGCAATTTTGATAGTGACCGTCTCAAAGTAGAGGTGCTCTTTCTGAGCGTGGATGGTGTACGTCCCTGTTGTTATGTTCTCCAGGCGGAATGAGCCGTCAGCTTTTGTTTTGACTGTCAAACAAAAACATGCAAACAGAAATGAGCCCAAAACAACTGCATCTCCTTACATTGTACACGAGAACACTCGAGACAAAAAACTGGCATGTTTTCATACAGTCATTAAGATTTGGTTCCTTTCCATTTCTCTGGGATCCAGAAGGAGCTCGGGGACAACAGCTCCAGGGGCAAACGTGTCTGCCCACCTTTGATCTGGTTATTCAGGGTGACCACGGCCTCCGGGACACCTTCTCCTTCGGGTCCGTTCAAGACCCTCCCAGTGACGGAGAACCCCATGACATGGAACACGGGCTAGAAAATGAAGAAGAGGAAGAAGGTGCTTGTGTGTTGGAGCCACAAACACTCCTCCTGCCGTGCTCGCTATCACTTTTGTCCACCCTCCTCCCAGAGCCTGTCTTCTCTGTCGTATTCCCAGCACGCTGGTGTTTGTCATACGGTGGAATAAAAAAGATCAAGTTAAAGGTCACTCACTCAGCCTGGTGAAAGTTTCTCCAGCCTACCCCACTTCCGGCCTCCCGACCCTAAATGTGCCCATTTCGGTGAATCACACCTTTCTCCAGGCTCCTAAGTGCAAAGCCCAGCATCACCTTGGACCCTGCTCCCTGCACCTCCAGCATCGGTCCTGTGCATTTCACCTCTGCAAGGTCTCACGTGCCCCTCCTCTCTCTTTCCACCCCGTCCTGAACTCACGTGCTTAAGACCACCACCAGGACCACCACCCTCAAGGCCCGTCACTACACCCACGACGCAGTCCTGAGATTTGTCCGTACCTGTGCCCTACTCGCTTATGAGCAGCACACCTGTGCTTTCTCTGTAGTCACTGAGTTCCGGCCACCCGATCTGTGGTTCCATAAATTCAACTAGCCTATTTTAATACCTTCATCAACCTTACCAATACGTGAAATGTCCTTGTTTGCATTCTTTCATTCATTTATTTATTAATTTTAGACAGAGTCTCGCTTTGTTGCCTGGGATGGAATGCAGTAACATCATCACAGCTCACTGCAACCTCAAACTCCTGAGCTCAAGCGATCCTCCTACCTCAGCCTCCCAAGCAGCTGGGACTACAGGTGTGCGCCACCACTCCTGGCTAATTGTCTTTATTTTTGTACAGATGAGGTCTCACCATGTTGCTCAGGCTGGTCTCAAACTCCTGGCCTCAAGCAATCCTCCCACCTTAGCCTCCCAAAGTGCTAACTTGTTTGATTTCTTAGAGTTGTCTCCCTCCCATTAGAATGCAACCTTCATGAAGACTGGGACCCTTCCCACCTTAATGACCCAGTAGATGACAGGCACTCAATAAATGACTCCCGAGCGAATGAATGAATGAATGAATGAATGAATATATGCAATAGCATTTGAGATAGAGCTTTAAAAAATCAGATGGCTCCCTTTTCATTCAGGTAGCTCTCCCTGAGCCTTCCAAAAAGATGAGGTTCACCCAATGCATTTAACCACTTATTAATCCATGTATGCACTCAACAAATATTTTCATTAGTCACCTACTATGTGCCAGGCACTAACTCATATGTTAGGAAAACAGTAAAGAATAAGACACTAATGGTTCCTAATCTCATGCAACTTACAGGCCCTCACTCCCTGAAATACAATTTATCTCTTTACAAATTTGTATTTGGTGGCGATCTGGTAATGTCCTTCTCTGCAAGCCTTTGAAGCAAAGAAAGACTTCATCTTCTCACCCTTCTCTTCCTCCCTCCAGTGCATAAAACAGTCAAATGCTTTACTGAATCTTAACAAGCAGAGACAGCACCCCACTGTGCCTGTGACCCAAAAGCCAGCTCCTACCAGTTTAAGCTATTTTAACACAGTGCTTTCAAATGTAACATTAAAAGAAAACGATTAAAATATAATTTTTTCAATAACTTTAACACTGGGTGGTCCATTTAGGAAAGATTGTTATCTTCTTTTGGGATTTACCCTATCTGGCCAATTTTCTACAGTAACCATTTCCTACCTCTGTAATTAAAGAAGACATAAATATGATGAAAAATACATCTGCCATCCATGGAAGGGTCTAGGCCACATCACGCTGCCCATTCCTGTCACCACAGCCCAAGCACCACAGTCCAACCAGTCTTACCTGGTTACTGCCATGGCCTCCTAACTGGTCCCCCGCTTCCACCCTGGTCCTCTGCAAACTTTTCTCAACACGGCAATCAGAGGGATCACATCTCACCTCTGCTTAGAACCATCAGCAATACCAACTCTCACCCAGAGGTGTGGGCAAAGTGGTCCACATGGCCCTGCACAATCCAGCGCCTCACCTTTCTGAGCCTCTCTCTGCCTCTTCTTTCCTTCCCCATTTCCTCCACTCCAGCCACCCTGGCCTCCTTGGGGTGCCCCAAACCCTCCCGGCACACTCCTGCCTCAGGACCTTTGCACATGCCATTCCTTCTGTCTTAACACTCTTCCCACAGAGATAAACACAGTTTGCTCGTTCTTCCCCTTCAGGCTGTTGCTCAAATGTCACCTTCACAGTGAGGACTTCCCAAGAAAACCCTATTAACACCACAACCCCTATCTCCACCCTGAAACCGTGTGGTCTCCTTTCTGGCTTTATTTTTCTAGAGAACATTTACGAATTTCTAATATACTTTCTAACTTACTTATCTATACATGTATTATCTCTTTCTGTCATTACAACGTGAGTTCCACAGGGACAGGAATATTTGCCTCTTTTGGTCACTGCTGTATCCCCAGCCCTGGAATGGTATCTAAAATGTATGTCACTGGCACTCAATAAATATCTCATTTCACTGAACAAAGTAGATATAATTAGGAATCTGATTCTCTACAATAAAGATATGATGTGAAGGAGAACTGAGGCATCTAGTGGATCCCGGGCTAAACTAGAATACAATACAAGATTCCATTTTTCCCAACAGCCTTTCTGGATAAAATAGTGATATTTTTTTTTTTTTTTAAACATGTTTGCAACACCTGTGCCCAGGAGCGGGAACTCAAACACCTGTCCCTCCAAGAGACTGATAAGGTCTTACCTCAATTTTTAGGCTGTCGTGTTCCACTATAAAGTCAAGTCTGGAGGGTGCAACATCGAAGGTAATCCTCTCCCCTCTATAGAACGGAATCTGGAAGGAAGAGTCTGTTAATTGCTAAGAACCAATAACGTGATTCAACCATCAATATTAATAATCGACCTAGCAGCCCATAAGTGACAAGGGGTTCAAGACAGGCCAAGAGAAACACTCATCTTAACTGTTGCTGGTTATAAAAGCTGCACTTTTTGCAGCTATTACTGAGGGGTCAGAGTCTCCTCTTAAGTAACTACTAACCAGTGTTCGTGGAACTGCTGATCAACTGCTCCTTTAACATCCAAAGAGCACTGGCTCTTACTGTGTCGTGAGAGTCCCAAACATAAACAGAACGGCAATCTGTTCCACTCACCACCGTATACTCCCCACTTGGCAAGGAATAGAAGGAGAATGAGCCGTCTTCTTTGGAGACCGCATAGCACAAGTACACCAGGCTCTCGTCTTGGGGCTGGAACCCAGGCACTGGTGAGACGTTGCAGCCCAGGACATCCTATGCCAGGGGGAAAAAAGACTTCTTTTTCCACTTACGTGTTCTGAGTACCATCAAATAGCCACACCACAGAAAACTTTTATAAGTTTTATGTCAATATATATTTCTGGGCCAGGCGCGGTGGCTCACGCCTGTAATCCTGGCACTCTGGGAGGCCGAGGCGGGTGGATCGTTTGAGGTCAGGAGTTCCAGACCAGCCTGAGCAAGGGCAAGACCCCGTCTCTACTAACAATAGAAAGAAATTATATGGACAACTAAAAATATATATAGAAAAAATTAGCTGGGCATGGTGGTGAATGCCTGTAGTCCCAGCTACTCGGGAGGCTGAGGCAGGAGGATCGCTTGAGCCCAGGAGTTTGAAGTTGCTGTGAACTAGGCTGACACCATGGCACTGTAGCCCGGGCAACAGAGTGAGACTCTTTCTCAAAAAAAAAAATATATACATATACACACACACATATATATATGTATATATGTATATACATATATTTCTGAAATCTATGGTATATTAGTACAGATAAAAGGAACAAAAATCTTTATATTCAAGTAATAAAGTTAAAAATTGGCACAGTCTTCTTGGGGAAAATGCCACGACTGTCCCTTCCCTACAATGGGTCACAGACAAGGAAACGGAGGCTTGGGAAGGTGAACAGAACGGCCCAAGGTCACATCACTAGCAAGAGGCATTTGTTTGAAACTGGGATTTGTTCAAACTTGGTCTGTTTGACTTCAAAGCCTGTGCACTTTCCACCAAATGCCACTGCCTCCCAGTATAAACATTCAACGTCTTGGGAGTCCACAGAGACGCACGAGGTTCTTAAATGTTAAGACATAAATCAACCTGAACCTGCATTTTAAACAGTACATTTTAGTCTATAATCCCCATCCTTCTACCTACCCCCAGCCAATACACACATACAAATCTCTTTTGTTCTTTTCTTTGCTTACCTCGTTGGTTACTAAAGAAGAAAAGAGAAGAAACTTCACCCCTTTCATGGGCTCCCCATCACTTCGGACAGAGCCGGACACATTGTAGCCAGCAACTATGAGGGGACTGGCCGCGTTGGCATTGGAGTTGGTTACACGCACCGTGGTGCTCGCCTACAACAGGAAAAGATTTTAACTTCCAAAACAATACAGGTTCCCAAAGTGTCCAAAAACATGAGGACATGCTTAAGCTCAAATATCAACTGAGAAAACAATATATGTAATTGCATATCTAGGATGATCACAGCTATTTTTTAATGCCCAAAATGAAGAGAAAGGAAATGTGACAAAGTCAAAATAACTCTGTGACATGCTGATGACATTTCACTTCACGCTTTTCCAGCTTCCTAGATTCTTTTGTTTCTATTCCTTTATACTCCTCTGTATGTTCCAAAGTTTTTAAATGAGCATATTTTACTTTTTTCCATGTTTAGCGATATATATGCATATATTTAACTTTTCTGTTAAAGTATCATTTACATAGAGAAAAGTGCATATATTCTAAGTATACACTGTAGTGACTTTTACCAATTGAACGCACTATTCTGGGTAACCAACACCCAGAGAGAGAACAGAACCGGCACCCACAAGTCCTCCTCATGTTCACGTCCAGTCACTAACCCCCAAAGGGCAATATTATCCTGATTTCTAACAGCATGCTTTACTTTAAAAACCCCAATTTTGTATCAATAAACTCAAAATCCTTTATGTCACCAATTAACATACAACGTAAACCTTCAAATCTATTTATGTGTTAGCTCTTGAGTTTTAAATAAAGCATTTTTAAACATTGCTCCAGAAGAGAAAAACCCTGAAAAGTAATAAACAGTAAGAAGACACATGTACGTGTGAAACTATACCATCTATTATCAACGTATAAAACCAATAGAGTGAAAACCCAAAGACTGATTGATTAGCAAGATGAGACACAGCTTCGAAACTAACACAGACGCTACCATGTTAAAATGTCCTTTAAGTCTTATTCCAGTTTGATTTTTCACAGCTATGATAGAACCTCACCTAGTAATGTTTCTTCCTTTTTTGACCTTTTATTATAAACTATTTAATTCAAACAAAAAGATATAAAGAATACCCTAAAGAACCTCTGTACACCCGCTAACCAGCCAAGGAAATGCAAGAGTAGAAATACAATACGATCCGCTGGTGCACCCCCAAGCCCCCACCTCCCTCCTTCTCTAGATGTCAGTATCTCTGTGAACACAGTGTTTACCATTCCCATCGTGTCTTTGTACTGTTTCTACATAAGACGGTATATCCATAAATGGTATTATCATGAGTGTCTTAATCATATTTCCTAATTTTGTGTTTAAATGTAGCTATATATATTTATTCAAATTTTTATTGATATATCATAACTGTACATATTTGGGGGCATGTGTGATATTTTGATACATGTACACAACGTGGAGTGATCAAGTCAAGGTAATCAGGGTACCTCGAACATTTATTTTTTCTTTGTATTGGGAACACTACAATTCTTCTAGCTATTTTAAAATATACAATAAATTATTGTTAACTATAATATCCCTACTGTACTATCAAATACTACAACTTCTTTCTTCTATCTAACTGTATTTGTGTACCCATTAACCAACTTCTCTTCACCACCCCCACCTTTAAATGTAGTTATACTGACATATGTAGCTCTGGTTCATTTGTTACTGCTGACGTACAAATTTCTATCGTGTGATGAAACCACAATCTATTCTTCTCTCTCTCTCTTTTTTTTTTTTGAGAGAGTCTCACTCTGTTGCCCTGAGCACAATGCCATGGCATCAGCCCAGCTCACAGCAACCTCAAACTCCTGGGCTCAAGAGATCCTCCCACCTCAGCCTCCCAGGTGAGCACCATGACACCCAGCTAGTTTTTCTATTTTTTAGTAGAGATGGGGTCTCGCTCTTGCTCAGGCTGGTCTTGAACTCCAGAGCTCAGCCAATCCTCCTGCCTCAGCCTCCCAGAGTGCTAGGATTATAGGCGTGAGCCACTGGGCCTAGCCAATTCTTCTCTTAATTGGCATTGAGGTTGTTTATAATATTTTGCTATTACAAACAAAGCTGCAATAAACATTCTTATACGTTTTCCCTGGGCATATGTACAACAGTTTCTAGAATATTTAGTATATTTACATATTTCTGTTTCAGACTGAAAAAAGAACAACAAATGTATCTCATCAGGTCCTTCTGGTGTTGATTTAGCTTAAAATAGCTATAGTTAATAACAGACCTATCTCACAGAAGGAAGACAACATTGTCCTGTAAAACTGAAACCAACACAAGTAGCATCTGCTACAGCGAGGAGTTATACCGTATAAATACCACCACGCTAATCAGCAGCACCATTGTTTCTTCACTCACTTCTGGAAAAACCATAAATTCATTTCCTCTCCTAAACTGAAAACCCTTAGATTTGTCTGCAAACTAGCACGTTCTTGGCATGGCTACAGAGGTAGCTCAAACACTCACCTCTTTCAACGCCCAGGTCGGATGAGTTGCAAGGATTTCATAATCTCCAGGAAGAACTTTAAAAAATGCAAACCTAAGAAATACAAAATACCACTTAACTTTCTCCAAACAACCCAAGTGTTTCTAATTTTATGACTCATATTGGCGGCACTAATGTTTGAATCATCACAACTTGCCATGAGCTTGTTAAATGAACATGAATGAAATTCAATCCTTCACTGTACAGATTCACATCAAAGAGCACTTATTGAGCACTTACTGTGTGCAAGGAGGGGTGTCCCACGTGCTGACAGGAGGGAGGAGGGTTTACTGTTCCCTTAATCTCAAGGCTTTCTGGCATAAACCAGTCTTTGTAACTCAGCAAGGATCAGTCACAGAACATTCGGCTGGGTTTAACAGAGGTGACAGGTATGAACAAGCAAGGAGAAGGACAGAGAAGAGTCCAAAGGAACAGAAGTGGGAAGGGAGGAGGGGCATCTGAGAACAGAGGACAGAGGCTGAGGTAGACCCTAATACAAGATGACACTAAAGATACAGGTAGGCAAACGGTGTCAAGCTTTGACTCCTATACAAAGGGTTGAGATTTGTTATCAGAAACAAAGATAAGCCATTCTGGGCTCTTCCACAAAGCAACTGTGATGAAACCAGTGGCCAGTAAAGATCACTCTATACTGCAGGCGAACCAAGACCAGAGCAAGCTGAGCTGATGCTGGAAATGCAACTGCCAGGACTCGGACATGTTTAACACTTCAAATTTGCAAGTCACCTGACACGTGGAGGGCTTAAAGAAAAATTTGATTTCTCCTGTCGTGGTATCTCATTATCTCAAATGTCGCCGGTAATGCCTGGCTAGGGCTTGGAAATCATTTTGCTATAATAAAGCTGAAATTGCCATTGGATTTTGGCTTTAGTAAGATTTAGCTTCCACTTGACTGTCAGGGTAGCCCTGTGCTGCTAGTTACTGTCATTGTTTTAGTTAGTGCAGAGGAAAGGGACTCAGAAAGTTCGAGTCACTTTTTTCTGGTTTGTTGGTAAGGTCAACAGCAAACTACCTGCCTAGACAAAAAGTGACAGCTCCACATCCCTGCTGTAGAAGAGAGATGGAGAGGCGCCAATCACGAAGTAAATGTTATTTCAAAACTAAAAAATAATTTCAATAATAACTTTAAAATTGGATGACTCACTGACAGACTCATTATAAACTTCTATTTAGCAATTTAGTCAGTTTTGTATTTGAAAGTGGTTAGTAATGATTTGAAGGCTTTCAAAATTATCAGTTTGAACTCTTCTGGTATGAATCTTGGCATATCTGTTAACATTTGTATCTTAATTACATAAATTCATTAAATAAATGCTTTACATTTGACTCAGCAAGGTTAATTAAATAATCATCAGTTCCAACTACAAAATGGTTTTGATATCATAGGGATGATATGATTTTTTAAAATCATAACTGAGTTAACCTATATCAAGCTAATATTTATTAAGCATATACTCCATCCCAGGCAGTTTGCAACAACAGCATTAATTTAATCTCCCTGGTAACATTAAGAGGTAGGTTTCACAATTATCTTCACTTCCAAGTGAGGAAACCTAGGCACAGAGGGGTTAAGTAACTTGCCCCAGGTCAAACAGCTAGCAAACAGGGGAGCTGGGATTCAGACTCAGGTTCCTGGGCACCAGCGCCAACCCCCACCATTAAATGAAGGCCCACTAAGTGCCAGGCCCTGCGGCAGGTGTCGCATGGGCATTAACTCATATTTAATCATCCCATCAGTGCTAAGCCAGATGGGCCAAACTTCCACGTGACACACGAGGAACTTGGGGCTCTGAGGGGCATGAACTCTCCCAAAGTTAAGAGGCCTGGGTTCAGGATCTGAACCCAGGTCTCCCAGAATCCAAACCCCCACCTCCCATCCCCAGCGCGGCCCAGCTCTAGCGCAAGGCTGGGTACAGGACGCCACTCACTTTCCACCAGGCTGTGTAACCGTGGACTGGATCTTTGCTTCGGTCCCCGTGTTTCTCAGAGACACCTGGACTCCCGCGGGGCCCAGGGGCTGTCCTTTGCTGAGGACCTGCCATGGAGAAGGAGGTGAGGGCCTGCCCGCCAGCAAAGCACCCTCCTCTCAAAGCACTGTCAATCCTGCTCATGCTCGCAGGGGGAGCCTGGAACCTTCTTTGCATCAAGGACTGCTTTGGAAAAATGATGTAAGTCACAGACACCCTTGCAGGGGTTGAAATGGGAAAGGCAACAGTAACAGCAAAATGACACCCTGTTTCATTGAAACTTAAACACCATCAGTTAAAGATGTAACACTATTTTACAAACCACTGTGAAAGAAAAAATACCCAAGATCCCCATCTCTGATAAGAAACCCCCCCCACACAACTGGCACGGAGGGGCCCCAGTCTCAACAAAAAGCTGAAGGAGAACTAAGCCCCTCACGAAGAAACGGACAGCAAGGAAACCCGCACACCTCAACCCTGGGCACAGGAGGGACAGAGGAAAACACTCTCCCCTGAGACCATGACCCGGGAGCTGGCGTTCGCCTGCATGAGCGCTCTAAATTCACGCCACCAAAGCAGTCCACAAAAGTCTCAGGGCACTGAAATACTGAGAACGCTGCCAGGTGAGAAGCAAACGCAAATCCTGTCTGCAAGACGCCGACGTCCCCCAGGGATGGCACGATGCCAGGGCCCCGGGGAGTGTGTTCTTCCAACTCTGCATGCCATAAAAGGCCACACCTGCATAAACACTAACAGTCCATACTGGGGGGGGGGGAAGGCAAAGGGGATCTGACTCCTAAGGACACTCATGACATTCTACACAAAATAGAGTGCAGAGTTCACAGCCTCTCTGGAAGCTTCTCTGTGGGTCGTGGGATCAAAGCCCCCGGATCAAAACATCCTGCATTTTTTTAAAGGCTAAGACGCAGTACATACTACAGAGCAAACGTGAAAAACAACAAAGCCCCAAAGCCAAACCTTTCCGTTCACGGAAAACCCCGTGAACACAAAGTTGATGTCCTCGCCCTTCGTGCAGATGTCGTTGACGCCGTCCACATAGAGCTCCACGGTCGTCGGCTCTGAGCAGGGACAGGAAACGGAACAAGACACAAGGTCAGGCTTAGTTCTGGGATACAGTGAACCCACCCAAGCAAAACGCGTTTTACTGTTAAGCTTTCATCTTATTTATTTCTAAACGCTTAATACACTCATAAGGCTCAAAATCCAAAGGTACGAAAAGGTATGCAGGGAAAAGTCTCCCTGTCACCCCTATTCCCCTGGCCTCCTGGTTTCCTGCCCCCAAGGGAACCGGTGTTCGGAGTGTAAAATAGTTTCAAAATAGTCTTTCAGCCGAGTTATACTGCAGATTCCCACTGAAAATGCAGCAGACACCAAATAATGTTATTTACTGAATGCTCACCACAAACCAGGCACTGAGCTGAGTGCCTTTAATTCTCACTAGTACCGTAAGAGGTAGGTAGTAAAATTTGCAATTTATTGAGGGGTAAACTGAGGAAACATTAAAGGAGCTCCCAAGGTCACAGAGCTTGTGAGAGACAGAGCCCAAATTCAACCCCAAACATCTGGCTCCAAATCTGTCCCCTGACCAAGTACGTGAGTTCCATGATTTCAGCCACGTTAAACCAAGACCACAAACTCCGAAGCCACGGGAGCCACATGGGCACACAGTAAGCAGAACAGGCAGGTGAGGACCACGCAGAGTGAAACGGGGCAGCCTCTGCTCCACTCCGCCGTGCGGCCCAGGGTTGCTGGAGCTTCCAACTTCTCGGAAAAACTGGAAATTTGGAGTTTTATGTACCATCTCCCGATTTTTCCACATCAGCAATTTATTCCATTAAAAAAAAAAACTGAAGAGTTCATCATAATAGGGGTTAAAGTTGAGTTTTTAAAAGATTCAGAAGACTAAGCAGAGAAAAAAATGTTTAAACCATGAGATTTTCAGTAATGAAAAATTACACACACACACTCACACACAGTTCCCAATTAAAAAAATAGGCAAAAGACTTGAACAGCCATCTCACAAAAGAAGCCATCCAATGGCAAATAAACAAACAGATGAAAAAGTGTTCAGTCTCAATGGCCATCAGAGAAATGCAAATCAAGACCACAGTGAGATACCCCCACACCCGCACCAGAACAGCTGAAATGAAGAACCAGACCAAGCGTTGGTGAGGATGGGAGCGACTGAACTCCTGTACGCTGCTGGCAGAGCGTAAATTGGCAGATCGACTTTGGATGTTTGGAAATATCTGCTAAAACCGAGCATGCAAAAATTCTGTTGTCCAGCAATTTCTTTCCTGGTATACACCCAGCAAAAATGCAAATAAATGTGTACGAAAACACATGTGCAAGGATATTCCCAGGAACACTATTCTCAGTGGCCAAAATCAGAAAGCAAATGTCCGTCAACAGTAGACTGGATAAATCATTTTATATTCATACATCAGAATTCCGTACAGCAAAGAAAATGAACTTGAGGTACACATAATACAGATGATTCTCATGACCAATGCTGAGAGAAAGAAACCAGATACAAAAAAGTGCCTGGTTTAATTTCATTATATGAAGTTCCAAATGGACAAAATGAATCTATAATTTTAGACGGGGAGGGTGGTGGTCGCCTGGGGGGTGGGGCAGGATGGCTAACGAGTGCCCGGGCCGGGGCACCCCTGGGGCGCCGGTGAAGTGCCATCTCATGGTCTGGGTGGCAGTTACATGGGTGTGTTCACGTTGTGAAAATTCATCAAGTGACACCCTCACACTCAGTGTACTTTTCTGAAAGCATAATTCGATAAAAAAGCTTATCAAAAGAAAAAGCACCTGCATGAGGGGAGGGGCTCAAACAAAACACTCCCACAGGCCACCAATTTGGAACCTCTGCTTCCACCATTAGTTGGGCTAGATTCCCCTGTAGCTTTCTGGAATGTACCTGCCAGGTGTCCCCTGACTGCAAACTATTAATAAAAAAAAAAAAGAGCTGATCTCACAGAGCCAAATTAGCTGGCAGCTGCCTGAGCTTCACGTTACCCTTTGGGACGGCAATGACTAAATTCTTCCTTATCCAACGCACAAGCAAGGCTGACACGAACAACTGTGGCCCCTACTCCTCTCCCAGAGCTGGGGACTGGGGTCACCCACACCCCTCCACCAAGACATCAAGACTCTGTCCTCTTCAGAAACACTCTATATCAAAACAGATTCTCTCTTCTGATCCCAACCCCATTCCCAACTCTCCAACTCTGCCAGAAGGCAGTTGTACCAGGGAAGTTTTGAGAAGGGCTGTTTTTAAGCACTGAGTGAGTCCTTGACAATTATGTGCCAGCCACTCTGAACACCTGACATGGGCCCATTAGTCCGTGTACGCTGTGGGACAGGGGACTGAAACTACCCTGACTCCACAGTGAGGAGACGGAGGCTCACACAAGGGACGTAACTTGCCCAGGGTGTCATTTAACTTGGATGAGGCCCAAGGTTGCCAGATCTTCTCATCTCTTAAGAAACATAGATCTGGGGCCGGGCGCGGTGGCTCACACCTGTAATCCTAGCACCCTGGGAGGCCGAGGCGGGTGGATCGCTCGAGGTCAGGAGTTCGAGACCAGCCTGAGCAAGAGCGAGACCCCATCTCTACTAAAAAAAGAAAGAAATTATCTGGCCAACTAAAAAATATACATATGTAGAAAAAATTAGCTGGGCATGGTGGCACATGCCTGTAGTCCCAGCTACTCGGGAGGCTGAGGCAGGAGGATTGCTTAAGCCCAGGAGTTTGAGGTTGCCGTGAGCTAGGCTGACACCATGGCACTCGCTCTAGCCCAGGCAACAAAGTGAGACTCCATCTCAAAAAAAAAAAAAAAGAAACATAGATATGGATTTTTATATCAAATCTTATAATGTTTACATGTTAAATTCTGCTAAAACAAAACAAAGCATAAAACTGGGGAGGCTAAAAAAGCAGCTGTCTTGGGACCCAGATGAAGTCCCCACTCTTAATTTCTATACTGTTTCCTGCCATGTATTGGGTGAAACTGCAAAGGCAGAGTTTGCAAAAAGATGTCCAACAAAAGATACCTATTTTAAAAAGAAGACAGAAACGCCTAAGGTAGATCAAGGCAAATTCAAACTACTCCAAAGTGACCAGGGGAAAAAAACACTCTTCCCCACTAGAAATGATCCTTACTATTTTAACAGTCTACGCACGCTGCCAACCTAAATTAATATTCAGCACATAATCTAATCCCTTACAAAGTATGTCTGGTTATCCAGTTAACTTACCAAAACTCCACCCTAGGGGAGGCTCAATCTTCAGAATGAAATCCCCCTAACAGGAAAAAAGAAAATGAAATTTAAAGCAATGACAACTGAAGACCCTGGTTTAATTTAGCTCTGTGCTATCACTTAATCTAAAATTTCTACACCTGAAATGAAATTCTAAGTGTAAGTGTGGTCCAAATGGTAGTGAGCCGTGAGCTCCTTCATTACCTTCAACTACAAGCTGAAGCAGAACACCAGAAGTTTCCATCTGAACAATCAAAGTCAGTGCTGAAGCCCATCACTGAGTTCTAATGACACTGTATTCAGCCATTCGCTGTTTTGTGATCCCAAACCTACCATTAATCGAGTCTCCCATTAACCCTTCACATGCTTTCAGTTACAAGAGTTAGCACATATCTTTAGGAACTAACGTCACTTCTTAAAACTAGATTTTTACTAATCAACCCTGGTTCCTCAAGATTGATATTATTAAAAAATAAACGGATCTCAAGTCATAGCTAATCCACCGCTAGAAATCAATCCTATGCATTATGCACAAAGATGTAAGTTCAAGACTGTATTTCCCACTGCGTTGTTAGTAGTAACAATAATTTTAAAAAATGAGAAAAGCCTGTATGTCCATCAATAGAGAAATGGTTAAATAAATTACAGCTGGAGTTTGACTCTGACATACCGTGCAGCCATTGAAAAGAAGGCTGTAGACTATACATGCTGGTGTTGAAAGCATGCAAGGGAAAAAATTAAATGTACCTACGGGAACGAAAACAGTATCACAGGGGAAAAAATGAAATTGCAGAATAATTCCTATCATTTGATTCCATTTGTGTAAAAAAAAACAAAACCAAAACTATGTATATTGACTACTTTTTGCAACTTCCTATGAGTCTATATTCGTGTGTATCTAAATAAGTAGAAAGCAATCTATGAGGATGCACACCAAAATTTTTATCAGAGTTTATCACTACAGAGGGACATGGAATTGGAGGGAAAAGGGGACAAATTTACTTCATCCATTTCTAAAGACCTTGATTTTTTTTCACAAAACTCACAAATTCACACATTATTTGTGCAACTTTTTTAACAATATTTTAAGCTGCTTAAAAGTAAAGAGTTCTATTAAATCGGAGTTTCTCGGCCCTGGCACTGCTGACATCTGGGCTGTCCTGTGCAGCACTGTAGCACGTCTGGCCTCATTCCTGGTAACTCTAGCACCCCTTCACAGCTGTCACAACCAGAAACGTCTCTAGATGTTGCCAAATGACCCTGGACACATGCAGGGCCACTGTATTCAAATGAACCAGTTTATAAGTTGTTTCCCTCAGAATGGGGCCAGGATTGCCACGTTCCACTAATAATTTACAAAACAGACAAGCATTTGCTAGTGTGGGAAAGGCCATGGTGAGGGCGGCCCTGTGGGGCACACTAATTACTTCCCATCATAAAAGACAAGCAGTAAAGACCACAGTGCCCTCTCCTCTTACCTTATCATACAAAGGGATCATAAAGTAACCATTGTTAGGGGCACAGTCTGTCTGGTATTTCAAAGTCCCATGCTTGGTATACAACTTTATCTGGAAAAGAAGGAAAGAAAAGTCGTAACATCGCCTTTGAGAATTAACTACATGTATTACGCCTGAATGTATTCGATGTGCGTTTGCCGAAGATCACTATAGATCCAGAGGGCACTGGTACATTGTGCCAGCTTTTAATGCTGGGCATCAGGAACGAGAGAAATAAGGTAGTCTCCCCCAAATAATGTGATTCGATGTTTATCGAATTAGACACCATCTAAAGCCTATCCCAAAAGTCTTGTTTTTCAATGCTTTTCTGTTTATCTTAGCGGCTGTCTCTAGGTTGTTCATGTAAGTTTCTGGGTCTAAAGCGAATGTTCAAACTTTGCTGTTAGTAAGGTGCTCATTAAAATGCAGATTCCTGAAGCCCACCTCTATTTCTCAACTAGAAGGCCTGGGATGACGGCCAGGGATCCGCATTCTTTACTCCAAATAATTTCAAATGCTTGGAGTAACATGCACCTAGAAACTTCATTTCCTCTTTACTGTCATTCTCAGAACAATAATGGAACCAAAAAGACAATTAATATATTCCTCAAGGACTCTCTAAAACTCTGGCATCCTGAATGTTACCAGACACAAACTGTTAACCCAATAAGATGCTCAGGTAATATCTGGGTCTTCCACGTGCACATGATGTGTGACCACAGCCAAGTCATTTAACCTCCTGAGGTTCAGTTTTTCCACAGGTAGAAAGAGAGCCTTTCTGTACAACCCTTCATGGTGGTTGTACAGATTCACAGCAATGCATATTAAGCACCTAGTACAGAGTACAGACTCAAAAAAAAAAAAGCAGTCTATATTACTATCTATTATCTCTCTGAAGAAAAAGGCAACATGGTATAATTGGCAGGGCATAGACTAGGTTCAAGGAAAATTTCCTAATCTTACCTGCATGGCTCAACCACTCTGAGCCTTGGTTGCCAAGTCTGTAAAAGGAACCAGTTGGGTCTGATGATGTCTAAAAGCCTCACCTCTAAAATGTTAGTGCTCTGTGATCATGACACAGAAATGACAGAGCGAAATCTTACTAGCTAAGAAGACATAGAAAGTGACAAACTCGCACATGAACACCTGGGAAGGAACAATGTGAAACAATGCACAGGGTGTAAACTCTCTTGGGCAGTGACCATGGCTTCACACTCCACAGCATGTGGGACAGTGTCTTGTTTACTCTAGGTACTCAATCAATACTCAATGAATTTGTTACAAGTCATAAAGGAATTCAGATGCATGCATTTAAAATAGGGATGGGGCCAGGTGCGGTGGCTCACGCCTGTAATCCTAGCACTCTGGGAGGCCAAGGCCGGTGGATAGCTCGAGGTCAGGAGTTCAAGACCAGCCTGAGCAAGAGCGAGACCCTGTCTCTACTGAAAAATAGAAAGAATTATCTGGACAACTAAAAATATACAGAAAAAATTAGCTGGGCATGAGCCTGTGGTCCCAGCTACTCAGGAAGCTGAGGCAGAAGGATTGCTTAAGCCCAGGAGTTTGAGGTTGCTGTGAGCTAGGCTGACGCCACAGTACTCTAGCCAGGGCAAAAGAGTGAGACTCTGTCTCAAAAAAAATAAAAATAAAATAAAATAAAAATAAAACAAGGATGGGGCACTCACCAGCCTAGAAAGCTAGGGAGGCAATGTCAAGGGCATTCATCCCAAGGCATCAGATCTGGGACTCCTGCCCCACCCTCAATCCCTTCCCCAAAAGGAGGCCTAGCCCTCCCACAGGTCCCCTCCCATCTACCTTCACAAGTGACCTGCCTTGACCTTCATTCATCCCCCTTCCTCTTCACAGAAGCTTTCTGGGTCATAACTCCACTGGGCTGCTAAAAATTTAATAGGACTTCACAACTTAATTTTAAAAAACTTCTACACAAACCTCTAGGGTAATTCCAACAGCTAACCCACTAAGGCAATCAGGGCAGCTGAGAACTCTCCATTTTCAGAAGGAAAAGAGTGTGGGAGGGAGGGGAAAAGAGAAATAAAAATACAGATGCCAGGCCCCAGAGATTCCAATACTGATCCTGGGTCAGGATCTATGAAATGGGAATCAATGCTTGTTAAAGGCATCCCTGTGGCCTGGGTGCAGTGCCTCACCCATGTCATCCCAGCACTTTGAGAGGCCGAGCAGACCAGGAGTTTGAGACCAGCCTAGACAACATGGTGAGAACCTCTACAAAAAATTTACAAAAATTAGCCAGTGCGGTGGTGCACTCCTGTAGTCCCAGCTACTAGGGAAGCTGGGAGGAAGGAATCTCTTGAGCCCAGGAGTTTGAAGTTGCAATGAGCTATGATTGGGCCACTGCACTCTAGCCTGGGCAGACACAAAAACAAAAGCATCCCAGGGCTTTGAAGAAGCAATGGATTAGAACTTTGGCGGGGTTCTGGGTTGTGGAGTTTGGAGAATCAGACGTGGTCTCCCGGTTCCCGGTTCGGGAGCTCTGGGTTTCAGAGGGTCGGGTTCTAGCCTACCTGGAGCCTGGATTCTGGGGATCTGGAGCTCGGATTTTGAAGAATCTGGGGTCTGGCACCCCCAGTCCGTAGCTGACCCCACGATACGAAACTCCCCTCCAGCGGGACTGGGGAGGGGGTGTGGAGAGCCCGAGGAAAGCACAGCCGTCAAACAGGAGAGGATTCCCAGAACGTGGGGCTGGTGCAAACCGCCCAATGTCAGAGGCGAGGCCGGCGTGGCCCAGAGAGGCTGAGCGACTGGCCCAGGCTCACACCGCGAAGCCGGGCCGGGCCGCGCGGGGTGGGTGCTCACCTCGATAAGGGAGTAGTTGATCTCCACGTCCGACTTGACGAAGCCCCCGCAGCCCACCACGATGTCCTCCGAGCCGCGCGCCGGCCCCACGCCGATCAGCAGCAGCACCACGGCCGCGGCGATCATCATGGACCCCGGCGGCCCCGCGCCCCGGCACGTCCCCATGGCCCGGCCTCCAGCAGCTCAACCCTCCGCAGGCCGCGCGGTCCCGCCCCTCACACCGCACGAGGCCGGTCCCTTCCTCCTCGGCTGCCGGCTGACAGCCTAGGCCCCGCCCCCACCGCCGCACCGCGCAGGCGCGCTCCGACCGCACGTCCATGCCCCCAGAAAAAGACAACGACAGCGCATGCTCAGCAATGACACAAGCCCATTTGTGCCCTCTGGAGGACGGGAGGACTCTGTGCACCGTCTGGCAGGTGCCGCCTGCAAGGAAAACTCGAAAGTTGAATTCTATTTAATACTTTAAAATTCAATATGACATCTGGAAAGGACAAGAGACTTTGTTAACTAAAGTATATAACAACTTTCTCAAATCTTTTTGACCCATATATTTCACAAGTAAAATACATAATCTCAAAAAAACCTTTAGGAATTTGTGTAAGTTGGTTCATTTTTCCATGATAAATGATCAATGTTTTTTTAAAGCAAAATACATATGTTAAGCTTAGTCTATTAAAGAAGGTATTTAAACTTTATTTTAGTCCCAGCTCTAATAACATATGTGTAGAAACAAATTTTGATGAGTTTTTTCCCCATAAGCAAAAGATGCATGCAGTTTACTTTCAAGTAGCTCTGTGAGATGAAGCATAATTTATCTGAAACTAAGTTCAAATGTCAGCATGTTGCATTCTGTCCCAAGACTGAACGCACACTATAATGTATGCATTAACTACCAGTCACCACATCAAAATACACACAAAATTGCTGTTCTGACCTGGTATTTGAAATTCTTCCATTCTGCTCCTTTAAAAAAAAAAAAAAAAAAACTAGTGCTTTGATAGTTTTTACATTTTGTTTCTAAATAACAGGACAAGACTTCCCACTGCAATTTGCCACTGTGGCCAAAACTTGGGCAATATACTAGGAAGAATCACAAGTTAAATTACGCAATAGTCGGAACCTTCACAGCGGCTGCAAGGGAATGATACACTGACTGCAAGGTCGCAATTGGGAGCAAATCTGATTTCAGTTTCTCACTCTCACTCAAATATAGTGACACTCAGTTATAAAGTTATTCAGTTATACAAAGAAACTATTTAAATAATTAGTCTGTTTGTTGGGGTTCGTAATTTATAACCACAATTGAAATAGATGCCTTTTACCCAAATCACCAGGGAATTGAAAACCACCAATTAGGAAGTGCTGACCTATGGAAGCTTCTTATGTTATAGAATTGGAAGCTGGGGCCAGAGAGGAGAAGGAACTTCTCTAGGAGTCTCTGCATGTAGCTGTAAGCTAATCAGAGAGCTAGGAAGTAGGAATTGGGATCCCTGTGTCCTGTTCCTGGCTCACCCTAACTGATTTCCTCTGTGTTCATCCTGCCTTCCTAACTAGTCCTTTAAATTCATCTTCAAATATGCCAAGACATAAAGCACCAGGACTTTGGTAATGCCAATGGGGCGGGGGGGCGGGCCAGGGGGAAGTGGCTTGCAGGGAAAGGGGGCTTTAGCCTCCCCCAAATTTCTACCAGCCTTCACCAAAACTGCCTCAAACAAACATGATTTAAATGGAAACAGTAGACCTGCCACACTCAGCTTTGAGATAAATCGTTGCAGTCTTTGTGTCCCTGCTCCTCCAGAAGACTCAGGAAGACAGCTTTAGAGGTACTGCTGGGGCCCCCAACATGGGTTGGGGAGATTCCAAAGGACTGAGGGAAACAAGATTGGGGAAACATACCGGAGTAGAACAGGAAGGTGAGACCAGGAGAAGTAACAGGGCAGCGTGGAGAGTGCAGAGGGTTTTATAATTCTTCACCCAAACGGAGCACCTGTGCTTGTCTGAAAGCACTGAGTTTTTTCATTCGTATCTTGAAAGGAATACATGTTCATTGCAGCAAGAAAGAAACTGGAAAAGAAAACTGAGATTCGCTATGATCACTGCTTTAGTGCATTTCCATCTTTTTATTCATGCACATACAGTAACGTTAGAGTCATTTCTAAGAAGCAGGGGCTGGGGCTGGGCTCCGCTGGCTCACACCTGTAATCCTAGCACTGTGGAAGGCTGAGGCAGGAAGATCGCTTGAACCCAGGAGTTTGAGGTTGCTGTGAGCTAGGCTGTGACTCCACCGCACTCTAGCCTGGGGAACAGAGTGAGACTGTCTCAAACAAAAAAACAAACAAAAAAATCAGTGGCTGGGATTCTGACACAGGCACACACTTTCCAGGAGAGGAAGGTAAATACTTTGACTTCCTTCTCTACTTTCCCCCATTTAGGCATATTCTTTTCTTTTTTTTTTAATATAGCCTATTTTGTATTATAATCTCTTTTTTTACCTAGCATTTAGCAACCATCTTTCCATATTAATATACGTAGGCAATGGAATTTAAACCACTGGGTACTAACCCATGGACTAAATGACAATATTAATAGTAATAATAATATTAATATCTAAGTCTTAGTGAGCATTTACTGTATGCCTAGCCCTCTGCTAAACTCTTTAATAATCTTCTTAAATTCTTCCCACCACCCTCCAAGTAGACAATGTTGAGCCCTTGGTGAGGAAACTGCCACACAGTCTCCACCTGTGGCCTTTGACCAGGCCGATTCCCCCAGTGTCGGATACTTAGGCCATGGCCAGGTGTCCTTGTTAACAAACCCGTGCAAACCCGTTGGGTTCTTTCATCAGGATAAATTCCTAGGATGACTGGCTCCAAGGTGTCCGGGAGTTTGGCATGATGCTTGTTGCAGCGGGGAGAAGGGAAAGATGAGGGTGCCACTGCACTTTCGGGGATTCCGGGATCCCATTGCCTCCAACTCCCCGGAACCCCCCCCCCCCCGCCCCCATCCCCGACCTCGCCTCGTTTAACCCCTCGTCGCCCCACCCCCGCCGGGCGGCTGGACCTTGCCCTGAGCCTCTCGGTCCTGGAGCTCAGGTCCCGGCCGGATCTGCCCGGACTCGCCCCTTCCCTGGCCGGGAGGGAGCGCGCCGAGCAGGCTGCCCAGGGACCGACGGACGCCGGGACCACCAGACGGAGACAGACGGCGCCGATGGCCGCGCCCGGGGAGCCCTGCGCGGGGCAGGGGGTGAGTGCCCCACTCCCGCCACGCTCGCCTTTCCCGGGCGCGGTTTGGCCGCAGATCTTTCGGGCTGCGGTCCTGGGGAGAGAACAGGCTCCTTCCTCGCCCGCCCCCACCCCGGGCAAATTCCTGGCCCTGGAAGACTAGAGCCCAGCACTGTTTAAGGGGCTCCAGAGCTCCCAGCTACTGGGGGCTTTGGCCCTTTTTTGCCTAAAGCTAGTGGGTCCCCCAAACCCTTCCCACCCCCAGAGAGCCCCTTCAGAGCTCCGGGATTCCCTCCTTCTCGGCTTCCTCTCCCATCTGGGCTCTCGGCAAAGGACGCCAGGGAGGGAGTTCATGGGGCAGGTTAGGGGTTGCCAACTCCCAGCCTTTGGGGGTTGGGGGTGGGCAGCCAGGTAGGTAGGGCAGGAACAGCTGATGTATACAGAGGGCTTACTCTGTGCCCAGCACTGTGCTACAGGCCTTCTGCTAGTAACCCATTTAATACGACCCTTAGAGTCTCTTATGATCCCCCTTTTGCAGGGAAGGAAACTGAGGCACAGCCAGGTTAAAGTTTACACACCTGGTGAGTGGTGAAACCAGGAGGAGTGAAAATACAGAGGGGAGAGAACTGGAGAGGTCATGTCCACTAAACTGGAGATTTCTTCTAGGGTTAGTGAGGGTCAGACCTGCTGAGATAAAAATCACAGACGAAGAACACCAGTAGAACCAGCTTTGGGATCTGAGGGGCCTGGGTCACAGTCGGCTCTGCCACTTCCCATTTGTGTGGGCCTGGAGGAGGCAGTTCCCTCTCAGTGCCTCAGTCTACCAGTCTGTGAAATGGGGACAACTGTGCCTACCTCCTAGAGTTGTAAGGAGTAAGGGACAGTCAGTGCCTAGCACTCATTAGGACCTCAGGTCTTTTAGACTCTAGGACCCAACACCCTGGGTTCAAATCCCAGCACCACCGCTTCCCAGCTGAGTGATATCAATCAAGTTACTCAACCTCTCTGGGCCTCAGCTTCTTTATCTGCCCAATCACTATGATAATTACATCTACCTGATGGGGTTGGTGTTGCGATGAAAGGAGTTGAGAATTATCAGGTGTTACAGAGTGCTTGGTACACTTTTGTGTAAATGTTAGGGAACCAAGAAGTTGCCCGGCCTTCTGGGCTGGTGAGTTGGGGACCCCAGCTATGTACTGTCTCTTAAGGATCTCCTGGTGCTCCCTCAGGTCTGGAACCAGACAGAGCCCGAACCTGCCGCCGCTGCCAGCCTGCTCAACCTCTGCTTCCTGAGAACAGCAGGGGTCTGGGTGCCCCCTATGTACCTCTGGATCCTCGGCCCCATCTACCTCTTCTACATCCACCACCGTGGCAGGGGCTACATCCGGATGTCCCCCCTCTTCAAAGCCAAAATGGTAGCCACCGCCCCTGGGAGCCTGGAGCCAGACAGTGTGGTGGGGGGACAGTCTGGGACCTGGCGGAGACCCAGAGCAGATACTCCTGGGATCAGGGGGCACACGGGGTGGAGACAGGAAGGGAACCTATTGGTCAAACAGAGCAGTTCTAGAAAAGCCGCAGAGGTAGCTCGGTAGAACAAGGTTCCCCCAAACAGATTTTGCAATTATGCAAATCCATGCATGCATAAACACACACAGACAAACATTCACACATTTTAGATGGTTTATAGCTACCATGACCTGGCGTTTCCCAAAGTATGCCATGTGTGTTTCCGGGGTACACAGGATGATTTGGGGCCGTGGTAGGATGATCCTATTTTAAAATTTCCAAAGTTAGGCATTTATTTTTTGGTTTCCCCACTGGCAGTATCAAAGAACAGTTTTTACAATTGTTATGTATTTGTTTTGGTGCGTTAGACAATCCCTGGCATTCCAGCTGTGAACCTGTCTACTCATCCGTCCCCTTTTACTCTAGATGCTTGCAAGAATGTTCTTCAAAGTTCATTCAGTCTCACACCATTCTGTTAATTATCACAGTATTGCCTACCGCCTCTCCCGGGGTTGGCAGACTTCAGGAGCCAGGTGGTCTCCCTTCCAAACACTCAACTCTACCACTGCAGCATGAAAGCCACCTGTGACAACGGGCATGACCGTGTTTCAATAAAACTTTATTTATAGTCATTGAAATTTGAATTTTATGTAACTTTACATGTTGCAACATATTATGCTCCTTTTTGATTTTTTTTTTTTTCAGGGACTGAAAAATGTAAAATCATCTGTAGCCCACAGGCCATACAAAAACAGGCAACAGGCCAGACTTGGCCGGCAGGTGGTAGTTAGCCAACCTCTGCTTTAAACTAACGGGTACTTTCAACACTTCCTCCTCTGTTCTTTGCTCTGGTCTTCCCTCTGGCGTGGGCATACTCTCTCACTCCTATTCAAAAGAGAGACCAGTGCATATTAGACCCTAGAAGCTTACTGGTCCAACAGAGAGTTTCTCCTTGATTGAACAGCAGGGATTGAAAATGACTTGGAGAGAGCATAGTTTTTTCACCTGGTGAGTAAATTTCGTCGTCTGCTCTTTGTTCATACCTAGAGTCATCTTGCATGTGCACTATCGGAGCATCTCCTGTGTTTTGGAAAACACTGCGTTTGGCTCAAGTTTTTGTTATGTGTTATTTATACGACAGTTACAGGTCAGGATGGATCTGCAAGGCCCCTGCCGCATTCTGCACATTGGCACGCTGACAGCTTGTGACATTGGTTCATTACAGGGCCCCAGCTGGGATGTTGCAGAACCACCGCCCGATTGGACATGGGGTCACCCCCCCAGTCTGCTCTCACCCTTCTCATCACCCGCCGGCCTCATCCAAGCCTGTTTCCCCAGGTGCTTGGGTTCGCCCTCGTAGTGCTGTGCGCCTCCAGTGTGTCTGTCGCTCTCTGGAAAATCCAGCGGGGAGCACCCGAGGCCCCGGAATTCCTCATCCACCCTACGGTGTGGCTCACCACGATGGTAATGACGTCCTCCAGCAGGAGCCTGGCTTGGTCCCGGCTGCTGCTCTTCCTGCCCTGGCGGAGAACACGGGGAAGCCCCCTCTGCTCCCCAGCCGCCCTAAGCGGCCCACCCTGACTTTCTCATCCAGAGCTTCGCTGTGTTCCTGATTCACGTGGAGAGGAAGAAGGGAGTCCAGGCGTCCGGGGTGCTGTTTGGGTACTGGCTACTCTGCCTTCTCTCGCCAGCTGTCCGCGCCGCCCAGCAGGTCTCGGGAGGGGTAAGTGGGGCCTGGGCCACCTGGGGGAACCAACGTGGTGGTGTCAGGCGGTGGGTCCCACCCTTCCTCCTCCTCTTCTCCACCCAAGCTATGTTGACATTTGGCTGGTCCACTCTGTTGGAGGGTAGGGCTCTCCTGCTCACTGTAGGATGTGGAACAGCATCCCCAGCCTCTACCCACTAGATGCCAGTGGCACACCACCCCCAACTGTGGTAACCCCAAGTGTCTCCGATTATTGCCAAATGTCGTGGGGGTGGGGGTGGGGGTGGGGGTGAGAATCTCTGGCCTCAGCAGAACCAAGGCTTCCAGGGGAGGGTCAGGGCAGCAGCTTACAGATCATCACTCCTTCAGTCCAGTGGCCCCTTTATCCTTCCTTGAAGAGAAGGTAGAGGAACACCATCCTGTCCTTAAGGATCAATTTTTTAAAAACAGCAACTTTGTAACGAATGGGAAAATTTCACAGGCCTTTGACTAATTTATGAAAGGGGGGGCTCCCGCTGTAGACAGGAATCGGCTGTTTGGGACACAGAAACAATGGTACCGGAACCATGTGTGTTCTAGAGCCCAGCTACGTGCCCGGCACTGCGGGGAAACGCTTAAACGTGTCTGCATCGGGTTCTCATGGTAGCACTCACAGTAGATTCTCACAGTCCCATTTTAAAGATGAGGCGAGTAAGGCTAAGAGAAGGGAACGACTTCCTCAGGATCACATGGCTTGGGAGTGCAGAGCCCAAGCCCATCTCGCCCAGATTCAGAACAAACTTTCCAATAGAAATAAGAAAATAGCAGTATAGGGAAGGTGGGCCACAATGTAGTCAGAACATCAATTTGTCTACTATCTGCAAAAAACAAAAACCCAGAAGCTTATAAAATCCAATAGAGGAATTCTGAATATTGAAACTAGGGCTCTTGTTTTAAGCTACAAAGACTCAACTCACACTAGCTTAAAGAGAAGGAAAAATCAGAGGGAATTTTATTAAAATTAGCTTATGTCTGTTGATCTCCCAGGCCTGAGTGATCCAGGAATTCAGGTAACACCCCCTGATATCCATTTCTGTCTCTTAGCTCTACCATGGTAGCTTCGCTCTCCAATGGTGTGACAAGGGAAGCCACGAATAGCTCCACACTTAAGTTCCACCAAAGTGGCAAATCTGGTGGAATCTCGCGATGGTTCCAGCTCTCACTAGCTCAGCGTGGGTCCAAGATTCATTCCTAACGCAATCACAGTAGCCAGGGGAGTAGAATGTACCCACTGGCCAGGCCTCGACCACCCACCCACCACTGCAGGGGAGTCAGTTCTGCACAAACCGTATGCCTGGGCACGGGGAGAGAAAAGTAGGGTGTTATGACCAGGGACGGGACAGCGGGGGCAAAAGCAATCATGGCGTGATGGCGAAAGCTCGTGATTTGGATCAGGTCGGCTGTGTGCCCTTGAGCAAGGTGCTATTGCTTCTCTGAGCCTTGGTTTCCCGTGAGTAAGACGCAGTGTGAGCTCAGCTGGGGTCAGGGAGAGGAGAGGCCCGGAGAGTCCGTGCATGGGAAGAATGCACGTGTGCCCAGGGCAGAGCAAATGCTCCACACACCCAGCTTCCCTCTCTGTAAATGCTGGCCAGGAAGGAGCAGGGTGGGAGATAAGGGTGACTACTGGGATGGAGGAAGGATCTCCTTTGTGGCACAAGGAAAAGGACAAAGTGTCCTTGCATCTCATTGTCCTAGTAGCTGTTTGGGCCGGACATCACCTGGCTGAGGACAAACCCCAGACACAGCCCTGGCCCTTTTTGTACAGGCTATGTCTAGAATATGTGTAAGTCAGGTGTCTATAAATTGGGACAAGCCGGAATGCCAGGGCTCTGGCTTTCAGCCACTGTGGTCCTCGTTCCCTGCCTGGGCCCTGCCCCCAGCACTCAGAAACCTGTTCAGCCTCAACCTTTTACCACCTGTGGACCCTTTCTCCACCCTGCCCCTCACGCCCCCCTTCTGCCTGCCACGCTCTGCCTGACTTCTCCTTCCTTTCCCACAGGGCTTCCAGAGTGACCCCGTCCACCACCTGTTCACCTACCTGTGCTTGTCGCTAGTGGTGGCACAGTTTGTGCTGTCCTGCCTGGCAGATCAACCTCCTTTCTTCCCCAAAGACCCCCCGCAGTCTGTAAGTTGCTAGTGTCTCTCTTGTTCCTGCCCGACTTCAGGCCTCAGTCTCCTTATGTGATCAAAGTTCTTTAATTTTTCACTCCCTCAGCCACTCAGCAAAACATGAATTGCACACCTCCTCTTTGCCACTGGTTGGCAGACTTTTTCCGTACAAGGCAAGATAGAAAATATTTTGGGGTTTGTGAGCCATAGAACAATGTCTGTGGCAACTACTCAACTCTGCCATCATAGCACAAAGGCAGCCATAAATAATCTGTCAACAAATGAACATGGCTGTGTTCCAATAAAACTTTATTTGCAGAAACAGGCAGAGGGCCAGATTTGGCCCAGACGCTATAGTTTGCTGACTCCTGCTCTGTACCCCGGGGAGGTGTAGAGGATCCGTGGTGAACGAGCAGATACAGCCCCTGCCCACATGAAGCCATCAGCCAAGCAAGGGAGCCAGGCATTAGTCCCATAATTACACAAATGTGTAGAAAATTACACCAGGGGAAAGTGCTCTGTCTGAAGACGTTTGTGAAATCAGGAAAGAATTCTTCAAGGAAGAGACTGATCTGAGATCATCTAAGAATATGCTCAAATGCTTGAGAAATCTAGTTTATAACAGGACTTTTTTTTTTTTTTTGCCTATCAGAATGGCAAAAAAAAAAATTCAAAAATCAATAGCAAGCTGTGATGGCAAAGATGTGGTGAAATGCGCCCCTTCGTGCCTCATTGGTGAAGAGTGCAGATTGGTGCAATCTTTCTGGAGCACCTGCCAAAATCACAGGACAGGTCCCTCCTCACAAAATTCACTGAAGGATATTGTTGAGGACATTGTTTTGCGGGGTCCTTGCTTTCAGAACTTGTCGGCCTTGGTATAATGATAGTTTTTCTGAGCAGCTGCTAGTTCTTACCTTGTGGACACTAGCAGTCCTGTGGCCCAAGCCCTTTTGCCCTGCTTGCCAGAAAGCACCTGCCTGTTGGCGTCCACCTCTGGCAAGGAGACAGGGCACTTGGGCTTGGACTTAGACTGTTAAACACATGGTCAGTTCATCCTGTCTTCTGCTCTTGGTTCCCCTCGCCACATGCTCCCTGTGGGACAGGAACCAAGGCCACCCCTGTCTTTTGTCTGTTGCAGAATCCCTGTCCAGAGGCCGGGGCCTCCTTCCCCTCCAAGGCCACGTTCTGGTGGGTTTCTAGGTAAGTAAAGTGGCAGGGAAGGGGCGGTGCCCTCACCCTGCTGTGTTTGCTGCTCCAGTTCTCCCCACAGGCTCCCCCAACGAGGTTTCCTCCCAGGCTCACAGAGGTTGACCAGGCTGTCTCTGTGCCAGCCTCGGCGCTTCCTTCTGAGTTTTTGGCGTGGACACCACTCACATCCCATCCCCGGTCACTCACTAGAGCGAGATCTTGATGTGAGTCCAGTCTCCACCTCTTAGTGGCCCATGTCACAAACACCCAGAGTCTCCATGTTCCCCTCTGTAAATGGAGACAGCTCTAGCTTCATCAGTGGGAAGGGTCTGATGAAGCATGTACATAGTAGGTCCTCAATAAAATGGTATCAGTCATTCCAACATTTGATAAGTACCTACTGTGTGCTGAGCACTGGGGGTAAAGGGATAAAGGACCAAGTGTCCACTCCCCGGAGGGTCCCAGCCTCACAGAGAAGATTTTCTCCAGTGTCACCCCACCTACCGGGCCCCTCCTGACCACACTGCAGTCAGACCTCAGTAATGCTGGGCCACGTGGATTAGAATCCTGGCCCCACCACTTCCTGTCTCTGTAGCCTCAGGCAAGCTACTTAACCTCTCTGTGCCTCAGTCTCCACACCTGTAAAACGGGCATAAGAATAGCACCTCATGAGTTGTGAGGATTAAATGAGATGAGGTTTGTGAAGCACTTAGAGCCTGGCACACAGCGAGTGTAAGTAGTTACTAAATAAATGAATAACGTGGGCCAGGCGCGGTGGCTCCCGCCTGTAATCCTAGTACTTGGGAGGCCGAGGTGGGTGGATCGTTTGAGCTCAGGAGTTTGAGACCATCCTGAGTAAGAATGAGACCCATCTCTACTAAAAAAAAATAGAAAGAAATTAGCTGGACAACTAAAAATATATAGAAAAAATTAGCCGGGCATGGTGGTGCATGCCTGTAGTCCCAGCTACTCGGGAGGCTGAGGCAGGAGGATCCCTTGAGCTCAGGAGTTTGAGGTTGCTGTGAGCTAGGCTGACGCCACGGCACTCACTCTAGCCCAGGCAACAGAGCAAGACTCTGTCTCAAACAATAAATAAATAAAATAAATAAATAAATAACGTGAAGCTTTGGATGTCTGGAATCGTTAGAGCTTGGAAGTTTTCTAGACAGCTCTACTGGGGGTCTAACCCCCTGCTTCCCAAACTTAGGCATTCATGGACCACTCTTCCTGCTTTTTGCCATACTGGAGTATCACCCATTCTCTATTAATGTTTTTCTTTAAATTACTGGGGTTTTTTTTTACTCTAATAAGCTTTTTTTAAAGGAAATTTACTATCAGTGCTTAAATTGGAAAAATCTGTAGCATTACTTGCCATGTAGTAGAACTTTAAAAATAATTTCAGAGAAAACCAAGCAGTGTTAATAACACAGAGCTGTTGCTTCCCCGAATTTGCTCTGTGTCAGAAAGGAGACATTGGCAATTCTTAGAAAAGAGTCAAAGGTGTCATCAGAAAGATCAAAGAGTCCTCCAAAGAGAATAGTGCTCCCACGGTGGAAGTCCATAGCATTTAATGTCTCACGTATGTGTCAGCTACAGTTGGCTCGTACCAGCCCACGTGTTGGGAAACATTCTCGTTTTAAGGTGAGAAAATTGAGGCCTATTGATCCCAAGCGACTTGCCCAAGCACAGAACTGATAAGTGGCTTCATTTGACAAATCTTCCTGCACCGGGTGCCAGGAGGCGAGGACACAGAGGAGGGAGAATGACACAAGTACTGCCTTTGCCCCCACAGCGCTTACCATGCCATGGATGAAAAAGACACTAAATAATTAGATCCCCAAATTAAATAGTCACAATTGCAATAAGCATTATGAAAAAGAGGCTCAAGGCCAGGCATGGTGGCTCACACCTATAATCCTAGCACTCTGGGGGGCTGAGGCAGGAGGATCACTTGAGGTCAGGAGTTCGAGACCAGCCTGAGCAAGAACAAGACCCCCATCTCTACAAAAAATAGAAAAATTAACCAGATGTGGTGGCACATAGCTGTAGCCCCAGCAGGAGGATTGCTTGAACCGAGGAATTTGAGGCTGCAGTGAGCTAGGATGACACCACTGCACTCTAGCTGGGGTGACAGAGTGAGAATCCGTCTCAAAAAAAAAAAAAAAAAGGTTCAGGAAACAGTAGGCACCTATGATGGGATCTGCCTGGGCTGGGGGAGTCAAACTGGGCTTTCCTAAGGAAGTTATATTTAAGCTCAGATGTGAAGGGTGAGTAAGAAATAGGCAGGTGAGCAGTAACGGGAAGAGAATTTTAAGCAAAGCGAGAGGCATGTGCAAAGGTCCTGAGGCCAGGTGGCTGCAGCAGTGAATGAGGAGGAGACAGGGGACGTTTGAAGCTGAAAGAGGAGCTCAAGTTTCCTTCACAATGATAATTTTGGACCCTGGATTCCTGACTCACGGGCAGAGGTCTATTTCCCCTGCCACGCTGGTTGTCTCTTGGTTAAGTCATTTAATCTGAGCCTCTGTGATTTTCCTCATCTGTAAAATGGGTCAGTAATAATCTACCCCCATACATTTATAAAATTATAAATTATCAGTTCACAATTAAAACATAGTGATAACCTACCATTATTATTTGGGCTCGCGTGAGAATTAAATGAGGCGTTTGTAAACGGCGAATGCTCTGCAAATGTTAGGTGGAGTGAGTTCATTGGCTTCATTTTACCCAGGGGCCAGCAGAGGCACAGAGAGGTAAAGGGATTTACCCAGGGTCACACAGCTACCTGCAGGGCCCCTGCAGGGATGAGTGGCAGAAGGGGCTTGCCCCAGCGACCCTCTTTTGCAGGCTGGTCTGGAGGGGCTACAGGAGCCCTCTGGGGCAAAAAGACCTCTGGTCGCTTGGGCGAGAGAACACCTCGGAAGAGCTCGTTTCCCAGCTGGAGAGGGAATGGAGGAGGAACCGCAGTGCGGCCCAGCGGTGAGTGCGTGGAGGGCAAGAGCTCGACCCGAGTGGTCAGCAAAGGTCGTCATTGGACCCCCAGTCCAGCCCCAACCCTGCTCTGGGCCCCACTGCCACACTCCCCTGCCTCCCAGCTGATCTCACTAAGGGAAACCAAGCAGGCCCCAGAAGTGGTTCCTCTCAGGGTGCTTTGCACGTTCCAGAAGGAGACTGACCAGTGGGGAGAGCTCAGAGGAGCCTGGACGGAAGTTCTCGTGGCGAAACGACAGGCAGGAAACAGGAAGAGTGTTTTACGACTGGGGGTAGAGGGTTAGGGTGGTGGCCTGTAGGCCTGTAACATGCAGGCAACTACTCATTGTGTAACCTGAGTAATTAATTTTCTGGGCCTCAGTTTTCTCATCTGTTCAATGGGCATGTCATTAGCTTGTAGCTTGGGGGGATGAAAGATGATTTATGGAAAGGAATTCCTCGGACATGGTAAGAGCTCAGGCAATATTAGTTATGTAGAGAATTTCAAGATCTCTAGAGTTGTCCACTCTGTCTCACTCGTGCCATCGGTGGCATCTCTGGAAACTTCTGTGGAGCCCTTGGAGCCTGGGAACCTCATTTGTGAAAGTCTGGCGTTGTGAGCCTTCAACACAGGATTAGATAAAATTGCGATAAATGCTGTCCTCCCATCGGGTAGCTGATGATCTTAGACAAGTTGCTTAATCTCCCTGGACCTCAGTGCTTCAGCGGACAGAACAAAAAAAGTAAGTTAGCTCCGGTGGAACAGTTACAAGGTTCCCTGCATACTCTGGGATTTTGTGGTGGTCGTTGCAGATGGCTGAATCCCGTAAACTAGAAGAGGGGAGAGCGAGAAAGAGAGAGACTATAGGCTCAGGTCTGGCTGGATCCAGGGACGTATGTGATGTCAGGATTCTCTCCCTTCACCTCTCAGCCCAGCTGTCATCTGTGTGTTAGTGTCTCCGCAAGGCCTGTCCCAGACCATGCCAATTCAGCTACCCCCGCAGAGTGAAAGAGCTTCTCTCTCCTGACCTCCACGTATGAATAGAAAATCCCAGGGAAGGGCTCTGATTGGCCCGGCTCAAGTCATGTGCCTATCAGGGGCCAATCCCGTGCCCATCAGGGCTGGTGCCATGATTGGTGGTCCCTTCAGAGCCACAGAGGCAGGGAGGGGCGCTTCCCCAAGGAGCTGGGTCTGCTTTTCCAAACAGGGGAAGTAATGTGAGTAAACCAAGCCGTGAGTGCTCTCTCACCCCAGGCATATCCTGCCGTACTGCCCTTCCTCTGAAATGACTTCACAGAGGTGGCAGAATTCACTCCAGAGGGCTCTGGGGGTCTAGTCACTCTCTTCCAGCTCCTCACCTGCCCAGATGGCATGAAAATCATAGGTCACTCAACCCTGGAGCTAGAAGGTAGAAACAGTCTCCAGAACCGTTTGAAAATCCTGCCATGAACAAGTGACAGAAAGGAAGATAAGGTTATACAGTGACCAGGGTCACTCATCTTCCAAGTCAACGGATGACACACAGGGAGAACTTTGGTTTTATTTCTGAAATATTTTGCAACCACTGGGGGAAGGGAGAGGATGTCATCCTAAGAGCTCACCACCCAGCCACCTACTGGCCAAATCAGGCTCATAAGGTATGTTTTGGCTCATGTGGCATTTTGTTTGGGTTGTTCTGTCTTTTAATAAGTTACCAGTATTTAAAATTTTGGAGATACTACATTAAAAATCTGGGAATTCTGGTCTCAAAAGTAGATCTGGCAGTCCTGGGCCATATCCCCACATGGCAACGGGAGAGTGGATCTGGGTAGAGGCTACACCCCTGGCCAGGGCATGTGCTTTTAGGTTTGCCGCAGTCCCCACCACTCCCTTTTGTATCCCCACCTTACACCTTGCCCATGCCACTCACTCACAACCCCTGCATTTAGTGTTAGTCCTGCACTAAATGGCCCTCAGACCAAAGACCAGATACTGGTCTGGAGATCTTCCTTCATGGGAGGTAAGACCTGCAGGAGAGGAAAAAGTTGGCTTTGGGGCCTGCAGGCTGAACACACTAACTCTTGGGGTGATCAGCTAGGACAGGCCTGAGCACAACATTCGGCCAGGAAGAAGGCCTTCGTGGTCGTCTCTTCCCCCGTCCCATTTTACAGATGGAAGCACTGTGGCTCAGGGGAGAAGAGGCAGGACAGGCGTTTGAATCCCAGTCTTCCTGCCCAAGGCCAGGTTCTGTGCACTCAACCAAGCTCCTTCCTTCCTTCCATGAATTTCTGTAACATTATGTGCTGGGCACTCTTGGTAGGCCCTTTGCACATATCACTCAATCTGTTTTTTTTGTTTTTTTTTTTCATTCATTTGACAAGTATTTATTGTGTCCCTACACCGTTCAGGGGCTGGACTAGGTGCTGGGACATCCTCGTAGAAGCTACACGCTCAGGGTCTGTCCACCTGGGTTCTAATCAGATGGACGGGGCTGGAGAGAGTGGGCACAGCTGTGAGGGCAATGGATTAAACAGCGGCTCCCAAAGGGGAGGGGTGGTCAGGGATGGCCTCTGCATGGAGGTGACATCCACAACCTTCCATGGATGCCAAACCAAACAACAAGCCAGGCCAGGAATGAGGGACAAGGACCTTGGCCTTGTTAGCAAGGGTCTGGTCACCTGTGCTCACCGGAGGTTTTTTTTTTTTTTCCTTATTCCTTTTTTTTTTTTTTTTTTTTATGGTGGTGGTGGGGGGGGTTTCCTGGTGCACAAGGAGGCGCTATGTGAACTATGAATAGAGATCTGAGCTCCAGTTCCTGCTCTGCCCTTGCTGTGTGACCTCAGGCAGCTATCACCACCTCTCAGAGCCTCAGTTTTCTCTTCTGTAAAATGGGCAGCCCAGCCAGCGCCCCCTGGCAAGGAGGTTGGGCATCACTGCGCTCATGTGTGTAAAGGGGTGACCCTGGCACCTGGCCCAGGTCACAGCTGTATAAACGGGGGTTGAAGTTACTAATAACACCATAGGCTGTCAGAGCCAGATGGGACTCAGAGAGGGGACCAGCCCGCCCAAGACCACACAGCAGCCCAGCCGTCGGCAGCTGCATCACCTGACACCCTCCCTCCCCTCCTCTTCTCCCTCCCTGACCTTAGCTGGGCCCCGTGGTTAGGACCACAGGCTGTGGGGACTTGATTGCTTTGAGGCTGCCTGAGCTTCCATCTGTGGTTTCACCCAGAACTAGAGTGCTGGAGCCCATGGACATCTGGGATTCTGAACTGGTTCTAAACCAGTTCTCAGTGGTTCAAAACCACCTAAGGCCTGGCTGTCTGTGTATGGGGGGGGGAGGGGAGGGAGAGGAGGGATGCTCTTCCTCCAAGGTGGCAAAATGATGGATCAAAAATCGCATGGACTCAGGAGGCAGAGGGTTGGCATCACATCCCGGTTCTTCTCAATTGTGTGCCCTTGGACAAGTTCACTTCCCTGAGCCTCAGTTTCCTCATCTGTGAAATGGGTACAATACCTGGGCTGCTGGGTGCTTAGAAGGACTAAGGAGTGCTTGGCCCACAGTTGGAGCTCTGTGCATGTGCATTCCCGTGAGGCCTCAGGCCTGCCCTTCTGCCCTGCCCCCACCCTGGCTGCCTGTCTCATAAGTGGGTCCCTGGGTGATGAGGAAGAAGAGATGAGGAAGCCAGGTGGGACCCCCCCCCCACGCCCTTGCTGGGAAAATAACTCTTTACTGCCCTGCTGCTGGCAGTTGAGAGTATAAAATGGGACCCAGAGCCCATCTCTCCTCTCCCCTAAGGCATGCCAAGGCAACAGTGTTTAAAAGGAGAGGAGGAGGTGGCGTGGAGGCCGCAGAGACAGAGACCCTCCTACAGCCGGAAAGGAGCCAGCAGGGCCCGCTGCTGAGGGCCATCTGGCAGGTGTTCCGTTCTACCTTCCTCCTGGGGACGCTCAGCCTTGTCATCAGTGATGTCTTCAGGTTCACTGTCCCCAAGCTGCTCAGGTAGGTCTGGGCCTCGGGTGCACTAGTTAAGGTGGTCCTTTAATAGCATCCTCCCAGGGCCAGGGGGCTTCTGCTCTCCTGCCTCTGCCTATACAGCTGGTGCTCAGGACACGGGAGGGGGGGAGGGGAGGAGGACACTGAAGAAGGGAAAAGACTAATGAGAAAGTGACTGACCCTGGGAAGAAAAATCAGTGAGCCCTTACCTGACTGTAGTTTTTGCTATAAAATGCCCCAAAAGTGAGTGGTTTAAAACCATGCATTTATTTATTTAGCTCATGGTAATATGGGTCAGCAATTTGGGCAGGGCTCAGCAGGGCGGTTCTTCTTTCCTGGGCTGGGTTGGCTGGGACAGCTCATCTCTGCTCCTCTTTTGGAGGATGGGCTCATCTCTTCTCATCCTCCAGAAGACGAGCTCAGGCTTGTTCATAGGGCCGCTTGGGAGCATTACAAGAAATCTGCATGTTCTCTGGAGGCCTAGGCTCAGAGCTGGAACACTGTTACCTCTGCCCTGTTCTGTTGCCCAAAGCCGGCTGTCTGTCCAGTCCACATTCAAGGGCTGGTGCATTTAGAGTCTGCTGGGTGCCATAACCAAGCACCCCAGCCTGGATGGCTTAAACAACAGAAATGTATTGTCTCACCGTTCTGGAGGCGGAAGTTTAAGATCAAGTGTCTGCAAATTGGTTTCTTCTGAAGCCTTTCTCCTTGGCTTGCAGATGTCGTCCTCCTCACTGTGTCCTCAGAGGATCTTTCCCCCGTGTGCACCCCTGGTGTCACTGTGTGTGTCCAAACTTCCTCCTCTTACAAGGACACCAGGCAGACTGGATTTTGGCCACTCTGACGGCCTCATTTTAACTTAATCACCATGTAAAGCCCTACCTCTGAGTCCAGTCACATTCTGCGGTATGGAGGGTTAAGGGCTTCAACATGTGGATTTTGTAGGGACACAATTCAGCCCGTGACAGGTGGGGACAAAAGTTCCACCTCTTGATCGGGGGAGCTTCAAAGTTACAGTAAAAGGGAATGTGAACACGGGGGGAAATGACTGTGGCTGTTTTTGCAAAAAAGTCAACCACACCGACTGATCCTCCGCACCTGACCGGGCAAAGGCGACACCTGGGCACCTCCTCTCACTGGCTGTCCCTTCTCGCTCCCTCCCCACAAGCCTTTTTCTGGAGTTCATGGGTGCTCCCGAGCCCGCAGCCTGGAAGGGCTGTGTCCTGGCGGTGCTGATGTTCCTCTCGGCCTGCCTGCAGACGCTGTTCGAGCAGCAGCACATGTACCGGCTGAAGGTGCTGCAGATGCGGCTGCGGACGGCCCTCACGGGCCTGCTGTACAGAAAGGTGGGCCCCTGGGGGAGGCGCGGGCCTTCCCAGCCAAGGGGGGAGCGTCACTGGGCTGGGAGTGATAGTATCAGTGGCCCAGGACGCACTGCGTTCTAACTCACTTGCTCACACTGCATTCTCACCTCCTTCGTTATTCCTGTAAGACCCTGTGTGATCTGACCCTGGAACCTCTCCAACCTGATCACATCACACACTGTTTCCTCCTCCTGTGTTCACCCTCTTGCAGCCACACAGGTCTCCTTGCAGTTGGTCAAACACGCCAGGCCCCCTCCCACCCCAGGGCTTCTGTCCTTGTTCCCACTGACTGGACACCCTTCCCACCCCCTCATCTAATTAGCCTCCACTCGTTCCGCCATGAGGATAAAGGGTTAACTCCCTGCCGTGTGGAGACTGGACAAAGGTGTGTTGCCAGGCAACACTGCTTGCGGTAAAAATGACCCCTGACCCGCAATGCAGTGACTCCTGGTCCCCTCGGGGACGCGGAAGCTAAGCCCGTAGACTGCTGCTGCAAGAGAAACTGTAGCATGGTCGTACCTGAGCACTCACCTTGGAGAGGAAGCTCCTGGATGGCTTATTAGGACGGCTCCCGATGCCACGCTGCCGGAGTGCTGTGTCTCAGGCTCGTGTCGCCCGAGCACACCAGGGCTCGGTGTGCCCTGTCCAGTCTTGAGAGGCCAGATGTTTCCTTGAGCCCGAGAGGAAGACCTCCTGACGACAGCATTGCTCTGCCCCCCACCCCCGAGGGAGGCCACCTTTGATCTTCCGTTGAGGTCAGGGCCGTCCTCTCTACCCTCTGAGCTGCTCCTTCATGGCGCTTATAACTGCCGTTAAGGAATGAATTATACGGATTTGTATTGAGTTGGGTTCCCCATCTGACTTGAGTCTCTCAAAAGTGCAAACCCCCGTCTCCATTGCTCATGGGTATTTCTCAGTACCCAGCTCAGTGAGAAGCACACAGTAGGTGCTCTTTAAAGATTTGCTAACTGAGCCAGTCATTCCTGGCTCACTCCTTCACTCCATCACACACTCAGCAGAGAGAGGATTACATGCAGAACTTAGCCTTCCACAGGCTGGAAGGGGTCCACTGTGACCCCAGGGTTAGGGCAGATTTGAGGCCTCCAGAGAAGCAGGTTGGTGTTAGAGAGCACGTGAAATGTCCCTGTCATGCCTTAGTCATCCTGGATTCCATCCCTGCTGTAGGCGCTTACAAGCCCTCTGGCCTTGGGCAAGTTGTTCAACTTCTCTGTGCCTCAGTTTCCTTAGCTGTAAAATGGGATGAGTAATTGTACATTTTATTGATTCTGGTCTATTTTTTTTTTTCACATTTTAACACTTCTGAAATCAGTGTGCATCTTACATATCTTTAATTAGGAATGATATTTTCCTTAGTGATCCAAAAATCGTGTTTGATCCATAGCTTTTTAGATTGAATGGGATACGGTAGCGCCTGCTTCCTACGGTTGCAGTGAGCACAGAACGCAGTTAGCGCTTAGCGGGTGACCACCATTATCACTAATCGGGTGTTTTCGTGTGTTGTTAATTCTTACTGTTCCAGTGCTTTAGGGATTCCAGCGTATTTTTCACTTTCGTCAATTCCTTGGGTTCTCACAACAGCCTGAGAGGTTGGCTTAGGAGATTTTACTAACCCACTGCACAGATGGGTAAACTGAGGCTCCAAGGGCGGCTGCCTCGCTGTCCATCCCTCCACTTTGGGTCTCCTTCCTCCGGCCCTGCCTAGGTCTTGGCTCTGTCCAGCGGTTCCAGAAAGGCCAGCGCAGTGGGCGACGTGGTCAACCTGGTATCCGTGGACGTGCAGCGGGTGACCGAGAGCGTCGTCTACCTCAACGGGCTGTGGCTGCCTGTCATCTGGATCGTGGTCTGCTTCGTCTACCTCTGGCAGGTGCGCTGGGAGGGCGAAGGAAGACGGGATTTGAGATGCATCGTCTGCCTCCTCTTCCTCCCCTCCCCCTCCACAGTCCTGTCTCCATCTGCACACCCTGGGCTGGTGTGATGGGAAGTGTCTTAGGGCACCGTGGTCTTCACTTGACCTTGGGCAAGAAGCTCATCCTGTCTGGGCCTCAGTTTCCTACTCTGTAAAATGAGGAGGATGATACTTCCCCCGGTGTGTTGTCAGGGCCCCGAGTACTAGATAAATCATGCTTTAAAGTTACCATTGACACGGGGGCAACACCACCACCACCACCAGCAGGAACAACGAAACAGAAGGAAAAAATTTCAGGGGGAAAAATTGCTACTCAGTGTTCAAAAAGTATAAAGTAGCCATCAGACAAAAAGCAAAAAAACCGGGACTTTTTCTGACTTCCTTCATTTCACTTTGTGGCGTAGGATTTTCTTTTTTTTTATTAAAATCACAGACTGTGTGGGCACTGCCTAGATTCAAATCCCGCTTTTTACTACTTACTAGTTGTAAAACCTTGTACGAAGGACTTGCCCTCTCTGTGTAGCATTTCCTCATCTTCAAAATGACCATGATAGCAGGAGAAGTCACGTGGACCCATTCTCTAGACAAGCCCCACCCCATCTCCAGTCTACAGGCCTCAGTTTCCCCTCTCGGCCCCTTAGGAACACTAGTTTCTAATCTCAGGCAGAACCTGCCAGTTTATTTATGTGGCAATGGCGCCACCCGGTGGCTCAGCGGAGAAGTGCCGAGAAGGCAAACACCAGCCCGTTGCAAAGGCTGGAAAAAACGCTCAAAGAGATGGGAACAGAAGGTTCAACTCTCTCTGGCAAAAAAAATGGTATAAACCAGCAACGGTAGAAACTCCAGTGTCCACACCCCCCCCCCAGGATTTCATGATGGTGTGCATGACTCTAGTGCTGAGGTCTTAATTGAGTTGACACATGGGAAGCACTTAGAACAGTGTCTGCACCAGCAAGATACCTGCAGATAATTCACCACGTCACTTTGCCCATGCACTTCTCCTGCCTCTTGGCAGACAGTGCCCGACATCATCATGAAATCCTGGGTGGGGGGGTGGACATTGCAGTTTCTACCATCGATGGTTTATACTATTTTTTTTGCCAGGGAGAGTTGAACCTTCTGTTCCCATTTCTTTGGGTGTTTGTTTTTCCAGCCTTTTCAGTGGGCTGGTGTTCGCCTTCTCGGCATTTCTCCGCTGAGCCACCGGGTGGCGCCATTGCCACATAAATAAACTGGCAGGTTCTGCCTGAGATTAGAAACTAGTGTTCCTAAGGGAACGAGAGGGGAAACTGAGGCCAAGTAGACTGGAGATGGGGTGGGGCTTGTCTAGAGAATGGGTCCACGTGACTTCTGAAGGAATCTCAGGACATCACAGCAACTTAAAAACCATTCGTTCTACCCCCACCTCCACACTTCCCAGATACAGAAACCGCGAGAGAAGGAGCTTAGCTGTCCCGAAGTCGCAAAGCAGGGGGGGGCCAGACAAAACACAGGCTGCCCAGTTAAATATGAATTTCAGATAAACCAAATAATTTCTTAGTGTAAGCACGTCGCATCCTACTGTGAAATTCAGATTTAACAGAGTTTCCCGTCTGATTATTTGCTAAGTCTGGCAGTCCTCTTGAGGGGCGAAATGAAGACTAGGATAATTAATCATAATAGGTGACGGGAATGACTCTCTTGCCATTTTACAGACAAGGAAACTGCAGCTTAGGGAGGGTACGTGACTTGCCCAAGGCCACACTAGCAAGTGTCAGAGCCAGGATTTGAACCCAGGTCCCGATTCCAGAGGTCTCGGCTTCACCATGGTGGCCAGGAACACCCCCTTGTCCCAGCTTTCTATATACATGACCTGTCTTGAGCATGACGCCCCGTCCCCATTGTGGGAGGGGTCCTTTCCCTGCCTGAGTTAGAGGACCTTTCTCAGCCGATGTCTCTGTCTACAGACCACATTCTCCTAAGTTCCGGCCCCCGCGGCCAGGCGGCCTCTCTTGTCAGAGTCCCTGACATCCCCGGCCTAGGACCCCAGTCTGACCAGATCCCTGCGGTCTGCAGCTGGGCTCCTGGAGGTCTCAGACATCCTGTGCTCTCTGTCCCCAGCTCCTGGGCCCCTCCGCCCTCACCGCCATCGCTGTCTTCCTGAGCCTCCTCCCTCTGAACTTCTTCATCACCAAGAAGAGGAACCACCACCAGGTTTGGCCTTTGGAGGAAGGGACAGGCCAGGCAGGAAGACGGGAGGGAGCCCAGAGGGTGGGGGGACTCCTGCGGTGGCCCAAGCGCGGTGACAGGGCCAGAGCAGGGCTGAGGGGCAGAGGTGCAGGGAAGCAGACAGGTGGGGGACACGGCTTGGCGAGAGAATCAGCAGGACTTGCTGAAGGGTGGCTGTTGGGGTTGCAGGGGAGAAGTCCAGACTGTCCCAATCTTCGTCCCTTTTCCTCCCTCCCATGTCCCAGGAAGAGCAAATGAGGCAGAAGGACTCGCGGGCCCGGCTCACCGGCTCCATCCTCAGGAACGCGAGGACCGTCAAGTCCCATGGCTGGGAGGAAGCCTTCCTGGAGAGGGTCCTGCACATCCGGGGCCGGGAGCTGCGCGCTTTGAAGACCTCTGGCCTCCTCTTCTGCATGTCTCTGGTGTCCTTCCAAGTGTCCACGTTTCTGGTGATGTCACTGGGCTCTATGCAGAGCACGACTGGGGAGCGAGTGGGGGGGTGAGGCAAGGGAGCCCCAGATCCCACCGCCCCATCCCTCAAAACGTCCCTGTCCTGCGCCTGTTCTCTTGGGTGCCCTGTCATCCTCTGCGTGAGCCAACCACTCAGCTCCTTCCCCTGAAGGTGGCCGTGGCTGAGAAGGCCTGTCATTCTCTTAGAGTTCCAGGCATCTGGAACTGCTGCCAGTACCGACGTGGAGAGGAGGTTACGGGTGCAGGAAGCTGCAGACATAGCATCCCAAGTCTGTGTGTGTCCCTGACACCGGCCATCAGTGTCTGCAGCCACCGTTTCTCTGGGTGTGGTGCTTGTCCTGTAATTCTCTAATTTATTCCAAAGATCGCTGCCAGGTTAACCTTTCCAAAGCACAGCTTTGACTTGAGCCATGCCCCTGCGATCTGCAGTGACTCACCACGGCTTCCCAGGTGAAATCTAAACTCCTCGTGAGACGTTCACAGCTGGTGACACGCTGGCCTTACATGCAGAGGTGTCGTAGACAGACCAGGGTGGGACTGGCATCCCAGGGTCCCGTGGAAGAGGACTCTGAAGTTGCAGGTAGCAACAGCACTAGGGTTCCAGGCATTACATGCCACCGTGGGATGGTACAGCCATTTGCATGGGGATCTGGAACCACAGGGGACGTCACCTACAGAACCGACACTGAGAACCACAAGCACCATTGCCTGGAACCAGGAGGGCCGAGGGGACGCTTCCCCTTTGCCCTGAAAGTTCACTGGAAGATCAACTCGCGATGAAGGCGGATTAACGAGAGGAAGAGGTTTATTTACCGTGTGCAGGGGGAGAATCACAGAGTGATTACCCGACATCCCAGTGGGATCCAGATACTTCTATACCTCCTTTTAGCGGGGAGGGGGAGGTGAGCAGTTCAGGTCATTGTGTTTAGGGACAGTAAGTGGTTGCTAGGGAGGACGAGTGGCTGGGGCAACAGATTGACTTGTAAATGATTCTCTTTGCAAGTTAAATGAACCTTCAGAGACAGGTATGTAAAATATCTGGGCCACGGCCTTTGCATCCTTGATTTTCCTTCCTGCAATATAGTGAGTTAACAGGGAGGGAAGGGAAGTGGATTGTGCTGTTGGTGGGTCCGTCTGGTTATGCAGATAGAGAGAAAGCCCCTTCCAAGGGCCTGTTGATCTCTAAGGACCTTGAATTCCAAATACTTTTGATACCAAGGAGTCATATTTTGGGGTGAAATTTCCTCAGCTCCTTCACTCCCCAGATAGGGTCTCTGGGTCACCGTCATACCAGTGTCTGTCACACTGAGTAATCCTCACACTGAGTGACCATTATATCACCATCGAGTAACACCTAGAACCAAAACACCACCGACACCCGGAACTGAGCCATCCCCTAGTGACACAGAACCACAGATGCCACTAACGCCTGGAGCTGTCAAGTGCTGCCACCTGCAACTTCCAGGTCATCTTCCAAGGGATCCTGGGGTCACAAGTCCCACCTGTGTCTAGAAGGACAAAAATGGTACCAAGGCCAAGAGCTGCCCTGTCCCCGATGCCTGGAACCGAGAGTTTGCAATGCCCGGAGCCGTGGGGCTGCAGGCTCACCCCCTCCACCGAGGCGCTGGTGTATTTGGAGGCAGCCTGTGTGGCTCGTGACCTGGGAGGGGACTGGGCTGAGTGGGGATAGGGAGGGGAACCCATGTAGACACTGTGGACAGGCCATGTGGCCCCCAGAGGCGCCACGGCTTGCTGAACCTCCCTAGCCACGCTCTGTCCTCTCATGGTCACCCCGTGTGTCTGTCCCCCCCAGGTCGCGCTGGTTGTGTTTGCCGTGCACACTCTGGTGGCCGAGGAGAACGCCATGGACACAGAGAAAGCCTTTGTGACCCTCACGGTTTTCAACATCCTCAACAAGGCCCAGGCGTTCCTGCCTTTCTCCGTCCACTCCGTTGTCCAGGTGCGGCGGGCGGGGGGGCAGGGCCATCTTGCGGGTGGGGGGCGGGGGGGTGCGGTGACTGTCCCCAGAGGAGGAGGACAGACAGGCAGACAGGGCCATGTGCGCACTGGAAGGGACAAGCAGGGCAGGGAGTCTAGTGGGCAGACGTCAGGAAGGAGCAGGCTTCGTCCAGGGGCGGCGCGGGGACCTCAGCGACCCCCCTCGGAACACGCAGGCTCATCCGCCCAGCAGTTCCCTTTTCCGAGCAGCGCAGTTGGGTTTCTCTCCCTCACTCTGCACAGCCCTTTCGCGTTGCGCCCCCCGTGGCAGGATGGAAGCGAGCAGCGGCCGCACCGCTGAGCCCCTGCGCTGTCGCCGCCGCCCCTTCGCGCAGCGAGGCAGTTTGGTGGTTGGGCGCGCAGACGGCGCCCCCGGGCGGACAAGGTTTGAAATTGTTCCATGAAATCGCTTGATGGCGCTGTTGGAAAAGCCACCACCCCCTGTGCGTGTCTCATCTGCAGAATGGCAGGCGGTTCCAAGGTAGCCGTGAGAAACAGGGAGGTGGGAGATCACCAGCGCCATCGTGTCACCGCGTCACCGCCCCGATGTGCGCTGACTCCCCTGGCCTAGAAAGCTTTGTCGTAGCGCCTTGCAAATGCGCACAGCCTGGTAGACGGGAAGCTGGTGCCGCGGCGTCCTTGGCTCTTCTGGCTGGGTGACCTGCGGCTTCGGTTCCCCAGGCCCGAGTGTCCTTTGACCGTCTGGCCGCCTTCCTCTGCCTGGAAGAAGTTGACCCTGGTGCTGTGGACTCCAGTCCCTCTGGGTGCCGTGAGTGCTGAGTTCCGGAGGGGGGGTGGGGGATGGGAGGACGGCGGGGCTGGCACGTGCAGATGGCGCCACCTTCGTGTCACTCGGAAACAGGCATCGTGGGTGGCGCTGTTCTCCCTGCCGGACATCCGGGCACCACTCATTGAGCACCTACTGTGTGCCGTTCTGGGTACACAGCGGTGAACACTCTGACAGCCCAGGTCTCTGCCCTCCTGCAGGAGGTCTCGGGTGACAAGCGTGGCAACGTTTTTGTCAAGCTAGGAAACAACATCAGAGTTGCACGCACCTGTGTGTCCAGACTCGCCAAGCTCAAGCTAGCTGGGCTTTCCCGCACCGCTGCGTGTGTTTTTCACCCTAGGCCTGTGGGTCTAGTGACATTAACTGCTGCAGGGGGAGGGGACCCGTCACCAGCTGAAGACCATCTTCCTTTCTTTTAATGAGGAATCTGGCCAACCCGCTTACCTGGAAAACTCCTGCGTGGTGGACTGCCCAGGTCCAAATCCCAGCGCCAGTACTGTTTAGCTGGGTGACCTTGGCAAGTGATTGATCTCCCTGAGCCTCAATGTTCCCGTCTGCAAAATGGGCATGACAGTCATCACAGCATCTACTTCGTAGGGTTGCTGTGAGGGTCAGATGAGTTCGTTCAAGTGCAGCACTTAGAACAGGGCTCCACACAAAGTCAGTCTTCAGTGCATTTTTTGTTATTATTTTAATTATTATTAGGGAAAAACCCAGAAGTTAGCAAAGAGGCCTTTAAGCAACCCAAAGTTGGTATTCTGGAGACTACTCAGAGCTCTGGTGCATTCTCAGCTGCGCACAGCTTTGTTCACCGGAGCTGATGTGATTCGGGGGTTCAGACCCAGGCTCTGGGTTTGAATCCCGGATCATCACTCCCAACTGCGTGGCCCTGGGAAGCAACACCTCCCTCCAGGCTGGTGCCTCACCTCTGGCAGGACCGTCCGGAGGGCTACACAAGGGACGGGAAGCGCATGGCTTTCAGGAGTTGCTTAATCGACAGCCAGGGGTCCCTGACGACCAAGCCATCGTCACCACTGGGGGATCATGTGATCCTCGGCCAGAGACCCCCTCCTGGGTGTTGTTTTATTCACAGCTTGACACACGTGGTCACCTGCTGGGGCCAGAGCCTCACACTCTCCCAGGTCCCAGCTCATCCCCCCAAAGGTATGGGACGGTGAGATTAATACGGGACAGGAATGTCGAGTGGGCGCTCACCGTGTCACCCGCCAGGACAGTTCAAAGTGCGCTGTATGGAGTGGCTCTAGGTGTCCTTGCCACACCCAGACACACAAAGTAGTAACTAACTGTGGCGAAGGATGTGTTAATTCTCTTGACTGTGGGAGTCATTTCACAGTGTACACATTTGTCAAATACCATGTTGCATAGCTTGAATATATATAGTTTTTATTTGTCAGTTATACCTCAATAAAGCTGGGTAGAATAGTGCTCTGTATAGTAATGAACTTGTCTCACCCTCATGACAACCCGATGACGTGGGAACTTCTACAATCCACCCATTTTACAGATGGGGAAACAGAGGGCAAGGCAAATCGCCACAGCTCAGGATATTAAGAGAGGATGATTCCCCGAGTAAGGCACCTAGATTGTCAAATAAAAATACAGGATGCTCAGATAAATTTGAATTTCAGATAAAGTGAATACTTTTTCATGTAAGTACGTCCTGTGCAATATTGGGGGCATACTTATACTAACAAAAGTTTATTATTTATCTGAAATCCAGATTTACCCGGGCATCCTGCATTTTCCAACAAGCCTCCCTAGAGACCACACAGAGAGTCAGTGGGTGTCTAACTCCTTCTTGGAATCATCTGGGGAGCTCTTTAAATATACCGGCTGCTCAGACCCATCCCTGAGAGATTCCGATGTAATTGACTTGGGCTGAGCCGTGGAGAGCTTTGAAAATCTGTCCAGGGGATTCCAGATATGCATTCAGGATCAGGAACCACGAATCTGATTGTTCCTTCATCGCACAGATGAAATCTGAGATCCAGAGATGCAAGGAGACCACACGTGCCTGTTTATTCCTGTTGCCCCGTGAAATTAACAACACCCTCTTTACTTTCTGAAGGCCTGGGCTGGATGATAAGTCATATCAGAAGTCTACCATTTCAGTGAAGGACCAGCTTGTACATATTTTAGGCTTGTGGGCCATACAGTCTCTGTCCCAACTGCCCAACTCTGCCATTGTAGCACAAATATATAAATGGGTGGGTGTGGCCGTGTTCCAATAAAACTTTATTTATAAAAATAGACAGCAGGCAGGACTTAGTCCCTGGGCCGTGGTTTGCTTCCCCCTGAATTATATATATATATATATCTATATCTATATCTATATCTATGTCTATATATCTATATCTACATATATATATATCTCTATATCAAGGGGACATGGAGAGAATGGGACCACTGCAGGGTCAGACACCGCCAACGAGCCACAGGACAGTTTGTTCAGTGGGAGAGATTTCCGGTCGCCCCTGGGGGGCAGGGCCTGGGGAGGGTCTCACAGGTGAAGGGCCAGCCAGGCGGGGGTCCCCTGTAACCAGCCTCCTGTGCCCTGCAGCCGCCGGGAAGGATTGCATCACTGTACGCGATGGCACCTTCGTCTGGTCCCGGGAAGGGCCTCCCTGCCTCCACAGGTACAGAGCGAGCCTCCTGGTGACTGCTCTCCCATTCGAGGGGGAGACGCCGGGGGCTTCCTGCCTGAGAGATGGTGCAGGTTTCCACCCGGGGCTGGAGGGGGCGTTGGGCTGGGGCTCTGCCAGGGACGTTGCCAGGACTGGCCCTGGCGGAGAGAGTCCTGGGGAAGCAAGAGCTCCTGGGGGTTGGGGGACAGGGAGGGAGACAGGCCTCTGCTCCTGGGCTGGCCAAGAGGGATCTCAGGGCCCAGCCCTTCCTGGGCTGGCCCCATCAGCTGTGACCACTTCTGTGCCTCCTGTGTCCCAAGGTCACTGTCACCTCCAGCCCCCAACTTTATGGCTTTGTGGCCAAAAGTCCCAGCCAGCCCCCAAACTCCCAAGAAGTGAAAGAAAATGTCCTGGACAGTCTTCGTATCAAATGTCATTCACTTACTCATAGCATTTATCGAGCACTCGCTGAGTGCCAGGCCCTGTGCTCAGCACCGGGTTAAAGTGAAGAAGACAGACAAAGGCCCTGCTCTCTTGGGGTGATACTGTGAATGTGGGGTGGGGCGCAAATGGGAAACACGGCAAGGGGACAGAGTGTGATGGTTTGTCCAGTGGGGGGAGGGGAGACACTCAAGTTGAGATCATAATGAAGGCGTGAGCCTTGCGGGTATCGGGACAAGAGCTTTCTAGGCAGTGAGAACAGCATGTGCAAAGGTCCTGAGGCAGGAGTGTGCCTAGACTCAGGTTTCCCAACCTCAGCACTGTTGATATTTTGGGCTGAAATTCTTTGTTGTGGGGCCACCCTATGCAGTATAGGATGTTTAGAAAGACCCCTAGTCTCTGCCCACTAGGTGCCAGGAGCACCCCCTACCAGTTGTGACAACCAAAAATATGTCTAGACTTTGCCAAATGAACCCTGAGGGACAAAAATCATCCCCGGTTGAGAACCACTGGCATATTGTGTTCAAGAAACACAGGGGAGATCCAAGGCAAGCAGGAGGCTGGATGTTGGCTTTGACCCTGAGTAACATGGTGATGCTGGAGGGTTCAGCTGGGAAGTTCATGGTCTGACCTGGGTTTTAGCAGATCCCTCTTGCCACTGGGTGGAGGATGGGCTGGGGCGACGGCAGAAGCCGGGAAGGCAGGGAGGAAGCCATTGCAAGTGCGAGGCAGGAGGTCGTCCAGGTTAAACTCTCAGGCCACAATTGACTGTGTGTGCCTGTGTGCACATGAGTGTGCAGGCATGCAGGTGTATTTGCAATGTGCACATGTATGTGGGTGTGCATGTGCACACGTATGCATGTGTGCTCGTGTGCGTACTTTGTATGCGTGCACGCACTGTGCATGTGTGGGTGTGCATGTGCACACGTATGCATGTGTGCGTACTTTATGTATGCGTGCACATACTGTGTGCATGTGTGGGTGTGCATGTGCACACGTATGCATGTGTGTGTGCTTTGTATGCATGCACATACTACATTGTGGGTGTGCATGTGCACACGTATGCATGTGTGCGTACTTTGTGTATGCGTGCACATACTGTGTGCATGTGTGGGTGTGCATGTTCACACGTATGCATGTGTGCGTACTTTGTGTATGCGTGCACATACTGTGTGCATGTGTGGGTGTGCGTGCTTGTGTGAGTGTGCAAATGTGCATGCATGCATTCACGCGCACAGATGTGGGCAGGGTAGCAGCTGCTCCAATAGCCAGACAAGGGCTGGGAGAGGGAAGAAAAGCCCCGCGAGTCCTCGAGGGACCGCCCAGAGGAGGGGACAGCAGGACCGCCTGGCTCTGTCTGGGGCTCCCCCTTTCTGCACAGACGCGGCTGGGCCCTAACCAGGGACGTGTCTCCCCTCCCGGGTTGCCAGGATAAACCTCACCGTGCCCCAGGGCTGCCTGCTGGCTGTTGTTGGTCCCGTGGGGGCAGGGAAGTCCTCCCTGCTCTCTGCCCTTCTCGGGGAGCTGTCAAAGGTGGAAGGATCCGTGGGCATCAAGGTGAGGCCGCCCCCACCTGTCTGCTAGGATGTCCCCATCCTGAAAGTTCCTCATCCCGGCAGCCTCCTCGCCCCTTCCAGCTAAGCTCACTTCCGCCCCTGTCTCCGCCTCCCGCCCCCCACCAAGAGCCCAGCTCCACTGCTTCTCAGCATCACTCCTGCCTGTGTCCCCGTCGTCGTCCTATGGCCAAAGAGAGTTTGTTTTAGGGTCCCGTGGCTTACGTGCCCCAGGAGGCCTGGGTCCAGAACGCATCCGTGGTGGAGAACGTGTGCTTCGGGCAGGAGCTGGAGCCGGTGTGGCTGGAGCGCGTGCTGGAGGCCTGTGCCCTGTGGCCAGACGTGGACGGCTTCCCTGCGGGAGTCCACACCTCGGTCGGGGAGCAGGTGAGCGGCTCGGGCCTTCTCGGGACGGGGAGGCATTGCAGCTGGGGGCCATGTGCCTCCCGACCCGTGGGTATGACCCGTGGGCAGTACGACGGTGACACAGGGGGACCCAGGGCAGTATGATCGTGACACGGGGAGACCCGGGGCAGTATGATGGTGACACAGGGGGACCCGGGGCAGTATGACAGTGACACAGGGGGAGTCAAGGAAGCTGGGGAGAAGAAGGGTCAGAGGCATAGTAGGTGATCAATAAATAAATATTAAGTTATTGAGAACAGAGACCAAGGGGGAGGCAGAGCATCGTGGCAGGGATTGGGGGTGAGGGGCTCTCTGACCGCTGAGAGCAATGAGGCCCGGACTCCTGTCCTACTCGGCCCTGCCTTGCTGGATGACGGTGGTCAAATTGCTTCCCCTCTCTGAGCCTCAGCAAAGAGTCTGGGCAAAGATGTCCAACGAGCAGGATATACGCACCTGGAGCTGTGTATGGGGTAGGGGTTGGCTGACTGTGAACCACAGGCCCAATCCAGCTCCCTGCTTGTTTTTATAAATAAAGTATTATTGGGACACAGCGACACCCATTCATCTACCTGCTGTCTGTGGCTGCTTTTGCAGTCAAAGGTCAGAGTTGAGCTGTAGTGACAGAGACCGTATAGCCCGAAAGGCTGAAATCGGTATATCTGGCCTTTCACAGAAAGAGTTTGCAGAACTTTGGATTAGGGAATTGTCGATGGAAAAGTGGGGATCAAAGTCCGGGGAGAGAGTGAGGTTTCCTGGGGGGAGACAGAGCGCCCAGAGAGGGTCTCCAGGAGCCCCCTGCGTGGGCTGGGAAGGGGCGCCCAGGAGGGGTGACGGGGTGTCGTGGGGGCCAAGGCAGAGTGTTTCAAGAAGGGAGGGGGTGCCTGCTCCGTCTGCCTCTGCCCAGCTGTGTCGCACCCTGCTCTGAATGTCTGATGTCCCAGAACCACCTCGTCCCGCAACCTGCCCCTCCCAGGTGTCGGGAGTGCCGTCCTTCCCAAGGCTCGGATCCCAATCCTTGGTGCCTTCCTCAGTCCCTTCCCCCTTACGCCCACGTCTCATCCGTTGGCAAATCCTATTGGGTCCACCTTCGGAGCAGACCTGGAATCCCTGGTCCTGTCTGTTGTCGGCTCTGCCCGCGCCACCGCGGCAGCCTCCTGGCCTCGTCTCTGTCCTCGCCCCTGTAGTCTAAGCCCAGCGCGGCCGCCACAGGGGTTCTGGCCAGACGCAGGTCGATCACATCCTTCCTCTGCTCGGAACCCTCCGGGATCTGCCCATTTGCCTCAGTGTCAAAGCCCATGTCCTGACGATCCCTGGAAACGTCCCCCACACTCTGGCCCCGTCGTCTCTCTGCCCCGTCGTCTCTGCCCCGTCTCCTGTCTTGCTCCCCTTTCCTGCTTTGCTCCAGCAACGTGGGTCTCTGCCATGTTCCCTGAACCCCCCAAAGCACGCTCCCACCTCAGGGCCTCTGCGCCTGCTGTCCCCTCTGCTGGAAAGCCCCCACCACCGCCACCTGGAGTCCCCACGGCTCATCCTTGACTTCTGTCACCCTCCCTGACGACCCAACGCAGCAACCCTGCACCCACACCTGCTTTATCACTGTTCCCAGCACCTAACACTCCCGTCTCCCACCGCACCCTCCTTAGCATGCAAGGCCCACCCAGGAGAGCAGCAACTGTTCCATTCGTTGCCCCAG